>NC_137932.1:30974922-31614922 GCF_963969265.1 Rhamphochromis sp. 'chilingali'
TTCATTTCAACAGTGTGACCTCAAGTTTGCCCCCCCCCCCCCCCCCCCCCGCTTCCCCTTCACACATGAAAACAAAAGACAGCCATTGATAGTCTCTACCACTAACTGTCTCACCACACCTATTTCTGAATTAAAAATTACCCAAAGTGACCTAAAACATGCCACTTTGGGTCAAATGTGAAAAAATATATTAATCTAAGAAAACTTAGCATTATTATAAAACATCTGTCACAAGTCTTCGTCTGTCTGAGTGGTGGCCTCTGTCACATCTGAACAAAACAAAAACAAATAATATTTTTTGACAGTTAGTATTTATAAACAACTTTAACAAATATACATGGGTAAAACAGACATTTGCATATATCTAATCCTTATAAAATCACAAATGAAGAAAACAAAACATGATACTAATCATGGATTTAATATTTTCTCCAAATGATTTATCATAAACTAAAATAAATAATTCGCATTCATGTTTATTTGTATGTAGACAGTCGTTCAATAGTAATTCATAGAGTATTTTTTCTAAGTCCCATTTCTTAAAATAAGACACTGAAGCCAACATTCACTGTTTATACCATCCAAACAATACATTAAGACTTACCATCACGTGCGCATGTAATCGAAGCTTGCAATGCATCCAGCTCCTGGGCAGTGTTATTCAGCATTTCTTTTTCAGCATCCAGCTGTTCTTTTAAAACAGAAATCTTTCTTTCGGCTGCACGCCTGAGCCGCACCTGCCGAACCAAGAGGTCCATTGCCTTGGCATGAAGTTGCAAGCACCTTGTATATAGATCCTCTCTGCTGACCCCTGGGTCCAAGCAGGCAAAATATTTTGGATCATAACAAAATTAGAAAACAGTTATTCGCTTCAATCTATGCTGCCGCTACAATGTAATGTTTGTAGTGCCAGATCACAACAACAGCTGTATAAAAGTCTCAGCTTAACCTTGTGCCATCCTTTAAAAAACTTACGTTGATCACCCTGGGGACCCAAAAAGGCCCCAGTATGGCACAAGGGTTAACAGTGACTTATATGAAAGAGCAAACAAACAAACAAACAAACACAAGAAACACTAAACACAGCATCCTGCCCAGCTCTGTAACAGGTAATGTAGCGTAAAAACAAATTTTTCTACACTATAAATAAAATTTAAGAAATATTTGTTACTTACAGTTGATAGTTGAAATTCTTGACGCAATGATTCAACTTCAGGATCATTAATCCCAGCAAACTTCGTTGGGGAAGCATATGCCATTCTCTATTTATTAGACATTAGACACAAACTTACAAAGTAAAACGGTAAACATGGAGATTAGGCATGACATGAACTAAACATAACCACGCAGACTTGACACATGAACTAGGGACACTGAGTACAGGGGGAGATGACACAAACAACTAAGAAACAGGACTAAACAGCAATCTAGAAATTAACTTGGTGAACTAAGCTAAGGCACAAATGAATACAAAAGATACAAAAAACTCAAACACTGGGTCACTCGACCCAGGACCATGACAGCATATAAAAGTAAGAAAGCTTAGCAAGTACCTGATGCTGTCAAATCATAAGAAATTAGCAGAAATATCGTAAAACCAAAACAGTCAAATGAAAAAGCTGCATAAGCCAAAGTTCCTTCAGAAGTACAGTATCAGAGAATGGTGAAAGACTGTTGGAATAATTGGCAGTGGATTTTATCGTGTGGTCTCTGTGTTTGTCTGTCAGTTAATCAGGCTGAATCTGCCAAACTGCTAGATCATTGAAAGGCCCACAACGAATAGACAGAGAGAGACAGAGAGGGAGAGAGAGAAGGAGTCATCCACCAGAATCAGAATCAGAATCAGAATCAGAATGGGTTTATTGCCAGATGTTGAGGTTTACAACATTAGGAAATTGCTGCGGTGCTTCAGTGCAAACAATAAGAATTAAAGTGCTATGTAGAAAGAAAGATATGTGCATGAGATATACATGAGATATATACATGAGAATAAGAATTATGAGTGCTACGTAGAAAGATATATACATGAGTGCAGGTGGTGATCAGTGCCAGACATGAAATGATGCAGTGACACAGCGTAGGGTCATGTGTTAGTGGCGGGGACAGTCATGTGGTTATTGTTCATGTGTCCAACAGCAGAGGGGAAGAAACTGTTCTTGTGGCGAGAGGTTCTGGTGCGAATGGACCGGAGCCTCCTGCCTGAGGGGAGCAGGTCAAACAGACTGTGTCCAGGGTGAGAAGGGTCAGCTGAGATCCGGGCTGCACGCCGCAGTGTCCTGGAGGTGTACAGGTCCTGCAGAGAAGGGAGTCTGCAGCCAATCACCTTCTCAGCAGAGCGCACAACACGCTGCAGTCTCTGTTTGTCCCTGATAGTGGCTCCAGCGTACCACACGGTGATGGAGGAGGTGAGGATGGACTCGATGATTGCAGTGTAGAATTGAATCATCGTCCGTGTTGGCAGGTTGAATTTCTTCAGCTGCCTCAGGAAGTACATCCTCTGCTGGGCTTTCTTGATGACGGAGGTGATGGTGGGCTCCCACTTCAGGTCCTGGGTGATGGTGGTACCCAGGAAGCGGAATGAGTCCACAGAGGTGATGGGGGTGTCAGTCAGGATGATGGGGGGGAGTGGGGCTGTGTGCTTCCTGAAGTCCACAATAATCTCCACTGTCTTCTGGGCATTCAGCACCAGGTTGTTGTGGCTGCACCAGGACACCAGACGTTCAACCTCCCTCCTGTAGGCAGACTCATCCCCGTCAGAGATGAGCCCAATGACGGTGGTGTCATCTGCGAACTTGATTAGCTTGACAGACTGGTGGGTGGAGGTGCAGCAGTTGGTGTACAGGGAGAAGAGCAGAGGAGAAAGAACACAGCCCTGAGGGGAGCCGGTGCTGATGGTCCGGGAGTCCGAGACATTCTTTCCCAGCCTCACATGCTGCTTCCTGTCCGTCAGGAAGTCAGTGATCCACCGGCAGATGGGATCAGGCACATTCATCTGGGAAAGCTTGTCTCGGAGATGGTCTGGAAGGATGGTGTTGAAGGCAGAGCTGAAGTCCACAAACAGGATCCTGGCGTAGGTTCCTGGGGAGTCCAGATGCTGCAGGATGAAGTGTAGGGCCATGTTGATGGCGTCGTCTACAGACCTGTTGGCTCTATATGCAAACTGCAGGGGGTCCAGGAGGGGGGCCGTGAGGGTCTTGAGATGGGAGAGAACTAGGCGCTCAAATGACTTCATGACCACAGATGTCAGAGCCACGGGTCTGTAGTCATTTAGTCCAGTGATCCTAGGTTTCTTGGGGACAGGGATTATGGTAGAGGACTTGAAGCAGGCAGGCACATGACATGCCTGCAGTGAGGAGTTGAAGATGCCAGAAAACACTGGGGCCAGCTCGTTTGCACAGTGTCTGAGGGTGGCAGGAGACACACCGTCTGGGCCGGGAGCTTTCCGAGCATTCAGACTCTTAAACTGCTTCCTCACATCTGCTTCATGAATATGAAGAGTTGTGGTCGGAGGAGGTGGTGTGAAATCCTCTTTTGTGTGGGGTGAGGAGGGGGGTGTTGTAGGTGAACAGTTTGAAGGTGGTGATGGCTCTATGGAGGGGGGAGAGGTGGGGGAATGAGTGTCCAAAGTGCCTCTATTGTTGGGGTCGTTGGAGGTGTGAAGGCTGCCTGATGGCTCGTCAAAACGACAGTAGAAGTCGTTGAGGGTGTTGGCCAAGAGCAAGTCGTCAGTGGAGTGGGGGGTTTTAGGCTTGTAGTTTGTAATATTCCTAAAACCTTTCCACACAGAGGCCGAGTCATTCTCTGAGATCTGCTGCTGCATCTTCTCAGAGTGCTGATGTTTGGCAATGTCCACTTCCTTAGTGAACTTGTACTTGGCCTCTCTGTAGCAGTCCCTGTCTCCGCTTCTGAACGCCTTACTCTTGTGTTGTGAGGTTCTAAAAATGAATAAAGGTTAAATCAATTTGGTAGCAAAAGACTGTTATTTAGCATCTTCATTGATGTCAATGACAAACAAAGAAGAATAGTTCATTCTGGTGAAAAACCAGCACGAGTTATCTACACAAATCTTCCATAGCTCTAAGGATTAACGGCAAGTCTTGTTCCTTACTGTTCATATTGAGCTTCTGTTTAATACATTGGCAGTGCAATAGCATAGTGTTTAGGTTTATATCAACAAAATACAGGAATCTTAATAGAACAACTAGGGAATGAGAAGAATGCATAAATATGAAAAAATATATTTCAGCTTCTCCTCTCTGTTGTGTTGCAACATAGCCATTCACCATGGAAAAGGAAGTAGCTTTCAAGAAAGAGAAAGCTTGAAAAACTTAGAAACACTGACAATCAACTAGTGTACAGCTTTCAAGTGTAATTTATACATTTTAATAGTAATGTCTTTAAAACTATCAGTGACATTGAAAGGAGTTATTAGTTATTATCAAAACATCAAATTGTTCATAAAACATAAGTTCGCTTTTTTTTATTTTAAAGCCAAAATGACACCAGTGACACCACTAGTGTTTTATAAATCTTGATTCATAAACAATTATGTTAGAAACTTATTTCCTATTCACAATACTTGTTATTATTAAACATTTAATGTGAAAAAGTTTCATCCTCCTCTTAGTCTTCATACATCTCTTTTTTTAAACTTGTAGAGTTGTAGAATTTAAACTAATAACACATATACCATAAGGATGAATAAACAGTCAAAGAAAACCAAAATTTAAAACAGGAACATTTATTATAAAATATTCACACATCTGTCACAACTCTTTGTCTGTCTGACTGGAGTCCTCTGTCACATATGTACAAAACAAACCAAAACAATATTTTTCACAGTTGAGTATTCACAGTATTTATAAAGCAATTGTAAAAAAATTTGAGTAGTTAAAACCTTTATTCAGCAGTACACTAATTTCCATAGCTGTTGTCCACACCCTTGGCCTTGCCAAAAGACACAATCCAATCTTTTGTCTCAGACTCAGTCTCACCTTCGTTTCACAGCCTTACAACTTATTCATTTCAACAGTGTGACCTCAAGTTTGCCCCCCCCCCCCCCCCGCTTCCCCTTCACACATGAAAACAAAAGACAGCCATTGATAGTCTCTACCACTAACTGTCTCACCACACCTATTTCTGAATTAAAAATTACCCAAAGTGACCTAAAACATGCCACTTTGGGTCAAATGTGAAAAAATATATTAATCTAAGAAAACTTAGCATTATTATAAAACATCTGTCACAAGTCTTCGTCTGTCTGAGTGGTGGCCTCTGTCACATCTGAACAAAACAAAAACAAATAATATTTTTTGACAGTTAGTATTTATAAACAACTTTAACAAATATACATGGGTAAAACAGACATTTGCATATATCTAATCCTTATAAAATCACAAATGAAGAAAACAAAACATGATACTAATCATGGATTTAATATTTTCTCCAAATGATTTATCATAAACTAAAATAAATAATTCGCATTCATGTTTATTTGTATGTAGACAGTCGTTCAATAGTAATTCATAGAGTATTTTTTCTAAGTCCCATTTCTTAAAATAAGACACTGAAGCCAACATTCACTGTTTATACCATCCAAACAATACATTAAGACTTACCATCAGGTGAGAATGTATGATCTGTCTGTCTGATCAGTACCAGACTTTACAGGCATGATGTCATACCCGCCCTGAACAGATTGATGTGCCCATTGTCGGGAATACGGACAGCGCCACCTAGTGGCAACAGGAAATGAGTTTCAATCACTCGCCAAAAAGCAGTAATCTGCTGTCACTCAAAATCGAAATGTTCAATCTCTCCCAAAGGTCGCAGGCGTGATGAGACTCGAGCTAGGAAATGTTTGTTATGCCATTTGTCAGTAATGGTTAGAGCGCCACCTAGTGGGACGACTAACTAATCATGAATGAATGAGTTGAAATGTTAGCTGGTGGTTAAATGCATGAATTCCATCAATGTGACATCAGATCGGACGTGCTGGTTTTAGGTGTTGGGCGTGGCTCGACGTGCCGGGGGTGCGAGGGCCCTCATAACGCTGCTTGCAGCTTTAATTATTATTATTAGGGCCCGAGCACTGACAGTGCGAAGGCCCTATTGTAATTGCTCTGTTTATTATTATTATTATTATTATTATTATTATTATTAGGGCCCGAGCACTGACAGTGCGAAGGCCCTATTGTAATTGCTCTGTTTATTATTATTATTATTATTATTATTCCGGCAAATGAATCGGCCTTTTGAGGGCCTAAACATGCTCGAAAACTCTTGAAATTTTGCGCACGCGTCAGGTCTGGTGAAAATTTACGTATTTTAATGGTTTTACATATGAGCACTGGGAAATGGCTCTAGAGCGCCACCTATGCCTTGTTAAATGCAGCCCTACGACCACATCGTTTGAGCTACATGTATGAAATAATATTTTTTGACAGTTAGTATTTATAAACAACTTTAACAAATATACATGGGTAAAACAGACATTTGCATATATCTAATCCTTATAAAATCACAAATGAAGAAAACAAAACATGATACTAATCATGGATTTAATATTTTCTCCAAATGATTTATCATAAACTAAAATAAATAATTCGCATTCATGTTTATTTGTATGTAGACAGTCGTTCAATAGTAATTCATAGAGTATTTTTTCTAAGTCCCATTTCTTAAAATAAGACACTGAAGCCAACATTCACTGTTTATACCATCCAAACAATACATTAAGACTTACCATCAGGTGAGAATGTATGATCTGTCTGTCTGATCAGTACCAGACTTTACAGGCATGATGTCATACCCGCCCTGAACAGATTGATGTGCCCATTGTCGGGAATACGGACAGCGCCACCTAGTGGCAACAGGAAATGAGTTTCAATCACTCGCCAAAAAGCAGTAATCTGCTGTCACTCAAAATCGAAATGTTCAATCTCTCCCAAAGGTCGCAGGCGTGATGAGACTCGAGCTAGGAAATGTTTGTTATGCCATTTGTCAGTAATGGTTAGAGCGCCACCTAGTGGGACGACTAACTAATCATGAATGAATGAGTTGAAATGTTAGCTGGTGGTTAAATGCATGAATTCCATCAATGTGACATCAGATCGGACGTGCTGGTTTTAGGTGTTGGGCGTGGCTCGACGTGCCGGGGGTGCGAGGGCCCTCATAACGCTGCTTGCAGCTTTAATTATTATTATTAGGGCCCGAGCACTGACAGTGCGAAGGCCCTATTGTAATTGCTCTGTTTATTATTATTATTATTATTATTATTATTATTATTAGGGCCCGAGCACTGACAGTGCGAAGGCCCTATTGTAATTGCTCTGTTTATTATTATTATTATTATTATTATTCCGGCAAATGAATCGGCCTTTTGAGGGCCTAAACATGCTCGAAAACTCTTGAAATTTTGCGCACGCGTCAGGTCTGGTGAAAATTTACGTATTTTAATGGTTTTACATATGAGCACTGGGAAATGGCTCTAGAGCGCCACCTATGCCTTGTTAAATGCAGCCCTACGACCACATCGTTTGAGCTACATGTATGAAATAATATTTTTTGACAGTTAGTATTTATAAACAACTTTAACAAATATACATGGGTAAAACAGACATTTGCATATATCTAATCCTTATAAAATCACAAATGAAGAAAACAAAACATGATACTAATCATGGATTTAATATTTTCTCCAAATGATTTATCATAAACTAAAATAAATAATTCGCATTCATGTTTATTTGTATGTAGACAGTCGTTCAATAGTAATTCATAGAGTATTTTTTCTAAGTCCCATTTCTTAAAATAAGACACTGAAGCCAACATTCACTGTTTATACCATCCAAACAATACATTAAGACTTACCATCAGGTGAGAATGTATGATCTGTCTGTCTGATCAGTACCAGACTTTACAGGCATGATGTCATACCCGCCCTGAACAGATTGATGTGCCCATTGTCGGGAATACGGACAGCGCCACCTAGTGGCAACAGGAAATGAGTTTCAATCACTCGCCAAAAAGCAGTAATCTGCTGTCACTCAAAATCGAAATGTTCAATCTCTCCCAAAGGTCGCAGGCGTGATGAGACTCGAGCTAGGAAATGTTTGTTATGCCATTTGTCAGTAATGGTTAGAGCGCCACCTAGTGGGACGACTAACTAATCATGAATGAATGAGTTGAAATGTTAGCTGGTGGTTAAATGCATGAATTCCATCAATGTGACATCAGATCGGACGTGCTGGTTTTAGGTGTTGGGCGTGGCTCGACGTGCCGGGGGTGCGAGGGCCCTCATAACGCTGCTTGCAGCTTTAATTATTATTATTAGGGCCCGAGCACTGACAGTGCGAAGGCCCTATTGTAATTGCTCTGTTTATTATTATTATTATTATTATTATTATTATTATTAGGGCCCGAGCACTGACAGTGCGAAGGCCCTATTGTAATTGCTCTGTTTATTATTATTAGGGCCCGAGCACCGAGAGTGCGAAGGCCCTATTGTATCTGCTCCGTTTCTTATTATTATTAGGGCCCGAGCACTGACAGTGCGAAGGCCCTATTGTAATTGCTCTGTTTATTATTATTATTATTATTATTATTATTAGGGCCCGAGCACTGACATTGCGAAGGCCCTATTGTAATTGCTCTGTTTATTATTATTATTATTATTATTATTATTATTATTATTATTATTATTATTATTATTATTCCGGCAAATGAATTGGCCGTTTGAGGGCCTAAACATGCTCGAAAACTCATGAAATTTTGCACACGCGTCAGGTCTGGTGAAAATTTACGTATTTTAATGTTCTCAGACATGGCCAGGGAAAATTAGCTCAGTAGCGCCACCTAGAAAAATGAAAAACGCGAGCCCCCGGTATGGGTATGACCTACATGTTTGAAAGTCGGTACACCTATAAAATGTTCAGAGTCGAACAAAAAAGTCTATTATGGCAATGTCCTAAACCCAACAGGAAGTCCGCCATTTTGGATTGAAGGTGACATTTTGGCTATGATTTTACCATTTCCATGCCTCGAACTTTAACGAACTCCTCCTTGGGATTTGGTCCTATAAACTTCAAATTTGGACAGTGTCAACTACACCCTTGTGCCATGTTAAATTGCGGAGCTTTTGAGTTTTCACAATACTATGAGGCCGTGGCGCCATGGCGAATTTCGATGACTCGCCATGAAAATCTTATTGCCTCTCATTTTGTCATACATTTTCTGACCTTGACCAAAGTGAACACATATGATAAGGCTCCACCCCTGAACATATTTCAACTGCCATATTTAAAATCAAGGACAGCGCCACCTAGTGGGAACAGGAAATGTCATGTTTTACACTTTGGGATACAGTATTGTGATGGGTAACATCTGCAGCCTCAAATTTCTCCAGGAAAGCCTTAAGGAGTTGGTCTTGGGTTACAGTGAAAACTGTGACTTTTCGCAAAAGGGTGTGACCCCAGCGGCATGGCGAACTTTGATATCTCGCCATGAAGAAACAAATTAGTATAACTCAATGAAATCCAGTCTGTTCAGTACCAGACTTTACAGGCATGATGTCAGACCCGCCCTGAACAGATTGATGTGCCCATTGTCGGGAATACGGACAGCGCCACCTAGTGGCAACAGGAAATGTCATGGCTTTAATTTTGTTGTACTGATTTTCACAGGTTCATCGTGGCCACCTCAAAAGCGGTGAATATCACCATCAGTCCCTCGTGATGCTTCAGTGCAAAAATTGTGACTTTAAACTGAACGGCGCACCCTGGTGGCAACGCCGTCCACCATGAAAGATGAAGTGGCTTTTGAGGGGCTTGGAAAGTCTATAGAGGCTTGAAATTTGGCACACACCTCCAATGTGACGAAGGCTTTGATGTCATGTGATCATTTTCATTGAATAGCGAGAAATGGCTCCACAGCGCCCCCTACAATCTTTCAAAATATCAGCCCCAGCTCTGTGTTTTATGTATGAGTCTGAAACCTGGTAAGCTTATAGGAGATATCAAGATGTACAAAAAAGTCTCTTGGAGCAATATCCCAAATCACACAGGAAGTCAGCCATTTTAAAATTAATGTGTAATTTTGGCGACATTTTCCCCTCTTTTCAGGCTTCATACTTTGACGAACTCCTCCAAGGGATTTCATCATATTGAACCATTCTCCAGTGTGTGGAATCTAAAGACCTTTGTGATGTTAAATTGCGAAGCTTTTTACGTTCAAGGAAACGGGGTGGTCATGGCGGCACGTGGAGTTTCAATCACTGGCCAAAAAGCAGTAATCTGCTGTCACTCAAAATCAAAATATTCAATCTCTCCCAAAGGTCGCAGGCGTGATGAGACTCCAGCTCGGAAATATTTGTTATGCCATTTGTACATAATGGTTAGAGCGCCACCTAGTGGAACGACTAACTAATCATGAATGAATGAGTTGAAATGTTAGCTGGTGGTTAAATGCATGAATTCCATCAATGTGACATCACATCGGACGTGCTGGTTTTAGGTGTTGGGCGTGGCTCGACGTGCCGGGGGTGCGAGGGCCCTCATAACGCTGCTTGCAGCTTTAATTATTATTATTATTATTATTATTATTATTATTATTCCGGCAAATGAATTGGCCTTTTGAGGGCCTAAACATGCTCGAAAACTCATGAAATTTTGCACACGCGTCAGGTCTGGTGAAAATTTACGTATTTTAATGTTCTCAGACATGGCCAGGGAAAATTAGCTCAGTAGCGCCACCTAGAAAAATGAAAAATGCGAGCCCCCGGTATGGGTATGACCTACATATTTGAAAGTCGGTACACCTATATAACGTTGCGAGTCGAACAAAAAAGTCTATTATGGCAATGTCCTAAACCCAACAGGAAGTCCGCCATTTTGGATTGAAGGTGACATTTTGGCTCTGATTTTACCGTTTCCATGCCTTGTACTTTAACGAACTCCTCCTTGGGATTTGGTCCTATAAACTTCAAATTTGGACAGTGTCAACTACACCCTTGTGCCATGTTAAATTGCGGAGCTTTTGAGTTTTCACAATAGTATGAGGCCGTGGCGCCATGGCGAATTTTGATGACTCGCCATGAAAATCTTATTGCCTCTCATTCTGTCATACATGTTCCGATCTGGACCAAACAGCACACATATGATAAGGCTCCACCCCTGAACATATTTCAACTGCCATATTTGACATCAAGGACAGCGCCACCTAGTGGGAACAGGAAATGTCATGTTTTACACTTTGGGGTACAGTATAGTGATGGGTGACATCTGCAGCCTCAAATTTCTCCAGGAAAGCCTTAAGGAGTTGGTCTTGGGTTACAGTGAAAACTGTGACTTTTTGCAAAAGGGTGTGACCCCAGCAGCATGGCGAACTTTGATGTCACGCCATGAAGAAACAAATTAGTATAACTCAATGAAATCCAGTCTGATCAGTACCAGACTTTACAGGCATGATGTCAGACCCGCCCTGAACAGATTGATGTGCCCATTGTCGGAAATACGGACAGCGCCACCTAGTGGCAACAGGAAATGTCATGGCTTTAACTTTGTTGTACTGATTTTCACAGGTTGATCGTGGCCACCTCAAAAGCGGTGAATATCACCATCAGTCCCTCGTGATGCTTCAGTGCAAAAATTGTGACTTTAAACTGAACGGCGCACCCTGGTGGCAACGCGGTTCATCATGAAAGATGAAGTGGCTTTTGAGGGGCTTGGAAAGTTTATAGAGGCTTGAAATTTGGCACACACCTCCAAATGGATGAAGGCATTGTTGTTATGTAACCATTTTCATTGAATAGCGCAAAATGGCTCCACAGCGCCCCCTACAATATTTCAAAACATCAGCCCCTGCTCTGTGTTTCATCTATGAGTCTGACACTTGGTAAGCTTGTGTAAGATATCAAGATGTACAAAAAAGTCTCTTGGCGCAATATCCCAAATCCAACAGGAAGTCAGCCATTTTAAAATTAATGTGTAATTTTGATGACATTTTCCCCCCTTTTCAGGACTCATACTTTGACGAACTCCTCCAAGGGATTTCATCATATTGAAGCATTCTTCAGTGTGTAGAATCTAAAGACCTTTGTGATGTTAAATTGCGAAGCTTTTTCCGTTCAGGGAAACGGGGTGGTCATGGCGGCACGTAGAGTTTCAATCACTCGCAAAAAGCAGTAATCTGCTGTCACTAAAAACAAAATGTCCAATCTCTCCCAAAGGTCGCAGGTGTGATGAGACTCGAGCTTGGAAATGTTTGTTATGCTATTTGTCAATAATGGTTAGAGCGCCACCTAGTGGCATGACTATAATCCTGGTTGAATAAGATGAAATGTTAGCTGGTGGTTAAAAGCATGAAATCCATCAATGTGACATCACATCAGACGTGCCGGTTTGAGGTGTTGGCAGTGGCTCGACGTGCCGGGGGTGCGAGGGCCCTCATAACGCTGCTTGCAGCTTTAATTAGGGCCCGAGCACTGAGAGTGCGAAGGCCCTATTGTATCTGCTCCGTTTCTTATTATTATTATTATTATTATTATTATTATTATTATTATTATTAGGGCCCGAGCACTGAGAGTGCGAAGGCCCTATTGTATCTGCTCCGTTTCTTATTATTATTATTATTATTATTATTATTATTCACCCCAAACAAGGGCCTTTTTGAGGGCCTAAACATGCTCAAAAACTCATGAAATTTTCCACACATGCCAGGTCTGGTGAAAAATTTTGTATTTTAATGGTTTTACATATGAGCACTGGGAAATGGCTCTACAGCGCCACCTATGCCTTGTTAAATGCAGCCCTACGACCACATCGTTTCAGCTACATGTATGAAATTTGGCACACATGTGTATCATGCCGAGTCGAACAAAAAAGTCTGTGGGCCCATTGATGCAAACCCAACAGGAAGTCCGCCATTTGGAAGAGAAGGTGACATTTTGGCTCTAATTTTGCCATTTCCATGCCTCGAACTTTTGCGAACTCCTCCTTGGGATTTGGATGTATAAGCTTCATCTTTGGTCAGTGTCAACTACACACCTGGGCCATGTTAAATTGCGGAGCTTTTGAGTTTTCACAATACTATGAGGCCGTGGCGCCATGGCGAATTTCGATGACTCGCCATGAAAATCTTATTGCCTCTCATTTTGTCATACATTTTCTGACCTTGACCAAAGTGAACACATATGATAAGGCTCCACCCCTGAACATATTTCAACTGCCATATTTGACATCAAGGACAGCGCCACCTAGTGGGAACAGGAAATGTCATGTTTTACACTTTGGGGTACAGTATAGTGATGGGTGACATCTGCAGCCTCAAATTTCTCCAGGAAAGCCTTAAGGAGTTGGTCTTGGGTTACAGTGAAAACTGTGAGTTTTCGCGAAAGGGTGTGACCCCAGCAGCATGGCGAACTTTGATGTCACGCCATGAAGAAACAAATTAGTATAACTCAATGAAATCCAGTCTGATCAGTACCAGACTTTACAGGCATGATGTCAGACCCGCCCTGAACAGATTGATGTGCCCATTGTCGGAAATACGGACAGCGCCACCTAGTGGGAACAGGAAATGTCATGGCTTTCATTTTGTTGTACTGATTTTCACAGGTTCATCGTGGCCACCTGAAAAGCGGTGAATATCACCATCAGTCCCTCGTGATGCTTCAGTGCAAAAATTGTGACTTTAAACTGAACGGCGCACCCTGGTGGCAACGCTGTTCACCATGAAAGATGAAGTGACTTTTGAGGGTCTTGGCAAGTGTATAGCGGCTTGAAATTTGGCACACACCTCCAATGTGACGAAGGCTTTGTTGTCATGTGATCATTTTCATTGAATATCCCAAAATGGCTCCACAGCGCCCCCTACAACATTTCAAAACCACAGCCCCAGCTCTGTGTTTTATGTATGAATCTGAAACCTGGTAGGCTTATAGGAGATATCAAGATGTACAAAAAAGTCTCTTGGAGCAATATCCCAAATCCAACAGGAAGTCAGCCATTTTAAAATTAATGTGTAATTTTGGCGACATTTTCCCCTCTTTTCAGGCTTCATACTTTGACGAACTCCTCCAAGGGATTTCATCATATTGAACCATTCTCCAGTGTGTGGAATCTAAAGACCTTTGTGATGTTAAATTGCGAAGCTTTTTACGTTCAAGGAAACGGGGTGGTCATGGCGGCACGTGGAGTTTCAATCACTCGCCAAAAAGCAGTAATATGCTGTCACTCAAAGACACAAAGTCCAATCTCTCCCAAAGGTCGCAGGCGTGATGAGACTCGAGCTCGGAAATGTTTGTTATGCCCTTTGTCTATAATGGTTAGAGCGCCACCTAGTGGGACGACTATACTCATGGTTGAACCAAATGAAATGTTAACTGGTGGTTAAATGCATGAATTCCATCAATGTGACATCAGATCGGACGTGCTGGTTTCAGGTGTTGGGCATGGCTCGACACGCCGGGGGTGCGAGGGCCCTCATAACGCTGCTTGCAGCTTTAATTATTATTATTAGGGCCCGAGCACTGATAGTGCGAAGGCCCTATTGTAATTGCTCTGTTTATTATTATTATTATTATTAGGGCCCGAGCACTGAGAGTGCGAAGGCCCTATTGTATCTGCTCCGTTTCTTATTATTATTATTATTATTATTATTATTATTCACCCCAAACAAGGGCCTTTTTGAGGGCCTAAACATGCTCAAAAACTCATGAAATTTTGCACACATGCCAGGTCTGGTGAAAAATTTTGTATTTTAATGGTTTTACATATGAGCACTTGGAAATGGCTCTACAGCGCCACCTATGCCTTGTTAAATGCAGCCCTACGACCACATCGTTTCAGCTACATGTATGACATTTGGCACACATGTGTATCATGCCAAGACGAACAAAAAAGTCTGTGGGCCCATTGACGCAAACCCAACAGGAAGTCCGCCATTTGGAAGAGAAGGTGACATTTTGGCTCTAATTTTGCCATTTCCATGCCTCAAACTTTTGCGAACTCCTCCTTGGGATTTGGTTGTATAAGCTTCATCTTTGGTCAGTGTCAACTACACACCTGGACCATGTTAAATTGCGGAGCTTTTGAGTTTTCACAATACTATGAGGCCGTGGCGCCATGGCGAATTTCGATGACTCGCCATGAAAATCTTATTGCCTCTCATTTTGTCATACATTTTCTGACCTTGACCAAAGTGAACACATATGATAAGGCTCCACCCCTGAACATATTTCAACTGCCATATTTGACACCAGGGACAGCGCCACCTAGTGGGAACAGGAAATGTCATGTTTTACACTTTGGGGTACAGTATAGTGATGGGTGACATCTGCAGCCTCAAATTTCTCCAGGAAAGCCTTAAGGAGTTGGTCTTGGGTTACAGTGAAAACTGTGAGTTTTCGCGAAAGGGTGTGACCCCAGCAGCATGGCGAACTTTGATGTCACGCCATGAAGAAACAAATTAGTATAACTCAATGAAATCCAGTCTGATCAGTACCAGACTTTACAGGCATGATGTCAGACCCACCCTGAACAGATTGATGTGTCCATTGTCGGAAATACGGACAGCGCCACCTAGTGGCAACAGGAAATGTCATGGCTTTAATTTTGTTGTACTGATTTTCACAGGTTCATCGTGGCCACCTCAAAAGCGGTGAATATCAACATCAGTCCCTCGTGATGCTTCAGTGCAAAAATTGTGAGTTTAAACTGAACGGCGCACCCTGGTGGCAACGCGGTTCACCATGAAAGATGAAGTGGCTTTTGAGGGGCTTGGAAAGTTTATAGAGGCTTGAAATTTGGCACACACCTCCAAATGGATGTAGGCTTTGTTGTCATGTGATCATTTTCATTGAATAGCTCGAAATTGCTCCACAGCGCCCCCTACAAAATTTCAAAACAACAGCCCCTGCTCTGTGTTTCATCTATGAGTCTGAAACCTGGTAAGCTTATGGAAAATATCAAGATGTACAAAAAAGTCTCTTGGAGCAATATCCCAAATCCAACAGGAAGTCAGCCATTTTAAAATTAATGTGTAATTTTGGCGACATTTTCCCCTCTTTTCAGGCTTCATACTTTGACGAACTCCTCCAAGGGATTTCATCATATTGAACCATTCTCCAGTGTGTGGAATCTAAAGACCTTTGTGATGTTAAATTGCGAAGCTTTTTACGTTCAAGGAAACGGGGTGGTCATGGCGGCACGTGGAGTTTCAATCACTGGCCAAAAAGCAGTAATATGCTGTCACTCAAAGACACAAAGTCCAATCTCTCCCAAAGGTCGCAGGCGTGATGAGACTCGAGCTCGGAAATGTTTGTTATTCCCTTTGTCTATAATGGTTAGAGCGCCACCTAGTGGGACGACTATAATGATGACTGAATGAGATGAAATGTTAGCTGGTGGTTAAATGCATGAATTCCATCAATGTGACATCAGATCGGACGTGCTGGTTTCAGGTGTTGGGCGTGGCTCGACACGCCGGGGGTGCGAGGGCCCTCATAACGCTGCTTGCAGCTTTAATTATTATTATTATTATTATTATTTCGGCAAATGAATTGGCCGTTTGAGGGCCTAAACATGCTCGAAAACTCATGAAATTTTGCACACGCGTCAGGTCTGGTGAAAATTTACGTATTTTAATGTTCTCAGACATGGCCAGGGAAAATTAGCTCAGTAGCGCCACCTAGAAAAATGAAAAACGCGAGCCCCCGGTATGGGTATGGCCTACAAGTTTGAAACTCGGTACACCTATATAACGTTCAGAGTCGAACAAAAAAGTCTATTATGGCAATGTCCTAAACCCAACAGGAAGTCCGCCATTTTGCATTGAAGGTGACATTTTGGCTCTAATTTTGCCATTTCCATGCCTCGAACTTTAACGAACTCCTCCTTGGGATTTGGTCCTATAAGCTTCAAATTTGGACAGTGTCAACTACACCCTTGTGCCATGTTAAATTGCGGAGCTTTTGAGTTTTCACAATACTATGAGGCCGTGGCGCCATGGCGAATTTCGATGACTCGCCATGAAAATCTTATTGCCTCTCATTCTGTCATACATGTTCCGATCTGGACCAAAGAGCACACATATGATAAGGCTCCACCCCTGAACATATTTCAACTGCCATATTTGACATCAAGGACAGCGCCACCTAGTGGGAACAGGAAATGTCATGTTTTACACTTTGGGGTACAGTATAGTGATGGGTGACATCTGCAGCCTCAAATTTCTCCAGGAAAGCCTTAAGGAGTTGGTCTTGGGTTACAGTGAAAACTGTGAGTTTTCGTGAAAGGGTGTGACCCCAGCAGCATGGCGAACTTTGATGTCACGCCATGAAGAAACAAATTAGTATAACTCAATGAAATCCAGTCTGATCAGTACCAGACTTTACAGGCATGATGTCAGACCCGCCCTGAACAGATTGATGTGCCCATTGTCGGAAATACGGACAGCGCCACCTAGTGGCAACAGGAAATGTCATGGCTTTAATTTTGTTGTACTGATTTTCACAGGTTCATCTTGGCCACCTCAAAAGCGGTGAATATCACCATCAGTCCCTCGTGATGCTTCAGTGCAAAAATTGTGAGTTTAAACTGAACGGCGCACCCTGGTGGCAACGCTGTTCAACATGAAAGATGAAGTGGCTTTTGAGGGTCTTGGCAAGTTTATAGAGGCTTGAAATTTGGCACACACCTCCAAATGGATGAAGGCTTTGTTGGCATGTGATCATTTTCATTAAATAGCGCGAAATTGCTCCACAGCGCCCCCTACAAAATTTCAAAACCACAGCCCCTGCTCTGTGTTCTATGTATGATTCTGAAACCTGGTAAGCTTATAGGAGATATCAAGATGTACAAAAAAGTCTCTTGGAGCAATATCCCAAATCCAACAGGAAGTCAGCCATTTTAAAATTAATGTGTAATTTTGGCAACATTTTCCCCTCTTTCCAGGCACCGTTCTTTGACGAACTCCTCCAAGGGATTTCATCATATTGAACCAATCTCCAGTGTGTGGAATCTAAAGACCTTTGTGATGTTAAATTGCGAAGCTTTTTACGTTCAGTGAAACGGGGTGGTTATGGTGGCACTTAGAGTTTGAATCACTCGCCAAAAAGCAGTAATCTGCTGTCACTCAAAAACACAATGTCCAATCTCTCCCAAAGCTCATAGGCGTGATGAGACTCGAGCTCGGAAATGTTTGTTATGCCATTTGTACATAATGGTTAGAGCGCCACCTAGTGGGACGACTATACTCATGGTTGAAGCAAATGAAATGTTAACTGGTGGTTAAATGCATGAATTCCATCAATGTGACATCAGATCGGACGTGCTGGTTTCAGGTGTTGGGCATGGCTCGACACGCCGGGTGTGCGAGGGCCCTCATAACGCTGCTTGCAGCTTTAATTATTATTATTATTATTATTCAGGCGAAACAAGGGCCTTTTTGAGGGCCTAAACATGCTCAAAAACTCATGAAATTTTGCACACATGCCAGGTCTGGTGAAAAATTTTGTATTTTAATGGTTTTACATATGAGCACTAGGAAATGGCTCTACAGCGCCACCTATGCCTTGTTAAATGCAGCCCTACGACCACATCGTTTCAGCTACATGTATGAAATTTGGCACACATGTGTATCATGCCAAGACGAACAAAAAAGTCTGTGGGCCCATTGACGCAAACCCAACAGGAAGTCCGCCATTTGGAAGAGAAGGTGACATTTTGGCTCTAATTTTGCCATTTCCATGCCTCGAACTTTTGCGAACTCCTCCTTGGGGTTTGATTTCATAACCTTCAAATTTGGACAGTGTCAACTACACCCTTGTGCCATGTTAAATTGCGGAGCTTTTGAGTTTTCACAATACTATGAGGCCGTGGCGCCATGGCGAATTTCGATGACTCGCCATGAAAATCTTATTGCCTCTCATTTTGTCATACATGTTCCGATCTGGACCAAAGAGCACACATATGATAAGGCTCCACCCCTGAACATATTTCAACTGCCATATTTGACATCAAGGACAGCGCCACCTAGTGGGAACAGGAAATGTCATGTTTTACACTTTGGGGTACAGTATAGTGATGGGTGACATCTGCAGCCTCAAATTTCTCCAGGAAAGCCTTAAGGAGTTGGTCTTGGGTTACAGTGAAAACTGTGAGTTTTCGCGAAAGGGTGTGACCCCAGCAGCATGGCGAACTTTGATGTCACGCCATGAAGAAACAAATTAGTATAACTCAATGAAATCCAGTCTGATCAGTACCAGACTTTACAGGCATGATGTCAGACCCACCCTGAACAGATTGATGTGTCCATTGTCGGAAATACGGACAGCGCCACCTAGTGGCAACAGGAAATGTCATGGCTTTAATTTTGTTGTACTGATTTTCACAGGTTCATCGTGACCACCTCAAAAGCGGTGAATATCAACATCAGTCCCTCGTGATGCTTCAGTGCAAAAATTGTGACTTTAAACTGAACGGCGCACCCTGGTGGCAACGCGGTTCACCATGAAAGATGAAGTGGCTTTTGAGGGGCTTGGAAAGTTTATAGAGGCTTGAAATTTGGCACACACCTCCAAATGGATGTAGGCTTTGTTGTCATGTGATCATTTTCATTGAATAGCTCGAAATTGCTCCACAGCGCCCCCTACAAAATTTCAAAACAACAGCCCCTGCTCTGTGTTTCATCTATGAGTCTGAAACCTGGTAAGCTTATGGAAAATATCAAGATGTACAAAAAAGTCTCTTGGAGCAATATCCCAAATCCAACAGGAAGTCAGCCATTTTAAAATTAATGTGTAATTTTGGCGACATTTTCCCCTCTTTTCAGGCTTCATACTTTGACGAACTCCTCCAAGGGATTTCATCATATTGAACCATTCTCCAGTGTGTGGAATCTAAAGACCTTTGTGATGTTAAATTGCGAAGCTTTTTACGTTCAAGGAAACGGGGTGGTCATGGCGGCACGTGGAGTTTCAATCACTGGCCAAAAAGCAGTAATATGCTGTCACTCAAAGACACAAAGTCCAATCTCTCCCAAAGGTCGCAGGCGTGATGAGACTCGAGCTCGGAAATGTTTGTTATTCCCTTTGTCTATAATGGTTAGAGCGCCACCTAGTGGGACGACTATAATGATGACTGAATGAGATGAAATGTTAGCTGGTGGTTAAATGCATGAATTCCATCAATGTGACATCAGATCGGACGTGCTGGTTTCAGGTGTTGGGCGTGGCTCGACACGCCGGGGGTGCGAGGGCCCTCATAACGCTGCTTGCAGCTTTAATTATTATTATTATTCACCCCAAACAAGGGCCTTTTTGAGGGCCTAAACATGCTCAAAAACTCATGAAATTTTGCACACATGCCAGGTCTGGTGAAAAATTTTGTATTTTAATGGTTTTACATATGAGCACTGGGAAATGGCTCTAGAGCGCCACCTATGCCTTGTTAAATGCAGCCCTACGACCACATAGTTTGAGCTACATGTATGAAATTTGGCACACATGTGTATCATGCCGAGTCGAACAAAAAAGTCTGTGGGCCCATTGATGCAAACCCAACAGGAAGTCCGCAATTTAGAAGTGAAGGTGACATTTTGGCTCTAATTTTGCCATTTCCATGCCTCGAACTTTTTCGAACTCCTCCTTGGGATTTGGGCGTATAAGCTTCAAATTTGGACAGTGTCAACTACACCCTTGTGCCATGTTAAATTGCGGAGCTTTTGAGTTTTCACAATACTATGAGGCCGTGGCGCCATGGCGAATTTCGATGACTCGCCATGAAAATCTTATTGCCTCTCATTTTGTCATACATTTTCTGACCTTGACCAAAGTGAACACATATGATAAGGCTCCACCCCTGAACATATTTCAACTGCCATATTTGACACCAGGGACAGCGCCACCTAGTGGGAACAGGAAATGTCATGTTTTACACTTTGGGGTACAGTATAGTGATGGGTGACATCTGCAGCCTCAAATTTCTCCAGAAAAGCCTTAAGGAGTTGGTCTTGGGTTACAGTGAAAACTGTGAGTTTTCGCGAAAGGGTGTGACCCCAGCAGCATGGCGAACTTTGATGTCACGCCATGAAGAAACAAATTAGTATAACTCAATGAAATCCAGTCTGATCAGTACCAGACTTTACAGGCATGATGTCAGACCCGCCCTGAACAGATTGATGTGCCCATTGTCGGAAATACGGACAGCGCCACCTAGTGGCAACAGGAAATGTCATGGCTTTAATTTTGTTGTACTGATTTTCACAGGTTCATCGTGGCCACCTCAAAAGCGGTGAATATCACCATCAGTCCCTCGTGATGCTTCAGTGCAAAAATTGTGACTTTAAACTGAACGGCGCACCCTGGTGGCAACACGGTTCAACATGAAAGATGAAGTGGCTTTTGAGGGGCTTGGAAAGTTTATAGAGGCTTTAAATTTGGCACACACCTCCAATGTGATGAAGGCTTTGCTGTCATGTGATCATTTTCATTGAATAGCGCGAAATGGCTCCACAGCGCCCCCTACAATATTTCAAAATATCAGCCCCTGCTCTGTGTTTTATGTATGAGTCTGAAACCTGGTAAGCTTATAGGAGATATCAAGATGTACAAAAAAGTCTCTTGGAGCAATATCCCAAATCCAACAGGAAGTCAGCCATTTTAAAATTAATGTGCAATTTTGGCAACATTTTCCCCGCTTTTCAGGCATGATTCTTTGACGAACTCCTCCAAGGGATTTCATCATATTGAACCAATCTCCAGTCTGTGGAATCTAAAGACCTTTGTGATGTTAAATTGCGAAGCTTTTTACGTTCAGGGAAACGGGGTGGTCATGGCGGCACGTAGAGTTTCAATCACTCGCCAAAAAGCAGTAATCTGCTGTCACTCAAAATCTAAATGTCCAAATTCTCCCAAAGGTCGCAGGCGTGATCAGACTCGAGCTTGGAAATGTTTGTTATGCCATTTGTCAGTAATGGTTAGAGCGCCACCTAGTGGGACGACTATAATGATGACTGAATGAGATGAAATGTTAGCTGGTGGTTAAATGCATGAATTCCATCAATGTGACATCAGATCGGAGGTGCTGGTTGTAGGTGTTGGGCGTGGCTCGACGCGATGGGGTGCGAGGGCCCTCATAACGCTGCTTGCAGCTTTAATTATTATTATTATTATTATTCAGGCGAAACAAGGGCCTTTTTGAGGGCCTAAACATGCTCAAAAACTCATGAAATTTTGCACACATGCCAGGTCTGGTGAAAAATTTTGTATTTTAATGGTTTTACATATGAGCACTGGGAAATGGCTCTAGAGCGCCACCTATGCCTTGTTAAATGCAGCCCTACGACCACATCGTTTGAGCTACATGTATGAAATTTGGCACACATGTGTATCATGCCAAGACGAACAAAAAAGTCTGTGGGCCCATTGACGCAAACCCAACAGGAAGTCCGCCATTTGGAAGAGAAGGTGACATTTTGGCTCTAATTTTGCCATTTCCATGCCTCGAACTTTTGCGAACTCCTCCTTGGGATTTGGTCGTATAAGCTTCATCTTTGGTCAGTGTCAACTACACACCTGGGCCATGTTAAATTGCGGAGCTTTTGAGTTTTCACAATACCATGAGGCCGTGGCGCCACGGCGAATTTCGATGACTCGCCATGAAAATCTTATTGCCTCTCATTCTGTCATAGATTTTCTGACCTTGACCAAAGTGAACACATATGATAAGGCTCCACCCCTGAACATATTTCAACTGCCATATTTGACACCAGGGACAGCGCCACCTAGTGGGAACAGGAAATGTCATGTTTTACACTTTGGGGTACAGTATAGTGATGGGTGACATCTGCAGCCTCAAATTTCTCCAGGAAAGCCTTAAGGAGTTGGTCTTGGGTTACAGTGAAAACTGTGACTTTTCGCCAAAGGGTGTGACCCCAGCAGTATGGCGAACTTTGATGTCACGCCATGAAGAAACAAATTAGTATAACTCAATGAAATCCAGTCTGATCAGTACCAGACTTTACAGGCATGATGTCAGACCCGCCCTGAACAGATTGATGTGCCCATTGTCGGAAATACGGACAGCGCCACCTAGTGGCAACAGGAAATGTCATGGCTTTCATTTTGTTGTACTGATTTTCACAGGTTCATCGTGGCCACCTCAAAAGCGGTGAATATCACCATCAGTCCCTCGTGATGCTTCAGTGCAAAAATTGTGACTTTAAACTGAACGGCGCACCCTGGTGGCAACGCTGTTCACGATGAAAGATGAAGTGGCTTTTGAGGGGCTTGGAAAGTTTATAGAGGCTTGAAATTTGGCACACACCTCCAATGTGACCAAGGCTTTGTTGTTATGTGATCATTTTCATTGAATATCCCAAAATGGCTCCACAGCGCCCCCTACAAAATTTCAAAACAACAGCCCCTGCTCTGTGTTTGATCTATGAGTCTGAAACCTGGTAAGCTTATGGAAAATATCAAGATGTACAAAAAAGTCTCTTGGAGCAATATCCCAAATCCAACAGGAAGTCAGCCATTTTAAAATTAATGTGTAATTTTGGCGACATTTTCCCCTCTTTTCAGGCTTCATTCTTTGACGAACTCCTCCAAGGGATTTCATCATATTGAACCATTCTCCAGTGTGTGGAATCTAAAGACCTTTGTGATGTTAAATTGCGAAGCTTTTTACGTTCAAGGAAACGGGGTGGTCATGGCGGCACGTGGAGTTTCAATCACTGGCCAAAAAGCAGTAATATGCTGTCACTCAAAGACACAAAGTCTAATCTCTCCCAAAGGTCGCAGGCGTGATGAGACTCGAGCTCGGAAATGTTTGTTATGCCCTTTGTCTATAATGGTTAGAGCGCCACCTAGTGGGACGACTATACTCATGGTTGAACCAAATGAAATGTTAGCTGGTGGTTAAATGCATGAATTCCATCAATGTGACATCAGATCGGACGTGCTGGTTTTAGGTGTTGGGCGTGGCTCGACGCGCCGGGGGTGCGAGGGCCCTCATAACGCTGCTTGCAGCTTTAATTATTATTAGGGCCCGAGCACCGAGAGTGCGAAGGCCCTATTGTATCTGCTCCGTTTCTTATTATTATTATTATTATTATTATTATTATTATTATTATTATTCACCCCAAACAAGGGCCTTTTTGAGGGCCTAAACATGCTCAAAAACTCATGAAATTTTGCACACATGCCAGGTCTGGTGAAAAATTTTGTATTTTAATGGTTTTACATATGAGCACTGGGAAATGGCTCTACAGCGCCACCTATGCCTTGTAAAATGCAGCCCTACGACCACATCGTTTGGGCTACATGTATGAAATTTGGCACACATGTGTATCATGCCAAGACGAACAAAAAAGTCAGTGGGCCCATTGACGCAAACCCAACAGGAAGTCCGCCATTTGGAAGAGAAGGTGACATTTTGGCTCTAATTTTGCCGTTTCCATGCCTCGAACTTTTTCGAACTCCTCCTTGGGATTTGGTCGTATAAGCTTCATCTTTGGTCAGTGTCAACTACACACCTGGGCCATGTTAAATTGCGGAGCTTTTGAGTTTTCACAATACCATGAGGCCGTGGCGCCACGGCGAATTTCGATGACTCGGCATGAAAATCTTATTGCCTCTCATTTTGTCATACATTTTCTGACCTTGACCAAAGTGAACACATATGATAAGGCTCCACCCCTGAACATATTTCAACTGCCATATTTGACACCAGGGACAGCGCCACCTAGTGGGAACAGGAAATGTCATGTTTTACACTTTGGGGTACAGTATTGTGATGGGTGACATCTGCAGCCTCAAATTTCTCCAGGAAAGCCTTAAGGAGTTGGTCTTGGGTTACAGTGAAAACTGTGACTTTTCGCGAAAGGGTGTGACCCCAGCAGCATGGCGAACTTTGATGTCACGCCATGAAGAAACAAATTAGTATAACTCAATGAAATCCAGTCTGATCAGTACCAGACTTTACAGGCATGATGTCAGACCCACCCTGAACAGATTGATGTGCCCATTGTCGGGAATATGAAGAGCGCCACCTAGTGGGAACAGGAAATGTTATGTCTTACACTTTGTTGTACTGATTTTCACAGGTTCATCGTGGCCACCTCAAAAGCGATGAATATCACCATCAGTCCTTCTTGATGCTGCAGTGCGAAAATTGTGACTTTAAACTGAACGGCGCACCCTGGTGGCAACGCTGTTCACCATGAAAAATGAAGTGGCTTTTAAGGGGCTTGGAAAGTTTAAAAAGTCTTGAAATTTGGCGCACACCTCCAATGTGCATAACGCTTTGTTGTTATGTGGTCATTTTCATTGAATAGCGCAAAATGGCTCCACAGCGCCCCCTACAAAATTTCAAAACATCAGCCCCTGCTCTGTGTTTTATGTATGAGTCTGAAACCTGGTAAGCTTATAGGAGATATCAAGATGTACAAAAAAGTCTCCTGGAGCAATATCCCAAATCCAACAGGAAGTCAGCCATTTTAAAATTAATGTGTAATTTTGGCGACATTTTCCCCTCTTTCCAGGCATTGTTCTTTGACGAACTCCTCCAAGGGATTTCATCATATTGAACCAATCTCCAGTGTGTGGAATCTAAAGACCTTTGTGATGTTAAATTGCGAAGCTTTTTACGTTCAGGGAAACGGGGTGGTCATGGCGGCACGTGGAGTTTGAATCACTCTCCAAAAAGCAGTAATCTGCTGTCACTCAAAAACACAATGTCCAATCTCTCCCAAACGTCTCAGGTGTGATGAGACTCGAGCTCGGAAATGTTTGGTATGCCATTTGTCGGTAATAGTTAGAGCGCCACCTATTGGGACGACTATAATCATGGTTCAATGAGATGAAATGTTAGCTGGTGGTTAAATGCATGAATTCCATCAATGTGACATCACATCGGACGTGCTGGTTTTAGGTGTTGGGCGTGGCTCGACGCGCCGGGGGTGCGAGGGCCCTCATAACGCTGCTTGCAGCTTTAATTATTATTATTATTCCGGCAAATGAATCGGCCTTTTGAGGGCCTAAACATGCTCGAAAACTCTTGAAATTTTGCGCACGCGTCAGGTCTGGTGAAAATTTACGTATTTTAATGGTTTTACATATGAGCACTGGGAAATGGCTCTAGAGCGCCACCTATGCCTTGTTAAATGCAGCCCTACGACCACATGGTTTGAGCTACATGTATGAAATTTGGCACACATGTGTATCATGCCAAGACGAACAAAAAAGTCTGTGGGCCCATTGACGCAAACCCAACAGGAAGTCCGCCATTTGGAAGAGAAGGTGACATTTTGGCTCTAATTTTGCCATTTCCATGCCTCGAACTTTTTCGAACTCCTCCTTGGGATTTGGTCGTATAAGCTTCAAATTTGGACAGTGTCAACTACACCCTTGTGCCATGTTAAATTGCGGAGCTTTTGAGTTTTCACAATACTATGAGGCCGTGGCGCCATGGCGAATTTCGATGACTCGCCATGAAAATCTTATTGCCTCTCATTCTGTCATACATGTTCCGATCTGGACCAAAGAGCACACATATGATAAGGCTCCACCCCTGAACATATTTCAACTGCCATATTTAAAATCAAGGACAGCGCCACCTAGTGGGAACAGGAAATGTCATGTTTTACACTTTGGGGTACAGTATTGTGATGGGTGACACCTGCAGCCTCAAATTTCTCCAGGAAAGCCTTAAGGAGTTGGTCTTGGGTTACAGTGAAAACTGTGACTTTTCGCAAAAGGGTGTGACCCCAGCAGCATGGCGAACTTTGATGTCACGCCATGAAGAAACAAATTAGTATAACTCAATGAAATCCAGTCTGATCAGTACCAGACTTTACAGGCATGATGTCACACCCGCCCTGAACAGATTGATGTGCCCATTGTCAGGAATATGAAGAGCGCCACCTAGTGGGAAGAGGAAATGTCATGTCTTACACTTTGTTGTACTGATTTTCACAGGTTCATAGTGGCCACCTCAAAAGCGGTGAATATCACCATCAGTCCCTCGTGATGCTTTAGTGCAAAAATTGTGACTTTAAACTGAACGGCGCACCCTGGTGGCAACGCTGTTCACCATGAAAGATGAAGTGGCTTTTGAGGGTCTTGGCAAGTTTATAGAGGCTTGAAATTTGGCACACACCTCCAATGTGACGAAGGCTTTGTTGTCATGTGATAATTTTCATTGAATATCCCAAAATGGCTCCACAGCGCCCCCTACAAAATTTCAAAACCACAGCCCCAGCTCTGTGTTTTATGTATGAATCTGAAACCTGGTAGGCTTATAGGAGATATCAAGATGTACAAAAAAGTCTCTTGGAGCAATATCCCAAATCCAACAGGAAGTCAGCCATTTTAAAATTAATGTGCAATTTTGGCAACATTTTCCCCTCTTTTCAGGCACCGTGCTTTGACGTACTCCTCCAAGGGATTTCATCATATTGAACCAATCTCCTGTGTGTGGAATCTAAAGACCTTTGTGATGTTAAATTGCGAAGCTTTTTACGTTCAGTGAAACGGGGTGGTTATGGTGGCACTTAGAGTTTGAATCACTCGCCAAAAAGCAGTAATCTGCTGTCACTCACAAACACAATGTCCAATCTCTCCCAAAGCTCATAGGCGTGATGAGACTCGAGCTCGGAAATGTTTGTTATGCCATTTGTACATAATGGTTAGAGCGCCACCTAGTGGAACGACTAACTAATCATGAATGAATGAGTTGAAATGTTAGCTGGTGGTTAAATGCATGAATTCCATCAATGTGACATCAGATCGGACGTGCTGGTTTTAGGTGTTGGGCTTGGCTCGACGCGCCGGGGGTGCGAGGGCCCTCGTAACGCTGCTTGCAGCTTTAATTATTAGGGCCCGAGCACCGAGAGTGCGAAGGCCCTATTGTATCTGCTCCGTTTCTTATTATTATTATTATTATTATTATTATTAGGGCCCGAGCACTGACAGTGCGAAGGCCCTATTGTAATTGCTCTGTTTATTATTATTATTATTATTATTATTATTATTATTATTATTATTATTAGGGCCCGAGCACTGATAGTGCGAAGGCCCTATTGTAATTGCTCTGTTTATTATTATTATTATTATTATTATTATTATTATTATTCCGGCAAATTAATTGGCCGTTTGAGGGCCTAAACATGCTCGAAAACTCATGAAATTTTGCACACGCGTCAGGTCTGGTGAAAATTTACGTATTTTAATGTTCTCAGACATGGCCAGGGAAAATTAGCTCAGTAGCGCCACCTAGAAAAATGAAAAACGCGAGCCCCCGGTATGGGTATGACCTACATGTTTGAAAGTCGGTACACCTATATAACTTTCAGAGTCGAACAAAAAAGTCTATTATGGCAATGTCCTAAACCCAACAGGAAGTCCGCCATTTTGGATTGAAGGTGACATTTTGGCTCTGATTTTACCGTTTCCATGCCTCGAACTTTAACGAACTCCTCCTTGGGATTTGGTCCTATAAGCTTCAAATTTGGACAGTGTCAACTACACCCTTGTGCCATGTTAAATTGCGGAGCTTTTGAGTTTTCACAATACTATGAGGCCGTGGCGCCATGGCGAATTTCGATGACTCGCCATGAAAATCTTATTGCCTCTCATTTTGTCATACATTTTCTGACCTTGACCAAAGTGAACACATATGATAAGGCTCCACCCCTGAACATATTTCAACTGCCATATTTGACATAAGGGACAGCGCCACCTAGTGGGAACAGGAAATGTCATGTTTTACACTTTGGGGTACAGTATAGTGATGGGTGACATCTGCAGCCTCAAATTTCTCCAGAAAAGCCTTAAGGAGTTGGTCTTGGGTTACAGTGAAAACTGTGACTTTTCGCAAAAGGGTGTGACCCCAGCGGCGTGGCGAACTTTAATGTCACGCCATGAAGAAACAAATTAGTATAACTCAATGAAATCCAGTCTGATCAGTACCAGACTTTACAGGCATGATGTCAGACCCGCCCTGAACAGATTGATGTGCCCATTGTCGGAAATACGGGCAGCGCCACCTAGTGGCAACAGGAAATGTCATGGCTTTAATTTTGTTGTACTGATTTTCACAGATTCATCTTGGCCACCTCAAAAGCGGTGAATATCACCATCAGTCCCTCGTGATGCTTCAGTGCAAAAATTGTGACTTTAAACTGAACGGCGCACCCTGGTGGCAACGCGGTTCACCATGAAAGATGAAGTGGCTTTTGAGGGGCTTGGAAAGTTTATAGAGGCTGGAAATTTGGCACACACCTCCAAATGGATGTAGGCTTTGTTGTCATGTGATCATTTTCATTGAATAGCGCGAAATTGCTCCACAGCGCCCCCTACAAAATTTCAAAACATCAGCCCCTGCTCTGTGTTTCATCTATGAGTCTGACACTTGGTAAGCTTGTGTAAGATATCAAGATGTACAAAAAAGTCTCTTGGCGCAATATCCCAAATCCAACAGGAAGTCAGCCATTTTAAAATTAATGTGTAATTTTGATGACATTTTCCCCCCTTTTCAGGACTCATACTTTGACGAACTCCTCCAAGGGATTTCATCATATTGAAGCATTCTTAAGTGTGTAGAATCTAAAGACCTTTGTGATGTTAAATTGCGAAGCTTTTTCCGTTCAGGGAAACGGGGTGGTCATGGCGGCACGTAGAGTTTCAATCACTCGCAAAAAGCAGTAATCTGCTGTCACTAAAAACAAAATGTCCAATCTCTCCCAAAGGTCGCAGGTGTGATGAGACTCGAGCTTGGAAATGTTTGTTATGCTATTTGTCAATAATGGTTAGAGCGCCACCTAGTGGCATGACTATAATCCTGGTTGAATAAGATGAAATGTTAGCTGGTGGTTAAAAGCATGAAATCCATCAATGTGACATCACATCGGACGTGCCGGTTTGAGGTGTTGGCAGTGGCTCGACGTGCCGGGGGTGCGAGGGCCCTCATAACGCTGCTTGCAGCTTTAATTATTATTATTATTATTAGGGCCCGAGCACCGAGAGTGCGAAGGCCCTATTGTATCTGCTCCGTTTCTTATTATTATTATTATTATTATTATTATTATTCAGGCGAAACAAGGGCCTTTTTGAGGGCCTAAACATGCTCAAAAACTCATGAAATTTTGCACACATGCCAGGTCTGGTGAAAAATTTTGTATTTTAATGGTTTTATATATGAGCACTGGGAAATGGCTCTAGAGCGCCACCTATGCCTTGTTAAATGCAGCCCTACGACCACATCGTTTGAGCTACATGTATGAAATTTGGCACACATGTGTATCATGCCAAGACGAACAAAAAAGTCTGTGGGCCCATTGACGCAAACCCAACAGGAAGTCCGCCATTTGGAAGAGAAGGTGACATTTTGGCTCTAATTTTGCCATTTCCATGCCTCGAACTTTTGCGAACTCCTCCTTGGGGTTTGATTTCATAACCTTCATATTTGGTCAGTGTCAACTACACCCTTGTGCCATGTTAAATTGCGGAGCTTTTGAGTTTTCACAATACGGTGAGGCCGTGGCGCCATGGCGAATTTCGATGACTCGCCATGAAAATCTTATTGCCTCTCATTCTGTCATACATGTTCCGATCTGGACCAAAGAGCACACATATGATAAGGCTCCACCCCTGAACATATTTCAAGTGCCATGTTTGACATAAGGGCCAGCGCCACCTAGTGGGAACAGGAAATGTCATGTTTTACACTTTGGGGTACAGTATTGTGATGGGTGACATCTGCAGCCTCATATTTCTCCAGGAAAGCCTTAAGGAGTTGGTCTTGGGGTACAGTGAAAACTGTGAGTTTTCACGAAAGGGTGTGACCCCAGCAGCATGGCGAACTTTGATGTCTCGCCATGAAGAAACAAATTAGTATAACTCAATGAAATCCAGTCTGATCAGTACCAGACTTTACAGGCATGATGTCAGACCCGCCCTGAACAGATTGATGTGCCCATTGTCGGGAATACGGACAGCGCCACCTAGTGGGAACAGGAAATGTCATGGCTTTAATTTTGTTGTACTGATTTTCACAGGTTCATCGTGGCCACCTCAAAAGCGGTGAATATCACCATCAGTCCCTTGTGATGCTTCAGTGCAAAAATTGTGACTTTAAACTGAACGCCGCACCCTGGTGGCAACGCGGTTCACCATGAAAGATGAAGTGGCTTTTGAGGGGCTTGGAAAGTTTAAAAAGTCTTGAAATTTGGCGCACACCTCCAATGTGGTTAAGGCTTTGTTGTTATGTGATCATTTTCATTGAATATCCCAAAATGGCTCCACAGCGCCCCCTACAAAATTTCAAAATCACAGCCCCTGCTCTGTGTTTTATGTATGAGTCTGAAACCTGGTAAGCTTATAGGAGATATCAAGATGTACAAAAAAGTCTCTTGGAGCAATATCCCAAATCCAACAGGAAGTCAGCCATTTTAAAATTAATGTGCAATTTTGGCAACATTTTCCCCTCTTTTCAGGCATCGTTCTTTGACGAACTCCTCCAAGGGATTTCATCAGATTGCACTATTCTTCAGCTTGTGGAATCTAAAGACCTTTGTGATGTTAAATTGCGAAGCTTTTTACGTTCAAGGAAACGGGATGGTTATGGCGGCACTTAGAGTTTGAATCACTCTCCAAAAAGCAATAATCTGCTGTCACTCAAAAACACAAAGTCCAATCTCTCCCAAAGGTCGCAGGCGTGATGAGACTTGAGCTCGGAAATGTTTGGTATGCCCTTTGTCTATAATGGTTAGAGCGCCACCTAGTGGGACGACTATACTCATGGTTGAGGCAAATGAAATGTTAGCTGGTGGTTAAATGCATGAATTCCATCAATGTGACATCAGATCGGACGTGCTGGTTTTAGGTGTTGGGCGTGGCTCGACGCGCCGGGGGTGCGAGGGCCCTCATAACGCTGCTTGCAGCTTTAATTAGGGCCCGAGCACTGAGAGTGCGAAGGCCCTATTGTATCTGCTCCGTTTCTTATTATTATTATTATTATTATTATTATTATTATTATTATTATTATTATTCAGGCGAAACAAGGGCCTTTTTGAGGGCCTAAACATGCTCAAAAACTCATGAAATTTTGCACACATGCCAGGTCTGGTGAAAAATTTTGTATTTTAATGGTTTTACATATGAGCACTGGGAAATGGCTCTAGAGCGCCACCTATGCCTTGTTAAATGCAGCCCTACGACCACATCGTTTGAGCTACATGTATGAAATTTGGCACACATGTGTATCATGCCAAGACGAACAAAAAAGTCAGTGGGCCCATTGACGCAAACCCAACAGGAAGTCCGCCATTTGGAAGAGAAGGTGACATTTTGGCTCTAATTTTGCCATTTCCATGCCTCGAACTTTTGCGAACTCCTCCTTGGGGTTTGATTTCATAACCTTCATATTTGGTCAGTGTCAACTACACCCTTGTGCCATGTTAAATTGCGGAGCTTTTGAGTTTTCACAATACGGTGACGCCGTGGCGCCATGGCGAATTTCGATGACTCGCCATGAAAATCTTATTGCCTCTCATTTTGTCATACATTTTCTGACCTTGACCAAAGTGAAGACATATGATAAGGCTCCACCCCTGAACATATTTCAACTGCCATATTTGACATCAAGGACAGCGCCACCTAGTGGGAACAGGAAATGTCATGTTTTACACTTTGGGGTACAGTATAGTGATGGGTGACATCTGCAGCCTCAAATTTCTCCAGGAAAGCCTTAAGGAGTTGGTCTTGGGTTACAGTGAAAACTGTGAGTTTTCGCAAAAGGGTGTGACCCCAGCAGCATGGCGAACTTTGATGTCACGCCATGAAGAAACAAATTAGTATAACTCAATGAAATCCAGTCTGATCAGTACCAGACTTTACAGGCATGATGTCAGACCCACCCTGAACAGATTGATGTGCCCATTGTCGGGAATACGTACAGCGCCACCTAGTGGCAACAGGAAATGTCATGGCTTTAATTTTGTTGTACTGATTTTCACAGGTTCATCGTGGCCACCTCAAAAGCGGTGAATATCACCATCTGTCCCTCGTGATGCTTCAGTGCAAAAATTGTGACTTTAAACTGAACGGCGCACCCTGGTGGCAACGCTGTTCAACATGAAAGATGAAGTGGATTTTGAGGGGCTTGGCAAGTTTATAGAGGCTTGAAATTTGGCACACACCTTCAAAGGGATGAAGGATTTGTTGGCATGTGATCATTTTCCTTGAATAGCGCAAAATGGCTCCACAGCGCCCCCTACAAAATTTCAAAACATCAGCCCCAGCTCTGTGTTTTATGTATGAGTCTGAAACCTGGTAAGCTTATAGGAGATATCAAGATGTACAAAAAAGTCTCTTGGAGCAATATCCAAAATCCAACAGGAAGTCAGCCATTTTAAAATTAATGTGCAATTTTGGCGACATTTTCCCCTCTTTTCAGGCTTCATACTTTGACGAACTCCTCCAAGGGATTTCATCATATTGAACCATTCTCCAGTGTGTGGAATCTAAAGACCTTTGTGATGTTAAATTGCGAAGCTTTTTACGTTCAAGGAAACGGGGTGGTCATGGCGGCACGTGGAGTTTCAATCACTCGCCAAAAAGCAGTAATATGCTGTCACTCAAAGACACAACGTCCAATCTCTCCCAAAGGTCGCAGGCGTGATGAGACTCGAGCTCGGAAATGTTTGTTATGCCCTTTGTCTATAATGGTTAGAGCGCCACCTAGTGGGACGACTATACTCATGGTTGAACCAAATGAAATGTTAGCTGGTGGTTAAATGCATGAATTCCATCAATGTGACATCAGATCGGACGTGCTGGTTTGAGGTGTTGGGCGTGGCTCGACGCGCCGGGGGTGCGAGGGCCCTCATAACGCTGCTTGCAGCTTTAATTATTATTATTATTATTATTCCGGCAAATGAATTGGCCTTTTGAGGGCCTAAACATGCTCGAAAACTCATGAAATTTTGCACACGCGTCAGGTCTGGTGAAAATTTACGTATTTTAATGTTCTCAGACATGGCCAGGGAAAATTAGCTCAGTAGCGCCACCTAGAAAAATGAAAAACGCGAGCCCCCGGTATGGGTATGACCTACATGTTTGAAAGTCGGTACACCTATAAAATGTTCAGAGTCGAACAAAAAAGTCTATTATGGCAATGTCCTAAACCCAACAGGAAGTCCGCCATTTTGGATTGAAGGTGACATTTTGGCTCTGATTTTACCATTTCCATGCCTCGAACTTTTGCGAACTCCTCCTTGGGGTTTGATTTCATAACCTTCATATTTGGTCAGTGTCAACTACACCCTTGTGCCATGTTAAATTGCGGAGCTTTTGAGTTTTCACAATACTATGAGGCCGTGGCGCCATGGCGAATTTCGATGACTCGCCATGAAAATCTTATTGCCTCTCATTTTGTCATACATTTTCTGACCTTGACCAAAGTGAACACATATGATAAGGCTCCACCCCTGAACATATTTCAACTGCCATATTTGACCTCAAGGACAGCGCCACCTAGTGGTAACAGGAAATGTTATGTTTTACACTTTGGGGTACAGTATAGTGATGGGTGACATCTGCAGCCTCAAATTTCTCCAGAAAAGCCTTAAGGAGTTGGTCTTGGGTTACAGTGAAAACTGTGAGTTTTCGCGAAAGGGTGTGACCCCAGCAGCATGGCGAACTTTGATGTCACGCCATGAAGAAACAAATTAGTATAACTCAATGAAATCCAGTCTGATCAGTACCAGACTTTACAGGCATGATGTCAGACCCGCCCTGAACAGATTGATGTGCCCATTGTCGGAAATACGGACAGCGCCACCTAGTGGCAACAGGAAATGTCATGGCTTTAATTTTGTTGTACTGATTTTCACAGGTTCATCGTGGCCACCTCAAAAGCGGTGAATATCACCATCAGTCCTTCGTGATGCTTCAGTGCAAAAATTGTGACTTTAAACTGAACGGCGCACCCTGGTGGCAACACGGTTCAACATGAAAGATGAAGTGGCTTTTGAGGGGCTTGGAAAGTTTATAGAAGCTTGGAATTTGGCACACACCCCCAATTGGAGGAAAGCTTTGTTGTCATGTGATCATTTTCATTGAATAGCGCGAAATTGCTCCACAGCGCCCCCTACAAAATTTCAAAACCACAGCCCCAGCTCTGTGTTTTATGTATGAGTCTGAAACCTGGTAAGCTTATAGGAGATATCAAGATGTACAAAAAAGTCTCTTGGAGCAATATCCCAAATCCAACAGGAAGTCAGCCATTTTAAAATTAATGTGCAATTTTGGCAACATTTTCCCCGCTTTTCAGGCACCGTTCTTTGACGAACTCCTCCAAGGGATTTCATCACATTGATGCGATCTCCTGTGTGTGGAATCTAAAGACCTTTGTGATGTTAAATTGCGAAGCTTTTTACATTCAGGGAAACGGGGTGGTCATGGCGGCACATAGAGTTTCAATCACTCGCCAAAAAGCAGTAATCTGCTGTCACTCAAAAACACAATGTCCAATCTCTCCCAAAGCTCATAGGCGTGATGAGACTCGAGCTCGGAAATGTTTGTTATGCCATTTGTGCATAATGGTTTGAGCGCCACCTAGTGGAACGACTAACTAATCATAAATGAATGAGTTGAAATGTTAGCTGGTGGTTAAATGCATGAATTCCATCAATGTGACATCAGATCGGAGGTGCTGGTTTTAGGTGTTGGGCGTGGCTCGACGCGCCAGGGGTGCGAGGGCCCTCATAACGCTGCTTGCAGCTTTAATTATTATTATTATTATTATTCACCCCAAACAAGGGCCTTTTTGAGGGCCTAAACATGCTCAAAAACTCATGAAATTTTGCACACATGCCAGGTCTGGTGAAAAATTTTGTATTTTAATGGTTTTACATATGAGCACTGGGAAATGGCTCTACAGCGCCACCTATGCCTTGTTAAATGCAGCCCTACGACCACATCGTTTGGGCTACATGTATGAAATTTGGCACACATGTGTATCATGCCAAGACAAACAAAAAAGTCAGTGGGCCCATTGACGCAAACCCAACAGGAAGTCCGCCATTTTGGATTGAAGGTGACATTTTGGCTCTGATTTTACCGTTTCCATGCCTTGTACTTTAACGAACTCCTCCTTGGGATTTGGTCCTATAAACTTCAAATTTGGACAGTGTCAACTACACCCTTGTGCCATGTTAAATTGCGGAGCTTTTGAGTTTTCACAATACTATGAGGCCGTGGCGCCATGGCGAATTTCGATGACTCGCCATCAAAATCTTATTGCCTCTCATTTTGTCATACATTTTCTGACCTTGACCAAAGTGAACACATATGATAAGGCTCCACCCCTGAACATATTTCAACTGCCATATTTGACCTCAACGACAGCGCCACCTAGTGGGAACAGGAAATGTTATGTTTTACACTTTGGGGTACAGTATAGTGATGGGTGACATCTGCAGCCTCAAATTTCTCCAGGAAAGCCTTAAGGAGTTGGTCTTGGGTTACAGTGAAAACTGTGACTTTTTGCAAAAGGGTGTGACCCCAGCAGCATGGCGAACTTTGATGTCACGCCATGAAGAAACAAATTAGTATAACTCAATGAAATCCAGTCTGATCAGTACCAGACTTTACAGGCATGATGTCAGACCCGCCCTGAACAGATTGATGTGCCCATTGTCGGAAATACGGACAGCGCCACCTAGTGGCAACAGGAAATGTCATGGCTTTAATTTTGTTGTACTGATTTTCACAGGTTCATCGTGGCCACCTCAAAAGCGGTGAATATCACCATCAGTCCCTTGTGATGCTTCAGTGCAAAAATTGTGACTTTAAACTGAACACCGCACCCTGGTGGCAACGCGGTTCACCATGAAAGATGAAGTGGCTTTTGAGGGGCTTGGAAAGTTTAAAAAGTCTTGAAATTCGGCCCACGCCTCCAATGTGGTTAAGGCTTTGTTGTTATGTGATCATTTTCATTGAATATCCCAAAATGGCTCCACAGCGCCCCCTACAAAATTTCAAAATCACAGCCCCTGCTCTGTGTTTTATGTATGAGTCTGAAACCTGGTAAGCTTATAGGAGATATCAAGATGTACAAAAAAGTCTCTTGGAGCAATATCCCAAATCCAACAGGAAGTCAGCCATTTTAAAATTAATGTGCAATTTTGGCAACATTTTCCCCTCTTTTCAGGCATCGTTCTTTGACGAACTCCTCCAAGGGATTTCATCATATTGCACTATTCTTCAGTGTGTGGAATCCAAAGACCTTTGTGTTGTTAAATTGCGAAGCTTTTTACGTTCAGGGAAACGGGGTGGTTATGGCGGCACGTAGACTCTCAATCACTCGCCAAAACGCAGTAATCTGCTGTTACTCAAAAACACAATGTCCAATCTCACCCAAAGGTCGCAGGCATAATGAGACTCGAGTTCGGAAATGTTTGTTATGCCATTTGTACATAATGGTTAGAGTGCCACCTAGTGGAACGACTAGCTAATCATGAATGAATGAGTTGAAATGTTAGCTGGTGGTTAAATGCATGAATTCCATCAATGTGACATCGATCGGACGTGCTGGTTTTAGGTGTTGGGCGTGGCTCGACGCGCCGGGGGTGCGAGGGCCCTCATAACGCTGCTTGCAGCTTTAATTAGGGCCCGAGCACTGACAGTGCGAAGGCCCTATTGTAATTGCTCTGTTTATTATTATTATTATTATTATTATTATTATTATTATTATTATTATTATTATTATTATTAGGGCCCGAGCACTGATAGTGCGAAGGCCCTATTGTAATTGCTCTGTTTATTATTATTATTATTATTATTATTATTATTATTTCGGCAAATGAATTGGCCGTTTGAGGGCCTAAACATGCTCGAAAACTCATGAAATTTTGCACACGCGTCAGGTCTGGTGAAAATTTACGTATTTTAATGTTCTCAGACATGGCCAGGGAAAATTAGCTCAGTAGCGCCACCTAGAAAAATGAAAAACGCGAGCCCCCGGTATGGGTATGGCCTACAAGTTTGAAAGTCGGTACACCTATATAATGTTCAGAGTCGAACAAAAAAGTCTATTATGGCAATGTCCTAAACCCAACAGGAAGTCCGCCATTTTGGATTGAAGGTGACATTTTGGCTCTGATTTTACCATTTCCATGCCTCGAACTTTGACGAACTCCTCCTTGGGGTTTGATTTCATAACCTTCATATTTGGTCAGTGCCAACTACACCCTTGTGCCATGTTAAATTGCGGAGCTTTTGAGTTTTCACAATACTATGAGGCCGTGGCGCCATGGCGAATTTCGATGACTCGCCATGAAAATCTTATTGCCTCTCATTTTGTCATACATTTTCTGACCTTGACCAAAGTGAACACATATGATAAGGCTCCACCCCTGAACATATTTCAACTGCCATATTTGACACCAGGGACAGCGCCACCTAGTGGGAACAGGAAATGTCATGTTTTACACTTTGGGGTACAGTATAGTGATGGGTGACACCTGCAGCCTCAAATTTCTCCAGGAAAGGCGTAAGGAGTTGGTCTTGGGTTACAGTGAAAACTGTGACTTTTCGCAAAAGGGTGTGACCCCAGCAGCATGGCGAACTTTGATGTCACGCCATGAAGAAACAAATTAGTATAACTCAATGAAATCCAGTCTGTTCAGTACCAGACTTTACAGGCATGATGTCAGACCCGCCCTGAACAGATTGATGTGCCCATTGTCGGGAATACGTACAGCGCCACCTAGTGGCAACAGGAAATGTCATGGCTTTAATTTTGTTGTACTGATTTTCACAGGTTCATCGTGGCCACCTCAAAAGCGGTGAATATCAACATCAGTCCCTCGTGATGCTTCAGTGCAAAAATTGTGACTTTAAACTGAACGGCGCACCCTGGTGGCAACGCTGTTCAACATGAAAGATGAAGTGGCTTTTGAGGGGCTTGCAAGTTTATAGAGGCTTGAAATTTGGCCCACACCTCCAAATGGATGAAGGCTTTGTTGTCATGTGATCATTTTCATTGAATAGCGCGAAATTGCTCCACAGCGCCCCCTACAAAATTTCAAAACAACAGCCCCTGCTCTGTGTTTCATCTATGAGTCTGAAACCTGGTAAGCTTATGGAAAATATCAAGATGTACAAAAAAGTCTCTTGGTGCAATATCCCAAATCCAACAGGAAGTCAGCCATTTTAAAATTAATGTGCAATTTTGGCGACATTTTCCCCTCTTTTCAGGCTTCATACTTTGACGAACTCCTCCAAGGGATTTCATCATATTGAACCATTCTCCAGTGTGTGGAATCTAAAGACCTTTGTGATGTTAAATTGCGAAGCTTTTTACGTTCAAGGAAACGGGGTGGTCATGGCGGCACGTGGAGTTTCAATCACTGGCCAAAAAGCAGTAATCTGCTGTCACTCAAAGACACAAAGTCCAATCTCTCCCAAAGGTCGCAGGCGTGATGAGACTCGAGCTCGGAAATGTTTGTTATGCCCTTTGTCTATAATGGTTAGAGCGCCACCTAGTGGGACGACTATACTCATGGTTGAACCAAATGAAATGTTAGCTGGTGGTTAAATGCATGAATTCCATCAATGTGACATGAGATCGGACGTGCTGGTTTTAGGTGTTGGGCGTGGCTCGACACGCCAGGGTGCGAGGGCCCTCATAACGCTGCTTGCAGCTTTAATTATTATTATTATTATTATTATTCCGGCAAATGAATTGGCCGTTTGAGGGCCTAAACATGCTCGAAAACTCATGAAATTTTGCACACGCGTCAGGTCTGGTGAAAATTTACGTATTTTAATGTTCTCAGACATGGCCAGGGAAAATTAGCTCAGTAGCGCCACCTAGAAAAATGAAAATCGCGAGCCCCCGGTATGGGTATGACCTACATGTTTGAAAGTTGGTACACCTATAAAATGTTCAGAGTCGAACAAAAAAGTCTATTATGGCAATGTCCTAAACCCAACAGGAAGTCCGCCATTTTGGATTGAAGGTGACATTTTGGCTCTGATTTTACCATTTCCATGCCTCGAACTTTAACGAACTCCTCCTTGGGATTTGGTCCTATAAACTTCAAATTTGGACAGTGTCAACTACACCCTTGTGCCATGTTAAATTGCGGAGCTTTTGAGTTTTCACAATACTATGAGGCCGTGGCGCCATGGCGAATTTCGATGACTCGCCATGAAAATCTTATTGCCTCTCATTCTGTCATACATGTTCCGATCTGGACCAAAGAGCACACATATGATAAGGCTCCACCCCTGAACATATTTCAACTGCCATATTTGACATCAAGGACAGCGCCACCTAGTGGGAACAGGAAATGTCATGTTTTACACTTTGGGGTACAGTATAGTGATGGGTGACATCTGCAGCCTCAAATTTCTCCAGAAAAGCCTTAAGGAGTTGGTCTTGGGTTACAGTGAAAACTGTGAGTTTTCGCAAAAGGGTGTGACCCCAGCAGCATGGCGAACTTTGATGTCACGCCATGAAGAAACAAATTAGTATAACTCAATGAAATCCAGTCTGATCAGTACCAGACTTTACAGGCATGATCTCAGACCCGCCCTGAACAGATTGATGTGCCCATTGTCGGAAATACGGACAGCGCCACCTAGTGACAACAGGAAATGTCATGGCTTTAATTTTGTTGTACTGATTTTCACAGGTTCATCTTGGCCACCTCAAAAGCGGTGAATATCACCATCAGTCCCTCGTGATGCTTCAGTGCAAAAATTGTGAGTTTAAACTGAACGGCGCACCCTGGTGGCAACGCTGTTCAACATGAAAGATGAAGTGGCTTTTGAGGGTCTTGGCAAGTTTATAGAGGCTTGAAATTTGGCACACACCTCCAAATGGATGAACGCTTTGTTGGCATGTGATCATTTTCATTGAATAGCGCGAAGTGGCTCCACAGCGCCCCCTACAAAATTTCAAAACCACAGCCCCTGCTCTGTGTTCTATGTATGATTCTGAAACCTGGTAAGCTTATAGGAGATATCAAGATGTACAAAAAAGTCTCTTGGTGCAATATCCCAAATCCAACAGGAAGTCAGCCATTTTAAAATTAATGTGTAATTTTGGCAACATTTTCCCCTCTTTCCAGGCAGCGTTCTTTGACGAACTCCTCCAAGGGATTTCATCATATTGAACCAATCTCCAGTGTGTGGAATCTAAAGACCTTTGTGATGTTAAATTGCGAAGCTTTTTACGTTCAGTGAAACGGGGTGGTTATGGTGGCACTTAGAGTTTGAATCACTCGCCAAAAAGCAGTAATCTGCTGTCACTCAAAAACACAATGTCCAATCTCTCCCAAACGTCTCAGGTGTGATGAGACTCGAGCTCGGAAGTGATTGTTATGCCATTTGTACATAATGGTTAGAGCGCCACCTAGTGGAACGACTAACTAATCATGAATGAATGACTTGAAATGTTAGCTGGTGGTTAAATGCATGAATTCCATCAATGTGACATCAGATCGGAGGTGCTGGTTTTAGGTGTTGGGCTTGGCTCGACGCGCCGGGGGTGCGAGGGCCCTCGTAACGCTGCTTGCAGCTTTAATTATTATTATTATTATTATTCCGGCAAATGAATTGGCCGTTTGAGGGCCTAAACATGCTCGAAAACTCATGAAATTTTGCACACGCGTCAGGTCTGGTGAAAATTTACGTATTTTAATGTTCCCAGACATGGCCAGTGAAAATTAGCTCAGTAGCGCCACCTAGAAAAATTAAAAACACGAGCCCCCGGTATGGGTATGACCTACAAGTTTGAAAGTCGGTACACCTATATAACGTTCAGAGTCGAACAAAAAAGTCTATTATGGCAATGTCCTAAACCAAACAGGAAGTCCGCCATTTTGGATTGAAGGTGACATTTTGGGTCTGATTTTACCGTTTCCATGCCTTGTACTTTAACGAACTCCTCCTTGGGATTTGGTCCTATAAACTTCAAATTTGGACAGTGTCAACTACACCCTTGTGCCATGTTAAATTGCGGAGCTTTTGAGTTTTCACAATACTATGAGGCCGTGGCGCCATGGCGAATTTCGATGACTCGCCATGAAAATCTTATTGCCTCTCATTCTGTCATACATGTTCCGATCTGGACCAAAGAGCACACATATGATAAGGCTCCACCCCTGAACATATTTCAACTGCCATATTTGACATCAAGGACAGCGCCACCTAGTGGGAACAAGAAATGTCATGTTTTACACTTTGGGGTACAGTATAGTGATGGGTGACACCTGCAGCCTCAAATTTCTCCAGGAAAGCCTTAAGGAGTTGGTCTTGGGTTACAGTGAAAACTGTGACTTTTTGCAAAAGGGTGTGACCCCAGCAGCATGGCGAACTTTGATGTCACGCCATGAAGAAACAAATTAGTATAACTCAATGAAATCCAGTCTGATCAGTACCAGACTTTACAGGCATGATGTCAGACCCGCCCTGAACAGATTGATGTGCCCATTGTCGGAAATACGGACAGCGCCACCTAGTGGCAACAGGAAATGTCATGGCTTTAATTTTGTTGTACTGATTTTCACAGGTTCATCGTGGCCACCTCAAAAGCGGTGAATATCACCATCAGTCCCTTGTGATGCTTCAGTGCAAAAATTGTGACTTTAAACTGAACACCGCACCCTGGTGGCAACGCGGTTCACCATGAAAGATGAAGTGGCTTTTGAGGGGCTTGGAAAGTTTAAAAAGTCTTGAAATTCGGCCCACGCCTCCAATGTGGTTAAGGCTTTGTTGTTATGTGATCATTTTCATTGAATATCCCAAAATGGCTCCACAGCGCCCCCTACAAAATTTCAAAATCACAGCCCCTGCTCTGTGTTTTATGTATGAGTCTAAAACCTGGTAAGCTTATAGGAGATATCAAGATGTACAAAAAAGTCTCTTGGAGCAATATCCCAAATCCAACAGGAAGTCAGCCATTTTAAAATTAATGTGCAATTTTGGCAACATTTTCCCCTCTTTTCAGGCATCGTTCTTTGACGAACTCCTCCAAGGGATTTCATCATATTGCACTATTCTTCAGTGTGTGGAATCCAAAGACCTTTGTGTTGTTAAATTGCGAAGCTTTTTACGTTCAGGGAAACGGGGTGGTTATGGCGGCACGTAGAGTTTCAATCACTCGCCAAAAAGCAGTAATCTGCTGTTACTCAAAAACACAATGTCCAATCTCACCCAAAGGTCGCAGGCATAATGAGACTCGAGTTCGGAAATGTTTGTTATGCCATTTGTACATAATGGTTAGAGTGCCACCTAGTGGAACGACTAGCTAATCATGAATGAATGAGTTGAAATGTTAGCTGGTGGTTAAATGCATGAATTCCATCAATGTGACATCGATCGGACGTGCTGGTTTTAGGTGTTGGGCGTGGCTCGACGCGCCGGGGGTGCGAGGGCCCTCATAACGCTGCTTGCAGCTTTAATTAGGGCCCGAGCACTGACAGTGCGAAGGCCCTATTGTAATTGCTCTGTTTATTAGGGCCCGAGCACTGACAGTGCGAAGGCCCTATTGTAATTGCTCTGTTTATTATTATTATTATTATTATTATTATTATTATTATTCCGGCAAATGAATCGGCCTTTTGAGGGCCTAAACATGCTCGAAAACTCATGAAATTTTGCACACGCGTCAGGTCTGGTGAAAATTTACGTATTTTAATGTTCTCAGACATGGCCAGGGAAAATTAGCTCAGTAGCGCCACCTAGAAAAATGAAAAAGGCGAGCCCCCGGTATGAGTATGGCCTACATGTTTGAAAGTAGGTACACTTATATAACGTTCAGAGTCGAACAAAAAAGTCTATTATGGCAATGTCCTAAACCCAACAGGAAGTCCGCCATTTTGGATTGAAGGTGACATTTTGGCTCTAATTTTACCGTTTCCATGCCTTGTACTTTAACGAACTCCTCCTTGGGATTTGGTCCTATAAACTTCAAATTTGGACAGTGTCAACTACACCCTGGTGCCATGTTAAATTGCGGAGCTTTTGAGTTTTCACAATACTATGAGGCCGTGGCGCCATGGCGAATTTCGATGACTCGCCATGAAAATCTTATTGCCTCTCATTTTGTCATACATTTTCTGACCTTGACCAAAGTGAACACATATGATAAGGCTCCACCCCTGAACATATTTCAACTGCCATATTTGACATCAAGGACAGCGCCACCTAGTGGGAACAGGAAATGTCATGTTTTACACTTTGGGGTACAGTATTGTGATGGGTGACATCTGCAGCCTCAAATTTCTCAAGGAAAGCCTTAAGGAGTTGGTCTTGGGTTACAGTGAAAACTGTGACTTTTCGCAAAAGGGTGTGACCCCAGCAGCATGGCGAACTTTGATGTCACGCCATGAAGAAACAAATTAGTATAACTCAATGAAATCCAGTCTGATCAGTACCAGACTTTACAGGCATGATGTCAGACCCGCCCTGAACAGATTGATGTGCCCATTGTCGGAAATACGGACAGCGCCACCTAGTGGCAACAGGAAATGTCATGGCTTTAATTTTGTTGTACTGATTTTCACAGGTTCATCGTGGCCACCTCAAAAGCGGTGAATATCACCATCAGTCCCTCGTGATGCTTCAGTGCAAAAATTGTGACTTTAAACTGAACGGCGCACCCTGGTGGCAACGCTGTTCACCATGAAAGATGAAGTGACTTTTGAGGGTCTTGGCAAGTTTATAGAGATTTGAAATTTGGCACACACCTCCAAATGGATGAAGGCTTTGTTGGCATGTGATCATTTTCATTGAATAGTGCGAAATTGCTCCACAGCGCCCCCTACAAAATTTCAAAACCACAGCCCCTGCTCTGTGTTCTATGTATGATTCTGAAACCTGGTAAGCTTATAGGAGATATCAAGATGTACAAAAAAGTCTCTTGGTGCAATATCCCAAATCCAACAGGAAGTCAGCCATTTTAAAATGAATGTGCAATTTTGGCAACATTTTGCCCTCTTTCCAGGCACCGTTCTTTGACGAACTCCTCCAAGGGATTTCATCAGATTGATGCAATCTCCTGTGTGTGGAATCTAAAGACCTTTGTGATGTTAAATTGCGAAGCTTTTTACATTCAGGGAAACGGGGTGGTCATGGCGGCACGTAGAGTTTCAATCACTCGCCAAAAAGCAGTAATCTGCTGTCACTCAAAAACACAATGTCCAATCTCTCCCAAAGCTCATAGGCGTGATGAGACTCGAGCTAGGAAATGTTTGTTATGCCATTTGTCAGTGATGGTTAGAGCACCACCTAGTGGGACAACTATAATCATGATTGAATGAGATGAATTGTTAGCTGGTGGTTAAATGCATGAATTCCATCAATGTGACATCAGATCGGAGGTGCTGGTTTTAGGTGTTGGGCGTGGTTCGACGCGCCGGGGGTGCGAGGGCCCTCATAACGCTGCTTGCAGCTTTAATTATTATTATTATTATTATTATTATTTCGGCAAATGAATTGGCCGTTTGAGGGCCTAAACATGCTCGAAAACTCATGAAATTTTGCACACGCGTCAGGTCTGGTGAAAATTTACGTATTTTAATGTTCCCAGACATGGCCAGGGAAAATTAGCTCAGTAGCGCCACCTAGAAAAATGAAAAACGCGAGCCCCCGGTATGGGTATGACCTACACATTTGAAAGTCGGTACACCTATATAACGTTCAGAGTCGAACAAAAAAGTCTATTATGGCAATGTCCTAAACCCAACAGGAAGTCCGCCATTTTGGATTGAAGGTGACATTTTGGCTCTGATTTTACCGTTTCCATGCCTCGAACTTTAACGAACTCCTCCTTGGGGTTTGATTTCATAACCTTCATATTTGGTCAGTGCCAACTACACCCTTGTGCCATGTTAAATTGCGGAGCTTTTGAGTTTTCACAATACCATGAGGCCGTGGCGCCACGGCGAATTTCGATGACTCGCCATGAAAATCTTATTGCCTCTCATTTTGTCATACATTTTCTGACCTTGACCAAAGTGAACACATATGATAAGGCTCCACCCCTGAACATATTTCAACTGCCATATTTGACATCAAGGACAGCGCCACCTAGTGGGAACAGGAAATGTCATGTTTTACACTTTGGGGTACAGTATAGTGATGGGTGACATCTGCAGCCTCAAATTTCTCCAGGAAAGCCTTAAGGAGTTGGTCTTGGGGTACAGTGAAAACTGTGGCTTTTCACGAAAGGGTGTGACCTCAGCAGCATGGCGAACTTTGATATCTTGCCATGAAGAAACAAATTAGTATAACTCCATGAAATCCAGTCTGATTAGTACCAGACTTTACAGGCATGATGTCACACCCGCCCTGAACAGATTGATGTGCCCATTGTCAGGAATATGAAGAGCGCCACCTAGTGGGAACAGGAAATGTCATGTCTTACACTTTGTTGTACTGATTTTCACAGGTTCATAGTGGCCACCTCAAAAGCGGTGAATATCACCATCAGTCCTTGATGATGCTTTAGTGCAAAAATTGTGACTTTAAACTGAACGGCGCACCCTGGTGGCAACGCTGTTCACCGTGAAAAATGAAGTGGCTTTTGAGGGGCTTGGAAAGTTTATAGAGGCTTGAAATTTGGCGCACACCTCCATTGTGCTTAAGGCTTTGTTGTTATGTGATCATTTTCATTGAATAGCGCAAAATGGCTCCACAGCGCCCCCTACAAAATTTCAAAACATCAGCCCCAGCTCTGTGTTTTATGTATGAGTCTGAAACCTGGTAAGCTTATAGGAGATATCAAGATGTACAAAAAAGTCTCTTGGAGCAATATCCCAAATCTAACAGGAAGTCAGCCATTTTAAAATTAATGTGTAATTTTTGTGACATTTTCCCCTCTTTCCAGGCACCGTTCTTTGACGAACTCCTCCAAGGGATTTCATCATATTGAACCAATCTCCAGTGTGTGGAATCTAAAGACCTTTGTGATGTTAAATTGCGAAGCTTTTTACGTCCAGGGAAACGGGGTGGTTATGGCGGCACTTAGAGTTTGAATCACTCGCCAAAAAGCAGTAATCTGCTGTCACTCAAAAACACAATGTCCAATCTCTCCCAAACGTCTCAGGTGTGATGAGACTCGAGCTCGGAAATGTTTGTTATGCCATTTGTACATAATGGTTAGAGCGCCACCTAGTGGAACGACTAACTAATCATGAATGAATGAGTTGAAATGTTAGCTGGTGGTTAAATGCATGAATTCCATCAATGTGACATCAGATCGGACGTGCTGGTTTTAGGTGTTGGGCGTGGCTCGACGCGCCGGGGGTGCGAGGGCCCTCATAACGCTGCTTGCAGCTTTAATTAGGGCCCGAGCACTGACAGTGTGAAGGCCCTATTGTAATTGCTCTGTTTATTATTATTATTATTATTATTATTATTATTATTATTATTATTATTATTATTATTATTCCGGCAAATGAATTGGCCGTTTGAGGGCCTAAACATGCTCGAAAACTCATGAAATTTTGCACACGCGTCAGGTCTGGTGAAAATTTACGTATTTTAATGTTCCCAGACATGGCCAGGGAAAATTAGCTCAGTAGCGCCACCTAGAAAAATGAAAAACGCGAGCCCCCGGTATGGGTATGACCTACACATTTGAAAGTCGGTACACCTATATAACGTTCAGAGTCGAACAAAAAAGTCTATTATGGCAATGTCCTAAACCCAACAGGAAGTCCGCCATTTTGGATTGAAGGTGACATTTTGGCTCTGATTTTACCGTTTCCATGCCTTGTACTTTAACGAACTCCTCCTTGGGATTTGGTCCTATAAACTTCAAATTTGGACAGTGTCAACTACACCCTTGTGCCATGTTAAATTGCGGAGCTTTTGAGTTTTCACAATACTATGAGGCCGTGGCGCCATGGCGAATTTCGATGACTCGCCATGAAAATCTTATTGCCTCTCATTCTGTCATACATGTTCCGATCTGGACCAAAGAGCACACATATGATAAGGCTCCACCCCTGAACATATTTCAACTGCCATATTTGACATCAAGGACAGCGCCACCTAGTGGGAACAGGAAATGTCATGTTTTACACTTTGGGGTACAGTATAGTGATGGGTGACATCTGCAGCCTCAAATTTCTCCAGAAAAGCCTTAAGGAGTTGGTCTTGGGTTACAGTGAAAACTGTGAGTTTTCGCAAAAGGGTGTGACCCCAGCAGCATGGCGAACTTTGATGTCACGCCATGAAGAAACAAATTAGTATAACTCAATGAAATCCAGTCTGATCAGTACCAGACTTTACAGGCATGATGTCAGACCCGCCCTGAACAGATTGATGTGCCCATTGTCGGAAATACGGACAGCGCCACCTAGTGGCAACAGGAAATGTCATGTCTTACACTTTGTTGTACTGATTTTCACAGGTTCATTGTGGACACCTCAAAAGCGGTGAATATCACCGTCAGTCCTTCATGATGCTGCAGTGCGAATATTGTGACTTTATACTGAACGGCGCACCCTGGTGGCAACGCTGTTCACCATGAAAGATGAAGTGGCTTTTGAGGGGCTTGGAAAGTTTATAGAGGCTTGAAATTTGGCACACACCTCCAATGTGATGAAGGCTTTGTTGTCATGTGATCATTTTAATTGAATAGCGCGAAATTGCTCCACAGCGCCCCCTACAATATTTCAAAACATCAGCCCTTGCTCTGTGTTTTATCTATGAGTCTGAAACCTGGTAAGCTTATGGAAAATATCAAGATGTACAAAAAAGTCTCTTGGAGCAATATCCCAAATCCAACAGGAAGTCAGCCATTTTAAAATTAATGTGTAATTTTGGCGACATTTTCCCCTCTTTTCAGGCTTCATACTTTGACGAACTCCTCCAAGGGATTTCATCATATTGAACCATTCTCCAGTGTGTGGAATCTAAAGACCTTTGTGATGTTAAATTGCGAAGCTTTTTACGTTCAAGGAAACGGGGTGGTCATGGCGGCACGTGGAGTTTCAATCACTCGCCAAAAAGCAGCAATATGCTGTCACTCAAAGACACAAAGTCCAATCTCTCCCAAAGGTCGCAGGCGTGATGAGACTCGAGCTCGGAAATGTTTGTTATGCCCTTTGTCTATAATGGTTAGAGCGCCACCTAGTGGGATGACTATACTCACGGTTCAATGAGATGAAATGTTAGCTGGTGGTTAAATGCATGAATTCCATCAATGTGACATCAGATCGGACGTGGTGGTTTCAGGTGTTGGGCATGGCTCGACACGCCGGGGGTGCGAGGGCCCTCATAACGCTGCTTGCAGCTTTAATTAGGGCCCGAGCACCGAGAGTGCGAAGGCCCTATTGTATCTGCTCCGTTTCTTATTATTATTATTATTATTATTATTATTATTATTATTATTATTATTATTCAGGCAAAACAAGGGCCTTTTTGAGGGTCTAAACATGCTCAAAAACTCATGAAATTTTGCACACATGCCAGGTCTGGTGAAAAATTTTGTATTTTAATGGTTTTACATATGAGCACTGGGAAATGGCTCTACAGCGCCACCTATGCCTTGTTAAATGCAGCCCTACGACCACATGGTTTGAGCTACATGTATGAAATTTGGCACACATGTGTATCATGCCGAGTCGAACAAAAAAGTCTGTGGGCCCATTGATGCAAACCCAACAGGAAGTCCGCCATTTGGAAGAGAAGGTGACATTTTGGCTCTAATTTTGCCATTTCCATGCCTCGAACTTTTGCGAACTCCTCCTTGGGATTTGGTTGTATAAGCTTCATCTTTGGACAGTGTCAACTACACACCTGGGCCATGTTAAATTGCGGAGCTTTTGAGTTTTCACAATACTATGAGGCCGTGGCGCCATGGCGAATTTCGATGACTCGCCATGAAAATCTTATTGCCTCTCATTTTGTCATACATTTTCTGACCTTGACCAAAGTGAACACATATGATAAGGCTCCACCCCTGAACATATTTCAACTGCCATATTTGACACCAGGGACAGCGCCACCTAGTGGGAACAGGAAATGTCATGTTTTACACTTTGGGGTACAGTATAGTGATGGGTGACATCTGCAGCCTCAAATTTCTCCAGGAAAGCCTTAAGGAGTTGGTCTTGGGTTACAGTGAAAACTGTGAGTTTTCGCAAAAGGGTGTGACCCCAGCAGCATGGCGAACTTTGATGTCACGCCATGAAGAAACAAATTAGTATAACTCAATGAAATCCAGTCTGTTCAGTACCAGACTTTACAGGCATGATGTCAGACCCGCCCTGAACAGATTGATGTGCCCATTGTCGGGAATACGTACAGCGCCACCTAGTGGCAACAGGAAATGTCATGGCTTTAATTTTGTTGTACTGATTTTCACAGGTTCATCGTGGCCACCTCAAAAGTGGTGAATATCAACATCAGTCCCTCGTGATGCTTCAGTGCAAAAATTGTGACTTTAAACTGAACGGCGCACCCTGGTGGCAACGCAGTCCACCATGAAAGATGAAGTGGCTTTTGAGGGGCTTGGAAAGTATATAGAGGCTTTAAATTTAGCACACCCCTCCAAATTCATGAAGGCTTTGTTGTCATGTGATCATTTTTATTGAATAGCGCGAAATGGCTCCACAGCGCCCCCTACAAAATTTCAAAACCACAGCCCCAGCTCTGTGTTTTATGTATGAGTCTGAAACCTGGTAAGCTTATAGGAGATACCAAGATGTACAAAAAAGTCTCTTGGAGCAATATCCAAAATCCAACAGGAAGTCAGCCATTTTAAAATTAATGTGCAATTTTGGCAACATTTTCCCCTCTTTCCAGGCACCGTTCTTTGACGAACTCCTCCAAGGGATTTCATCAGATTGATGCGATCTCCAGTGTGTGGAATCTAAAGACCTTTGTGATGTTAAATTGCGAAGCTTTTTACATTCAGGGAAACGGGGTGGTCATGGCGGCACGTGGAGTTTCAATCACTCGCCAAAAAGCAGTAATCTGCTGTCACTCAAAAACACAATGTCCAATCTCTCCCAAAGCTCATAGGCGTGATGAGACTCGAGCTCGGAAATGTTTGTTACGTCATTTGTGCATAAGGGTTAGAGCGCCACCTAGTGGAACGACTAACAAATCATGAATGAATGAGTTGAAATGTTAGCTGGTGGTTAAATGCATGAATTCCATCAATGTGACATCAGATCGGACGTGCTGGTTTTAGGTGTTGGGCGTGGCTCGACGCGCCGGGGGTGCGAGGGCCCTCATAACGCTGCTTGCAGCTTTAATTATTATTATTATTATTATTCACCCCAAACAAGGGCCTTTTTGAGGGCCTAAACATGCTCAAAAACTCATGAAATTTTGCACACATGCCAGGTCTGGTGAAAAATTTTGTATTTTAATGGTTTTACATATGAGCACTGGGAAATGGCTCTACAGCGCCACCTATGCCTTGTTAAATGCAGCCCTACGACCACATCGTTTGAGCTACATGTATGAAATTTGGCACACATGTGTATCATGCCAAGACGAACAAAAAAGTCTGTGGGCCCATTGACGCAAACCCAACAGGAAGTCCGCCATTTGGAAGAGAAGGTGACATTTTGGCTCTAATTTTGCCATTTCCATGCCTCGAACTTTTGCGAACTCCTCCTTGGGGTTTCATTTCATAACCTTCATATTTGGTCAGTGTCAGCTACACCCTTGTGCCATGTTAAATTGCGGAGCTTTTGAGTTTTCACAATACTATGAGGCCGTGGCGCCATGGCGAATTTCGATGACTCGCCATGAAAATCTTATTGCCTCTCATTTTGTCATACATGTTCCGATCTGGACCAAAGAGCACACATATGATAAGGCTCCACCCCTGAACATATTTCAACTGCCATATTTGACACCAGGGACAGCGCCACCTAGTGGGAACAGGAAATGTCATGTTTTACACTTTGGGGTACAGTATAGTGATGGGTGACACCTGCAGCCTCAAATTTCTCCAGGAAAGCCTTAAGGAGTTGGTCTTGGGTTACAGTGAAAACTGTGAGTTTTCGCAAAAGGGTGTGACCCCAGCAGCATGGCGAACTTTGATGTCACGCCATGAAGAAACAAATTAGTATAACTCAATGAAATCCAGTCTGATCAGTACCAGACTTTACAGGCATGATGTCAGACCCGCCCTGAACAGATTGATGTGCCCATTGTCGGGAATACGTACAGCGCCACCTAGTGGCAACAGGAAATGTCATGGCTTTAATTTTGTTGTACTGATTTTCACAGGTTCATCGTGGCCACCTCAAAAGCGGTGAATATCAACATCAGTCCCTCGTGATGCTTCAGTGCAAAAATTGTGACTTTAAACTGAACGGCGCACCCTGGTGGCAACGCTGTCCACCATGAAAGATGAAGTGGCTTTTGAGGGGCTTGGATAGTATTTAGAGGCTTTAAATTTAGCACACCCCTCCAAATGGATGAAGGCTTTGTTGTCATGTGATCATTTTTATTGAATAGCGCGAAATGGCTCCACAGCGCCCCCTACAAAATTTCAAAACCACAGCCCCAGCTCTGTGTTTTATGTATGAGTCTGAAACCTGGTAAGCTTATAGGAGATATCAAGATGTACAAAAAAGTCTCTTGGAGCAATATCCAAAATCCAACAGGAAGTCAGCCATTTTAAAATTAATGTGCAATTTTGGCAACATTTTCCCCTCTTTCCAGGCACCGTTCTTTGACAAACTCCTCCAAGGGATTTCATCATATTGAACCAATCTCCAGTGTGTGGAATCTAAAGACCTTTGTGATGTTAAATTGCGAAGCTTTTTACGTTCAGTGAAACGGGGTGGTCATGGCGGCACGTGGAGTTTGAATCACTCGCCAAAAAGCAGTAATCTGCTGTCACTCAAAAACACAATGTCCAATCTCTCCCAAAGCTCATAGGCGTGATGAGACTCGAGCTCGGAAATGTTTGTTATGCCATTTGTGCATAAGGGTTAGAGCGCCACCTAGTGGAACGACTAACTAATCATGAATGAATGAGTTGAAATGTTAGCTGGTGGTTAAATGCATGAATTCCATCAATGTGATATGAGATCGGACGTGCTGGTTTTAGGTGTTGGGCGTGGCTCGACGCGCCGGGGGTGCGAGGGCCCTCATAACGCTGCTTGCAGCTTTAATTATTATTATTATTATTATTCCGGCAAATGAATTGGCCGTTTGAGGGCCTAAACATGCTCGAAAACTCATGAAATTTTGCACACGCGTCAGGTCTGGTGAAAATTTACGTATTTTAATGTTCCCAGACATGGCCAGTGAAAATTAGCTCAGTAGCGCCACCTAGAAAAATTAAAAACACGAGCCCCCGGTATGGGTATGACCTACAAGTTTGAAAGTCGGTACACCTATATAACGTTCAGAGTCGAACAAAAAAGTCTATTATGGCAATGTCCTAAACCAAACAGGAAGTCCGCCATTTTGGATTGAAGGTGACATTTTGGGTCTGATTTTACCGTTTCCATGCCTTGTACTTTAACGAACTCCTCCTTGGGATTTGGTCCTATAAACTTCAAATTTGGACAGTGTCAACTACACCCTTGTGCCATGTTAAATTGCGGAGCTTTTGAGTTTTCACAATACTATGAGGCCGTGGCGCCATGGCGAATTTCGATGACTCGCCATGAAAATCTTATTGCCTCTCATTCTGTCATACATGTTCCGATCTGGACCAAAGAGCACACATATGATAAGGCTCCACCCCTGAACATATTTCAACTGCCATATTTGACATCAAGGACAGCGCCACCTAGTGGGAACAAGAAATGTCATGTTTTACACTTTGGGGTACAGTATAGTGATGGGTGACACCTGCAGCCTCAAATTTCTCCAGGAAAGCCTTAAGGAGTTGGTCTTGGGTTACAGTGAAAACTGTGACTTTTTGCAAAAGGGTGTGACCCCAGCAGCATGGCGAACTTTGATGTCACGCCATGAAGAAACAAATTAGTATAACTCAATGAAATCCAGTCTGATCAGTACCAGACTTTACAGGCATGATGTCAGACCCGCCCTGAACAGATTGATGTGCCCATTGTCGGAAATACGGACAGCGCCACCTAGTGGCAACAGGAAATGTCATGGCTTTAACTTTGTTGTACTGATTTTCACAGGTTGATCGTGGCCACCTCAAAAGCGGTGAATATCACCATCAGTCCCTCGTGATGCTTCAGTGCAAAAATTGTGACTTTAAACTGAACGGCGCACCCTGGTGGCAACGCGGTTCATCATGAAAGATGAAGTGGCTTTTGAGGGGCTTGGAAAGTTTATAGAGGCTTGAAATTTGGCACACACCTCCAAATGGATGAAGGCATTGTTGTTATGTAACCATTTTCCTTGAATAGCGCAAAATGGCTCCACAGCGCCCCCTACAATATTTCAAAACATCAGCCCCTGCTCTGTGTTTCATCTATGAGTCTGACACTTGGTAAGCTTGTGTAAGATATCAAGATGTACAAAAAAGTCTCTTGGCGCAATATCCCAAATCCAACAGGAAGTCAGCCATTTTAAAATTAATGTGTAATTTTGATGACATTTTCCCCCCTTTTCAGGACTCATACTTTGACGAACTCCTCCAAGGGATTTCATCATATTGAACCAATCTCCAGTGTGTGGAATCTAAAGACCTTTGTTATGTTAAATTGCGAAGCTTTTTACGTTCAGGGAAACGGGGTGGTCATGGCGGCACGTAGAGTTTCAATCACTCGCAAAAAGCAGTAATCTGCTGTCACTAAAAACAAAATGTCCAATCTCTCCCAAAGGTCGCAGGTGTGATGAGACTCGAGCTTGGAAATGTTTGTTATGCTATTTGTCAATAATGGTTAGAGCGCCACCTAGTGGCATGACTATAATCCTGGTTGAATAAGATGAAATGTTAGCTGGTGGTTAAAAGCATGAAATCCATCAATGTGACATCACATCGGACGTGCCGGTTTGAGGTGTTGGCAGTGGCTCGACGTGCCGGGGGTGCGAGGGCCCTCATAACGCTGCTTGCAGCTTTAATTAGGGCCCGAGCACTGACAGTGCGAAGGCCCTATTGTAATTGCTCTGTTTATTATTAGGGCCCGAGCACCGAGAGTGCGAAGGCCCTATTGTATCTGCTCCGTTTCTTATTATTATTATTATTATTATTATTATTATTATTATTATTATTATTATTATTATTATTATTATTCACCCCAAACAAGGGCCTTTTTGAGGGCCTAAACATGCTCAAAAACTCATGAAATTTTGCACACATGCCAGGTTTGGTGAAAAATTTTGTATTTTAATGGTTTTACATATGAGCACTGGGAAATGGCTCTACAGCGCCACCTATGCCTTGTTAAATGCAGCCCTACGACCACATCGTTTGAGCTACATGTATGAAATTTGGCACACATGTGTATCATGCCAAGACGAACAAAAAAGTCTGTGGGCCCATTGACGCAAACCCAACAGGAAGTCCGCCATTTGGAAGAGAAGGTGACATTTTGGCTCTAATTTTGCCATTTCCATGCCTCGAACTTTAACGAACTCCTCCTTGGGATTTGGTCCTATAAACTTCAAATTTGGACAGTGTCAACTACACCCTTGTGCCATGTTAAATTGCGGAGCTTTTGAGTTTTCACAATACTATGAGGCCGTGGCGCCATGGCGAATTTCGATGACTCGCCATGAAAATCTTATTGCCTCTCATTTTGTCATACATGTTCCGATCTGGACCAAAGAGCACACATATGATAAGGCTCCACCCCTGAACATATTTCAACTGCCATATTTGACCTCAAGGACCAGCGCCACCTAGTGGGAACAGGAAATGTTATGTTTTACACTTTGGGGTACAGTATAGTGATGGGTGACATCTGCAGCCTCAAATTTCTCCAGGAAAGCCTTAAGGAGTTGGTCTTGGGTTTCAGTGAAAACTGTGAGTTTTCGCGAAAGGGTGTGACCCCAGCAGCATGGCGAACTTTGATGTCACGCCATGAAGAAACAAATTAGTATAACTCAATGAAATCCAGTCTGATCAGTACCAGACTTTACAGGCATGATGTCAGACCCGCCCTGAACAGATTGATGTGCCCATTGTCGGAAATACGGACAGCGCCACCTAGTGGCAACAGGAAATGTCATGGCTTTAACTTTGTTGTACTGATTTTCACAGGTTGATCGTGGCCACCTCAAAAGCGGTGAATATCACCATCTGTCCCTCGTGATGCTTCAGTGCAAAAATTGTGACTTTAAACTGAACGCCGCACCCTGGTGGCAACGCTGTTCATCATGAAAGATGAAGTGGCTTTGAGGGGCTTGGAAAGTTTATAGAGGCTTTAAATTTAGCACACCCCTCCAAATGGACGAAGGCTTTGTTGTCATGTGATCATTTTCCTTGAATATCCCAAAATGGCTCCACAGCGCCCCCTACAAAATTTCAAAATCACAGCCCCTGCTCTGTGTTTTATGTATGAGTCTGAAACCTGGTAAGCTTATAGGAGATATCAAGATGTACAAAAAAGTCTCTTGGAGCAATATCCCAAATCCAACAGGAAGTCAGCCATTTTAAAATTAATGTGCAATTTTGGCAACATTTTCCCCTCTTTTCAGGCATCGTTCTTTGACGAACTCCTCCAAGGGATTTCATCAGATTGCACTATTCTTCAGCTTGTGGAATCTAAAGACCTTTGTGATGTTAAATTGCGAAGCTTTTTACGTTCAGGGAAACGGGATGGTTATGGCGGCACTTAGAGTTTCAATCACTCTCCAAAAAGCAATAATCTGCTGTCACTCAAAAACACAATGTCCAATCTCTCCCAAACGTCCCAGGTGTGATGAGACTCGAGCTCGGAAATGTTTGGTATGCCATTTGTCGGTAATAGTTAGAGCGCCACCTATTGGGACGACTATAATCATGGTTCAATGAGATGAAATGTTAGCTGGTGGTTAAATGCATGAATTCCATCAATGTGACATCACATCGGACGTGCTGGTTTTAGGTGTTGGGCGTGGCTCGACACGCCGGGGTGCGAGGGCCCTCATAACGCTGCTTGCAGCTTTAATTATTATTATTATTATTATTATTAGGGCCCGAGCACTGACAGTGCGAAGGCCCTATTGTAATTGCTCTGTTTATTATTATTATTATTAGGGCCCGAGCACTGACAGTGCGAAGGCCCTATTGTAATTGCTCTGTTTATTATTATTATTATTATTATTATTATTATTATTATTATTCCGGCAAATGAATTGGCCGTTTGAGGGCCTAAACATGCTCGAAAACTCATGAAATTTTGCACACCCGTCAGGTCTGGTGAAAATTTACGTATTTTAATGTTCCCAGACATGGCCAGGGAAAATTAGCTCAGTAGCGCCACCTAGAAAAATGAAAAACGCGAGCCCCCGGTATGGGTATGACCTACACGTTTGAAAGTCGGTACACCTATATAACGTTCAGAGTCGAACAAAAAAGTCTATTATGGCAATGTCCTAAACCCAACAGGAAGTCCGCCATTTTGGATTGAAGGTGACATTTTGGGTCTGATTTTACCGTTTCCATGCCTTGTACTTTAACGAACTCCTCCTTGGGATTTGGTCCTATAAACTTCAAATTTGGACAGTGTCAACTACACCCTTGTGCCATGTTAAATTGCGGAGCTTTTGAGTTTTCACAATACTATGAGGCCGTGGCGCCATGGCGAATTTCGATGACTCGCCATGAAAATCTTATTGCCTCTCATTCTGTCATACATGTTCCGATCTGGACCAAAGAGCACACATATGATAAGGCTCCACCCCTGAACATATTTCAACTGCCATATTTGACATCAAGGACAGCGCCACCTAGTGGGAACAGGAAATGTCATGTTTTACACTTTGGGGTACAGTATAGTGATGGGTGACATCTGCAGCCTCAAATTTCTCCAGGAAAGCCTTAAGGAGTTGGTCTTGGGTTACAGTGAAAACTGTGACTTTTCGTGAAAGGGTGTGACCCGAGCAGCATGGCGAACTTTGATGTCACGCCATGAAGAAACAAATTAGTATAACTCAATGAAATCCAGTCTGATCAGTACCAGACTTTACAGGCATGATGTCAGACCCGCCCTGAACAGATTGATGTGCCCATTGTCGGAAATACGGACAGCGCCACCTAGTGGCAACAGGAAATGTCATGGCTTTAATTTTGTTGTACTGATTTTCACAGGTTCATCTTGGCCACCTCAAAAGCGGTGAATATCACCATCAGTCCCTCGTGATGCTTCAGTGCAAAAATTGTGACTTTAAACTGAACGGCGCACCCTGGTGGCAACGCTGTTCACCATGAAAGATGAAGTGGCTTTTGAGGGTCTTGGCAAGTTTATAGAGGCTTGAAATTTGGCACACACCTCCAAATGGATGAACGCTTTGTTGGCATGTGATCATTTTCATTGAATAGCGCGAAATGGCTCCACAGCGCCCCCTACAAAATTTCAAAACCACAGCCCCTGCTCTGTGTTCTATGTATGATTCTGAAACCTGGTAAGCTTATAGGAGATATCAAGATGTACAAAAAAGTCTCTTGGTGCAATATCCCAAATCCAACAGGAAGTCAGCCATTTTAAAATTAATGTGTAATTTTGGCAACATTTTCCCCTCTTTCCAGGCACCGTTCTTTGACGAACTCCTCCAAGGGATTTCATCATATTGAACCAATCTCCAGTGTGTGGAATCTAAAGACCTTTGTGATACTAAATTGCGAAGCTTTTTACGTTCAGTGAAACGGGGTGGTTATGGTGGCACTTAGAGTTTGAATCACTCGCCAAAAAGCAGTAATCTGCTGTCACTCAAAAACACAATGTCCAATCTCTCCCAAACGTCTCAGGTGTGATGAGACTCGAGCTCGGAAGTGTTTGTTATGCCATTTGTACATAATGGTTAGAGCGCCACCTAGTGGAACGACTAACTAATCATGAATGAATGAGTTGAAATGTTAGCTGGTGGTTAAATGCATGAATTCCATCAATGTGACATCAGATCGGACGTGCTGGTTGTAGGTGTTGGGCGTGGCTCGACGCGCCGGGGGTGCGAGGGCCCTCATAACGCTGCTTGCAGCTTTAATTATTATTATTATTATTATTATTATTATTATTATTATTCCGGCAAATGAATCGGCCTTTTGAGGGCCTAAACATGCTCGAAAACTCATGAAATTTTGCACACGCGTCAGGTCTGGTGAAAATTTACGTATTTTAATGTTCTCAGACATGGCCAGGGAAAATTAGCTCAGTAGCGCCACCTAGAAAAATGAAAAACGCGAGCCCCCGGTATGGGTATGACTTACATGTTTGAAAGTCGGTACACCTATATAACGTTCAGAGTCGAACAAAAAAGTCTATTATGGCAATGTCCTAAACCCAACAGGAAGTCCGCCATTTTGGATTGAAGGTGACATTTTGGCTCTGATTTTACCGTTTCCATGCCTTGTACTTTAACGAACTCCTCCTTGGGATTTGGTCGTATAAGCTTCAAATTTGGACAGTGTCAACTACACCCTTGTGCCATGTTAAATTGCGGAGCTTTTGAGTTTTCACAATACTATGAGGCCGTGGCGCCATGGCGAATTTCGATGACTCGCCATGAAAATCTTATTGCCTCTCATTCTGTCATACATGTTCCGATCTGGACCAAAGAGCACACATATGATAAGGCTCCACCCCTGAACATATTTCAACTGCCATATTTGACATCAAGGACAGCGCCACCTAGTGGGAACAGGAAATGTCATGTTTTACACTTTGGGGTACAGTATAGTGAAGGGTGACATCTGCAGCCTCAAATTTCTCCAGGAAAGCCTTAAGGAGTTGGTCTTGGGTTACAGTGAAAACTGTGACTTTTCGCCAAAGGGTGTGACCCCAGTGGCGTGGCGAACTTTGATGTCACGCCATGAAGAAACAAATTAGTATAACTCAATGAAATCCAGTCTGATCAGTACCAGACTTTACAGGCATGATGTCAGACCCGCCCTGAACAGATTGATGTGCCCATTGTCGGAAATACGGACAGCGCCACCTAGTGGCAACAGGAAATGTCATGGCTTTAATTTTGTTGTTCTGATTTTCACAGGTTCATCGTGGCCACCTCAAAAGCGGTGAATATCACCATCAGTCCCTCATGATGCTTCAGTGCAGAAATTGTGACTTTAAACTGAACGGCGCACCCTGGTGGCAACGCGGTCCACCATGAAAGATGAAGTGGCTTTTGAGGGGCTTGGAAAGTTTATAGAGGCTTGAAATTTGGCCCACGCCTCCAATGTGATGAAGACTTTGTTGTCATGTCATCACTTTCATTGAATAGCGCAAAATGGCTCCACAGCGCCCCCTACAATATTTCAAAATATCAGCCCCTGCTCTGTGGTTTATGTATGAATCTGAAACCTGGTAGGCTTATAGGAGATATCAAGATGTACAAAAAAGTCTCTTGGAGCAATATCCCAAATCCAACAGGAAGTCAGCCATTTTAAAATTAATGTGCAATTTTGGCAACATTTTCCCCTCTTTTCAGGCTTCATACTTTGACGAACTCCTCCAAGGGATTTCATCATATTGAACCATTCTCCAGTGTGTGGAATCTAAAGACCTTTGTGATGTTAAATTGCGAAGCTTTTTACGTCCAGGGAAACGGGGTGGTTATGGCGGCACTTAGAGTTTGAATCACTCGCCAAAAAGCAGTAATCTGCTGTCACTCAAAAACACAAAGTCCAATCTCTCCCAAACGTCTCAGGTGTGATTAGACTCGAGCTCGGAAGTGTTTGTTATGCCATTTGTACATAATGGTTAGAGCGCCACCTAGTGGAACGACTAACTAATCATGAATGAATGAGTTGAAATGTTAGCTGGTGGTTAAATGCATGAATTCCATCAATGTGACATCAGATCGGACGTGCTGGTTTTAGGTGTTGGGCGTGGCTCGACGCGCCGGGGGTGCGAGGGCCCTCATAACGCTGCTTGCAGCTTTAATTAGGGCCCGAGCACTGACAGTGCGAAGGCCCTATTGTAATTGCTCTGTTTATTAGGGCCCGAGCATTGACAGTGCGAAGGCCCTATTGTAATTGCTCTGTTTATTATTATTATTATTATTATTATTATTATTATTTCGGCAAATGAATTGGCCGTTTGAGGGCCTAAACATGCTCGAAAACTCATGAAATTTTGCACACGCGTCAGGTCTGGTGAAAATTTACGTATTTTAATGTTCTCAGACATGGCCAGGGAAAATTAGCTCAGTAGCGCCACCTAGAAAAATGAAAAACGCGAGCCCCCGGTATGGGTATGACCTACATGTTTGAAAGTCGGTACACCTATATAACTTTCAGAGTCGAACAAAAAAGTCTATTATGGCAATGTCCTAAACCCAACAGGAAGTCCGCCATTTTGGATTGAAGGTGACATTTTGGCTCTGATTTTACCGTTTCCATGCCTCGAACTTTAACGAACTCCTCCTTGGGATTTGGTCCTATAAGCTTCAAATTTGGACAGTGTCAACTACACCCTTGTGCCATGTTAAATTGCGGAGCTTTTGAGTTTTCACAATACTATGAGGCCGTGGCGCCATGGCGAATTTCGATGACTCGCCATGAAAATCTTATTGCCTCTCATTTTGTCATACATTTTCTGACCTTGACCAAAGAGCACACATATGATAAGGCTCCACCCCTGAACATATTTCAAGTGCCATATTTGACATAAGGGCCAGCGCCACCTAGTGGGAACAGGAAATGTCATGTTTTACACTTTGGGGTACAGTATTGTGATGGGTGACATCTGCAGCCTCATATTTCTCCAGGAAAGCCTTAAGGAGTTGGTCTTGGGGTACAGTGAAAACTGTGAGTTTTCGCGAAAGGGTGTGACCCCAGCAGCATGGCGAACTTTGATGTCTCGCCATGAAGAAACAAATTAGTATAACTCAATGAAATCCAGTCTGATCAGTACCAGACTTTACAGGCATGATGTCTCACCCGCCCTGAACAGATTGATGTGCCCATTGTCGGGAATACGGACAGCGCCACCTAGTGGGAACAGGAAATGTCATGGCTTTAATTTTGTTGTACTGATTTTCACAGATTCATCTTGGCCACCTCAAAAGCGGTGAATATCACCATCAGTCCCTCGTGATGCTTCAGTGCAAAAATTGTGACTTTAAACTGAACGGCGCACCCTGGTGGCAACGCGGTTCACCATGAAAGATGAAGTGGCTTTTGAGGGGCTTGGAAAGTTTATAGAGGCTTGAAATTTGGCACACACCTCCAAATGGATGTAGGCTTTGTTGTCATGTGATCATTTTCATTGAATAGCGCGAAATTGCTCCACAGCGCCCCCTACAAAATTTCAAAACCACAGCCCCAGCTCTGTGTTTCATCTATGAGTCTGAAACCTGGTAAGCTTATGGAAAATATCAAGATGTACAAAAAAGTCTCTTGGAGCAATATCCCAAATCCAACAGGAAGTCAGCCATTTTAAAATTAATGTGTAATTTTGGCGACATTTTCCCCTCTTTTCAGGCTTCATACTTTGACGAACTCCTCCAAGGGATTTCATCATATTGAACCATTCTCCAGTGTGTGGAATCTAAAGACCTTTGTGATGTTAAATTGCGAAGCTTTTTACGTCCAGGGAAACGGGGTGGTTATGGTGGCACTTAGAGTTTGAATCACTCGCCAAAAAGCAGTAATCTGCTGTCACTCAAAAACACAATGTCCAATCTCTCCCAAACGTCTCAGGTGTGATGAGACTCGAGCTTGGAAGTGTTTGTTATGCCATTTGTACATAATGGTTAGAGCGCCACCTAGTGGAACGACTAACTAATCATGAATGAATGAGTTGAATTGTTAGCTGGTGGTTAAATGCATGAATTCCATCAATGTGACATCACATCGGACGTGCTGGTTTTAGGTGTTGGGCGTGGCTCGACACGCCGGGGTGCGAGGGCCCTCATAACGCTGCTTGCAGCTTTAATTAGGGCCCGAGCACTGATAGTGCGAAGGCCCTATTGTAATTGCTCTGTTTATTATTATTATTAGGGCCCGAGCACCGAGAGTGCGAAGGCCCTATTGTATCTGCTCCGTTTCTTATTATTATTATTATTATTATTATTATTATTATTATTATTATTATTCAGGCGAAACAAGGGCCTTTTTGAGGGCCTAAACATGCTCAAAAACTCATGAAATTTTGCACACATGCCAGGTCTGGTGAAAAATTTTGTATTTTAATGGTTTTATATATGAGCACTGGGAAATGGCTCTAGAGCGCCACCTATGCCTTGTTAAATGCAGCCCTACGACCACATCGTTTGAGCTACATGTATGAAATTTGGCACACATGTGTATCATGCCAAGACGAACAAAAAAGTCTGTGGGCCCATTGACGCAAACCCAACAGGAAGTCCGCCATTTGGAAGAGAAGGTGACATTTTGGCTCTAATTTTGCCATTTCCATGCCTCGAACTTTTGCGAACTCCTCCTTGGGGTTTGATTTCATAACCTTCATATTTGGTCAGTGTCAACTACACCCTTGTGCCATGTTAAATTGCGGAGCTTTTGAGTTTTCACAATACTATGAGGCCGTGGCGCCATGGCGAATTTCGATGACTCGCCATGAAAATCTTATTGCCTCTCATTCTGTCATACATTTTCCGATCTGGACCAAAGAGCACACATATGATAAGGCTCCACCCCTGAACATATTTCAAGTGCCATGTTTGACATAAGGGCCAGCGCCACCTAGTGGGAACAGGAAATGTCATGTTTTACACTTTGGGGTACAGTATTGTGATGGGTGACATCTGCAGCCTCATATTTCTCCAGGAAAGCCTTAAGGAGTTGGTCTTGGGGTACAGTGAAAACTGTGAGTTTTCACGAAAGGGTGTGACCCCAGCAGCATGGCGAACTTTGATGTCTCGCCATGAAGAAACAAATTAGTATAACTCAATGAAATCCAGTCTGATCAGTACCAGACTTTACAGGCGTGATGTCAGACCCGCCCTGAACAGATTGATGTGCCCATTGTCAGGAATATGAAGAGCGCCACCTAGTGGGAACAGGAAATGTCATGGCTTACACTTTGTTGTACTGATTTTCACAGGTTCATCGTGGCCACCTCAAAAGCGGTGAATATCAACATCAGTCCCTCGTGATGTTTCAGTGCAAAAATTGTGACTTTAAACTGAACGGCGCACCCTGGTGGCAACGCTGTTCACCATGAAAGATGAAGTGGCTTTTGAGGGTCTTGGAAAGTTTATAGAGGCTTGAAATTTGGCGCACACCTCCATTGTGCTTAAGGCTTTGTTGTTATGTGATCATTTTCATTGAATAGCGCAAAATGGCTCCACAGCGCCCCCTACAAAATTTCAAAACATAAGCCCCAGCTCTGTGTTTTATGTATGAGTCTGAAACCTGGTAAGCTTATAGGAGATATCAAGATGTACAAAAAAGTCTCTTGGAGCAATATCCCAAATCTAACAGGAAGTCAGCCATTTTAAAATTAATGTGTAATTTTTGTGACATTTTCCCCTCTTTTCAGGCACCGTTCTTTGACGAACTCCTCCAAGGGATTTCATCATATTGAACCAATCTCCAGTGTGTGGAATCTAAAGACCTTTGTGATGTTAAATTGCGAAGGTTTTTACGTTGAGGGAAACGGGGTGGTCATGGCGGCACGTGGAGTTTCAGTCACTCGCCAAAAAGCAGTAATCTGCTGTCACTCAAAATCAAAATGTCCAATATGTCCCAAAGGTCGCAGGCGTGATGAGACTCGAGCTCGGAAATGTTTGTTATGCCATTTGTCAGTAATGGTTAGAGCGCCACCTAGTGGGACAACTATAATCATGATTGAATGAGATGAAATGTTAGCTGGTGGTTGAATGCATGAATTTCATCAATGTGACATCACATCGGAGGTGCTGGTTGTAGGTGTTGGGCGTAGCTCGACGCGATGGGGTGCGAGGGCCCTCATAACGCTGCTTGCAGCTTTAATTATTATTATTATTATTATTATTATTTCGGCAAATGAATTGGCCGTTTGAGGGCCTAAACATGCTCGAAAACTCATGAAATTTTGCACACGCGTCAGGTCTGGTGAAAATTTACGTATTTTAATGTTCTCAGACATGGCCAGGGAAAATTAGCTCAGTAGCGCCACCTAGAAAAATGAAAAACGCGAGCCCCCGGTATGGGTATGGCCTACAAGTTTGAAAGTCGGTACACCTATATAATGTTCAGAGTCGAACAAAAAAGTCTATTATGGCAATGTCCTAAACCCAACAGGAAGTCCGCCATTTTGGATTGAAGGTGACATTTTGGCTCTGATTTTACCATTTCCATGCCTCGAACTTTGACGAACTCCTCCTTGGGGTTTGATTTCATAACCTTCATATTTGGTCAGTGCCAACTACACCCTTGTGCCATGTTAAATTGCGGAGCTTTTGAGTTTTCACAATACTATGAGGCCGTGGCGCCATGGCGAATTTCGATGACTCGCCATGAAAATCTTATTGCCTCTCATTTTGTCATACATTTTCTGACCTTGACCAAAGTGAACACATATGATAAGGCTCCACCCCTGAACATATTTCAACTGCCATATTTGACACCAGGGACAGCGCCACCTAGTGGGAACAGGAAATGTCATGTTTTACACTTTGGGGTACAGTATAGTGATGGGTGACACCTGCAGCCTCAAATTTCTCCAGGAAAGGCGTAAGGAGTTGGTCTTGGGTTACAGTGAAAACTGTGACTTTTCGCAAAAGGGTGTGACCCCAGCAGCATGGCGAACTTTGATGTCACGCCATGAAGAAACAAATTAGTATAACTCAATGAAATCCAGTCTGTTCAGTACCAGACTTTACAGGCATGATGTCAGACCCGCCCTGAACAGATTGATGTGCCCATTGTCGGGAATACGTACAGCGCCACCTAGTGGCAACAGGAAATGTCATGGCTTTAATTTTGTTGTACTGATTTTCACAGGTTCATCGTGGCCACCTCAAAAGCAGTGAATATCAACATCAGTCCCTCGTGATGCTTCAGTGCAAAAATTGTGACTTTAAACTGAACGGCGCACCCTGGTGGCAACGCTGTTCAACATGAAAGATGAAGTGGCTTTTGAGGGGCTTGCAAGTTTATAGAGGCTTGAAATTTGGCCCACACCTCCAAATGGATGAAGGCTTTGTTGTCATGTGATCATTTTCATTGAATAGCGCGAAATTGCTCCACAGCGCCCCCTACAAAATTTCAAAACAACAGCCCCTGCTCTGTGTTTCATCTATGAGTCTGAAACCTGGTAAGCTTATGGAAAATATCAAGATGTACAAAAAAGTCTCTTGGTGCAATATCCCAAATCCAACAGGAAGTCAGCCATTTTAAAATTAATGTGCAATTTTGGCGACATTTTCCCCTCTTTTCAGGCTTCATACTTTGACGAACTCCTCCAAGGGATTTCATCATATTGAACCATTCTCCAGTGTGTGGAATCTAAAGACCTTTGTGATGTTAAATTGCGAAGCTTTTTACGTTCAGTGAAACGGGGTGGTCATGGCGGCACGTGGAGTTTCAATCACTGGCCAAAAAGCAGTAATCTGCTGTCACTCAAAGACACAAAGTCCAATCTCTCCCAAAGGTCGCAGGCGTGATGAGACTCGAGCTCGGAAATGTTTGTTATGCCCTTTGTCTATAATGGTTAGAGCGCCACCTAGTGGGACGACTATACTCATGGTTGAACCAAATGAAATGTTAGCTGGTGGTTAAATGCATGAATTCCATCAATGTGACATGAGATCGGACGTGCTGGTTTTAGGTGTTGGGCGTGGCTCGACACGCCAGGGTGCGAGGGCCCTCATAACGCTGCTTGCAGCTTTAATTAGGGCCCGAGCACTGACAGTGCGAAGGCCCTATTGTAATTGCTCTGTTTATTATTATTATTATTATTATTATTATTATTATTATTATTTCGGCAAATGAATTGGCCGTTTGAGAGCCTAAACATGCTCGAAAACTCATGAAATTTTGCACACGCGTCAGGTCTGGTGAAAATTTACGTATTTTAATGTTCTCAGACATGGCCAGGGAAAATTAGCTCAGTAGCGCCACCTAGAAAAATGAAAAACGCGAGCCCCCGGTATGGGTATGACCTACACGTTTGAAAGTCGGTACACCTATATAACGTTCAGAGTCGAACAAAAAAGTCTATTATGGCAATGTCCTAAACCCAACAGGAAGTCCGCCATTTTGGATTGAAGGTGACATTTTGGCTCTGATTTTACCGTTTCCATGCCTTGTACTTTAACGAACTCCTCCTTGGGATTTGGTCCTATAAACTTCAAATTTGGACAGTGTCAACTACACCGTTGTGCCATGTTAAATTGCGGAGCTTTTGAGTTTTCACAATACTATGAGGCCGTGGCGCCATGGCGAATTTCGATGACTCGCCATGAAAATCTTATTGCCTCTCATTCTGTCATACATGTTCCGATCTGGACCAAAGAGCACACATATGATAAGGCTCCACCCCTGAACATATTTCAACTGCCATATTTGACATCAAGGACAGCGCCACCTAGTGGGAACAGGAAATGTCATGTTTTACACTTTGGGGTACAGTATAGTGATGGGTGACATCTGCAGCCTCAAATTTCTCCAGGAAAGCCTTAAGGAGTTGGTCTTGGGTTACAGTGAAAACTGTGACTTTTCGCAAAAGGGTGTGACCCCAGCAGCATGGCGAACTTTGATGTCACGCCATGAAGAAACAAATTAGTATAACTCAATGAAATCCAGTCTGATCAGTACCAGACTTTACAGGCATGATATCAGACCCACCCTGAACAGATTGATGTGCCCATTGTCGGAAATACGGACAGCGCCACCTAGTGGCAACAGGAAATGTCATGGCTTTAATTTTGTTGTACTGATTTTCACAGGTTCATCGTGGCCACCTCAAAAGCGGTGAATATCAACATCAGTCCCTCGTGATGCTTCAGTGCAAAAATTGTGACTTTAAACTGAACGGCGCACCCTGGTGGCAACGCGGTTCACCATGAAAGATGAAGTGGCTTTTGAGGGACTTGGAAAGTTTATAGAGGCTTGAAATTTGGCACACACCTCCAAATGGATGAAGGCTTTGTTGGCATGTGATCATTTTCATTAAATAGCGCGAAATTGCTCCACAGCGCCCCCTACAAAATTTCAAAACCACAGCCCCTGCTCTGTGTTCTATGTATGATTCTGAAACCTGGTAAGCTTATAGGAGATATAAAGATGTACAAAAAAGTCTCTTGGTGCAATATCCCAAATCCAACAGGAAGTCAGCCATTTTAAAATTAATGTGTAATTTTGGCAACATTTTCCCCTCTTTCCAGGCACCGTTCTTTGACGAACTCCTCCAAGGGATTTCATCATATTGAACCAATCTCCAGTGTGTGGAATCTAAAGACCTTTGTGATGTTAAATTGCGAAGCTTTTTACGTTCAGTGAAACGGGGTGGTTATGGTGGCACTTAGAGTTTGAATCACTCGCCAAAAAGCAGTAATCTGCTGTCACTCAAAAACACAATGTCCAATCTCTCCCAAAGCTCATAGGCGTGATGAGACTTGAGCTCGGAAATGTTTGTTATGCCATTTGTACATAATGGTTAGAGCGCCACCTAGTGGGACGACTATACTCATGGTTGAAGCAAATGAAATGTTAACTGGTGGTTAAATGCATGAATTCCATCAATGTGACATCAGATCGGACGTGCTGGTTTCAGGTGTTGGGCATGGCTCGACGTGCCGGGGGTGCGAGGGCCCTCATAACGCTGCTTGCAGCTTTAATTATTATTATTATTATTATTTCGGCAAATGAATTGGCCTTTTGAGGGCCTAAACATGCTCGAAAACTCATGAAATTTTGCACACGCGTCAGGTCTGGTGAAAATTTACGTATTTTAATGTTCTCAGACATGGCCAGGGAAAATTAGCTCAGTAGCGCCACCTAGAAAAATGAAAAACGCGAGCCCCCGGTATGGGTATGACCTACATGTTTGAAAGTCGGTACACCTATATAACGTTCAGAGTCGAACAAAAAAGTCTATTATGGCAATGTCCTAAACCCAACAGGAAGTCCGCCATTTTGGATTGAAGGTGACATTTTGGCTCTGATTTTACCGTTTCCATGCCTCGAACTTTAACGAACTCCTCCTTGGGGTTTGATTTCATAACCTTCATATTTGGTCAGTGCCAACTACACCCTTGTGCCATGTTAAATTGCGGAGCTTTTGAGTTTTCACAATACCATGAGGCCGTGGCGCCACGGCGAATTTCGATGACTCGCCATGAAAATCTTATTGCCTCTCATTTTGTCATACATTTTCTGACCTTGACCAAAGTGAACACATATGATAAGGCTCCACCCCTGAACATATTTCAACTGCCATATTTGACATCAAGGACAGCGCCACCTAGTGGGAACAGGAAATGTCATGTTTTACACTTTGGGGTACAGTATAGTGATGGGTGACATCTGCAGCCTCAAATTTCTCCAGGAAAGCCTTAAGGAGTTGGTCTTGGGGTACAGTGAAAACTGTGGCTTTTCACGAAAGGGTGTGACCTCAGCAGCATGGCGAACTTTGATATCTTGCCATGAAGAAACAAATTAGTATAACTCCATGAAATCCAGTCTGATTAGTACCAGACTTTACAGGCATGATGTCACACCCGCCCTGAACAGATTGATGTGCCCATTGTCAGGAATATGAAGAGCGCCACCTAGTGGGAACAGGAAATGTCATGTCTTACACTTTGTTGTACTGATTTTCACAGGTTCATAGTGGCCACCTCAAAAGCGGTGAATATCACCATCAGTCCTTGATGATGCTTTAGTGCAAAAATTGTGACTTTAAACTGAACGGCGCACCCTGGTGGCAACGCTGTTCACCGTGAAAAATGAAGTGGCTTTTGAGGGGCTTGGAAAGTTTATAGAGGCTTGAAATTTGGCACACACCTCCATTGTGCTTAAGGCTTTGTTGTTATGTGATCATTTTCATTGAATAGCGCAAAATGGCTCCACAGCGCCCCCTACAAAATTTCAAAACATCAGCCCCAGCTCTGTGTTTTATGTATGAGTCTGAAACCTGGTAAGCTTATAGGAGATATCAAGATGTACAAAAAAGTCTCTTGGAGCAATATCCCAAATCTAACAGGAAGTCAGCCATTTTAAAATTAATGTGTAATTTTTGTGACATTTTCCCCTCTTTCCAGGCACCGTTCTTTGACGAACTCCTCCAAGGGATTTCATCATATTGAACCAATCTCCAGTGTGTGGAATCTAAAGACCTTTGTGATGTTAAATTGCGAAGCTTTTTACGTCCAGGGAAACGGGGTGGTTATGGCGGCACTTAGAGTTTGAATCACTCGCCAAAAAGCAGTAATCTGCTGTCACTCAAAAACACAATGTCCAATCTCTCCCAAACGTCTCAGGTGTGATGAGACTCGAGCTCGGAAATGTTTGTTATGCCATTTGTACATAATGGTTAGAGCGCCACCTAGTGGAACGACTAACTAATCATGAATGAATGAGTTGAAATGTTAGCTGGTGGTTAAATGCATGAATTCCATCAATGTGACATCAGATCGGACGTGCTGGTTTTAGGTGTTGGGCGTGGCTCGACGCGCCGGGGGTGCGAGGGCCCTCATAACGCTGCTTGCAGCTTTAATTAGGGCCCGAGCACTGACAGTGCGAAGGCCCTATTGTAATTGCTCTGTTTATTATTATTATTATTATTATTATTATTATTAGGGCCCGAGCACTGACAGTGCGAAGGCCCTATTGTAATTGCTCTGTTTATTATTATTATTATTATTATTATTATTATTTCGGCAAATGAATTGGCCGTTTGAGAGCCTAAACATGCTCGAAAACTCATGAAATTTTGCACACGCGTCAGGTCTGGTGAAAATTTACGTATTTTAATGTTCTCAGACATGGCCAGGGAAAATTAGCTCAGTAGCGCCACCTAGAAAAATGAAAAACGCGAGCCCCCGGTATGGGTATGACCTACATGTTTGAAAGTCGGTACACCTATATAATGTTCAGAGTCGAACAAAAAAGTCTATTATGGCAATGTCCTAAACCCAACAGGAAGTCCGCCATTTTGGATTGAAGGTGACATTTTGGCTCTGATTTTACCATTTCCATGCCTCGAACTTTGACGAACTCCTCCTTGGGGTTTGATTTCATAACCTTCATATTTGGTCAGTGCCAACTACACCCTTATGCCATGTTAAATTGCGGAGCTTTTGAGTTTTCACAATACGGTGAGGCCGTGGCGCCATGGCGAATTTCGATGACTCGCCATGAAAATCTTATTGCCTCTCATTTTGTCATACATTTTCTGACCTTGACCAAAGTGAACACATATGATAAGGCTCCACCCCTGAACATATTTCAACTGCCATATTTGACATCAGCGACAGCGCCACCTAGTGGGAACAGGAAATGTCATGTTTTACACTTTGGGGTACAGTATTGTGATGGGTGACATCTGCAGCCTCAAATTTCTCCAGGAAAGCCTTAAGGAGTTGGTCTTGGGTTACAGTGAAAACTGTGACTTTTCGCCAAAGGGTGTGACCCCAGCAGCATGGCGAACTTTGATGTCTCGCCATGAAGAAACAAATTAGTATAACTCAATGAAATCCAGTCTGAACAGTACCAGACTTTACAGGCATGATGTCAGACCCGCCCTGAACAGACTGATGTGCCCATTGTCGGGAATACGGACAGCGCCACCTAGTGGCAACAGGAAATGTCATGTCTTACACTTTGTTGTACTGATTTTCACAGGTTCATCGTGGCCACCTCAAAAGCGATGAATATCACCATCAGTACCTCGTGATGCTTCAGTGCAAAAATTGTGACTTTAAACTGAACGGCGCACCCTGGTGGCAACGCTGTTCACCATGAAAGATGAAGTGGCTTTTGAGGGGCTTGGAAAGTTTATAGAGGCTTTAAATTTGGCCCACACCTCCCAATGTGATGAAGGCTTTCTAGTTATGTGACCATTTTCCTTGAATAGCGCAAAATGGCTCCACAGCGCCCCCTACAAAATTCCAAAATATCAGCCCCTGCTCTGTGTTTTATCTATGAGTCTGAAACTTGGTAAGCTCATGGAAGATATTAAGATGTACAAAAAAGTCTCTTGGAGCAATATCCCAAATCCAACAGGAAGTCAGCCATTTTAAAATTAATGTGTAATTTTGGCGACATTTTCCCCTCTTTTCAGGCTTCATACTTTGACGAACTCCTCCAAGAGATTTCATCAGATTGGACCGATCTGAAGTTTGTGGAATCTAAAGACCTTTGTGATGTTAAATTGCGAAGCTTTTTACGTCCAGGGAAACGGGGTGGTTATGGCGGCACTTAGAGTTTGAATCACTCGCCAAAACGCAGTAATCTGCTGTCACTCAAAAACACCATGTCCAATCTCTCCCAAACGTCTCAGGTGTGATGAGACTCGAGCTTGGAAGTGTTTGTTATGCCATTTGTACATAATGGTTAGAGCGCCACCTAGTGGAACGACTAACTAATCATGAATGAATGAGTTGAAATGTTAGCTGGTGGTTAAATGCATGAATTCCATCAATGTGACATCAGATCGGACGTGCTGGTTTTAGGTGTTGGGCGTGGCTCGACGCGCCGGGGGTGCGAGGGCCCTCATAACGCTGCTTGCAGCTTTAATTATTATTATTATTATTATTCCGGCAAATGAATCGGCCTTTTGAGGGCCTAAACATGCTCGAAAACTCTGGAAATTTTGCGCACGCGTCAGGTCTGGTGAAAATTTACGTATTTTAATGGTTTTACATATGAGCACTGGGAAATGGCTCTAGAGCGCCACCTATGCCTTGTTAAATGCAGCCCTACGACCACATCGTTTCAGCTACATGTATGAAATTTGGCACACATGTGTATCATGCCAAGACGAACAAAAAAGTCTGTGGGCCCATTGACGCAAACCCAACAGGAAGTCCGCCATTTTGGATTGAAGGTGACATTTTCGCTCTGATTTTACCGTTTCCATGCCTTGTACTTTAACGAACTCCTCCTTGGGATTTGGTCGTATAAGCTTCAAATTTGGACAGTGTCAACTACACCCTTGTGCCATGTTAAATTGCGGAGCTTTTGAGTTTTCACAATACTATGAGGCCGTGGCGCCATGGCGAATTTCGATGACTCGCCATGAAAATCTTATTGCCTCTCATTCTGTCATACATGTTCCAATCTGGACCAAAGAGCACACATATGATAAGGCTCCACCCCTGAACATATTTCAACTGCCATATTTGACCTCAAGGACAGCGCCACCTAGTGGGAACAGGAAATGTCATGTTTTACACTTTGGGGTACAGTATAGTGAAGGGTGACATCTGCAGCCTCAAATTTCTCCAGGAAAGCCTTAAGGAGTTGGTCTTGGGTTACAGTGAAAACTGTGAGTTTTCGCGAAAGGGTGTGACCCCAGCAGCATGGCGAACTTTGATGTCACGCCATGAAGAAACAAATTAGTATAACTCAATGAAATCCAGTCTGATCAGTACCAGACTTTACAGGCATGATGTCAGACCCGCCCTGAACAGATTGATGTGCCCATTGTCGGAAATACGGACAGCGCCACCTAGTGGCAACAGGAAATGTCATGGCTTTAATTTTGTTGTACTGATTTTCACAGGTTCATCTTGGCCACCTCAAAAGCGGTGAATATCACCATCAGTCCCTCGTGATGCTTCAGTGCAAAAATTGTGAGTTTAAACTGAACGGCGCACCCTGGTGGCAACGCTGTTCAACATGAAAGATGAAGTGGCTTTTGAGGGTCTTGGCAAGTTTATAGAGGCTTGAAATTTGGCACACACCTCCAAATGGATGAAGGCTTTGTTGGCATGTGATCATTTTCATTGAATAGCGCGAAATTGCTCCACAGCGCCCCCTACAAAATTTCAAAACCACAGCCCCTGCTCTGTGTTCTATGTATGATTCTGAAACCTGGTAAGCTTATAGGAGATATCAAGATGTACAAAAAAGTCTCTTGGTGCAATATCCCAAATCCAACAGGAAGTCAGCCATTTTAATATTAATGTGTAATTTTGGCAACATTTTCCCCTCTTTCCAGGCACCGTTCTTTGACGAACTCCTCCAAGGGATTTCATCATATTGAACCAATCTCCAGTGTGTGGAATCTAAAGACCTTTGTGATGTTAAATTGCGAAGCTTTTTACGTTCAGTAAAACGGGGTGGTTATGGTGGCACTTAGAGTTTGAATCACTCGCCAAAAAGCAGTAATCTGCTGTCACTCAAAAACACAATGTCCAATCTCTCCCAAACGTCTCAGGTGTGATGAGACTCGAGCTAGGAAATGTTTGTTATGCCATTTGTCAGTAATGGTTAGAGCTCCACCTAGTGGGACAACTATAATCATGATTGAATGAGATGAATTGTTAGCTGGTGGTTAAATGCATGAATTCCATCAATGTGACATCAGATCGGAGGTGCTGGTTTTAGGTGTTGGGCGTGGCTCGACGCGCCGGGGGTGCGAGGGCCCTCATAACGCTGCTTGCAGCTTTAATTAGGGCCCGAGCACTGAGAGTGCGAAGGCCCTATTGTATCTGCTCCGTTTCTTATTATTATTATTATTATTATTATTATTATTCAGGCGAAACAAGGGCCTTTTTGAGGGCCTAAACATGCTCAAAAACTCATGAAATTTTGCACACATGCCAGGTCTGGTGAAAAATTTTGTATTTTAATGGTTTTACATATGAGCACTGGGAAATGGCTCTACAGCGCCACCTATGCCTTGTTAAATGCAGCCCTACGACCACATCGTTTGAGCTACATGTATGACATTTGGCACACATATGTATCATGCCAAGACGAACAAAAAAGTCTGCGGGCCCATTGACGCAAACCCAACAGGAAGTCCGCCATTTGGAAGAGAAGGTGACATTTTGGCTCTAATTTTGCCATTTCCATGCCTCGAACTTTTGCGAACTCCTCCTTGGGGTTTGATTTCATAACCTTCATATTTGGTCAGTGTCAACTACACCCTTGTGCCATGTTAAATTGCGGAGCTTTTGAGTTTTCACAATACTATGAGGCCGTGGCGCCATGGCGAATTTCGATGACTCGCCATGAAAATCTTATTGCCTCTCATTTTGTCATACATTTTCTGACCTTGACCAAAGTGAACACATATGATAAGGCTCCACCCCTGAACATATTTCAACTGCCATATTTGACCTCAAGGACAGCGCCACCTAGTGGGAACAGGAAATGTTATGTTTTACACTTTGGGGTACAGTATAGTGATGGGTGACATCTGCAGCCTCAAATTTCTCCAGGAAAGCCTTAAGGAGTTGGTCTTGGGTTACAGTGAAAACTGTGAGTTTTCGCGAAAGGGTGTGACCCCAGCAGCATGGCGAACTTTGATGTCACGCCATGAAGAAACAAATTAGTATAACTCAATGAAATCCAGTCTGTTCAGTACCAGACTTTACAGGCATGATGTCAGACCCGCCCTGAACAAATTGATGTGCCCATTGTCAGGAATATGAAGAGCGCCACCTAGTGGGAACAGGAAATGTCATGTCTTACACTTTGTTGTACTGATTTTCACAGGTTCATTGTGGATACCTCAAAAGCGGTGAATGTCACCGTCAGTCCTTCATGATGCTGCAGTGCGAAAATTGTGACTTTATACTGAACGGTGCACCCTGGTGGCAACGCTGTTCACCATGAAAAATGAAGTGGTTTTTGAGGGGCTTGGAAAGTTTAAAAAGTCTTGAAATTTGGCCCACACCTCCAATGCGCTTAAGGCTTTGTTGTTATGTGATCATTTTCATTGAATATCCCAAAATGGCTCCACAGCGCCCCCTACAAAATTTCAAAACCACAGCCCCAGCTCTGTGTTTTATGTATGAGTCTGAAACCTGGTAAGCTTATAGGAGATATCAAGATGTACAAAAAAGTCTCTTGGAGCAATATCCCAAATACAACAGGAAGTCAGCCATTTTAAAATTAATGTGCAATTTTGGCAACATTTTCCCCTCTTTCCAGGCACCGTTCTTTGACGAACTCCTCCAAGGGATTTCATCATATTGAACCAATCTCCAGTGTGTGGAATCTAAAGACCTTTGTGATGTTAAATTGCGAAGCTTTTTACGTTCAGGGAAACGGGGTTGTCATGGCGGCACGTGGAGTTTCAATCACTCGCCAAAAAGCAGTAATCTGCTGTCACTCAAAATCAAAATGTCCAAACTCTCCCAAAGGTCGCAGGCGTGATGAGACTCGAGCTAGGAAATGTTTGTTATGCCATTTGTCAGTAATGGTTAGAGCGCCACCTAGTGGGACGACTATAATGATGATTGAATGAGATGAAATGTTAGCTGGTGGTTAAATGCATGAATTCCATCAATGTGACATCAGATCGGAGGTGCTGGTTGTAGGTGTTGGGCGTGGCTCGATACGATGGGGTGCGAGGGCCCTCATAACGCTGCTTGCAGCTTTAATTATTATTATTATTATTCAGGCAAAACAAGGGCCTTTTTGAGGGCCTAAACATGCTCAAAAACTCATGAAATTTTGCACACATGCCAGATCTGGTGAAAAATTTTGTATTTTAATGGTTTTACATATGAGCACTGGGAAATGGCTCTACAGCGCCACCTATGCCTTGTTAAATGCAGCCCTACGACCACATCGTTTGAGCTACATGTATGAAATTTGGCACACATGTGTATCATGCCAAGATGAACAAAAAAGTCTGGGGGCCCATTGACGCAAACCCAACAGGAAGTCCGCCATTTGGAAGAGAAGGTGACATTTTGGCTCTAATTTTGCCATTTCCATGCCTCGAACTTTTGCGAACTCCTCCTTGGGGTTTGATTTCATAACCTTCATATTTGGTCAGTGTCAACTACACCCTTGTGCCATGTTAAATTGCGGAGCTTTTGAGTTTTCACAATACCATGAGGCCGTGGCGCCATGGCGAATTTCGATGACTCGCCATGAAAATCTTATTGCCTCTCATTCTGTCATAGATTTTCTGACCTTGACCAAAGTGAACACATATGATAAGGCTCCACCCATGAACATATTTCAACTGCCATATTTTACATCAGGGACAGCGCCACCTAGTGGGAACAGGAAATGTCATGTTTTACACTTTGGGGTACAGTATTGTGATGGGTGACATCTGCAGCCTCAAATTTCTCCAGGAAAGCCTTAAGGAGTTGGTCTTGGGTTACAGTGAAAACTGTGACTTTTCGCAAAAGGGTGTGACCCCAGCGGCATGGCGAACTTTGATGTCACGCCATGAAGAAACAAATTAGTCTAACTCAATGAAATCCAGTCTGATCAGTACCAGACTTTACAGGCATGATGTCAGACCCACCCTGAACAGATTGATGTGCCCATTGTCGGAAATATGGACAGCGCCACCTAGTGGCAACAGGAAATGTCATGGCTTTAATTTTGTTGTACTGATTTTCACAGGTTCATCGTGGCCACCTCAAAAGCGGTGAATATCAACATCAGTCCCTCGTGATGCTTCAGTGCAAAAATTGTGACTTTAAACTGAACGGCGCACCCTGGTGGCAACGCGGTTCACCATGAAAGATGAAGTGGCTTTTGAGGGGCTTGGAAAGTTTATAGAGGCTTGAAATTTGGCACACACCTCCAAATGGATGTAGGCTTTGTTGTCATGTGATCATTTTCATTGAATAGCGCGAAATTGCTCCACAGCGCCCCCTTCAAAATTTCAAAACAACAGCCCCTGCTCTGTGTTTCATCTATGAGTCTGAAACCTGGTAAGCTTATGGAAAATATCAAGATGTACAAAAAAGTCTCTTGGAGCAATATCCCAAATCCAACAGGAAGTCAGCCATTTTAAAATTAATGTGCAATTTTGGCGATATTTTCCCCTCTTTTCAGGCTTCATACTTTGACGAACTCCTCCAAGGGATTTCATCATATTGAACCATTCTCCTGTGTGTGGAATCTAAAGACCTTTGTGATGTTAAATTGCGAAGCTTTTTACGTTCAAGGAAACGGGGTGGTCATGGCGGCACGTGGAGTTTCAATCACTCGCCAAAAAGCAGTAATATGCTGTCACTCAAAATCAAAATGTCTAATATGTCCCAAAGGTCGCAGGCGTGATGAGACTCGAGCTCGGAAATGTTTGTTATGCCCTTTGTCTATAATGGTTAGAGCGCCACCTAGTGGGACGACTATACTCATGGTTGAACCAAATGAAATGTTAGCTGGTGGTTAAATGCATGAATTCCATCAATGTGACATCAGATCGGACGTGCTGGTTTTAGGTGTTGGGCGTGTCTCGACGCGCCGGGGGTGCGAGGGCCCTCATAACGCTGCTTGCAGCTTTAATTAGGGCCCGAGCACTGAGAGTGCGAAGGCCCTATTGTATCTGCTCCGTTTCTTATTATTATTATTATTATTATTATTATTATTATTATTATTCAGGCAAAACAAGGGCCTTTTTGAGGGCCTAAACATGCTCAAAAACTCATGAAATTTTGCACACATGCCAGGTCTGGTGAAAAATTTTGTATTTTAATGGTTTTACATATGAGCACTGGGAAATGGCTCTACAGCGCCACCTATGCCTTGTTAAATGCAGCCCTACGACCACATCGTTTGAGCTACATGTATGAAATTTGGCACACATGTGTATCATGCCAAGACGAACAAAAAAGTCTGTGGGCCCATTGACGCAAACCCAACAGGAAGTCCGCCATTTGGAAGAGAAGGTGACATTTTGGCTCTAATTTTGCCATTTCCATGCCTCGAACTTTTGCGAACTCCTCCTTGGGATTTGGTTGTATAAGCTTCATCTTTGGTCAGTGTCAACTACACACCTGGGCCATGTCAAATTGCGGAGCTTTTGAGTTTTCACAATACTATGAGGCCGTGGCGCCATGGCGAATTTCGATGACTCGCCATGAAAATCTTATTGCCTCTCATTTTGTCATACATTTTCTGACCTTGACCAAAGTGAACACATATGATAAGGCTCCACCCCTGAACATATTTCAACTGCCATATTTGACACCAGGGACAGCGCCACCTAGTGGGAACAGGAAATGTCATGTTTTACACTTTGGGGTACAGTATAGTGATGGGTGACACCTGCAGCCTCAAATTTCTCCAGGAAAGCCTTAAGGAGTTGGTCTTGGGTTACAGTGAAAACTGTGACTTTTCGCAAAAGGGTGTGACCCCAGCAGCATGGCGAACTTTGATGTCACGCCATGAAGAAACAAATTAGTATAACTCAATAAAATCCAGTCTGTTCAGTACCAGACTTTACAGGCATGATGTCAGACCCGCCCTGAACAGATTGATGTGCCCATTGTCGGAAATACGGACAGCGCCACCTAGTGGCAACAGGAAATGTCATGGCTTTAACTTTGTTGTACTGATTTTCACAGGTTGATCGTGGCCACCTCAAAAGCGGTGAATATCACCATCAGTCCCTCGTGATGCTTCAGTGCAAAAATTGTGACTTTAAACTGAACGGCGCACCCTGGTGGCAACGCGGTTCATCATGAAAGATGAAGTGGCTTTTGAGGGGCTTGGAAAGTTTATAGAGGCTTGAAATTTGGCACACACCTCCAAATGGATGAAGGCATTGTTGTTATGTAACCATTTTCCTTGAATAGCGCAAAATGGCTCCACAGCGCCCCCTACAATATTTCAAAACATCAGCCCCTGCTCTGTGTTTCATCTATGAGTCTGACACTTGGTAAGCTTGTGTAAGATATCAAGATGTACAAAAAAGTCTCTTGGAGCAATATCCCAAATCCAACAGGAAGTCAGCCATTTTAAAATTAATGTGTAATTTTGATGACATTTTCCCCCCTTTTCAGGCCTCATACTTTGACGAACTCCTCCAAGGGATTTCATCATATTGAAGCATTCTTCAGTGTGTAGAATCTAAAGACCTTTGTGATGTTAAATTGCGAAGCTTTTTCCGTTCAGGGAAACGGGGTGGTCATGGCGGCACGTAGAGTTTCAATCACTCGCAAAAAGCAGTAATCTGCTGTCACTAAAAAACACAATGTCCAATCTCTCCCAAAGGTCGCAGGTGTGATGAGACTCGAGCTTGGAAATGTTTGTTATGCTATTTGTCAATAATGGTTAGAGCGCCACCTAGTGGCATGACTATAATCCTGGTTGAATAAGATGAAATGTTAGCTGGTGATTAAAAGCATGAAATCCATCAATGTGACATCACATCGGACGTGCCGGTTTGAGGTGTTGGCAGTGGCTCAACGTGCCGGGGGTGCGAGGGCCCTCATAACGCTGCTTGCAGCTTTAATTATTATTATTATTATTATTCCGGCAAATGAATCGGCCTTTTGAGGGCCTAAACATGCTCGAAAACTCTGGAAATTTTGCGCACGCGTCAGGTCTGGTGAAAATTTACGTATTTTAATGGTTTTACATATGAGCACTGGGAAATGGCTCTAGAGCGCCACCTATGCCTTGTTAAATGCAGCCCTACGACCACATCGTTTCAGCTACATGTATGAAATTTGGCACACATGTGTATCATGCCAAGACGAACAAAAAAGTCTGTGGGCCCATTGACGCAAACCCAACAGGAAGTCCGCCATTTTGGATTGAAGGTGACATTTTGGCTCTGATTTTACCGTTTCCATGCCTTGTACTTTAACGAACTCCTCCTTGGGATTTGGTCGTATAAGCTTCAAATTTGGACAGTGTCAACTACACCCTTGTGCCATGTTAAATTGCGGAGCTTTTGAGTTTTCACAATACTATGAGGCCGTGGCGCCATGGCGAATTTCGATGACTCGCCATGAAAATCTTATTGCCTCTCATTCTGTCATACATGTTCCAATCTGGACCAAAGAGCACACATATGATAAGGCTCCACCCCTGAACATATTTCAACTGCCATATTTGACCTCAAGGACAGCGCCACCTAGTGGGAACAGGAAATGTCATGTTTTACACTTTGGGGTACAGTATAGTGAAGGGTGACATCTGCAGCCTCAAATTTCTCCAGGAAAGCCTTAAGGAGTTGGTCTTGGGTTACAGTGAAAACTGAGTTTTCGCGAAAGGGTGTGACCCCAGCAGCATGGCGAACTTTGATGTCACGCCATGAAGAAACAAATTAGTATAACTCAATGAAATCCAGTCTGATCAGTACCAGACTTTACAGGCATGATGTCAGACCCGCCCTGAACAGATTGATGTGCCCATTGTCGGAAATACGGACAGCGCCACCTAGTGGCAACAGGAAATGTCATGGCTTTAATTTTGTTGTACTGATTTTCACAGGTTCATCTTGGCCACCTCAAAAGCGGTGAATATCACCATCAGTCCCTCGTGATGCTTCAGTGCAAAAATTGTGAGTTTAAACTGAACGGCGCACCCTGGTGGCAACGCTGTTCAACATGAAAGATGAAGTGGCTTTTGAGGGTCTTGGCAAGTTTATAGAGGCTTGAAATTTGGCACACACCTCCAAATGGATGAAGGCTTTGTTGGCATGTGATCATTTTCATTGAATAGCGCGAAATTGCTCCACAGCGCCCCCTACAAAATTTCAAAACCACAGCCCCTGCTCTGTGTTCTATGTATGATTCTGAAACCTGGTAAGCTTATAGGAGATATCAAGATGTACAAAAAAGTCTCTTGGTGCAATATCCCAAATCCAACAGGAAGTCAGCCATTTTAATATTAATGTGTAATTTTGGCAACATTTTCCCCTCTTTCCAGGCACCGTTCTTTGACGAACTCCTCCAAGGGATTTCATCATATTGAACCAATCTCCAGTGTGTGGAATCTAAAGACCTTTGTGATGTTAAATTGCGAAGCTTTTTACGTTCAGTAAAACGGGGTGGTTATGGTGGCACTTAGAGTTTGAATCACTCGCCAAAAAGCAGTAATCTGCTGTCACTCAAAAACACAATGTCCAATCTCTCCCAAACGTCTCAGGTGTGATGAGACTCGAGCTAGGAAATGTTTGTTATGCCATTTGTCAGTAATGGTTAGAGCTCCACCTAGTGGGACAACTATAATCATGATTGAATGAGATGAATTGTTAGCTGGTGGTTAAATGCATGAATTCCATCAATGTGACATCAGATCGGAGGTGCTGGTTTTAGGAGTTGGGCGTGGCTCGACGCGCCGGGGGTGCGAGGGCCCTCATAACGCTGCTTGCAGCTTTAATTATTAGGGCCCGAGCACTGATAGTGCGAAGGCCCTATTGTAATTGCTCTGTTTATTATTATTATTATTATTATTATTATTATTATTATTATTATTATTATTATTATTATTATTATTCCGGCAAATGAATTGGCCGTTTGAGGGCCTAAACATGCTCGAAAACTCATGAAATTTTGCACACGCGTCAGGTCTGGTGAAAATTTACGTATTTTAATGTTCTCAGACATGGCCAGGGAAAATTAGCTCAGTAGCGCCACCTAGAAAAATGAAAAACGCGAGCCCCCGGTATGGGTATGACCTACATGTTTGAAAGTCGGTACACCTATATAACGTTCAGAGTCGAACAAAAAAGTCTATTATGGCAATGTCCTAAACCCAACAGGAAGTCCGCCATTTTGGATTGAAGGTGACATTTTGGGTCTGATTTTACCGTTTCCATGCCTTGTACTTTAACGAACTCCTCCTTGGGATTTTTTCCTATAAACTTCAAATTTGGACAGTGTCAACTACACCCTTGTGCCATGTTAAATTGCGGAGCTTTTGAGTTTTCACAATACTATGAGGCCGTGGCGCCATGGCGAATTTTGATGACTCGCCATGAAAATCTTATTGCCTCTCATTCTGTCATACATGTTCCGATCTGGACCAAAGAGCACACATATGATAAGGCTCCACCCCTGAACATATTTCAACTGCCATATTTGACATCAAGGACAGCGCCACCTAGTGGGAACAGGAAATGTCATGTTTTACACTTTGGGGTACAGTATAGTGATGGGTGACATCTGCAGCCTCAAATTTCTCCAGGAAAGCCTTAAGGAGTTGGTCTTGGGTTACAGTGAAAACTGTGAGTTTTCGCGAAAGGGTGTGACCCCAGCAGCATGGCGAACTTTGATGTCACGCCATGAAGAAACAAATTAGTATAACTCAATGAAATCCAGTCTGATCAGTACCAGACTTTACAGGCATGATGTCACACCCGCCCTGAACAGATTGATGTGCCCATTGTCAGGAATATGAAGAGCGCCACCTAGTGGGAACAGGAAATGTCATGTCTTACACTTTGTTGTACTGATTTTCACAGGTTCATAGTGGCCACCTCAAAAGCGGTGTATATCACCATCAGTCCTTGATGATGCTTTAGTGCAAAAATTGTGACTTTAAACTGAACGGCGCACCCTGGTGGCAACGCTGTTCACCATGAAAGATGAAGTGGCTTTTGAGGGTCTTGGCAAGTTTATAGAGGCTTGAAATTTGGCACACACCTCCAATGTGATGATGGCTTTGTTGTCATGTGATCATTTTCATTGAATATCCCAAAATGGCTCCACAGCGCCCCCTACAAAATTTCAAAACCACAGCCCCAGCTCTGTGTTTTATGTATGAATCTGAAACCTGGTAGGCTTATAGGAGATATCAAGATGTACAAAAAAGTCTCTTGGAGCAATATCCCAAATCCAACAGGAAGTCAGCCATTTTAAAATTAATGTGCAATTTTGGCAACATTTTCCCCTCTTTTCAGGCATCGTTCTTTGACGAACTCCTCCAAGGGATTTCATCATATTGAACCGATCTGCAGTTTGTGGAATCTAAAGACCTTTGTGATGTTAAATTGCGAAGCTTTTTACGTCCAGGGAAACGGGGTGGTTATGGCGGCACTTAGAGTTTGAATCACTCGCCAAAAAGCAGTAATCTGCTGTCACTCAAAAACACAATGTCCAATCTCTCCCAAACGTCTCAGGTGTGATTAGACTCGAGCTCGGAAGTGTTTGTTATGCCATTTGTACATAATGGTTAGAGCGCCACCTAGTGGAACGACTAACTAATCATGAATGAATGAGTTGAAATGTTAGCTGGTGGTTAAATGCATGAATTCCATCAATGTGACATCACATCGGACGTGCTGGTTTTAGGTGTTGGGCGTGGCTCGACGCGCCGGGGGTGCGAGGGCCCTCGTAACGCTGCTTGCAGCTTTAATTAGGGCCCGAGCACTGACAGTGCGAAGGCCCTATTGTAATTGCTCTGTTTATTATTATTATTATTATTATTATTATTATTTCGGCAAATGAATTGGCCGTTTGAGAGCCTAAACATGCTCGAAAACTCATGAAATTTTGCACACGCGTCAGGTCTGGTGAAAATTTACGTATTTTAATGTTCTCAGACATGGCCAGGGAAAATTAGCTCAGTAGCGCCACCTAGAAAAATGAAAAACGCGAGCCCCCGGTATGGGTATGACCTACACGTTTGAAAGTCGGTACACCTATATAACGTTCAGAGTCGAACAAAAAAGTCTATTATGGCAATGTCCTAAACCCAACAGGAAGTCCGCCATTTTGGATTGAAGGTGACATTTTGGGTCTGATTTTACCGTTTCCATGCCTTGTACTTTAACGAACTCCTCCTTGGGATTTGGTCCTATAAACTTCAAATTTGGACAGTGTCAACTACACCGTTGTGCCATGTTAAATTGCGGAGCTTTTGAGTTTTCACAATACTATGAGGCCGTGGCGCCATGGCGAATTTCGATGACTCGCCATCAAAATCTTATTGCCTCTCATTCTGTCATACATGTTCCGATCTGGACCAAAGAGCACACATATGATAAGGCTCCACCCCTGAACATATTTCAACTGCCATATTTGACATCAAGGACAGCGCCACCTAGTGGGAACAGGAAATGTCATGTTTTACACTTTGGGGTACAGTATAGTGATGGGTGACATCTGCAGCCTCAAATTTCTCCAGGAAAGCCTTAAGGAGTTGGTCTTGGGTTACAGTGAAAACTGTGACTTTTCGCAAAAGGGTGTGACCCCAGCAGCATGGCGAACTTTGATGTCACGCCATGAAGAAACAAATTAGTATAACTCAATGAAATCCAGTCTGATCAGTACCAGACTTTACAGGCATGATATCAGACCCACCCTGAACAGATTGATGTGCCCATTGTCGGAAATACGGACAGCGCCACCTAGTGGCAACAGGAAATGTCATGGCTTTAATTTTGTTGTACTGATTTTCACAGGTTCATCGTGGCCACCTCAAAAGCGGTGAATATCAACATCAGTCCCTCGTGATGCTTCAGTGCGAAAATTGTGACTTTAAACTGAACGGCGCACCCTGGTGGCAACGCGGTTCACCATGAAAGATGAAGTGGCTTTTGAGGGACTTGGAAAGTTTATAGAGGCTTGAAATTTGGCACACACCTCCAAATGGATGTAGGCTTTGTTGTCATGTGATCATTTTCATTGAATAGCTCGAAATTGCTCCACAGCGCCCCCTACAAAATTTCAAAACAACAGCCCCTGCTCTGTGTTTCATCTATGAGTCTGAAACCTGGTAAGCTTATGCAAAATATCAAGATGTACAAAAAAGTCTCTTGGAGCAATATCCCAAATCCAACAGGAAGTCAGCCATTTTAAAGTTAATGTGTAATTTTGGCGACATTTTCCCCTCTTTTCAGGCTTCATACTTTGACGAACTCCTCCAAGGGATTTCATCATATTGAACCATTCTCCAGTGTGTGGAATCTAAAGACCTTTGTGATGTTAAATTGCGAAGCTTTTTACGTCCAGGGAAACGGGGTGGTTATGGCGGCACTTAGAGTTTCAATCACTCGCCAAAAAGCAGTAATCTGCTGTCACTCAAAAACACAATGTCCAATCTCTCCCAAACGTGTCAGGTGTGATGAGACTCGAGCTTGGAAGTGTTTGTTATGCCATTTGTACATAATGGTTAGAGCGCCACCTAGTGGAACGACTAACTAATCATGAATGAATGAGTTGAAATGTTAGCTGGTGGTTAAATGCATGAATTCCATCAATGTGACATCAGATCGGACGTGCTGGTTTTAGGTGTTGGGCGTGGCTCGACGCGCCGGGGGTGCGAGGGCCCTCATAACGCTGCTTGCAGCTTTAATTAGGGCCCGAGCACTGACAGTGCGAAGGCCCTATTGTAATTGCTCTGTTTATTATTATTATTATTATTATTTCGGCAAATGAATCGGCCTTTTGAGGGCCTAAACATGCTCGAAAACTCTGGAAATTTTGCGCACGCGTCAGGTCTGGTGAAAATTTACGTATTTTAATGGTTTTACATATGAGCACTGGGAAATGGCTCTAGAGCGCCACCTATGCCTTGTTAAATGCAGCCCTACGACCACATCGTTTCAGCTACATGTATGAAATTTGGCACACATGTGTATCATGCCAAGACGAACAAAAAAGTCTGTGGGCCCATTGACGCAAACCCAACAGGAAGTCCGCCATTTTGGATTGAAGGTGACATTTTGGCTCTGATTTTACCGTTTCCATGCCTTGTACTTTAACGAACTCCTCCTTGGGATTTGGTCGTATAAGCTTCAAATTTGGACAGTGTCAACTACACCCTTGTGCCATGTTAAATTGCGGAGCTTTTGAGTTTTCACAATACTATGAGGCCGTGGCGCCATGGCGAATTTCGATGACTCGCCATGAAAATCTTATTGCCTCTCATTCTGTCATACATGTTCCAATCTGGACCAAAGAGCACACATATGATAAGGCTCCACCCCTGAACATATTTCAACTGCCATATTTGACCTCAAGGACAGCGCCACCTAGTGGGAACAGGAAATGTCATGTTTTACACTTTGGGGTACAGTATAGTGAAGGGTGACATCTGCAGCCTCAAATTTCTCCAGGAAAGCCTTAAGGAGTTGGTCTTGGGTAACAGTGAAAACTGTGAGTTTTCGCGAAAGGGTGTGACCCCAGCAGCATGGCGAACTTTGATGTCACGCCATGAAGAAACAAATTAGTATAACTCAATGAAATCCAGTCTGATCAGTACCAGACTTTACAGGCATGATGTCAGACCCGCCCTGAACAGATTGATGTGCCCATTGTCGGAAATACGGACAGCGCCACCTAGTGGCAACAGGAAATGTCATGGCTTTAATTTTGTTGTACTGATTTTCACAGGTTCATCTTGGCCACCTCAAAAGCGGTGAATATCACCATCAGTCCCTCGTGATGCTTCAGTGCAAAAATTGTGAGTTTAAACTGAACGGCGCACCCTGGTGGCAACGCTGTTCAACATGAAAGATGAAGTGGCTTTTGAGGGTCTTGGCAAGTTTATAGAGGCTTGAAATTTGGCACACACCTCCAAATGGATGAAGGCTTTGTTGGCATGTGATCATTTTCATTGAATAGCGCGAAATTGCTCCACAGCGCCCCCTACAAAATTTCAAAACCACAGCCCCTGCTCTGTGTTTTATGTATGAATCTGAAACCTGGTAGGCTTATAGGAGATATCAAGATGTACAAAAAAGTCTCTTGGAGCAATATCCCAAATCCAACAGGAAGTCAGCCATTTTAAAATTAATGTGTAATTTTGGCAACATTTTCCCCTCTTTTCAGGCTTCATACTTTGACGAACTCCTCCAAGGGATTTCATCATATTGAACCATTCTCCAGTGTGTGGAATCTAAAGACCTTTGTGATGTTAAATTGCGAAGCTTTTTACGTTCAAGGAAACGGGGTGGTCATGGCGGCACGTGGAGTTTCAATCACTCGCCAAAAAGCAGTAATATGCTGTCACTCAAAGACACAAAGTCCAATCTCTCCCAAAGGTCACAGGCGTGATGAGACTCGAGCTCGGAAATGTTTGTTATGCCCTTTGTCTATAATGGTTAGAGAGCCACCTAGTGGGACGACTATACTCATGGTTGAACCAAATGAAATGTTAACTGGTGGTTAAATGCATGAATTCCATCAATGTGACATCAGATCGGACATGCTGGTTTCAGGTGTTGGGCATGGCTCGACACGCCGGGGGTGCGAGGGCCCTCATAACGCTGCTTGCAGCTTTAATTATTATTATTATTATTCCGGCAAATGAATTGGCCGTTTGAGGGCCTAAACATGCTCGAAAACTCATGAAATTTTGCACACGCGTCAGGTCTGGTGAAAATTTACGTATTTTAATGTTCTCAGACATGGCCAGGGAAAATTAGCTCAGTAGCGCCACCTAGAAAAATGAAAAACGCGAGCCCCCGGTATGGGTATGACCTACATGTTTGAAAGTCGGTACACCTATATAGCGTTCAGAGTCGAACAAAAAAGTCTATTATGGCAATGTCCTAAACCCAACAGGAAGTCCGCCATTTTGGATTGAAGGTGAGATTTTGGGTCTGATTTTACCGTTTCCATGCCTTGTACTTTAACGAACTCCTCCTTGGGATTTGGTCCTATAAACTTGAAATTTGGACAGTGTCAACTACACCCTTGTGCCATGTTAAATTGCGGAGCTTTTGAGTTTTCACAATACTATGAGGCCGTGGCGCCATGGCGAATTTCGATGACTCGCCATGAAAATCTTATTGCCTCTCATTCTGTCATACATGTTCCGATCTGGACCAAACAGCACACATATGATAAGGCTCCACCCCTGAACATATTTCAACTGCCATATTTGACATCAAGGACAGCGCCACCTAGTGGGAACAGGAAATGTCATGTTTTACACTTTGGGGTACAGTATAGTGATGGGTGACATCTGCAGCCTCAAATTTCTCCAGGAAAGCCTTAAGGAGTTGGTCTTGGGTTACAGTGAAAACTGTGAGTTTTCGCGAAAGGGTGTGACCCCAGCAGCATGGCGAACTTTGATGTCACGCCATGAAGAAACAAATTAGTATAACTCAATGAAATCCAGTCTGATCAGTACCAGACTTTACAGGCATGATGTCAGACCCGCCCTGAACAGATTGATGTGCCCATTGTCGGAAATACGGACAGCGCCACCTAGTGGCAACAGGAAATGTCATGGCTTTAATTTTGTTGTACTGATTTTCACAGGTTCATCTTGGCCACCTCAAAAGCGGTGAATATCACCATCAGTCCCTCGTGATGCTTCAGTGCAAAAATTGTGACTTTAAACTGAACGGCGCACCCTGGTGGCAACGCCGTCCACCATGAAAGATGAAGTGGCTTTTGAGGGTCTTGGCAAGTTTATAGAGGCTTGAAATTTGGCACACACCTCCAATGTGATGAAGGCTTTGATGTCATGTGATCATTTTCATTGAATAGCGAGAAATGGCTCCACAGCGCCCCCTACAAACTTTCAAAATATCAGCCCCAGCTCTGTGTTTTATGTATGAGTCTGAAACCTGGTAAGCTTATAGGAGATATCAAGATGTACAAAAAAGTCTCTTGGAGCAATATCCTAAATCCAACAGGAAGTCAGCCATTTTAATATTAATGTGTAATTTTGATGACATTTTCCCATCTTTTCAGGCCTCATACTTTGACGAACTCCTCCAAGGGATTTCATCATATTGAAGCATTCTTCAGTGTGTAGAATCTAAAGACCTTTGTGATGTTAAATTGCGAAGCTTTTTCCGTTCAGGGAAACGGGGTGGTCATGGCGGCACGTAGAGTTTCAATCACTCGCAAAAAGCAGTAATCTGCTGTCACTAAAAAACACAATGTCCAAGCTCTCCCAAAGGTCGCAGGTGTGATGAGACTCGAGCTTGGAAATGTTTGTTATGCTATTTGTCAATAATGGTTAGAGCGCCACCTAGTGGCATGACTATAATCCTGGTTGAATAAGATGAAATGTTAGCTGGTGATTAAAAGCATGAAATCCATCAATGTGACATGAAATCGGACGTGCCGGTTTGAGGTGTTGGCAGTGGCTCGACGTGCCGGGGGTGCGAGGGCCCTTATAACGCTGCTTGCAGCTTTAATTAGGGCCCGAGCACTGAGAGTGCGAAGGCCCTATTGTATCTGCTCCGTTTCTTATTATTATTATTATTATTATTAGGGCCCGAGCACTGACAGTGCGAAGGCCCTATTGTAATTGCTCTGTTTATTATTATTAGGGCCCGAGCACTGATAGTGCGAAGGCCCTATTGTAATTGCTCTGTTTATTATTATTATTATTATTATTATTATTATTATTATTTCGGCAAATGAATTGGCCGTTTGAGGGCCTAAACATGCTCGAAAACTCATGAAATTTTGCACACGCGTCAGGTCTGGTGAAAATTTACGTATTTTAATGTTCTCAGACATGGCCAGGGAAAATTAGCTCAGTAGCGCCACCTAGAAAAATGAAAAACGCGAGCCCCCGGTATGGGTATGACCTACATGTTTGAAAGTCGGTACACCTATATAATGTTCAGAGTCGAACAAAAAAGTCTATTATGGCAATGTCCTAAACCCAACAGGAAGTCCGCCATTTTGGATTGAAGGTGACATTTTGGCTCTGATTTTACCATTTCCATGCCTCGAACTTTGACGAACTCCTCCTTGGGGTTTGATTTCATAACCTTCATATTTGGTCAGTGCCAACTACACCCTTGTGCCATGTTAAATTGCGGAGCTTTTGAGTTTTCACAATACTATGAGGCCGTGGCGCCATGGCGAATTTCGATGACTCGCCATGAAAATCTTATTGCCTCTCATTTTGTCATACATGTTCCGATCTGGACCAAAGAGCACACATATGATAAGGCTCCACCCCTGAACATATTTCAACTGCCATATTTGACACCAGGGACAGCGCCACCTAGTGGGAACAGGAAATGTCATGTTTTACACTTTGGGGTACAGTATAGTGATGGGTGACACCTGCAGCCTCAAATTTCTCCAGGAAAGCCTTAAGGAGTTGGTCTTGGGTTACAGTGAAAACTGTGACTTTTCGCAAAAGGGTGTGACCCCAGCAGCATGGCGAACTTTGATGTCACGCCATGAAGAAACAAATTAGTATAACTCAATGAAATCCAGTCTGATCAGTACCAGACTTTACAGGCATGATGTCAGACCCGCCCTGAACAGATTGATGTGCCCATTGTCGGGAATACGTACAGCGCCACCTAGTGGCAACAGGAAATGTCATGGCTTTAATTTTGTTGTACTGATTTTCACAGGTTCATCGTGGCCACCTCAAAAGCGGTGAATATCAACATCAGTCCCTCGTGATGCTTCAGTGCAAAAATTGTGACTTTAAACTGAACGGCGCACCCTGGTGGCAACGCGGTCCACCATGAAAGATGAAGTGGCTTTTGAGGGGCTTGGATAGTATATAGAGGCTTTAAATTTAGCACACCCCTCCAAATGGATGAAGGCTTTGTTGTCATGTGATCATTTTTATTGAATAGCGCGAAATGGCTCCACAGCGCCCCCTACAAACATTCAAAACCACAGCCCCAGCTCTGTGTTTTATGTATGAGTCTGAAACCTGGTAAGCTTATAGGAGATATCAAGATGTACAAAAAAGTCTCTTGGAGCAATATCCAAAATCCAACAGGAAGTCAGCCATTTTAAAATTAATGTGCAATTTTGGCAACATTTTCCCCTCTTTCCAGGCACCGTTCTTTGACAAACTCCTCCAAGGGATTTCATCATATTGAACCAATCTCCAGTGTGTGGAATCTAAAGACCTTTGTGATGTTAAATTGCGAAGCTTTTTACGTTCAGTGAAACGGGGTGGTCATGGCGGCACGTGGAGTTTGAATCACTCGCCAAAAAGCAGTAATCTGCTGTCACTCAAAAACACAATGTCCAATCTCTCCCAAAGCTCATAGGCGTGATGAGACTCGAGCTCGGAAATGTTTGTTATGCCATTTGTGCATAAGGGTTAGAGCGCCACCTAGTGGAACGACTAACTAATCATGAATGAATGAGTTGAAATGTTAGCTGGTGGTTAAATGCATGAATTCCATCAATGTGATATGAGATCGGACGTGCTGGTTTTAGGTGTTGGGCGTGGCTCGACGCGCCGGGGGTGCGAGGGCCCTCATAACGCTGCTTGCAGCTTTAATTATTATTATTATTAGGGCCCGAGCACCGAGAGTGCGAAGGCCCTATTGTATCTGCTCCGTTTCTTATTATTATTATTATTATTATTATTATTATTATTATTATTATTATTATTATTCAGGCGAAACAAGGGCCTTTTTGAGGGCCTAAACATGCTCAAAAACTCATGAAATTTTGCACACATGCCAGGTCTGGTGAAAAATTTTGTATTTTAATGGTTTTACATATGAGCACTGGGAAATGGCTCTAGAGCGCCACCTATGCCTTGTTAAATGCAGCCCTATGACCACATCGTTTGAGCTACATGTATGAAATTTGGCACACATGTGTATCATGCCAAGACGAACAAAAAAGTCTGTGGGCCCATTGACGCAAACCCAACAGGAAGTCCGCCATTTGGAAGAGAAGGTGACATTTTGGCTCTGATTTTACCGTTTCCATGCCTTGTACTTTAACGAACTCCTCCTTGGGATTTGGTCCTATGTACTTCAAATTTGGACAGTGCCAACTACACCCTTGTGCCATGTTAAATTGCGGAGCTTTTGAGTTTTCACAATACTATGAGGCCGTGGCGCCATGGCGAATTTCGATGACTCGCCATGAAAATCTTATTGCCTCTCATTTTGTCATACATTTTCTGACCTTGACCAAAGTGAACACATATGATAAGGCTCCACCCCTGAACATATTTCAACTGCCATATTTGACATCAAGGACAGCGCCACCTAGTGGGAACAGGAAATGTCATGTTTTACACTTTGGGGTACAGTATTGTGATGGGTGACATCTGCAGCCTCAAATTTCTCAAGGAAAGCCTTAAGGAGTTGGTCTTGGGTTACAGTGAAAACTGTGACTTTTCGCAAAAGGGTGTGACCCCAGCAGCATGGCGAACTTTGATGTCACGCCATGAAGAAACAAATTAGTATAACTCAATGAAATCCAGCCTGATCAGTACCAGACTTTACAGGCATGATGTCAGACTCGCCCTGAACAGATTGATGTGCCCATTGTCAGAAATACGGACAGCGCCACCTAGTGGCAACAGGAAATGTCATGGCTTTAATTTTGTTGTACTGATTTTCACAGGTTCATCGTGGCCACCTCAAAAGCGGTGAATATCACCATCAGTCCCTCGTGATGCTTCAGTGCAAACATTGTGACTTTAAACTGAACGGCGCACCCTGGTGGCAACGCTGTTCACCATGAAAGATGAAGTGGCTTTTGAGGGTCTTGGCAAGTTTATAGAGGCTTGAAATTTGGCACACACCTCCAATGTGATGAAGGCTTTGTTGTCATGTGATCATTTTCATTGAATATCCCAAAATGGCTCCACAGCGCCCCCTACAAAATTTCAAAACCACAGCCCCAGCTCTGTGTTTTATGTATGAATCTGAAACCTGGTAGGCTTATAGGAGATATCAAGATGTACAAAAAAGTCTCTTGGAGCAATATCCCAAATCCAACAGGAAGTCAGCCATTTTAAAATTAATGTGCAATTTTGGCAACATTTTCCCCTCTTTTCAGGCACCGTGCTTTGACGTACTCCTGCAAGGGATTTCATCAGATTGATGCAATCTCCTGTGTGTGGAATCTAAAGACCTTTGTGATGTTAAATTGCAAAGGTTTTTACATTCAGGAAACGGGGTGGTCATGGCGGCATGTGGAGTTTCAGTCACTCGCCAAAAAGCAGTAATCTGCTGTCACTCAAAATCAAAATGTCCAATATGTCCCAAAGGTCGCAGGCGTGATGAGACTCGAGCTCGGAAATGTTTGTTATGCCATTTGTCAGTAATGGTTAGAGCGCCATCTAGTGGGACTACTATAATCATGATTGAATGAGATGAAATGTTAGCTGGTGGTTGAATGCATGAATTCCATCAATGTGACATCAGATCGGAGGTGCTGGTTGTAGGTGTTGGGTGTAGCTCGACGCGATGGGGTGCGAGGGCCCTCATAACGCTGCTTGCAGCTTTAATTAGGGCCCGAGCACTGATAGTGCGAAGGCCCTATTGTAATTGCTCTGTTTATTAGGGCCCGAGCACTGATAGTGCGAAGGCCCTATTGTAATTGCTCTGTTTATTATTATTATTATTATTATTATTATTATTATTATTATTATTATTTCGGCAAATGAATTGGCCGTTTGAGGGCCTAAACATGCTCGAAAACTCATGAAATTTTGCACACGCGTCAGGTCTGGTGAAAATTTACGTATTTTAATGTTGTCAGACATGGCCAGGGAAAATTAGCTCAGTAGCGCCACCTAGAAAAATGAAAAACGCGAGCCCCCGGTATGGGTATGACCTACATGTTTGAAAGTCGGTACACCTATATAACGTTCAGAGTCGAACAAAAAAGTCTATTATGGCAATGTCCTAAACCCAACAGGAAGTCCGCCATTTTGGATTGAAGGTGACATTTTGGCTCTGATTTTACCGTTTCCATGCCTTGTACTTTAACGAACTCCTCCTTGGGATTTGGTCCTATAAACTTCAAATTTGGACAGTGTCAACTACACCCTTGTGCCATGTTAAATTGCGGAGCTTTTGAGTTTTCACAATAGTATGAGGCCGTGGCGCCATGGCGAATTTTGATGACTCGCCATGAAAATCTTATTGCCTCTCATTCTGTCATACATGTTCCGATCTGGACCAAAGAGCACACATATGATAAGGCTCCACCCCTGAACATATTTCAACTGCCATATTTGACATCAAGGACAGCGCCACCTAGTGGGAACAGGAAATGTCATGTTTTACACTTTGGGGTACAGTATAGTGATGGGTGACATCTGCAGCCTCAAATTTCTCCAGGAAAGCCTTAAGGAGTTGGTCTTGGGTTACAGTGAAAACTGTGACTTTTCGCAAAAGGGTGTGACCCCAGCGGCGTGGCGAACTTTGATGTCACGCCATGAAGAAACAAATTAGTATAACTCAATGAAATCCAGTCTGATCAGTACCAGACTTTACAGGCATGATGTCAGACCCGCCCTGAACAGATTGATGTGCCCATTGTCGGAAATACGGACAGCGCCACCTAGTGGCAACAGGAAATGTCATGGCTTTAATTTTGTTGTACTGATTTTTCCAGGTTCATCTTGGCCACCTCAAAAGCGGTGAATATCACCATCAGTCCCTCGTGATGCTTCAGTGCAAAAATTGTGAGTTTAAACTGAACGGCGCACCCTGGTGGCAACGCTGTTCAACATGAAAGATGAAGTGGCTTTTGAGGGTCTTGGCAAGTTTATAGAGGCTTGAAATTTGGCACACACCTCCAAATGGATGAAGGCTTTGTTGGCATGTGATCATTTTTCATTGAATAGCGCGAAATTGCTCCACAGCGCCCCCTACAAAATTTCAAAACCACAGCCCCTGCTCTGTGTTTTATGTATGATTCTGAAACCTGGTAAGCTTATAGGAGATATCAAGATGTACAAAAAAGTCTCTTGGTGCAATATCCCAAATCCAACAGGAAGTCAGCCATTTTAAAATTAATGTGTAATTTTGGCAACATTTTCCCCTCTTTCCAGGCACCGTTCTTTGACGAACTCCTCCAAGGGATTTCATCATATTGAACCAATCTCCAGTGTGTGGAATCTAAAGACCTTTGTGATGTTAAATTGCGAAGCTTTTTACGTTCAGTGAAACGGGGTGGTTATGGTGGCACTTAGAGTTTGAATCACTCGCCAAAAAGCAGTAATCTGCTGTCACTCAAAAACACAATGTCCAATCTCTCCCAAAGCTCATAGGCGTGATGAGACTCGAGCTCGGAAATCTTTGTTATGCCATTTGTACATAATGGTTAGAGCGCCACCTAGTGGAACGACTAACTAATCATGAATGAATGAGTTGAAATGTTAGCTGGTGGTTAAATGCATGAATTCCATCAATGTGACATCAGATCGGAGGTGCTGGTTTTAGGTGTTGGGCTTGGCTCGACACGCCAGGGGTGCGAGGGCCCTCGTAACGCTGCTTGCAGCTTTAATTATTATTATTATTATTATTATTATTTCGGCAAATGAATTGGCCGTTTGAGGGCCTAAACATGCTCGAAAACTCATGAAATTTTGCACACGCGTCAGGTCTGGTGAAAATTTACGTATTTTAATGTTCTCAGACATGGCCAGGGAAAATTAGCTCAGTAGCGCCACCTAGAAAAATGAAAAACGCGAGCCCCCGGTATGGGTATGACCTACATGTTTGAAAGTCGGTACACCTATATAATGTTCAGAGTCGAACAAGAAAGTCTATTATGGCAATGTCCTAAACCCAACAGGAAGTCCGCCATTTTGGATTGAAGGTGACATTTTGGCTCTGATTTTACCATTTCCATGCCTCGAACTTTGACGAACTCCTCCTTGGGGTTTGATTTCATAACCTTCATATTTGGTCAGTGCCAACTACACCCTTGTGCCATGTTAAATTGCGGAGCTTTTGAGTTTTCACAATACTATGAGGCCGTGGCGCCATGGCGAATTTCGATGACTCGCCATGAAAATCTTATTGCCTCTCATTCTGTCATACATGTTCCGATCTGGACCAAAGAGCACACATATGATAAGGCTCCACCCCTGAACATATTTCAACTGCCATATTTGACATCAAGGACAGCGCCACCTAGTGGGAACAGGAAATGTCATGTTTTACACTTTGGGGTACAGTATAGTGATGGGTGACATCTGCAGCCTCAAATTTCTCCAGGAAAGCCTTAAGGAGTTGGTCTTGGGTTACAGTGAAAACTGTGAGTTTTCGCGAAAGGGTGTGACCCCAGCAGCATGGCGAACTTTGATGTCACGCCATGAAGAAACAAATTAGTATAACTCAATGAAATCCAGTCTGATCAGTACCAGACTTTACAGGCATGATGTCAGACCCGCCCTGAACAGATTGATGTGCCCATTGTCGGAAATACGGACAGCGCCACCTAGTGGCAACAGGAAATGTCATGGCTTTAATTTTGTTGTACTTATTTTCACAGGTTCATCGTGGCCACCTCAAAAGTGGTGAATATCACCATCAGTCCCTCGTGATGCTTCAGTGCAAAAATTGTGAGTTTAAACTGAACGGCGCACCCTGGTGGCAACGCTGTTCAACATGAAAGATGAAGTGGCTTTTGAGGGGCTTGGAAAGTTTATAGAGGCTTGAAATTTGGCACACCCCTCCAATGTGATGAAGGCTTTGTTTTCATGTGATCATTTTCATTGAATAGCGCGAAATGGCTCCACAGCGCCCCCTACAATATTTCAAAACATCAGCCCCTGCTCTGTGTTTCATCTATGAGTCTGACACTTGCTAAGCTTGTGTAAGATATCAAGATGTACAAAAAAGTCTCTTGGAGCAATATCCCAAATCCAACAGGAAGTCAGCCATTTTAAAATTAATGTGTAATTTTGATGACATTTTCCCCCCTTTTCAGGCCTCATACTTTGACGAACTCCTCCAAGGGATTTCATCATATTGAAGCATTCTTCAGTGTGTAGAATCTAAAGACCTTTGTGATGTTAAATTGCGAAGCTTTTTCCGTTCAGGGAAACGGGGTGGTCATGGCGGCACGTAGAGTTTCAATCACTCGCAAAAAGCAGTAATCTGCTGTCACTAAAAAACACAATGTCCAATCTCTCCCAAAGGTCGCAGGTGTGATGAGACTTGAGCTTGGAAATGTTTGTTATGCTATTTGTCAATAATGGTTAGAGCGCCACCTAGTGGCATGACTATAATCCTGGTTGAATAAGATGAAATGTTAGCTGGTGATTAAAAGCATGAAATCCATCAATGTGACATCACATCGGACGTGCCGGTTTGAGGTGTTGGCAGTGGCTCGACGTGCCGGGGGTGCGAGGGCCCTCATAACGCTGCTTGCAGCTTTAATTAGGGCCCGAGCACTGATAGTGCGAAGGCCCTATTGTAATTGCTCTGTTTATTATTATTATTATTATTATTATTATTATTATTTCGGCAAATGAATTGGCCGTTTGAGGGCCTAAACATGCTCGAAAACTCATGAAATTTTGCACACGCGTCAGGTCTGGTGAAAATTTACGTATTTTAATGTTCTCAGACATGGCCAGGGAAAATTAGCTCAGTAGCGCCACCTAGAAAAATGAAAAACGCGAGCCCCCGGTATGGGTATGACCTACATGTTTGAAAGTCGGTACACCTATATAACGTTCAGAGTCGAACAAAAAAGTCTATTATGGCAATGTCCTAAACCCAACAGGAAGTCCGCCATTTTGGATTGAAGGTGACATTTTGGCTCTGATTTTACCGTTTCCATGCCTTGTACTTTAACGAACTCCTCCTTGGGATTTGGTCCTATAAACTTCAAATTTGGACAGTGTCAACTACACCCTTGTGCCATGTTAAATTGCGGAGCTTTTGAGTTTTCACAATACTATGAGGCTGTGGCGCCATGGCGAATTTCGATGACTCGCCATGAAAATCTTATTGCCTCTCATTTTGTCATACATTTTCTGACCTTGACCAAAGTGAACACATATGATAAGGCTCCACCCCTGAACATATTTCAACTGCCATATTTGACATGAAGGACAGCGCCACCTAGTGGAAACAGGAAATGTCATGTTTTACACTTTGGGGTACAGTATAGTGATGGGTGACATCTGCAGCCTCAAATTTCTCCAGGAAAGCCTTAAGGAGTTGGTCTTGGGTTTCAGTGAAAACTGTGACTTTTCGCGAAAGGGTGTGACCCCAGCAGCATGGCGAACTTTGATGTCACGCCATGAAGAAACAAATTAGTATAACTCAATGAAATCCAGTCTGTTCAGTACCAGACTTTACAGGCATGATGTCAGACCCGCCCTGAACAGATTGATGTGCCCATTGTCGGGAATACGTACAGCGCCACCTAGTGGCAACAGGAAATGTCATGGCATTAATTTTGTTGTACTGATTTTCACAGGTTCATCGTGGCCACCTCAAAAGCGGTGAATATCAACATCAGTCCCTCGTGATGCTTCAGTGCAAAAATTGTGACTTTAAACTGAACGGCGCACCCTGGTGGCAACGCTGTTCAACATGAAAGATGAAGTGGCTTTTGAGGGGCTTGCAAGTTTATAGAGGCTTGAAATTTGGCCCACACCTCCAAATGGATGAAGGCTTTGTTGTCATGTGATCATTTTCATTGAATAGCGCGAAATTGCTCCACAGCGCCCCCTACAAAATTTCAAAACAACAGCCCCTGCTCTGTGTTTCATCTATGAGTCTGAAACCTGGTAAGCTTATGGAAAATATCAAGATGTACAAAAAAGTCTCTTGGAGCAATATCCAAAATCCAACAGGAAGTCAGCCATTTTAAAATTAATGTGCAATTTTGGCGACATTTTCCCCTCTTTTCAGGCTTCATACTTTGACGAACTCCTCCAAGGGATTTCATCATATTGAACCATTCTCCAGTGTGTGGAATCTAAAGACCTTTGTGATGTTAAATTGCGAAGCTTTTTACATTCAGGGAAACGAGGTGCACATGGCGGCACGTAGAGTTTCAATCACTCGCCAAAAAGCAGTAATCTGCTGTCATTCAAAGACACAATGTCCAATCTCTCCCAAAGCTCATAGGCGTGATGAGACTCGAGCTCGGAAATGTTTGTTATGCCATTTGTACATAATGGTTAGAGCGCCACCTAGTGGAACGACTAACTAATCATGAATGAATGAGTTGAAATGTTAACTGGTGGTTAAATGCATGAATTCCATCAATGTGACATCAGATCGGAGGTGCTGGTTTTAGGTGTTGGGCGTGGCTCGACGCGCCGGGGGTGCGAGGGCCCTCATAACGCTGCTTGCAGCTTTAATTATTATTATTATTATTATTCCGGCAAATGAATTGGCCGTTTGAGGGCCTAAACATGCTCGAAAACTCATGAAATTTTGCACACGCGTCAGGTCTGGTGAAAATTTACGTATTTTAATGTTCCCAGACATGGCCAGGGAAAATTAGCTCAGTAGCGCCACCTAGAAAAATTAAAAACACGAGCCCCCGGTATGGGTATGACCTACAAGTTTGAAAGTCGGTACACCTATATAACGTTCAGAGTCGAACAAAAAAGTCTATTATGGCAATGTCCTAAACCCAACAGGAAGTCCGCCATTTTGGATTGAAGGTGACATTTTGGCTCTGATTTTACCGTTTCCATGCCTTGTACTTTAACGAACTCCTCCTTGGGATTTGGTCCTATAAACTTCAAATTTGGACAGTGTCAACTACACCCTTGTGCCATGTTAAATTGCGGAGCTTTTGAGTTTTCACAATACTATGAGGCCGTGGCGCCATGGCGAATTTCGATGACTCGCCATGAAAATCTTATTGCCTCTCATTCTGTCATACATGTTCCGATCTGGACCAAAGAGCACACATATGATAAGGCTCCACCCCTGAACATATTTCAACTGCCATATTTGACATCAAGGACAGCGCCACCTAGTGGGAACAGGAAATGTCATGTTTTACACTTTGGGGTACAGTATAGTGATGGGTGACATCTGCAGCCTCAAATTTCTCCAGGAAAGCCTTAAGGAGTTGGTCTTGGGTTACAGTGAAAACTGTGACTTTTTGCAAAAGGGTGTGACCCCAGCAGCATGGCGAACTTTGATGTCACGCCATGAAGAAACAAATTAGTATAACTCAATGAAATCCAGTCTGATCAGTACCAGACTTTACAGGCATGATGTCAGACCCGCCCTGAACAGATTGATGTGCCCATTGTCGGAAATACGGACAGCGCCACCTAGTGGCAACAGGAAATGTCGTACTGATTTTCACAGGTTGATCGTGGCCACCTCAAAAGCGGTGAATATCACCATCAGTCCCTCGTGATGCTTCAGTGCAAAAATTGTGACTTTAAACTGAACGGCGCACCCTGGTGGCAACGCGGTTCATCATGAAAGATGAAGTGGCTTTTGAGGGGCTTGGAAAGTTTATAGAGGCTTGAAATTTGGCACACACCTCCAAATGGATGAAGGCATTGTTGTTATGTAACCATTTTCCTTGAATAGCGCAAAATGGCTCCACAGCGCCCCCTACAATATTTCAAAACATCAGCCCCTGCTCTGTGTTTCATCTATGAGTCTGACACTTGGTAAGCTTGTGTAAGATATCAAGATGTACAAAAAAGTCTCTTGGCGCAATATCCCAAATCCAACAGGAAGTCAGCCATTTTAAAATTAATGTGTAATTTTGATGACATTTTCCCCCCTTTTCAGGACTCATACTTTGACGAACTCCTCCAAGGGATTTCATCATATTGAAGCATTCTTAAGTGTGTAGAATCTAAAGACCTTTGTGATGTTAAATTGCGAAGCTTTTTCCGTTCAGGGAAACGGGGTGGTCATGGCGGCACGTAGAGTTTCAATCACTCGCAAAAAGCAGTAATCTGCTGTCACTAAAAACAAAATGTCCAATCTCTCCCAAAGGTCGCAGGTGTGATGAGACTCGAGCTTGGAAATGTTTGTTATGCTATTTGTCAATAATGGTTAGAGCGCCACCTAGTGGCATGACTATAATCCTGGTTGAATAAGATGAAATGTTAGCTGGTGGTTAAAAGCATGAAATCCATCAATGTGACATCACATCGGACGTGCCGGTTTGAGGTGTTGGCAGTGGCTCGACGTGCCGGGGGTGCGAGGGCCCTCATAACGCTTCTTGCAGCTTTAATTATTATTATTATTATTATTATTCACCCCAAACAAGGGCCTTTTTGAGGGCCTAAACATGCTCAAAAACTCATGAAATTTTGCACACATGCCAGGTTTGGTGAAAAATTTTGTATTTTAATGGTTTTACATATGAGCACTGGGAAATGGCTCTACAGCGCCACCTATGCCTTGTTAAATGCAGCCCTACGACCACATCGTTTGAGCTACATGTATGAAATTTGGCACACATGTGTATCATGCCAAGACGAACAAAAAAGTCTGGGGGCCCATTGACGCAAACCCAACAGGAAGTCCGCCATTTGGAAGAGAAGGTGACATTTTGGCTCTAATTTTGCCATTTCCATGCCTCGAACTTTAACGAACTCCTCCTTGGGATTTGGTTCTATAAACTTCAAATTTGGACAGTGTCAACTACACCCTTGTGCCATGTTAAATTGCGGAGCTTTTGAGTTTTCACAATACTATGAGGCCGTGGCGCCATGGCGAATTTCGATGACTCGCCATGAAAATCTTATTGCCTCTCATTTTGTCATACATTTTCTGACCTTGACCAAAGTGAACACATATGATAAGGCTCCACCCCTGAACATATTTCAACTGCCATATTTGACCTCAAGGACAGCGCCACCTAGTGGGAACAGGAAATGTTATGTTTTACACTTTGGGGTACAGTATAGTGATGGGTGACATCTGCAGCCTCAAATTTCTCCAGGAAAGCCTTAAGGAGTTGGTCTTGGGTTACAGTGAAAACTGTGAGTTTTCGCGAAAGGGTGTGACCCCAGCAGCATGGCGAACTTTGATGTCACGCCATGAAGAAACAAATTAGTATAACTCAATGAAATCCAGTCTGATCAGTACCAGACTTTACAGGCATGATGTCAGACCCGCCCTGAACAGATTGATGTGCCCATTGTCGGAAATACGGACAGCGCCACCTAGTGGCAACAGGAAATGTCATGTCTTACACTTTGTTGTACTGATTTTCACAGGTTCATTGTGGACACCTCAAAAGCGGTGAATATCACCGTCAGTCCTTCATGATGCTGCAGTGCGAATATTGTGACTTTATACTGAACGGCGCACCCTGGTGGCAACGCTGTTCACCATGAAAGATGAAGTGGCTTTTGAGGGGCTTGGAAAGTTTAAAAAGTCTTGAAATTTGGCGCACACCTCCAATGTGCATAAGGCTTTGTTGTTATGTGATCATTTTTATTGAATAGCGCAAAATGGCTCCACAGCGCCCCCTACGAAATTTCAAAACATCAGCCCCAGCTCTGTGTTTTATGTATGAGTCTGAAACCTGGTAAGCTTATAGGAGATATCAAGATGTACAAAAAAGTCTCTTGGAGCAATATCCCAAATCCAACAGGAAGTCAGCCATTTTAAAATGAATGTGCAATTTTGGCAACATTTTCCCCTCTTTCCAGGCACCGTTCTTTGACGTACTCCTCCAAGGGATTTCATCATATTGAACCAATCTCCAGTCTGTGGAATCTAAAGACCTTTGTGATGTTAAATTGCGAAGCTTTTTCCGTTCAGGGAAACGGGGTTGTCATGGCGGCACGTGGAGTTTCAATCACTCGCCAAAAAGCAGTAATCTGCTGTCACTCAAAATCTAAATGTCCAAATTCTCCCAAAGGTCGCAGGCGTGATGAGACTCGAGCTTGGAAATGTTTGTTATGCCATTTGTCAGTAATGGTTAGAGCGCCACCTAGTGGGACGACTATAATGATGACTGAATGAGAGGAAATGTTAGCTGGTGGTTAAATGCATGAATTCCATCAATGTGACATCAGATCGGACGTGCTGGTTTTAGGTGTTGGGCGTGGCTCGACGCGCCGGGGGTGCGAGGGCCCTCATAACGCTGCTTGCAGCTTTAATTAGGGCCCGAGCACCGAGAGTGCGAAGGCCCTATTGTATCTGCTCCGTTTCTTATTATTATTATTATTATTATTATTATTATTATTATTATTATTATTATTCAGGCGAAACAAGGGCCTTTTTGAGGGCCTAAACATGCTCAAAAACTCATGAAATTTTGCACACATGCCAGGTCTGGTGAAAAATTTTGTATTTTAATGGTTTTACATATGAGCACTGGGAAATGGCTCTACAGCGCCACCTATGCCTTGTTAAATGCAGCCCTACGACCACATCGTTTGAGCTACATGTATGAAATTTGGCACACATGTGTATCATGCCAAGACGAACAAAAAAGTCTGTGGGCCCATTGACGCTAACCCAACAGGAAGTCCGCCATTTGGAAGAGAAGGTGACATTTTGGCTCTAATTTTGCCATTTCCATGCCTCGAACTTTTGCGAACTCCTCCTTGGGGTTTGATTTCATAACCTTCATATTTGGTCAGTGTCAACTACACCCTTGTGCCATGTTAAATTGCGGAGCTTTTGAGTTTTCACAATACCATGAGGCCGTGGCGCCATGGCGAATTTCGATGACTCGCCATGAAAATCTTATTGCCTCTCATTTTGTCATACATTTTCTGACCTTGACCAAAGTGAACACATATGATAAGGCTCCACCCCTGAACATATTTCAACTGCCATATTTGACACCAGGGACAGCGCCACCTAGTGGGAACAGGAAATGTCATGTTTTACACTTTGGGGTACAGTATAGTGATGGGTGACATCTGCAGCCTCAAATTTCTCCAGGAAAGCCTTAAGGAGTTGGTCTTGGGTTACAGTGAAAACTGTGACTTTTCGCCAAAGGGTGTGACCTCAGCGGCATGGCGAACTTTGATGTCACGCCATGAAGAAACAAATTAGTATAACTCAATGAAATCCAGTCTGATCAGTACCAGACTTTACAGTCATGATGTCAGACCCACCCTGAACAGATTGATGTGCCCATTGTCGGGAATACGTACAGCGCCACCTAGTGGCAACAGGACATGTCATGTCTTACACTTTGTTGTACTGATTTTCACAGGTTCATCGTGGCCACCTCAAAAGCGGTGAATATCACCATCAGTCCTTCGTGATGGTTCAGTGCGAAAATTGTGACTTTAAACTGAATGGCGCACCCTGGTGGCAGCGCAGTTCATCATGAAAGATGAAGTTGCTTTTGAGGGGCTTGGAAAGTTTATAGAGGTTTTAAATTTGGCGCACACCTCCAATGTGACGAAGGCTTTGTTGTTATGTGACCATTTTCCTTGAATAGCGCAAAATGGCTCCATGGCGCCCCCTACAAAATTCCAAAATATCAGCCCCTGCTCTGTGTTTTATCTATGAGTCTGAAACTTGGTAAGCTCATGGAAGATATTAAGATGTACAAAAAAGCCTCTTGGAGCAATATCCCAAATCCAACAGGAAGTCAGCCATTTTAAAATGAATGTGCAATTTTGGCGACATTTTCCCATCTTTTCAGGCACCGTACTTTGACGAACTCCTCCAAGGGATTTCATCAGATTGGACCGATCTGCACCTTGTGGAATCTAAAGACCTTTGTGATGTTAAATTGCGAAGCTTTTTACGTTCAGGGAAACGGGGTGGTTATGGCGGCACTTAGAGTTTGAATCACTCGCCAAAAAGCAGTAATCTGCTGTCACTCAAAAACACAATGTCCAATCTCTCCCAAACGTCTCAGGTGTGATGAGACTCGAGCTTGGAAGTGTTTGTTATGCCATTTGTACATAATGGTTAGAGCGCCACCTAGTGGAACGACTAACTAATCATGAATGAATGAGTTGAAATGTTAGCTGGTGGTTAAATGCATGAATTCCATCAATGTGACATCAGATCGGACGTGCTGGTTTTAGGTGTTGGGCGTGGCTCGACGCGCCGGGGGTGCGAGGGCCCTCATAACGCTGCTTGCAGCTTTAATTATTATTATTATTCACCCCAAACAAGGGCCTTTTTGAGGGCCTAAACATGCTCAAAAACTCATGAAATTTTGCAGACATGCCAGGTCTGGTGAAAAATTTTGTATTTTAATGGTTTTACTTATGAGCACTGGGAAATGGCTCTAGAGCGCCACCTATGCCTTGTTAAATGCAGCCCTACGACCACATAGTTTGAGCTACATGTATGAAATTTGGCACACATGTGTATCATGACGAGCCAAACAAAAAAGTCAGTGGGCCCATTGATGCAAACCCAACAGGAAGTCCGCAATTTAGAAGTGAAGGTGACATTTTGGCTCTAATTTTGTCGTTTCCATGCCTCGAACTTTAACGAACTCCTCCTTGGAAATTGGTCGTATAAGCTTCATATTTGGTCAGTGCCAACTACACCCTTGTGCCATGTTAAATTGCGGAGCTTTTGAGTTTTCACAATACCATGAGGCCGTGGCGCCACGGCGAATTTCGATGACTCGCCATGAAAATCTTATTGCCTCTCATTCTGTCATACATTGTCCGATCTGGACCAAAGAGCACACATATGATAAGGCTCCAGCCCTGAACATATTTCAACTGCCATATTTGACGTCAGCGACAGCGCCACCTAGTGGGAACAGGAAATGTCATGTTTTACACTTTGGGGTACAGTATTGTGATGGGTGACATCTGCAGCCTCAAATTTCTCCAGGAAAGGGGTAAGGAGTTGGTCTTGGGGTACAGTGAAAACTGTGACTTTTCACGAAAGGGTGTGACCTCAGCAGCATGGCGAACTTTGATATCTCGCCATGAAGAAAGAAATTAGTATAACTCCATGAAATCCAGTCTGATTAGTACCAGACTTTACAGGCATGATATCAGACCCGCCCTGAACAAATTGATGTGCCCATTGTCAGGAATATGAAGAGCGCCACCTAATGGGAACAGGAAATGTCATGTCTTACACTTTGTTGTACTGATTTTCACAGGTTCATTGTGGATACCTCAAAAGCGGTGAAAGTCACCGTCAGTCCTTCATGATGCTGCAGTGCGAAAATTGTGACTTTATACTGAACGGTGCACCCTGGTGGCAACGCTGTTCACCATGAAAAATGAAGTGGTTTTTGAGGGGCTTGGAAAGTTTAAAAAGTCTTGAAATTTGGCCCACACCTCCAATGCGCTTAAGGCTTTGTTGTTATGTGATCATTTTCATTGAATATCCCAAAATGGCTCCACAGCGCCCCCTACAAAATTTCAAAACCACAGCCCCAGCTCTGTGTTTTATGTATGAATCTGAAACCTGGTAGGCTTATAGGAGATATCAAGATGTACAAAAAAGTCTCTTGGAGCAATATCCCAAATCCAACAGGAAGTCAGCCATTTTAAAATTAATGTGCAATTTTTGTGACATTTTCCCCTCTTTTCAGGCACCGTGCTTTGACGTACTCCTCCAAGGGATTTCATCATATTGAACCAATCTCCTGTGTGTGGAATCTAAAGACCTTTGTGATGTTAAATTGCGAAGCTTTTTACATTTAGGGAAACGGGGTGGTTATGGCGGCACTTAGAGTTTGAATCACTCTCCAAAAAGCAGTAATCTGCTGTCACTCAAAAACACAATGTCCAATCTCTCCCAAACGTCTCAGGTGTGATGAGACTCGAGCTCGGAAATGTTTGGTATGCCATTTGTCGGTAATAGTTAGAGCGCCACCTATTGAGACGACTATAATCATGGTTCAATGAGATGAAATGTTAGCTGGTGGTTAAATGCATGAATTCAATCAATGTGACATCAGATCGGATGTGCTGGTTTTACGTGTTGGGCGTGGCTCGACGCGCCGGGGGTGCGAGGGCCCTCATAACGCTGCTTGCAGCTTTAATTAGGGCCCGAGCACTGACAGTGCGAAGGCCCTATTGTAATTGCTCTGTTTATTATTATTATTATTATTATTATTATTATTATTATTAGGGCCCGAGCACTGACAGTGCGAAGGCCCTATTGTAATTGCTCTGTTTATTATTATTATTAGGGCCCGAGCACTGATAGTGCGAAGGCCCTATTGTAATTGCTCTGTTTATTATTAGGGCCCGAGCACTGACAGTGCGAAGGCCCTATTGTAATTGCTCTGTTTATTATTATTATTATTATTATTATTATTTCGGCAAATGAATTGGCCGTTTGAGGGCCTAAACATGCTCGAAAACTCATGAAATTTTGCACACGCGTCAGGTCTGGTGAAAATTTACGTATTTTAATGTTCTCAGACATGGCCAGGGAAAATTAGCTCAGTAGCGCCACCTAGAAAAATGAAAAACGCGAGCCCCCGGTATGGGTATGACCTACATGTTTGAAAGTCGGTACACCTATATAACGTTCAGAGTCGAACAAAAAAGTCTATTATGGCAATGTCCTAAACCCAACAGGAAGTCCGCCATTTTGGATTGAAGGTGACATTTTGGGTCTGATTTTACCGTTTCCATGCCTTGTACTTTAACGAACTCGTCCTTGGGATTTGGTCCTATAAACTTCAAATTTGGACAGTGCAAACTACACCCTTGTGCCATGTTAAATTGCGGAGCTTTTGAGTTTTCACAATACTATGAGGCCGTGGCGCCATGGCGAATTTCGATGACTCGCCATGAAAATCTTATTGCCTCTCATTCTGTCATACATGTTCCGATCTGGACCAAAGAGCACACATATGATAAGGCTCCACCCCTGAACATATTTCAACTGCCATATTTGACATCAAGGACAGCGCCACCTAGTGGGAACAGGAAATGTCATGTTTTACACTTTGGGGTACAGTATAGTGATGGGTGACATCTGCAGCCTCAAATTTCTCCAGGAAAGCCTTAAGGAGTTGGTCTTGGGTTACAGTGAAAACTGTGAGTTTTCGCGAAAGGGTGTGACCCCAGCAGCATGGCGAACTTTGATGTCACGCCATGAAGAAACAAATTAGTATAACTCAATGAAATCCAGTCTGATCAGTACCAGACTTTACAGTCATGATGTCAGCCCCGCACTGAACAGATTGATGTGCCCATTGTCGGAAATACGGACAGCGCCACCTAGTGGCAGCAGGAAATGTCATGGCTTTAATTTTGTTGTACTGATTTTCACAGGTTCATCGTGGCCACCTCAAAAGCGGTGAATATCACCATCAGTCCCTCGTGATGCTTCAGTGCAAAAATTGTGACTTTAAACTGAACGGCGCACCCTGGTGACAACGCGGTCCACCATGAAAGATGAAGTGGCTTTTGAGGGTCTTGGCAAGTTTATAGAGGCTTGAAATTTAGCACACACCTCCAAATGGATGAAGGCTTTGTTGTCATGTGAGCATTTTCATTGAATATCCCAAAATGGCTCCACAGCGCCCCCTACAAAATTTCAAAACCACAGCCCCTGCTCTGTGTTTTATGTATGTGTCTGAAACCTGGTAAGCTTATAGGAAATATCAAGATGTACAAAAAAGTCTCTTGGAGCAATATCCCAAATCCAACAGGAAGTCAGCCATTTTAAAATTAATGTGCAATTTTGGCAACATTTTGCCCTCTTTCCAGGCACCATTCTTTGACGAACTCCTCCAAGGGATTTCATCAGATTGAACCAATCTCCAGTGTGTGGAATCTAAAGACCTTTGTGATGTTAAATTGCGAAGGTTTTTACGTTCAGGGAAACGGGGTTGTCATGGCGGCACGTGGAGTTTCAATCACTCGCCAAAAAGCAGTAATCTGCTGTCACTCAAAATCAAAATGTCCAAACTCTCCCAAAGGTCGCAGGCGTGATGAGACTCGAGCTCGGAAATGTTTGTTATGCCATTTGTGCATAAGGGTTAGAGCGCCACCTAGTGGAACGACTAACAAATCATGAATGAATGAGTTGAAATGTTAGCTGGTGGTTAAATGCATGAATTCCATCAATGTGACATGAGATCGGACGTGCTGGTTTTAGGTGTTGGGCGTGGCTCGACGCGCCGGGGGTGCGAGGGCCCTCATAACGCTGCTTGCAGCTTTAATTATTATTATTATTATTAGGGCCCGAGCACCGAGAGTGCGAAGGCCCTATTGTATCTGCTCCGTTTCTTATTATTTAGGGCCCGAGCACTGACAGTGCGAAGGCCCTATTGTAATTGCTCTGTTTATTATTATTATTAGGGCCCGAGCACTGAGAGTGCGAAGGCCCTATTGTATCTGCTCCGTTTCTTATTATTAGGGCCCGAGCACCGAGAGTGCGAAGGCCCTATTGTATCTGCTCCGTTTCTTATTATTATTATTATTAGGGCCCGAGCACCGAGAGTGCGAAGGCCCTATTGTATCTGCTCCGTTTCTTATTATTATTATTATTATTATTCACCCCAAACAAGGGCCTTTTTGAGGGCCTAAACATGCTCAAAAACTCATGAAATTTTGCACACATGCCAGGTCTGGTGAAAAATTTTGTATTTTAATGGTTTTACTTATGAGCACTGGGAAATGGCTCTAGAGCGCCACCTATGCCTTGTTAAATGCAGCCCTACGACCACATGGTTTGAGCTACATGTATGAAATTTGGCACACATGTGTATCATTCCAAGACGAACAAAAAAGTCTGTGGGCCCATTGACGCAAACCCAACAGGAAGTCCGCCATTTGGAAGAGAAGGTGACATTTTGGCTCTAATTTTGCCATTTTCATGCCTCGAACTTTAACGAACTCCTCCTTGGGGTTTGATTTCATAACCTTCAAATTTGGACAGTGTCAACTACACCCTTGTGCCATGTTAAATTGCGGAGCTTTTGAGTTTTCACAATACCATGAGGCCGTGGCGCCATGGCGAATTTCGATGACTCGCCAAGAAAATCTTATTGCCTCTCATTTTGTCATACATTTTCTGACCTTGACCAAAGAGCACACATATGATAAGACTCCACCCCTGAACATATTTCAAGTGCCATATTTGACATAAGGGCCAGCGCCACCTAGTGGGAACAGGAAATGTCATGTTTTACACTTTGGGGTACAGTATTGTGATGGGTGACATCTGCAGCCTCATATTTCTCCAGGAAAGCCTTAAGGAGTTGGTCTTGGGGTACAGTGAAAACTGTGAGTTTTCGCAAAAGGGTGTGACCCCAGCAGCATGGCGAACTTCGATGTCTCGCCATGAAGAAACAAATTAGTATAACTCAATGAAATCCAATCTGATCAGTACCAGACTTTACAGGCATGATGTCAGACCCGCCCTGAACAGATTGATGTGCCCATTGTCAGGAATATGAAGAGCGCCACCTAGTGGGAACAGGAAATGTCATGTCTTACACTTTGTTGTACTGATTTTCACAGGTTCATCGTGGCCACCTCAAAAGCGGTGAATATCAACATCAGTCCCTCGTGATGCTTCAGTGCAAAAATTGTGACTTTAAACTGAACGGCGCACCCTGGTGGAAACGCGGTTCACCATGAAAGATGAAGTGGCTTTTGAGGGGCTTGGAAAGTTTATAGAGGCTTGAAATTTGGCACACACCTCCAAATGGATGTAGGCTTTGTTGTCATGTGATCATTTTCATTGAATAGCGCGAAATTGCTCCACAGCGCCCCCTACAAAATTTCAAAACATCAGCCCCTGCTCTGTGTTTCATCTATGAGTCTGAAACCTGGTAAGCTTATGGAAAATATCAAGATGTACAAAAATGTCTCTTGGAGCAATATCCCAAATCCAACAGGAAGTCAGCCATTTTAAAATTAATGTGTAATTTTGGCGGCATTTTCCCCTCTTTCCAGGCACCGTTCTTTGACGAACTCCTCCAAGGGATTTCATCATATTGAACCAATCTCCAGTGTGTGGAATCTAAAGACCTTTGTGATGTTAAATTGCGAAGCTTTTTACGTTCAAGGAAACGGGGTGGTCATGGCGGCACGTGGAGTTTCAATCACTCGCCAAAAAGCAGTAATATGCTGTCACTCAAAGACACAAAGTCCAATCTCTCCCAAAGGTCGCAGGCGTGATGAGACTCGAGCTCGGAAATGTTTGTTATGCCCTTTGTCTATAATGGTTAGAGCGCCACCTAGTGGGACGACTATACTCATGGTTGAACCAAATGAAATGTTAACTGGTGGTTAAATGCATGAATTCCATCAATGTGACATCAGATCGGACGTGCTGGTTTCAGGTGTTGGGCGTGGCTCGACACGCCGGGGGTGCGAGGGCCCTCATAACGCTGCTTGCAGCTTTAATTATTATTATTATTATTATTATTATTATTATTAGGGCCCGAGCACCGAGAGTGCGAAGGCCCTATTGTATCTGCTCCGTTTCTTATTATTATTATTATTATTATTATTATTATTATTATTATTATTCAGGCGAAACAAGGGCCTTTTTGAGGGCCTAAACATGCTCAAAAACTCATGAAATTTTGCACACATGCCAGGTCTGGTGAAAAATTTTGTATTTTAATGGTTTTACATATGAGCACTGGGAAATGGCTCTAGAGCGCCACCTATGCCTTGTTAAATGCAGCCCTACGACCACATCGTTTGAGCTACATGTATGAAATTTGGCACACATGTGTATCATGCCAAGACGAACAAAAAAGTCAGTGGGCCCATTGACGCAAACCCAACAGGAAGTCCGCCATTTGGAAGAGAAGGTGACATTTTGGCTCTAATTTTGCCATTTCCATGCCTCGAACTTTTGTGAACTCCTCCTTGGGGTTTGATTTCATAACCTTCATATTTGGTCAGTGTCAACTACACCCTTGTGCCATGTTAAATTGCGGAGCTTTTGAGTTTTCACAATACGGTGACGCCGTGGCGCCATGGCGAATTTCGATGACTCGCCATGAAAATCTTATTGCCTCTCATTTTGTCATACATTTTCTGACCTTGACCAAAGTGAACACATATGATAAGACTCCACCCCTGAACATATTTCAACTGCCATATTTGACATCAAGGACAGCGCCACCTAGTGGGAACAGGAAATGTCATGTTTTACACTTTGGGGTACAGTATAGTGATGGGTGACACCTGCAGCCTCAAATTTCTCCAGGAAAGCCTTAAGGAGTTGGTCTTGGGTTACAGTGAAAACTGTGACTTTTCGCAAAAGGGTGTGACCCCAGCAGCATGGCGAACTTTGATGTCACGCCATGAAGAAACAAATTAGTATAACTCAATGAAATCCAGTCTGTTCAGTACCAGACTTTACAGGCATGATGTCAGACCCACCCTGAACAGATTGATGTGCCCATTGTCGGGAATACGGACAGCGCCACCTAGTGGCAACAGGAAATGTCATGGCTTTAATTTTGTTGTACTGATTTTCACAGGTTCATCGTGGCCACCTCAAAAGCGGTGAATATCACCATCCGTCCCTCGTGATGCTTCAGTGCAAAAATTGTGACTTTAAACTGAACGGCGCACCCTGGTGGCAACGCTGTTCACCATGAAAAATGAAGTGGCTTTTGAGGGTCTTGGCAAGTTTATAGAGGCTTGAAAATTGGCACACACCTCCAATGTGACGAAGGCTTTGTTGTCATGTGATCATTTTCATTGAATAGCGCGAAATGGCTCCACAGCGCCCCCTTCAATATTTCAAAATATCAGCCCCTGCTCTGTGTTTTATGTATGAGTCTGAAACCTGGTAAGCTTATAGGAGATATCAAGATGTACAAAAAAGTCTCTTGGAGCAATATCCCAAATCCAACAGGAAGTCAGCCATTTTAAAATTAATGTGCAATTTTGGCAACATTTTTCCCTCTTTTCAGGCACCGTTCTTTGACGAACTCCTCCAAGGGATTTCATCAGATTGATGCAATCTCCTGCGTGTGCAATCTAAAGACCTTTGTGATGTTAAATTGCGAAGCTTTTTACATTCAGGGAAACGGGGTGGTCATGGCGGCACGTGGAGTTTCAATCACTCGCCAAAAAGCAGTAATCTGCTGTCACTCAAAATAACAATGTCCAATCTCTCCCAAAGGTCGCAAGCGTGATGAGACTCGAGCTCGGAAATGTTTGTTATGCCATTTGTACATAATGGTTAGAGCGCCACCTGGTGGAACGACTAACTAATCATGAATGAATGAGTTGAAATGTTAGCTGGTGGTTAAATGCATGAATTCCATCAATGTGACATCAGATCGGAGATGCTGGTTTTACGTTTTCGGCGTGGCTCGACGCGCCGGGGGTGCGAGGGCCCTCATAACGCTGCTTGCAGCTTTAATTATTATTATTATTATTCCGGCAAATGAATTGGCCGTTTGAGGGCCTAAACATGCTCGAAAACTCATGAAATTTTGCACACGCGTCAGGTCTGGTGAAAATTTACGTATTTTAATGTTCCCAGACATGGCCAGGGAAAATTAGCTCAGTAGCGCCACCTAGAAAAATGAAAAACGCGAGCCCCCGGTATGGGTATGACCTACACATTTGAAAGTCGGTACACCTATATAACGTTCAGAGTCGAACAAAAAAGTCTATTATGGCAATGTCCTAAACCCAACAGGAAGTCCGCCATTTTGGATTGAAGGTGACATTTTGGGTCTGATTTTACCGTTTCCATGCCTTGTACTTTAACGAACTCCTCCTTGGGATTTGGTCCTATAAACTTCAAATTTGGACAGTGTCAACTACACCCTTGTGCCATGTTAAATTGCGGAGCTTTTGAGTTTTCACAATACTATGAGGCCGTGGCGCCATGGCGAATTTCGATGACTCGCCATGAAAATCTTATTGCCTCTCATTCTGTCATACATGTTCCGATCTGGACCAAAGAGCACACATATGATAAGGCTCCACCCCTGAACATATTTCAACTGCCATATTTGACATCAAGGACAGCGCCACCTAGTGGGAACAGGAAATGTCATGTTTTACACTTTGGGGTACAGTATAGTGATGGGTGACATCTGCAGCCTCAAATTTCTCCAGAAAAGCCTTAAGGAGTTGGTCTTGGGTTACAGTGAAAACTGTGAGTTTTCGCAAAAGGGTGTGACCCCAGCAGCATGGCGAACTTTGATGTCACGCCATGAAGAAACAAATTAGTATAACTCAATGAAATCCAGTCTGATCAGTACCAGACTTTACAGGCATGATCTCAGACCCGCCCTGAACAGATTGATGTGCCCATTGTCGGAAATACGGACAGCGCCACCTAGTGACAACAGGAAATGTCATGGCTTTAATTTTGTTGTACTGATTTTCACAGGTTCATCTTGGCCACCTCAAAAGCGGTGAATATCACCATCAGTCCCTCGTGATGCTTCAGTGCAAAAATTGTGACTTTAAACTGAACGGCGCACCCTGGTGGCAACGCTGTTCAACATGAAAGATGAAGTGGCTTTTGAGGGTCTTGGCAAGTTTATAGAGGCTTGAAATTTGGCACACACCTCCAAATGGATGAACGCTTTGTTGGCATGTGATCATTTTCATTGAATAGCGCGAAGTGGCTCCACAGCGCCCCCTACAAAATTTCAAAACCACAGCCCCTGCTCTGTGTTCTATGTATGATTCTGAAACCTGGTAAGCTTATAGGAGATATCAAGATGTACAAAAAAGTCTCTTGGTGCAATATCCCAAATCCAACAGGAAGTCAGCCATTTTAAAATTAATGTGTAATTTTGGCAACATTTTCCCCTCTTTCCAGGCACCGTTCTTTGACGAACTCCTCCAAGGGATTTCATCATATTGAACCAATCTCCAGTGTGTGGAATCTAAAGACCTTTGTGATGTTAAATTGCGAAGCTTTTTACGTTCAGTGAAACGGGGTGGTTATGGTGGCACTTAGAGTTTGAATCACTCGCCAAAAAGCAGTAATCTGCTGTCACTCAAAAACACAATGTCCAATCTCTCCCAAACGTCTCAGGTGTGATGAGACTCAAGCTCGGAAGTGATTGTTATGCCATTTGTACATAATGGTTAGAGCCCCACCTAGTGGAACGACTAACTAATCATGAATGAATGAGTTGAAATGTTAGCTGGTGGTTAAATGCATGAATTCCATCAATGTGACATCAGATCGGACGTGCTGGTTTTAGGTGTTGGGCGTGGCTCGACGCGCCGGGGGTGCGAGGGCCCTCATAACGCTGCTTGCAGCTTTAATTATTATTATTATTATTATTCACCCCAAACAAGGGCCTTTTTGAGGGCCTAAACATGCTCAAAAACTCATGAAATTTTGCACACATGCCAGGTCTGGTGAAAAATTTTGTATTTTAATGGTTTTACATATGAGCACTGGGAAATGGCTCTACAGCGCCACCTATGCCTTGTTAAATGCAGCCCTACGACCACATTGTTTGAGCTACATGTATGAAATTTGGCACACATGTGTATCATGCCAAGACGAACAAAAAAGTCTGTGGGCCCATTGACGCAAACCCAACAGGAAGTCCGCCATTTGGAAGAGAAGGTGACATTTTGGCTCTAATTTTGCCATTTCCATGCCTCGAACTTTTGCGAACTCCTCCTTGGGGTTTCATTTCATAACCTTCAAATTTGGACAGTGTCAACTACACCCTTGTGCCATGTTAAATTGCGGAGCTTTTGAGTTTTCACAATACCATGAGGCCGTGGCGCCACGGCGAATTTCGATGACTCGCCATGAAAATCTTATTGCCTCTCATTCTGTCATACATTGTCCGATCTGGACCAAAGAGCACACATATGATAAGGCTCCAGCCCTGAACATATTTCAACTGCCATATTTGACGTGAGCGACAGCGCCACCTAGTGGGAACAGGAAATGTCATGTTTTACACTTTGGGGTACAGTATTGTGATGGGTGACATCTGCAGCCTCAAATTTCTCCAGGAAAGGCGTAAGGAGTTGGTCTTGGGGTACAGTGAAAACTGTGACTTTTCACGAAAGGGTGTGACCTCAGCAGCATGGCGAACTTTGATATCTCGCCATGAAGAAACAAATTAGTATAACTCCATGAAATCCAGTCTGATTAGTACCAGACTTTACAGGCATGATATCAGACCCGCCCTGAACAAATTGATGTGCCCATTGTCAGGAATATGAACAGCGCCACCTAGTGGGAACAGGAAATGTCATGTCTTACACTTTGTTGTACTGATTTTCACAGGTTCATTGTGGATACCTCAAAAGCGGTGAATGTCACCGTCAGTCCTTCATGATGCTGCAGTGCGAAAATTGTGACTTTATACTGAACGGTGCACCCTGGTGGCAACGCTGTTAAACATGAAAAATGAAGTGGTTTTTGAGGGGCTTGGAAAGTTTAAAAAGTCTTGAAATTTGGCCCACACCTCCAATGTGACGAAGGCTTTGTTGTTATGTGATCATTTTCATTGAATATCCCAAAATGGCTCCACAGCGCCCCCTACAAAATTTCAAAACCACAGCCCCAGCTCTGTGTTTTATGTATGAGTCTGAAACCTGGTAAGCTTATAGGAGATATCAAGATGTACAAAAAAGTCTCTTGGAGCAATATCCCAAATCCAACAGGAAGTCAGCCATTTTAAAATTAATGTGCAATTTTGGCAACATTTTCCCCTCTTTCCAGGCACCGTTCTTTGACGAACTCCTCCAAGGGATTTCATCAGATTGGACCGATCTGCAGTTTGTGGAATCTAAAGACCTTTGTGATGTTAAATTGCGAAGCTTTTTACGTCCAGGGAAACGGGGTGGTTATGGCGGCACGTGGAGTTTCAATCACTCGCCAAAAAGCAGTAATCTGCTGTCACTCAAAAACACAATGTCCAATCTCTCCCAAACGTCTCAGGTGTGATGAGACTCGAGCTTGGAAGTGTTTGTTATGCCATTTGTACATAATGGTTAGAGCGCCACCTAGTGGAACGACTAACTAATCATGAATGAATGAGTTGAAATGTTAGCTGATGGTTAAATGCATGAATTCCATCAATGTGACATCAGATCGGAGGTGCTGGTTGTAGGTGTTGGGCGTGGCTCGACGCGATGGGGTGCGAGGGCCCTCATAACGCTGCTTGCAGCTTTAATTAGGGCCCGAGCACCGAGAGTGCGAAGGCCCTATTGTATCTGCTCCGTTTCTTATTATTATTATTATTATTAGGGCCCGAGCACCGAGAGTGCGAAGGCCCTATTGTATCTGCTCCGTTTCTTATTATTATTATTATTATTATTATTATTATTATTATTATTAGGGCCCGAGCACTGACAGTGCGAAGGCCCTATTGTAATTGCTCTGTTTATTATTATTATTATTATTATTATTATTATTAGGGCCCGAGCACTGATAGTGCGAAGGCCCTATTGTAATTGCTCTGTTTATTATTATTATTATTATTATTATTATTATTTCGGCAAATGAATTGGCCGTTTGAGGGCCTAAACATGCTCGAAAACTCATGAAATTTTGCACACGCGTCAGGTCTGGTGAAAATTTACGTATTTTAATGTTCTCAGACATGGCCAGGGAAAATTAGCTCAGTAGCGCCACCTAGAAAAATGAAAAACGCGAGCCCCCGGTATGGGTATGACCTACATGTTTGAAAGTCGGTACACCTATATAATGTTCAGAGTCGAACAAAAAAGTCTATTATGGCAATGTCCTAAACCCAACAGGAAGTCCGCCATTTTGGATTGAAGGTGACATTTTGGCTCTGATTTTACCATTTCCATGCCTCGAACTTTGACAAACTCCTCCTTGGGGTTTGATTTCATAACCTTCATATTTGGTCAGTGCCAACTACACCCTTGTGCCATGTTAAATTGCGGAGCTTTTGAGTTTTCACAATACTATGAGGCCGTGGCGCCATGGCGAATTTCGATGACTCGCCATGAAAATCTTATTGCCTCTCATTTTGTCATACATGTTCTGATCTGGACCAAAGAGCACACATATGATAAGGCTCCACCCCTGAACATATTTCAACTGCCATATTTGACATCAAGGACAGCGCCACCTAGTGGGAACAGGAAATGTCATGTTTTACACTTTGGGGTACAGTATAGTGATGGGTGACACCTGCAGCCTCAAATTTCTCCAGGAAAGCCTTAAGGAGTTGGTCTTGGGTTACAGTGAAAACTGTGACTTTTCGCAAAAGGGTGTGACCCCAGCGGCATGGCGAACTTTGATGTCACGCCATGAAGAAACAAATTAGTATAACTCAATGAAATCCAGTCTGATCAGTACCAGACTTTACAGGCATGATGTCAGACCCACCCTGAACAGATTGATGTGCCCATTGTCAGGAATATGAAGAGCGCCACCTAGTGGCAACAGGAAATGTTATGTCTTACACTTTGTTGTACTGATTTTCACAGGTTCATCGTGGCCACCTCAAAAGCGGTGAATATCACCATCAGTCCCTCGTGATGCTTCAGTGCAAAAATTGTGACTTTAAACTGAACGGCGCACCCTGGTGGCAACGCGGTCCACCATGAAAGATGAAGTGGCTTTTGAGGGGCTTGGAAAGTTTATAGAGGCTTGAAAGTTGGCACACACCTCCAAATGTATGAAGGCTTTGTTGTTATGTGATCATTTTCATTGAATAGCGCAAAATGGCTCCACAGCGCCCCCTACAAAATTTCAAAAAGTCAGCCCCAGCTCTGTGTTTCATCTATGAGTCTGAAACCTGGTAAGCTTATAGGAGATATCAAGATGTACAAAAAAGTCTCTTGGAGCAATATCCCAAATCCAACAGGAAGTCAGCCATTTTAAAATTCATGTGTAATTTTGGCGACATTTTCCCCTCTTTTTAGGCTTCATACTTTGACGAACTCCTCCAAGGGATTTCATCATATTGAACCATTCTCCAGTGTGTGGAATCTAAAGACCTTTGTGATGTTAAATTGCGAAGCTTTTTACGTTCAAGGAAACGGGGTGGTCATGGCGGCACGTGGAGTTTCAATCACTCGCCAAAAAGCAGTAATATGCTGTCACTCAAAGACACAAAGTCCAATCTTTCCCAAAGGTCGCAGGCGTGATGAGACTCGAGCTCGGAAATGTTTGTTATGCCCTTTGTCTATAATGGTTAGAGCGCCACCTAGTGGGACGACTATACTCATGGTTGAACCAAATGAAATGTTAACTGGTGGTTAAATGCATGAATTCCATCAATGTGACATCAGATCGGACGTGCTGGTTTCAGGTGTTGGGCATGGCTCGACACGCCGGGGGTGCGAGGGCCCTCATAACGCTGCTTGCAGCTTTAATTATTATTATTATTATTATTATTATTATTATTTCGGCAAATGAATTGGCCGTTTGAGGGCCTAAACATGCTCGAAAACTCATGAAATTTTGCACACGCGTCAGGTCTGGTGAAAATTTACGTATTTTAATGTTCTCAGACATGGCCAGGGAAAATTAGCTCAGTAGCGCCACCTAGAAAAATGAAAAACGCGAGCCCCCGGTATGGGTATGACCTACATGTTTGAAAGTCGGTACACCTATATAATGTTCAGAGTCGAACAAAAAAGTCTATTATGGCAATGTCCTAAACCCAACAGGAAGTCCGCCATTTTGGATTGAAGGTGACATTTTGGCTCTGATTTTACCGTTTCCATGCCTTGTACTTTAACGAACTCCTCCTTGGGATTTGGTCCTATAAACTTCAAATTTGGACAGTGTCAACTACACCCTTGTGCCATGTTAAATTGCGGAGCTTTTGAGTTTTCACAATACTATGAGGCCGTGGCGCCATGGCGAATTTCGATGACTCGCCATGAAAATCTTATTGCCTCTCATTCTGTCATACATGTTCCGATCTGGACCAAAGAGCACACATATGATAAGGCTCCACCCCTGAACATATTTCAACTGCCATATTTGACATCAAGGACAGCGCCACCTAGTGGGAACAGGAAATGTCATGTTTTACACTTTGGGGTACAGTATAGTGATGGGTGACATCTGCAGCCTCAAATTTCTCCAGGAAAGCCTTAAGGAGTTGGTCTTGGGTTACAGTGAAAACTGTGACTTTTCGCCAAAGGGTGTGACCCCAGCGGCGTGGCGAACTTTGATGTCACGCCATGAAGAAACAAATTAGTATAACTCAATGAAATCCAGTCTGATCAGTACCAGACTTTACAGGCATGATGTCAGACCCGCCCTGACCAGATTGATGTGCCCATTGTCGGAAATACGGACAGCGCCACCTAGTGGCAACAGGAAATGTCATGGCTTTAATTTTGTTGTACTGATTTTCACAGGTTCATCGTGGCCACCTCAAAAGCGGTGAATATCAACATCAGTCCCTCGTGATGCTTCAGTGCAAAAATTGTGACTTTAAACTGAACGGCGCACCCTGGTGGTAACGCGGTTCACCATGAAAGATGAAGTGGCTTTTGAGGGGCTTGGAAAGTTTATAGAGGCTTGACATTTGGCACACACCTCCAAATGGATGTAGGCTTTGTTGTCATGTGATCATTTTCATTGAATAGCGCGAAATTGCTCCACAGCGCCCCCTACAAAATTTCAAAACAACAGCCCCTGCTCTGTGTTTCATCTATGAGTCTGAAACCTGGTAAGCTTATGGAAAATATCAAGATGTACAAAAAAGTCTCTTGGTGCAATATCCCAAATCCAACAGGAAGTCAGCCATTTTAAAATTAATGTGTAATTTTGGCAACATTTTCCCCTCTTTCCAGGCACCGTTCTTTGACGAACTCCTCCAAGGGATTTCATCATATTGAACCAATCTCCAGTGTGTGGAATCTAAAGACCTTTGTGATGTTAAATTGCGAAGCTTTTTACGTTCAGTGAAACGGGGTGGTTATGGTGGCACTTAGAGTTTGAATCACTCGCCAAAAAGCAGTAATCTGCTGTCACTCAAAAACACAATGTCCAATCTCTCCCAAACGTCTCAGGTGTGATGAGACTCAAGCTCGGAAGTGATTGTTATGCCATTTGTACATAATGGTTAGAGCCCCACCTAGTGGAACGACTAACTAATCATGAATGAATGAGTTGAAATGTTAGCTGGTGGTTAAATGCATGAATTCCATCAATGTGACATCAGATCGGACGTGCTGGTTTTAGGTGTTGGGCGTGGCTCGACGCGCCGGGGGTGCGAGGGCCCTCATAACGCTGCTTGCAGCTTTAATTAGGGCCCGAGCACTGACAGTGCGAAGGCCCTATTGTAATTGCTCTGTTTATTATTATTATTATTATTATTATTATTATTTCGGCAAATGAATTGGCCGTTTGAGGGCCTAAACATGCTCGAAAACTCATGAAATTTTGCACACGCGTCAGGTCTGGTGAAAATTTACGTATTTTAATGTTCTCAGACATGGCCAGGGAAAATTAGCTCAGTAGCGCCACCTAGAAAAATGAAAAACGCGAGCCCCCGGTATGGGTATGACCTACATGTTTGAAAGTCGGTACACCTATATAACGTTCAGAGTCGAACAAAAAAGTCTATTATGGCAATGTCCTAAACCCAACAGGAAGTCCGCCATTTTGGATTGAAGGTGACATTTTGGCTCTGATTTTACCATTTCCATGCCTCGAACTTTGACGAACTCCTCCTTGGGGTTTGATTTCATAACCTTCATATTTGGTCAGTGCCAACTACACCCTTATGCCATGTTAAATTGCGGAGCTTTTGAGTTTTCACAATACCATGAGGCCGTGGCGCCATGGCGAATTTCGATGACTCGCCATGAAAATCTTATTGCCTCTCCTTTTGTCTTAGATTTTCTGTCCTTGACCAAAGTGAACACATATGATAAGGCTCCACCCCTGAACATATTTCAACTGCCATATTTGACACCAGGGATAGCGCCACCTAGTGGGAACAGGAAATGTCATGTTTTACACTTTGGGGTACAGTATAGTGATGGGTGACATCTGCAGCCTCAAATTTCTCCAGGAAAGCCTTAAGGAGTTGGTCTTGGGTTACAGTGAAAACTGTGACTTTTCGCGAAAGGGTGTGACCCCAGCAGCATGGCGAACTTTGATGTCACGCCATGAAGAAACAAATTAGTATAACTCAATGAAATCCAGTCTGATCAGTACCAGACTTTACAGGCATGATGTCAGATCCACCCTGAACAGATTGATGTGCCCATTGTCGGAAATACGGACAGCGCCACCTAGTGGCAACAGGAAATGTCATGGCTTACACTTTGTTGTACTGATTTTCACAGGTTCATCGTGGCCACCTCAAAAGCGGTGAATATCAACATCAGTCCCTCGTGATGTTTCAGTGCAAAAATTGTGACTTTAAACTGAACGGCGCACCCTGGTGGCAACGCTGTTCACCATGAAAGATGAAGTGGCTTTTGAGGGTCTTGGCAAGTTTATAGAGGCTTGAAATTTGGCACACACCTCCAATGTGATGAAGGCTTTGTTGTCATGTGATCATTTTCATTGAATATCCCAAAATGGCTCCACAGCGCCCCCTAAAAAATTTCAAAACCACAGCCCCAGCTCTGTGTTTTATATATGAATCTGAAACCTGGTAGGCTTATAGGAGATATCAAGATGTACAAAAAAGTCTCTTGGAGCAATATCCCAAATCCAACAGGAAGTCAGCCATTTTAAAATTAATGTGCAATTTTGGCAACATTTTCCCCTCTTTTCAGGCACCGTGCTTTGACGTACTCCTCCAAGGGATTTCATCAGATTGATGCAATCTCCTGTGTGTGGAATCTAAAGACCTTTGTGATGTTAAATTGCGAAGCTTTTTACATTCAGGGAAACGGGGTGGTCATGGCGGCACGTAGAGTTTCAATCACTCGCAAAAAGCAGTAATCTGCTGTCACTCTAAAACACAATGTCCAATCTCTCCCAAAGCTCATAGGCGTGATGAGACTCGAGCTCGGAAATGTTTGTTATGCCATTTGTACATAATGGTTAGAGCGCCACCTAGTGGAATGACTAACTAATCACGAATGAATGAGTTGAAATGTTAGCTGGTGGTTAAATGCATGAATTCCATCAATGTGACATCAGATCGGAGGTGCTGGTTTTAGGTGTTGGGCGTGGCTCGACGCGCCGGGGGTGCGAGGGCCCTCATAACGCTGCTTGCAGCTTTAATTATTATTATTATTATTATTCACCCCAAACAAGGGCCTTTTTGAGGGCCTAAACATGCTCAAAAACTCATGAAATTTTGCACACATGCCAGGTCTGGTGAAAAATTTTGTATTTTAATGGTTTTACATATGAGCACTGGGAAATGGCTCTACAGCGCCACCTATGCCTTGTTAAATGCAGCCCTACGACCACATTGTTTGAGCTACATGTATGAAATTTGGCACACATGTGTATCATGCCAAGACGAACAAAAAAGTCTGTGGGCCCATTGACGCAAACCCAACAGGAAGTCCGCCATTTGGAAGAGAAGGTGACATTTTGGCTCTAATTTTGCCATTTCCATGCCTCGAACTTTTGCGAACTCCTCCTTGGGGTTTCATTTCATAACCTTCAAATTTGGACAGTGTCAACTACACCCTTGTGCCATGTTAAATTGCGGAGCTTTTGAGTTTTCACAATACCATGAGGCCGTGGCGCCACGGCGAATTTCGATGACTCGCCATGAAAATCTTATTGCCTCTCATTCTGTCATACATTGTCCGATCTGGACCAAAGAGCACACATATGATAAGGCTCCAGCCCTGAACATATTTCAACTGCCATATTTGACGTGAGCGACAGCGCCACCTAGTGGGAACAGGAAATGTCATGTTTTACACTTTGGGGTACAGTATTGTGATGGGTGACATCTGCAGCCTCAAATTTCTCCAGGAAAGGCGTAAGGAGTTGGTCTTGGGGTACAGTGAAAACTGTGACTTTTCACGAAAGGGTGTGACCTCAGCAGCATGGCGAACTTTGATATCTCGCCATGAAGAAACAAATTAGTATAACTCCATGAAATCCAGTCTGATTAGTACCAGACTTTACAGGCATGATATCAGACCCGCCCTGAACAAATTGATGTGCCCATTGTCAGGAATATGAACAGCGCCACCTAGTGGGAACAGGAAATGTCATGTCTTACACTTTGTTGTACTGATTTTCACAGGTTCATTGTGGATACCTCAAAAGCGGTGAATGTCACCGTCAGTCCTTCATGATGCTGCAGTGCGAAAATTGTGACTTTATACTGAACGGTGCACCCTGGTGGCAACGCTGTTAAACATGAAAAATGAAGTGGTTTTTGAGGGGCTTGGAAAGTTTAAAAAGTCTTGAAATTTGGCCCACACCTCCAATGTGACGAAGGCTTTGTTGTTATGTGATCATTTTCATTGAATATCCCAAAATGGCTCCACAGCGCCCCCTACAAAATTTCAAAACCACAGCCCCAGCTCTGTGTTTTATGTATGAGTCTGAAACCTGGTAAGCTTATAGGAGATATCAAGATGTACAAAAAAGTCTCTTGGAGCAATATCCCAAATCCAACAGGAAGTCAGCCATTTTAAAATTAATGTGCAATTTTGGCAACATTTTCCCCTCTTTCCAGGCACCGTTCTTTGACGAACTCCTCCAAGGGATTTCATCAGATTGGACCGATCTGCAGTTTGTGGAATCTAAAGACCTTTGTGATGTTAAATTGCGAAGCTTTTTACGTCCAGGGAAACGGGGTGGTTATGGCGGCACGTGGAGTTTCAATCACTCGCCAAAAAGCAGTAATCTGCTGTCACTCAAAAACACAATGTCCAATCTCTCCCAAACGTCTCAGGTGTGATGAGACTCGAGCTTGGAAGTGTTTGTTATGCCATTTGTACATAATGGTTAGAGCGCCACCTAGTGGAACGACTAACTAATCATGAATGAATGAGTTGAAATGTTAGCTGATGGTTAAATGCATGAATTCCATCAATGTGACATCAGATCGGAGGTGCTGGTTGTAGGTGTTGGGCGTGGCTCGACGCGATGGGGTGCGAGGGCCCTCATAACGCTGCTTGCAGCTTTAATTAGGGCCCGAGCACCGAGAGTGCGAAGGCCCTATTGTATCTGCTCCGTTTCTTATTATTATTATTATTATTAGGGCCCGAGCACCGAGAGTGCGAAGGCCCTATTGTATCTGCTCCGTTTCTTATTATTATTATTATTATTATTATTATTATTAGGGCCCGAGCACTGACAGTGCGAAGGCCCTATTGTAATTGCTCTGTTTATTATTATTATTATTATTATTATTATTATTATTATTATTATTATTATTATTATTATTATTTCGGCAAATGAATTGGCCGTTTGAGGGCCTAAACATGCTCGAAAACTCATGAAATTTTGCACACGCGTCAGGTCTGGTGAAAATTTACGTATTTTAATGTTCTCAGACATGGCCAGGGAAAATTAGCTCAGTAGCGCCACCTAGAAAAATGAAAAACGCGAGCCCCCGGTATGGGTATGACCTACATGTTTGAAAGTCGGTACACCTATATAATGTTCAGAGTCGAACAAAAAAGTCTATTATGGCAATGTCCTAAACCCAACAGGAAGTCCGCCATTTTGGATTGAAGGTGACATTTTGGCTCTGATTTTACCGTTTCCATGCCTTGTACTTTAACGAACTCCTCCTTGGGATTTGGTCCTATAAACTTCAAATTTGGACAGTGTCAACTACACCCTTGTGCCATGTTAAATTGCGGAGCTTTTGAGTTTTCACAATACTATGAGGCCGTGGCGCCATGGCGAATTTCGATGACTCGCCATGAAAATCTTATTGCCTCTCATTCTGTCATACATGTTCCGATCTGGACCAAAGAGCACACATATGATAAGGCTCCACCCCTGAACATATTTCAACTGCCATATTTGACATCAAGGACAGCGCCACCTAGTGGGAACAGGAAATGTCATGTTTTACACTTTGGGGTACAGTATAGTGATGGGTGACATCTGCAGCCTCAAATTTCTCCAGGAAAGCCTTAAGGAGTTGGTCTTGGGTTACAGTGAAAACTGTGACTTTTCGCAAAAGGGTGTGACCCCAGCGGCGTGGCGAACTTTGATGTCACGCCATGAAGAAACAAATTAGTATAACTCAATGAAATCCAGTCTGATCAGTACCAGACTTTACAGGCATGATGTCAGACCCGCCCTGAACAGATTGATGTGCCCATTGTCGGAAATACGGACAGCGCCACCTAGTGGCAACAGGAAATGTCATGGCTTTAATTTTGTTGTACTGATTTTCACAGGTTCATCGTGGCCACCTCAAAAGCGGTGAATATCACCATCAGTCCCTCGTGATGCTTCAGTGCAAAAATTGTGACTTTAAACTGAACGGCGCACCCTGGTGGCAACGCTGTTCAACATGAAAGATGAAGTGGCTTTTGAGGGTCTTGGCAAGTTTATAGAGGCTTGAAATTTGGCACACACCTCCAAATGGATGAAGGCTTTGTTGGCATGTGATCATTTTCATTGAATAGCGCGAAATTGCTCCACAGCGCCCCCTACAAAATTTCAAAACCACAGCCCCTGCTCTGTGTTTTATGTATGAGTCTGAAACCTGGTAAGCTTATAGGAGATATCAAGATGTACAAAAAAGTCTCTTGGAGCAATATCCCAAATCCAACAGGAAGTCAGCCATTTTAAAATTAATGTGCAATTTTGGCAACATTTTCCCCTCTTTTCAGGCATCGTTCTTTGACGAACTCCTCCAAGGGATTTCATCATATTGAACCAATCTCCAGTGTGTGGAATCTAAAGACCTTTGTGATGTTAAATTGCGAAGCTTTTTACGTTCAGTGAAACGGGGTGGTTATGGTGGCACTTAGAGTTTGAATCACTCGCCAAAAAGCAGTAATCTGCTGTCACTCAAAAACACAATGTCCAATCTCTCCCAAACGTCAGATCGGAGGTGCTGGTTTTAGGTGTTGGGCGTGGCTCGACACGCCAGGGTGCGAGGGCCCTCATAACGCTGCTTGCAGCTTTAATTATTATTATTATTAGGGCCCGAGCACTGACAGTGCGAAGGCCCTATTGTAATTGCTCTGTTTATTATTATTATTATTATTATTATTATTATTATTATTATTATTATTATTATTATTATTAGGGCCCGAGCACTGACAGTGCGAAGGCCCTATTGTAATTGCTCTGTTTATTAGGGCCCGAGCACTGATAGTGCGAAGGCCCTATTGTAATTGCTCTGTTTATTATTATTATTATTATTATTATTATTATTATTATTCCGGCAAATGAATTGGCCGTTTGAGGGCCTAAACATGCTTGAAAACTCATGAAATTTTGCACACGCGTCAGGTCTGGTGAAAATTTACGTATTTTAATGTTCTCAGACATGGCCAGGGAAAATTAGCTCAGTAGCGCCACCTAGAAAAATGAAAAACGCGAGCCCCCGATATGGGTATGACCTACACGTTTGAAAGTCGGTACACCTATATAACGTTCAGAGTCGAACAAAAAAGTCTATTATGGCAATGTCCTAAACCCAACAGGAAGTCCGCCATTTTGGATTGAAGGTGACATTTTGGGTCTGATTTTACCGTTTCCATGCCTTGTACTTTAACGAACTCCTCCTTGGGATTTGGTCCTATAAACTTCATATTTGGACAGTGTCAACTACACCCTTGTGCCATGTTAAATTGCGGAGCTTTTGAGTTTTCACAATACTATGAGGCCGTGGCGCCATGGCGAATTTCGATGACTCGCCATGAAAATCTTATTGCCTCTCATTCTGTCATACATGTTCCGATCTGGACCAAACAGCACACATATGATAAGGCTCCACCCCTGAACATATTTCAACTGCCATATTTGACATCAAGGACAGCGCCACCTAGTGGGAACAGGAAATGTCATGTTTTACACTTTGGGGTACAGTATTGTGATGGGTGACATCTGCAGCCTCAAATTTCTCCAGGAAAGCCTTAAGGAGTTGGTCTTGGGTTACAGTGAAAACTGTGACTTTTCGCAAAAGGGTGTGACCCCAGCAGCATGGCGAACTTTGATGTCACGCCATGAAGAAACAAATTAGTATAACTCAATGAAATCCAGTCTGATCAGTACCAGACTTTACAGGCATGATGTCAGACCCGCCCTGAACAGATTGATGTGCCCATTGTCGGAAATACGGACAGCGCCACCTAGTGGCAACAGGAAATGTCATGGCTTTAATTTTGTTGTACTGATTTTCACAGGTTCATCTTGGCCACCTTAAAAGCGGTGAATATCACCATCAGTCCCTCGTGATGCTTCAGTGCAAAAATTGTGAGTTTAAACTGAACGGCGCACCCTGGTGGCAACGCTGTTCAACATGAAAGATGAAGTGGCTTTTGAGGGTCTTGGAAAGTTTAAAAAGTCTTGAAATTTGGCGCACACCTCCAATGTGCATAAGGCTTTGTTGTTATGTGATCATTTTCATTGAATAGCGCAAAATGGCTCCACAGCGCCCCCTACGAAATTTCAAAACATCAGCCCCAGCTCTGTGTTTTATGTATGAGTCTTAAACCTGGTAAGCTTATAGGAGATATCAAGATGTACAAAAAAGTCTCTTGGAGCAATATCCCAAATCCAACAGGAAGTCAGCCATTTTAAAATTAATGTGTAATTTTGGCAACATTTTGCCCTCTTTCCAGTCACCGTTCTTTGACGTACTCCTCCAAGGGATTTCATCGTATTGAACCAATCTCCAGTGTGTGGAATCTAAAGACCTTTGTGATGTTAAATTGCGAAGCTTTTTACGTTCAGGGAAACGGGGTTGTCATGGTGGCACGTGGAGTTTCAATCACTCGCCAAAAAGCAGTAATCTGCTGTCACTCAAAATCAAAATGTTCAATCTCTCCCAAAGGTCACAGGCGTGATGAGACTCGAGCTAGGAAATGTTTGTTATGCCATTTGTCGGTAATAGTTAGAGCGCCACCTAGTGGGACAACTATAATCATGATTGAATGAGATGAATTGTTAGCTGGTGGTTAAATGCATGAATTCCATCAATGTGACATCAGATCGGAGGTGCTTGTTTTAGGTGTTGGGCTTGGCTCGACGCGCCGGGGGTGCGAGGGCCCTCATAACGCTGCTTGCAGCTTTAATTATTATTATTATTATTATTATTCCGGCAAATGAATCGGCCTTTTGAGGGCCTAAACATGCTCGAAAACTCTTGAAATTTTGCGCACGCGTCAGGTCTGGTGAAAATTTACGTATTTTAATGGTTTTACATATGAGCACTGGGAAATGGCTCTAGAGCGCCACCTATGCCTTGTTAAATGCAGCCCTACGACCACATCGTTTCAGCTACATGTATGAAATTTGGCACACATGTGTATCATGCCAAGACGAACAAAAAAGTCTGTGGGCCCATTGACGCAAACCCAACAGGAAGTCCGCCATTTTGGATTGAAGGTGACATTTTGGCTCTGATTTTACCGTTTCCATGCCTTGTACTTTAACGAACTCCTCCTTGGGATTTGGTCGTATAAGCTTCAAATTTGGACAGTGTCAACTACACCCTTGTGCCATGTTAAATTGCGGAGCTTTTGAGTTTTCACAATACTATGAGGCCGTGGCGCCATGGCGAATTTCGATGACTCGCCATGAAAATCTTATTGCCTCTCATTCTGTCATACATGTTCCAATCTGGACCAAAGAGCACACATATGATAAGGCTCCACCCCTGAACATATTTCAACTGCCATATTTGACCTCAAGGACAGCGCCACCTAGTGGGAACAGGAAATGTCATGTTTTACACTTTGGGGTACAGTATAGTGAAGGGTGACATCTGCAGCCTCAAATTTCTCCAGAAAAGCCTTAAGGAGTTGGTCTTGGGTTACAGTGAAAACTGTGAGTTTTCGCGAAAGGGTGTGACCCCAGCAGCATGGCGAACTTTGATGTCACGCCATGAAGAAACAAATTAGTATAACTCAATGAAATCCAGTCTGATCAGTACCAGACTTTACAGGCATGATGTCAGACCCGCCCTGAACAGATTGATGTGCCCATTGTCGGAAATACGGACAGCGCCACCTAGTGGCAACAGGAAATGTCATGGCTTTAATTTTGTTGTACTGATTTTCACAGGTTCATCTTGGCCACCTCAAAAGCGGTGAATATCACCATCAGTCCCTCGTGATGCTTCAGTGCAAAAATTGTGAGTTTAAACTGAACGGCGCACCCTGGTGGCAACGCTGTTCAACATGAAAGATGAAGTGGCTTTTGAGGGTCTTGGCAAGTTTATAGAGGCTTGAAATTTGGCACACACCTCCAAATGGATGAAGGCTTTGTTGGCATGTGATCATTTTCATTGAATAGCGCGAAATTGCTCCACAGCGCCCCCTACAAAATTTCAAAACCACAGCCCCTGCTCTGTGTTCTATGTATGATTCTGAAACCTGGTAAGCTTATAGGAGATATCAAGATGTACAAAAAAGTCTCTTGGTGCAATATCCCAAATCCAACAGGAAGTCAGCCATTTTAATATTAATGTGTAATTTTGGCAACATTTTCCCCTCTTTCCAGGCACCGTTCTTTGACGAACTCCTCCAAGGGATTTCATCATATTGAACCAATCTCCAGTGTGTGGAATCTAAAGACCTTTGTGATGTTAAATTGCGAAGCTTTTTACGTTCAGTGAAACGGGGTGGTTATGGTGGCACTTAGAGTTTGAATCACTCGCCAAAAAGCAGTAATCTGCTGTCACTCAAAAACACAATGTCCAATCTCTCCCAAACGTCTCAGGTGTGATGAGACTCGAGCTCGGAAGTGTTTGTTATGCCATTTGTACATAATGGTTAGAGCGCCACCTAGTGGAACGACTAACTAATCATGAATGAATGAGTTGAAATGTTAGCTTTTGGTTAAATGCATGAATTCCATCAATGTGACATCAGATCGGAGATGCTGGTTTTAGGTGTTGGGCGTGGCTCGACGCGCCGGGGGTGCGAGGGCCCTCGTAACGCTGCTTGCAGCTTTAATTAGGGCCCGAGCACTGACTGTGCGAAGGCCCTATTGTATCTGCTCCGTTTCTTATTATTATTATTATTCACCCCAAACAAGGGCCTTTTTGAGGGCCTAAACATGCTCAAAAACTCATGAAATTTTGCAGACATGCCAGGTCTGGTGAAAAATTTTGTATTTTAATGGTTTTACTTATGAGCACTGGGAAATGGCTCTAGAGCGCCACCTATGCCTTGTTAAATGCAGCCCTACGACCACATGGTTTGAGCTACATGTATGAAATTTGGCACACATGTGTATCATTCCAAGACGAACAAAAAAGTCTGTGGGCCCATTGACGCAAACCCAACAGGAAGTCCGCCATTTGGAAGAGAAGGTGACATTTTGGCTCTAATTTTGCCATTTCCATGCCTCGAACTTTTGCGAACTCCTCCTTGGGGTTTCATTTCATAACCTTCAAATTTGGACAGTGTCAACTACACCCTTGTGCCATGTTAAATTGCGGAGCTTTTGAGTTTTCACAATACTATGAGGCCGTGGCGCCATGGCGAATTTCGATGACTCGCCATGAAAATCTTATTGCCTCTCATTTTGTCATACATTTTCTGACCTTGACCAAAGTGAACACATATGATAAGGCTCCACCCCTGAACATATTTCAACTGCCATATTTGACATCAAGGACAGCGCCACCTAGTGGGAACAGGAAATGTCATGTTTTACACTTTGGGGTACAGTATAGTGATGGGTGACATCTGCAGCCTCAAATTTCTCCAGGAAAGCCTTAAGGAGTTGGTCTTGGGTTACAGTGAAAACTGTGAGTTTTCGCGAAAGGGTGTGACCCCAGCAGCATGGCGAACTTTGATGTCACGCCATGAAGAAACAAATTAGTATAACTCAATGAAATCCAGTCTGATCAGTACCAGACTTTACAGGCATGATGTCAGACCCGCCCTGACCAGATTGATGTGCCCATTGTCGGAAATACGGACAGCGCCACCTAGTGGCAACAGGAAATGTCATGGCTTTAATTTTGTTGTACTGATTTTCACAGGTTCATCGTGGCCACCTCAAAAGCGGTGAATATCAACATCAGTCCCTCGTGATGCTTCAGTGCAAAAATTGTGACTTTAAACTGAACGGCGCACCCTGGTGGTAACGCGGTTCACCATGAAAGATGAAGTGGCTTTTGAGGGGCTTGGAAAGTTTATAGAGGCTTGACATTTGGCACACACCTCCAAATGGATGTAGGCTTTGTTGTCATGTGATCATTTTCATTGAATAGCGCGAAATTGCTCCACAGCGCCCCCTACAAAATTTCAAAACAACAGCCCCTGCTCTGTGTTTCATCTATGAGTCTGAAACCTGGTAAGCTTATGGAAAATATCAAGATGTACAAAAAAGTCTCTTGGAGCAATATCCCAAATCCAACAGGAAGTCAGCCATTTTAAAATTAATGTGTAATTTTGGCGACATTTTCCCCTCTTTTCAGGCTTCATACTTTGACGAACTCCTCCAAGGGATTTCATCATATTGAACCATTCTCCAGTGTGTGGAATCTAAAGACCTTTGTGATGTTAAATTGCGAAGCTTTTTACGTTCAAGGAAACGGGGTGGTCATGGCGGCACGTGGAGTTTCAATCACTCGCCAAAAAGCAGTAATATGCTGTCACTCAAAGACACAAAGTCCAATCTCTCCCAAAGGTCGCAGGCGTGATGAGACTCGAGCTCGGAAATGTTTGTTATGCCCTTTGTCTATAATGGTTAGAGCGCCACCTAGTGGGACGACTATACTCATGGTTGAACCAAATGAAATGTTAGCTGGTGGTTAAATGCATGAATTCCATCAATGTGACATCAGATCGGACGTGCTGGTTTCAGATGTTGGGCATGGCTCGACACGCCGGGGGTGCGAGGGCCCTCATAACGCTGCTTACAGCTTTAATTATTAGGGCCCGAGCACTGAGAGTGCGAAGGCCCTATTGTATCTGCTCCGTTTCTTATTATTATTATTATTATTATTATTATTATTATTATTCAGGCGAAACAAGGGCCTTTTTGAGGGCCTAAACATGCTCAAAAACTCATGAAATTTTGCACACATGCCAGGTCTGGTGAAAAATTTTGTATTTTAATGGTTTTATATATGAGCACTGGGAAATGGCTCTACAGCGCCACCTATGCCTTGTTAAATGCAGCCCTACGACCACATGGTTTGAGCTACATGTATGAAATTTGGCACATATGTGTATCATGCCACGACGAACAAAAAAGTCTGTGGGCCCATTGACGCAAACCCAACAGGAAGTCCGCCATTTGGAAGAGAAGGTGACATTTTGGCTCTAATTTTGCCATTTCCATGCCTCGAACTTTAACGAACTCCTCCTTGGGATTTGGTCCTATAAGCTTCAAATTTGGACAGTGTCAACTACACCCTTGTGCCATGTTAAATTGCGGAGCTTTTGAGTTTTCACAATACCATGAGGCCGTGGCGCCATGGCGAATTTCGATGACTCGCCATGAAAATCTTATTGCCTCTCATTTTGTCATACATTTTCTGACCTTGACCAAAGTGAACACATATGATAAGGCTCCACCCCTGAACATATTTCAACTGCCGTATTTGACACCAGGGACAGCGCCACCTAGTGGGAACAGGAAATGTCATGTTTTACACTTTGGGGTACAGTATTGTGATGGGTGACACCTGCAGCCTCAAATTTCTCCAGGAAAGCCTTAAGGAGTTGGTCTTGGGTTTCAGTGAAAACTGTGAGTTTTCGCGAAAGGGTGTGACCCCAGCAGCATGGCGAACTTTGATGTCACGCCATGAAGAAACAAATTAGTATAACTCAATGAAATCCAGTCTGATCAGTACCAGACTTTACAGGCATGATGTCAGACCCGCCCTGAACAGATTGATGTGCCCATTGTCGGAAATACGGACAGCGCCACCTAGTGGCAACAGGAAATGTCATGTCTTACACTTTGTTGTACTGATTTTCACAGGTTCATCGTGGCCACCTCAAAAGCGGTGAATATCAACATCAGTCCCTCGTGATGTTTCAGTGCAAAAATTGTGACTTTAAACTGAACGGCGCACCCTGGTGGCAACGCGGTTCATCATGAAAGATGAAGTGGCTTTTGAGGGGCTTGGAAAGTTTATAGAGGCTTGAAATTTGGCACACACCTCCAAATGGATGAAGGCATTGTTGTTATGTAACAATTTTCCTTGAATAGCGCAAAATGGCTCCACAGCGCCCCCTACAATATTTCAAAACATCAGCCCCTGCTCTGTGTTTCATCTATGAGTCTGACACTTGGTAAGCTTGTGTAAGACACCAAGATGTACAAAAAAGTCTCTTGGAACAATATCCCAAATCCAACAGGAAGTCAGCCATTTTAAAATTAATGTGTAATTTTGATGACATTTTCCCCCCTTTTCAGGCCTCATACTTTGACGAACTCCTCCAAGGGATTTCATCATATTGAAGCATTCTTCAGTGTGTAGAATCTAAAGACCTTTGTGATGTTAAATTGCGAAGCTTTTTCCGTTCAGGGAAACGGGGTGGTCATGGCGGCACGTAGAGTTTCAATCACTCGCAAAAAGCAGTAATCTGCTGTCACTAAAAACACAATGTCCAATCTCTCCCAAACGTCTCAGGTGTGATGAGACTCGAGCTTGGAAATGTTTGTTATGCCATTTGTGCATAATGGTTAGAGCGCCACCTAGTGGAACGACTAACTAATCATGAATGAATGAGTTGAAATGTTAGCTGGTGGTTAAATGCATGAATTCCATCAATGTGACATCAGATCGGAGGTGCTGGTTTTAGGTGTTGGGCGTGGCTCGACGTGCCGGGGGTGCGAGGGCCCTCATAACGCTGCTTGCAGCTTTAATTAGGGCCCGAGCACTGACAGTGCGAAGGCCCTATTGTAATTGCTCTGTTTATTATTATTATTATTATTATTATTATTTCGGCAAATGAATTGGCCGTTTGAGGGCCTAAACATGCTCGAAAACTCATGAAATTTTGCACACGCGTCAGGTCTGGTGAAAATTTACGTATTTTAATGTTCTCAGACATGGCCAGGGAAAATTAGCTCAGTAGCGCCACCTAGAAAAATGAAAAACGCGAGCCCCCGGTATGGGTATGACCTACATGTTTGAAAGTCGGTACACCTATATAACTTTCAGAGTCGAACAAAAAAGTCTATTATGGCAATGTCCTAAACCCAACAGGAAGTCCGCCATTTTGGATTGAAGGTGACATTTTGGCTCTGATTTTACCGTTTCCATGCCTCGAACTTTAACGAACTCCTCCTTGGGATTTGGTCCTATAAGCTTCAAATTTGGACAGTGTCAACTACACCCTTGTGCCATGTTAAATTGCGGAGCTTTTGAGTTTTCACAATACTATGAGGCCGTGGCGCCATGGCGAATTTCGATGACTCGCCATGAAAATCTTATTGCCTCTCATTTTGTCATACATTTTCTGACCTTGACCAAAGAGCACACATATGATAAGGCTCCACCCCTGAACATATTTCAACTGCCATATTTGACATAAGGGACAGCGCCACCTAGTGGGAACAGGAAATGTCATGTTTTACACTTTGGGGTACAGTATAGTGATGGGTGACATCTGCAGCCTCAAATTTCTCCAGAAAAGCCTTAAGCAGTTGGTCTTGGGTTACAGTGAAAACTGTGACTTTTCGCAAAAGGGTGTGACCCCAGCGGCGTGGCGAACTTTAATGTCACGCCATGAAGAAACAAATTAGTATAACTCAATGAAATCCAGTCTGATCAGTACCAGACTTTACAGGCATGATGTCAGACCCGCCCTGAACAGATTGATGTGCCCATTGTCGGAAATACAGATAGCGCCACCTAGTGGCAACAGGAAATGTCATGGCTTTAATTTTGTTGTACTGATTTTCACAGATTCATCTTGGCCACCTCAAAAGCGGTGAATATCACCATCAGTCCCTCGTGATGCTTCAGTGCAAAAATTGTGACTTTAAACTGAACGGCGCACCCTGGTGGCAACGCGGTTCACCATGAAAGATGAAGTGGCTTTTGAGGGGCTTGGAAAGTTTATAGAGGCTTGAAATTTGGCACACACCTCCAAATGGATGTAGGCTTTGTTGTCATGTGATCATTTTCATTGAATAGCGCGAAATTGCTCCACAGCGCCCCCTACAAAATTTCAAAACATCAGCCCCAGCTCTGTGTTTCATCTATGAGTCTGAAACCTGGTAAGCTTATGGAAAATATCAAGATGTACAAAAAAGTCTCTTGGAGCAATATCCCAAATCCAACAGGAAGTCAGCCATTTTAAAATTAATGTGTAATTTTGGCGACATTTTCCCCTCTTTTCAGGCTTCATACTTTGACGAACTCCTCCAAGGGATTTCATCATATTGAACCATTCTCCAGTGTGTGGAATCTAAAGACCTTTGTGATGTTAAATTGCGAAGCTTTTTACGTCCAGGGAAACGGGGTGGTTATGGTGGCACTTAGAGTTTGAATCACTCGCCAAAAAGCAGTAATCTGCTGTCACTCAAAAACACAATGTCCAATCTCTCCCAAACGTCTCAGGTGTGATGAGACTCGAGCTTGGAAGTGTTTGTTATGCCATTTGTACATAATGGTTAGAGCGCCACCTAGTGGAACGACTAACTAATCATGAATGAATGAGTTGAATTGTTAGCTGGTGGTTAAATGCATGAATTCCATCAATGTGACATCACATCGGACGTGCTGGTTTTAGGTGTTGGGCGTGGCTCGACACGCCGGGGTGCGAGGGCCCTCATAACGCTGCTTGCAGCTTTAATTATTATTATTATTATTCCGGCAAATGAATTGGCCTTTTGAGGGCCTAAACATGCTCGAAAACTCATGAAATTTTGCACACGCGTCAGGTCTGGTGAAAATTTACGTATTTTAATGTTCTCAGACATGGCCAGGGAAAATTAGCTCAGTAGCGCCACCTAGAAAAATGAAAAATGCGAGCCCCCGGTATGGGTATGACCTACATATTTGAAAGTCGGTACACCTATATAACGTTGCGAGTCGAACAAAAAAGTCTATTATGGCAATGTCCTAAACCCAACAGGAAGTCCGCCATTTTGGATTGAAGGTGACATTTTGGGTCTGATTGTACCGTTTCCATGCCTTGTACTTTAACGAACTCCTCCTTGGGATTTGGTCCTATAAACTTCAAATTTGGACAGTGTCAACTACACCCTTGTGCCATGTTAAATTGCGGAGCTTTTGAGTTTTCACAATAGTATGAGGCCGTGGCGCCATGGCGAATTTTGATGACTCGCCATGAAAATCTTATTGCCTCTCATTCTGTCATACATGTTCCGATCTGGACCAAACAGCACACATATGATAAGGCTCCACCCCTGAACATATTTCAACTGCCATATTTGACATCAAGGACAGCGCCACCTAGTGAGAACAGGAAATGTCATGTTTTACACTTTGGGGTACAGTATAGTGATGGGTGACATCTGCAGCCTCAAATTTCTCCAGGAAAGCCTTAAGGAGTTGGTCTTGGGTTACAGTGAAAACTGTGACTTTTCGCAAAAGGGTGTGACCCCAGCGGCGTGGCGAACTTTGATGTCACGCCATGAAGAAACAAATTAGTATAACTCAATGAAATCCAGTCTGATCAGTACCAGACTTTACAGGCATGATGTCAGACCCGCCCTGAACAGATTGATGTGCCCATTGTCGGAAATACGGACAGCGCCACCTAGTGGCAACAGGAAATGTCATGGCTTTAATTTTGTTGTACTGATTTTCACAGGTTCATCTTGGCCACCTCAAAAGCGGTGAATATCACCATCAGTCCCTCGTGATGCTTCAGTGCAAAAATTGTGAGTTTAAACTGAACGGCGCTCCCTGGTGGCAACGCTGTTCAACATGAAAGATGAAGTGGCTTTTGAGGGTCTTGGCAAGTTTATAGAGGCTTGAAATTTGGCACACACCTCCAAATGGATGAAGGCTTTGTTGTTATGTGATCATTTTCATTGAATAGCGCGAAATTGCTCCACAGCGCCCCCTACAAAATTTCAAAACCACAGCCCCTGCTCTGTGTTCTATGTATGATTCTGAAACCTGGTAAGCTTATAGGAGATATCAAGATGTACAAAAAAGTCTCTTGGTGCAATATCCCAAATCCAACAGGAAGTCAGCCATTTTAAAATTAATGTGCAATTTTGGCAACATTTTCCCCTCTTTTCAGGCACCGTACTTTGACGTACTCGTCCAAGGGATTTCATCAGATTGATGCAATCTCCTGTGTGTGGAATCTAAAGACCTTTGTGATGTTAAATTGCGAAGCTTTTTACGTTCAGGGAAACGGGGTGGTTATGGCGGCACTTAGAGTTTGAATCACTCTCCAAAAAGCAGTAATCTGCTGTCACTCAAAAACACAATGTCCAATCTCTCCCAAACGTCTCAGGTGTGATGAGACTCGAGCTCGGAAATGTTTGGTATGCCATTTGTCGGTAATAGTTAGAGCGCCACCTAGTGGGACGACTATAATCATGGTTCAATGAGATGAAATGTTAGCTGGTGGTTAAATGCATGAATTCCATCAATGTGACATCACATCGGACGTGCTGGTTTTAGGTGTTGGGCGTGGCTCGACACGCCGGGGTGCGAGGGCCCTCATAACGCTGCTTGCAGCTTTAATTAGGGCCCGAGCACTGAGAGTGCGAAGGCCCTATTGTATCTGCTCCGTTTCTTATTAGGGCCCGAGCACCGAGAGTGCGAAGGCCCTATTGTATCTGCTCCGTTTCTTATTATTATTATTATTATTATTAGGGCCCGAGCACTGACAGTGCGAAGGCCCTATTGTAATTGCTCTGTTTATTATTATTATTATTATTATTATTATTATTATTATTATTAGGGCCCGAGCACTGAGAGTGCGAAGGCCCTATTGTATCTGCTCCGTTTCTTATTAGGGCCCGAGCACTGAGAGTGCGAAGGCCCTATTGTATCTGCTCCGTTTCTTATTATTATTATTATTATTATTATTATTATTATTATTCACCCCAAACAAGGGCCTTTTTGAGGGTCTAAACATGCTCAAAAACTCATGAAATTTTGCACACATGCCAGGTTTGGTGAAAAATTTTGTATTTTAATGGTTTTACATATGAGCACTGGGAAATGGCTCTAGAGCGCCACCTATGCCTTGTTAAATGCAGCCCTATGACCACATCGTTTGAGCTACATGTATGAAATTTGGCACACATGTGTATCATGCCAAGACGAACAAAAAAGTCTGTGGGCCCATTGACGCAAACCCAACAGGAAGTCCGCCATTTGGAAGAGAAGGTGACATTTTGGCTCTAATTTTGCCATTTCCATGCCTCGAACTTTTGCGAACTCCTCCTTGGGGTTTCATTTCATAACCTTCAAATTTGGACAGTGTCAACTACACCCTTGTGCCATGTTAAATTGCGGAGCTTTTGAGTTTTCACAATACTATGAGGCCGTGGCGCCATGGCGAATTTCGATGACTCGCCATGAAAATCTTATTGCCTCTCATTTTGTCATACATGTTCCGATCTGGACCAAAGAGCACACATATGATAAGGCTCCACCCCTGAACATATTTCAACTGCCATATTTGACATCAAGGACAGCGCCACCTAGTGGGAACAGGAAATGTCATGTTTTACACTTTGGGGTACAGTATAGTGATGGGTGACATCTGCAGCCTCAAATTTCTCCAGGAAAGCCTTAAGGAGTTGGTCTTGGGTTACAGTGAAAACTGTGAGTTTTCGCGAAAGGGTGTGACCCCAGCAGCATGGCGAACTTTGATGTCACGCCATGAAGAAACAAATTAGTATAACTCAATGAAATCCAGTCTGATCAGTACCAGACTTTACAGGCATGATGTCAGACCCGCCCTGAACAGATTGATGTGCCCATTGTCGGAAATACGGACAGCGCCACCTAGTGGCAACAGGAAATGTCATGGCTTTAACTTTGTTGTACTGATTTTCACAGGTTGATCGTGGCCACCTCAAAAGCGGTGAATATCACCATCAGTCCCTCGTGATGCTTCAGTGCAAAAATTGTGACTTTAAACTGAACGGCGCACCCTGGTGGCAACGCGGTTCATCATGAAAGATGAAGTGGCTTTTGAGGGGCTTGGAAAGTATATAGAGGCTTTAAATTTAGCACACCCCTCCAAATGGATGAAGGCTTTGTTGTCATGTGATCATTTTCATTGAATAGCGCGAAATGGCTCCACAGCGCCCCCTACGAAATTTCAAAACCACAGCCCCAGCTCTGTGTTTCATCTATGAGTCTGAAACCTGGTAAGCTTATAGGAGATATCAAGATGTACAAAAAAGTCTCTTGGAGCAATATCCCAAATCCAACAGGAAGTCAGCCATTTTAAAATTAATGTGCAATTTTGGCAACATTTTCCCCTCTTTTCAGGCATCGTTCTTTGACGAACTCCTCCAAGGGATTTCATCAGATTGCACTATTCTTCAGTGTGTGGAATCCAAAGACCTTTGTGTTGTTAAATTGCGAAGCTTTTTACGTTCAGGGAAACGGGGTGGTTATGGCGGCACGTAGACTCTCAATCACTCGCCAAAACGCAGTAATCTGCTGTTACTCAAAAACACAATGTCCAATCTTACCCAAAGGTCGCAGGCATAATGAGACTCGAGTTCGGAAATGTTTGTTATGCCATTTGTACATAATGGTTAGAGTGCCACCTAGTGGAACGACTAGCTAATCATGAATGAATGATTTGAAATGTTAGCTGGTGGTTAAATGCATGAATTCCATCAATGTGACATCAGATCGGACGTGCTGGTTTTAGGTGTTGGCAGTGGCTCGACGTGTCGGGGGTGCGAGGGCCCTCATAACGCTGCTTGCAGCTTTAATTAGGGCCCGAGCACTGACAGTGCGAAGGCCCTATTGTAATTGCTCTGTTTATTATTATTATTATTATTATTTCGGCAAATGAATCGGCCTTTTGAGGGCCTAAACATGCTCGAAAACTCTGGAAATTTTGCGCACGCGTCAGGTCTGGTGAAAATTTACGTATTTTAATGGTTTTACATATGAGCACTGGGAAATGGCTCTAGAGCGCCACCTATGCCTTGTTAAATGCAGCCCTACGACCACATCGTTTCAGCTACATGTATGAAATTTGGCACACATGTGTATCATGCCAAGACGAACAAAAAAGTCTGTGGGCCCATTGACGCAAACCCAACAGGAAGTCCGCCATTTTGGATTGAAGGTGACATTTTGGCTCTGATTTTACCGTTTCCATGCCTTGTACTTTAACGAACTCCTCCTTGGGATTTGGTCGTATAAGCTTCAAATTTGGACAGTGTCAACTACACCCTTGTGCCATGTTAAATTGCGGAGCTTTTGAGTTTTCACAATACTATGAGGCCGTGGCGCCATGGCGAATTTCGATGACTCGCCATGAAAATCTTATTGCCTCTCATTCTGTCATACATGTTCCAATCTGGACCAAAGAGCACACATATGATAAGGCTCCACCCCTGAACATATTTCAACTGCCATATTTGACCTCAAGGACAGCGCCACCTAGTGGGAACAGGAAATGTCATGTTTTACACTTTGGGGTACAGTATAGTGAAGGGTGACATCTGCAGCCTCAAATTTCTCCAGGAAAGCCTTAAGGAGTTGGTCTTGGGTAACAGTGAAAACTGTGAGTTTTCGCGAAAGGGTGTGACCCCAGCAGCATGGCGAACTTTGATGTCACGCCATGAAGAAACAAATTAGTATAACTCAATGAAATCCAGTCTGATCAGTACCAGACTTTACAGGCATGATGTCAGACCCGCCCTGAACAGATTGATGTGCCCATTGTCGGAAATACGGACAGCGCCACCTAGTGGCAACAGGAAATGTCATGGCTTTAATTTTGTTGTACTGATTTTCACAGGTTCATCTTGGCCACCTCAAAAGCGGTGAATATCACCATCAGTCCCTCGTGATGCTTCAGTGCAAAAATTGTGAGTTTAAACTGAACGGCGCACCCTGGTGGCAACGCTGTTCAACATGAAAGATGAAGTGGCTTTTGAGGGTCTTGGCAAGTTTATAGAGGCTTGAAATTTGGCACACACCTCCAAATGGATGAAGGCTTTGTTGGCATGTGATCATTTTCATTGAATAGCGCGAAATTGCTCCACAGCGCCCCCTACAAAATTTCAAAACCACAGCCCCTGCTCTGTGTTTTATGTATGAATCTGAAACCTGGTAGGCTTATAGGAGATATCAAGATGTACAAAAAAGTCTCTTGGAGCAATATCCCAAATCCAACAGGAAGTCAGCCATTTTAAAATTAATGTGTAATTTTGGCAACATTTTCCCCTCTTTTCAGGCTTCATACTTTGACGAACTCCTCCAAGGGATTTCATCATATTGAACCATTCTCCAGTGTGTGGAATCTAAAGACCTTTGTGATGTTAAATTGCGAAGCTTTTTACGTTCAAGGAAACGGGGTGGTCATGGCGGCACGTGGAGTTTCAATCACTCGCCAAAAAGCAGTAATATGCTGTCACTCAAAGACACAAAGTCCAATCTCTCCCAAAGGTCACAGGCGTGATGAGACTCGAGCTCGGAAATGTTTGTTATGCCCTTTGTCTATAATGGTTAGAGAGCCACCTAGTGGGACGACTATACTCATGGTTGAACCAAATGAAATGTTAACTGGTGGTTAAATGCATGAATTCCATCAATGTGACATCAGATCGGACATGCTGGTTTCAGGTGTTGGGCATGGCTCGACACGCCGGGGGTGCGAGGGCCCTCATAACGCTGCTTGCAGCTTTAATTATTATTATTATTATTCAGGCGAAACAAGGGCCTTTTTGAGGGCCTAAACATGCTCAAAAACTCATGAAATTTTGCACACATGCCAGGTCTGGTGAAAAATTTTGTATTTTAATGGTTTTACATATGAGCACTGGGAAATGGCTCTAGAGCGCCACCTATGCCTTGTTAAATGCAGCCCTACGACCACATCGTTTGAGCTACATGTATGAAATTTGGCACACATGTGTATCATGCCAAGACAAACAAAAAAGTCTGTGGGCCCATTGACGCAAACCCAACAGGAAGTCCGCCATTTGGAAGAGAAGGTGACATTTTGGCTCTAATTTTGCCATTTCCATGCCTCGAACTTTTGCGAACTCCTCCTTGGGGTTTCATTTCATAACCTTCAAATTTGGACAGTGTCAACTACACCCTTGTGCCATGTTAAATTGCGGAGCTTTTGAGTTTTCACAATACTATGAGGCCGTGGCGCCATGGCGAATTTCGATGACTCGCCATGAAAATCTTATTGCCTCTCATTTTGTCATACATTTTCTGACCTTGACCAAAGTGAACACATATGATAAGGCTCCACCCCTGAACATATTTCAACTGCCATATTTGACATCAAGGACAGCGCCACCTAGTGGGAACAGGAAATGTCATGTTTTACACTTTGGGGTACAGTATTGTGATGGGTGACATCTGCAGCCTCAAATTTCTCCAGGAAAGCCTTAAGGAGTTGGTCTTGGGTTACAGTGAAAACTGTGACTTTTCGCGAAAGGGTGTGACCCCAGCAGCATGGCGAACTTTGATGTCACGCCATGAAGAAACAAATTAGTATAACTCAATGAAATCCAGTCTGATTAGTACCAGACTTTACAGGCATGATGTCTCACCCGCCCTGAACAGATTGATGTGCCCATTGTCAGGAATATGAAGAGCGCCACCTAGTGGGAAGAGGAAATGTCATGTCTTACACTTTGTTGTACTGATTTTCACAGGTTCATAGTGGCCACCTCAAAAGCGGTGAATATCACCATCAGTCCTTGATGATGCTTTAGTGCAAAAATTGTGACTTTAAACTGAACGGCGCACCCTGGTGGCAACGCTGTTCACCATGAAAGATGAAGTGGCTTTTGAGGGTCTTGGCAAGTTTATAGAGGCTTGAAATTTGGCACACACCTCCAATGTGACGATGGCTTTGTTGTCATGTGATCATTTTCATTGAATATCCCAAAATGGCTCCACAGCGCCCCCTACCAAATTTCAAAACCACAGCCCCAGCTCTGTGTTTTATGTATGAATCTGAAACCTGGTAGGCTTATAGGAGATATCAAGATGTACAAAAAAGTCTCTTGGAGCAATATCCCAAATCCAACAGGAAGTCAGCCATTTTAAAATTAATGTGCAATTTTGGCAACATTTTCCCCTCTTTTCAGGCATCGTTCTTTGACGAACTCCTCCAAGGGATTTCATCAGATTGGACCGATCTGCAGTTTGTGGAATCTAAAGACCTTTGTGATGTTAAATTGCGAAGCTTTTTACGTCCAGGGAAACGGGGTGGTTATGGCGGCACTTAGAGTTTGAATCACTCGCCAAAAAGCAGTAATCTGCTGTCACTCAAAAACACAATGTCCAATCTCTCCCAAACGTCTCAGGTGTGATTAGACTCGAGCTCGGAAGTGTTTGTTATGCCATTTGTACATAATGGTTAGAGCGCCACCTAGTGGAACGACTAACTAATCATGAATGAATGAGTTGAAATGTTAGCTGGTGGTTAAATGCATGAATTCCATCAATGTGACATCACATCGGACGTGCTGGTTTTAGGTGTTGGGCGTGGCTCGACGCGCCGGGGGTGCGAGGGCCCTCATAACGCTGCTTGCAGCTTTAATTATTATTATTATTATTATTCAGGCAAAACAAGGGCCTTTTTGAGGGCCTAAACATGCTCAAAAACTCATGAAATTTTGCACACATGCCAGGTCTGGTGAAAAATTTTGTATTTTAATGGTTTTACATATGAGCACTGGGAAATGGCTCTACAGCGCCACCTATGCCTTGTTAAATGCAGCCCTACGACCATATCGTTTCAGCTACATGTATGAAATTTGGCACACATGTGTATCATGCCGAGTCGAACAAAAAAGTCTGTGGGCCCATTGATGCAAACCCAACAGGAAGTCCGCCATTTGGAAGAGAAGGTGACATTTTGGCTCTAATTTTGCCATTTCCATGCCTCGAACTTTTGCGAACTCCTCCTTGGGATTTGGTTGTATAAGCTTCATCTTTGGTCAGTGTCAACTACACACCTGGGCCATGTTAAATTGCGGAGCTTTTGAGTTTTCACAATACTATGAGGCCGTGGCGCCATGGCGAATTTCGATGACTCGCCATGAAAATCTTATTGCCTCTCATTTTGTCATACATTTTCTGACCTTGACCAAAGTGAACACATATGATAAGGCTCCACCCCTGAACATATTTCAACTGCCATATTTGACATAAGGGCCAGCGCCACCTAGTGGGAACAGGAAATGTCATGTTTTACACTTTGGGGTACAGTATTGTGATGGGTGACATCTGCAGCCTCATATTTCTCCAGGAAAGCCTTAAGGAGTTGGTCTTGGGGTACAGTGAAAACTGTGAGTTTTCGCGAAAGGGTGTGACCCCAGCAGCATGGCGAACTTTGATGTCTCGCCATGAAGAAACAAATTAGTATAACTCAATGAAATCCAGTCTGATCAGTACCAGACTTTACAGGCGTGATGTCAGACCCGCCCTGAACAGATTGATGTGCCCATTGTCAGGAATATGAAGAGCGCCACCTAGTGGGAACAGGAAATGTCATGTCTTACACTTTGTTGTACTGATTTTCACAGGTTCATTGTGGACACCTCAAAAGTGGTGAATATCACCGTCAGTCCTTCATGATGCTGCAGTGCGAATATTGTGACTTTATACTGAACGGCGCACCCTGGTGGCAACGCTGTTCACCATGAAAGATGAAGTGGCTTTTGAGGGGCTTGGAAAGTTTATAGAGGCTTGAAATTTGGCACACACCTCCAATGTGATGAAGGCTTTGTTGTCATGTGATCATTTTAATTGAATAGCGCGAAATTGCTCCACAGCGCCCCCTACAAAATTTCAAAACAACAGCCCCTGCTCTGTGTTTCATCTATGAGTCTGAAACCTGGTAAGCTTATGGAAAATATCAAGATGTACAAAAAAGTCTCTTGGAGCAATATCCCAAATCCAACAGGAAGTCAGCCATTTTAAAATTAATGTGTAATTTTGGCGACATTTTCCCCTCTTTTCAGGCTTCATACTTTGACGAACTCCTCCAAGGGATTTCATCATATTGAACCATTCTCCAGTGTGTGGAATCTAAAGACCTTTGTGATGTTAAATTGCGAAGCTTTTTACGTTCAAGGAAACGGGGTGGTCATGGCGGCACGTGGAGTTTCAATCACTCGCCAAAAAGCAGTAATATGCTGTCACTCAAAGACACAAAGTCCAATCTCTCCCAAAGGTCGCAGGCGTGATGAGACTCGAGCTCGGAAATGTTTGTTATTCCCTTTGTCTATAATGGTTAGAGCGCCACCTAGTGGGACGACTATAATGATGACTGAATGAGATGAAATGTTAGCTGGTGGTTAAATGCATGAATTCCATCAATGTGACATCAGATCGGACGTGCTGGTTTCAGGTGTTGGGCGTGGCTCGACACGCCGGGGGTGCGAGGGCCCTCATAACGCTGCTTGCAGCTTTAATTAGGGCCCGAGCACTGACAGTGCGAAGGCCCTATTGTAATTGCTCTGTTTATTATTAGGGCCCGAGCACTGATAGTGCGAAGGCCCTATTGTAATTGCTCTGTTTATTATTATTATTATTATTATTTATTATTATTATTATTATTATTATTATTTCGGCAAATGAATTGGCCGTTTGAGGGCCTAAACATGCTCGAAAACTCATGAAATTTTGCACACGCGTCAGGTCTGGTGAAAATTTACGTATTTTAATGTTCTCAGACATGGCCAGGGAAAATTAGCTCAGTAGCGCCACCTAGAAAAATGAAAAACGCGAGCCCCCGGTATGGGTATGGCCTACAAGTTTGAAACTCGGTACACCTATATAACGTTCAGAGTCGAACAAAAAAGTCTATTATGGCAATGTCCTAAACCCAACAGGAAGTCCGCCATTTTGCATTGAAGGTGACATTTTGGCTCTAATTTTGCCATTTCCATGCCTCGAACTTTAACGAACTCCTCCTTGGGATTTGGTCCTATAAGCTTCAAATTTGGACAGTGTCAACTACACCCTTGTGCCATGTTAAATTGCGGAGCTTTTGAGTTTTCACAATACTATGAGGCCGTGGCGCCATGGCGAATTTCGATGACTCGCCATGAAAATCTTATTGCCTCTCATTCTGTCATACATGTTCCGATCTGGACCAAAGAGCACACATATGATAAGGCTCCACCCCTGAACATATTTCAACTGCCATATTTGACATCAAGGACAGCGCCACCTAGTGGGAACAGGAAATGTCATGTTTTACACTTTGGGGTACAGTATAGTGATGGGTGACATCTGCAGCCTCAAATTTCTCCAGGAAAGCCTTAAGGAGTTGGTCTTGGGTTACAGTGAAAACTGTGACTTTTCGTGAAAGGGTGTGACCCGAGCAGCATGGCGAACTTTGATGTCACGCCATGAAGAAACAAATTAGTATAACTCAATGAAATCCAGTCTGATCAGTACCAGACTTTACAGGCATGATGTCAGACCCGCCCTGAACAGATTGATGTGCCCATTGTCGGAAATACGGACAGCGCCACCTAGTGGCAACAGGAAATGTCATGGCTTTAATTTTGTTGTACTGATTTTCACAGGTTCATCTTGGCCACCTCAAAAGCGGTGAATATCACCATCAGTCCCTCGTGATGCTTCAGTGCAAAAATTGTGAGTTTAAACTGAACGGCGCACCCTGGTGGCAACGCTGTTCAACATGAAAGATGAAGTGGCTTTTGAGGGTCTTGGCAAGTTTATAGAGGCTTGAAATTTGGCACACACCTCCAAATGGATGAAGGCTTTGTTGGCATGTGATCATTTTCATTAAATAGCGCGAAATTGCTCCACAGCGCCCCCTACAAAATTTCAAAACCACAGCCCCTGCTCTGTGTTCTATGTATGATTCTGAAACCTGGTAAGCTTATAGGAGATATCAAGATGTACAAAAAAGTCTCTTGGAGCAATATCCCAAATCCAACAGGAAGTCAGCCATTTTAAAATTAATGTGTAATTTTGGCAACATTTTCCCCTCTTTCCAGGCACCGTTCTTTGACGAACTCCTCCAAGGGATTTCATCATATTGAACCAATCTCCAGTGTGTGGAATCTAAAGACCTTTGTGATGTTAAATTGCGAAGCTTTTTACGTTCAGTGAAACGGGGTGGTTATGGTGGCACTTAGAGTTTGAATCACTCGCCAAAAAGCAGTAATCTGCTGTCACTCAAAAACACAATGTCCAATCTCTCCCAAAGCTCATAGGCGTGATGAGACTCGAGCTCGGAAATGTTTGTTATGCCATTTGTACATAATGGTTAGAGCGCCACCTAGTGGGACGACTATACTCATGGTTGAAGCAAATGAAATGTTAACTGGTGGTTAAATGCATGAATTCCATCAATGTGACATCAGATCGGACGTGCTGGTTTCAGGTGTTGGGCATGGCTCGACACGCCGGGTGTGCGAGGGCCCTCATAACGCTGCTTGCAGCTTTAATTATTATTATTATTATTATTATTATTTCGGCAAATGAATTGGCCGTTTGAGGGCCTAAACATGCTCGAAAACTCATGAAATTTTGCACACGCGTCAGGTCTGGTGAAAATTTACGTATTTTAATGTTCTCAGACATGGCCAGGGAAAATTAGCTCAGTAGCGCCACCTAGAAAAATGAAAAACGCGAGCCCCCGGTATGGGTATGACCTACATGTTTGAAAGTCGGTACACCTATATAACTTTCAGAGTCGAACAAAAAAGTCTATTATGGCAATGTCCTAAACCCAACAGGAAGTCCGCCATTTTGGATTGAAGGTGACATTTTGGCTCTGATTTTACCGTTTCCATGCCTCGAACTTTAACGAACTCCTCCTTGGGATTTGGTCCTATAAGCTTCAAATTTGGACAGTGTCAACTACACCCTTGTGCCATGTTAAATTGCGGAGCTTTTGAGTTTTCACAATACTATGAGGCCGTGGCGCCATGGCAAATTTCGATGACTCGCCATGAAAATCTTATTGCCTCTCATTTTGTCATACATTTTCTGACCTTGACCAAAGAGCACACATATGATAAGGCTCCACCCCTGAACATATTTCAACTGCCATATTTGACATAAGGGACAGCGCCACCTAGTGGGAACAGGAAATGTCATGTTTTACACTTTGGGGTACAGTATAGTGATGGGTGACATCTGCAGCCTCAAATTTCTCCAGAAAAGCCTTAAGGAGTTGGTCTTGGGTTACAGTGAAAACTGTGAGTTTTCGCCAAAGGGTGTGACCCCAGCAGCATGGCGAACTTTGATGTCACGCCATGAAGAAACAAATTAGTATAACTCAATGAAATCCAGTCTGATCAGTACCAGACTTTACAGGCATGATGTCAGACCCGCCCTGAACAGATTGATGTGCCCATTGTCGGAAATACGGACAGCGCCACCTAGTGGCAACAGGAAATGTCATGGCTTTAATTTTGTTGTACTGATTTTCACAGGTTCATCGTGGCCACCTCAAAAGCGGTGAATATCACCATCAGTCCTTCGTGATGCTTCAGTGCAAAAATTGTGACTTTAAACTGAACGGCGCACCCTGGTGGCAACACGGTTCAACATGAAAGATGAAGTGGCTTTTGAGGGGCTTGGAAAGTTTATAGAGGCTTGAAATTTGGCACACACCCCCAAATGGAGGAAAGCTTTGTTGTCATGTGATCATTTTCATTGAATAGCGCAAAATTGCTCCACAGCGCCCCCTACAAAATTTCAAAACCACAGCCCCAGCTCTGTGTTTTATGTATGAGTCTGAAACCTGGTAAGCTTATAGGAGATATCAAGATGTACAAAAAAGTCTCTTGGAGCAATATCCCAAATCCAACAGGAAGTCAGCCATTTTAAAATTAATGTGCAATTTTGGCAACATTTTCCCCGCTTTTCAGGCACCGTTCTTTGACGAACTCCTCCAAGGGATTTCATCACATTGATGCGATCTCCTGTGTGTGGAATCTAAAGACCTTTGTGATGTTAAATTGCGAAGCTTTTTACATTCAGGGAAACGGGGTGGTCATGGCGGCACATAGAGTTTCAATCACTCGCCAAAAAGCAGTAATCTGCTGTCACTCAAAAACACAATGTCCAATCTCTCCCAAAGCTCATAGGCGTGATGAGACTCGAGCTCGGAAATGTTTGTTATGCCATTTGTGCATAATGGTTTGAGCGCCACCTAGTGGAACGACTAACTAATCATAAATGAATGAGTTGAAATGTTAGCTGGTGGTTAAATGCATGAATTCCATCAATGTGACATCAGATCGGAGGTGCTGGTTTTAGGTGTTGGGCGTGGCTCGACGCGCCGGGGGTGCGAGGGCCCTCATAACGCTGCTTGCAGCTTTAATTATTATTATTATTATTATTATTATTATTATTCCGGCAAATGAATTGGCCGTTTGAGGGCCTAAACATGCTCGAAAACTCATGAAATTTTGCACACGCGTCAGGTCTGGTGAAAATTTACGTATTTTAATGTTCTCAGACATGGCCAGGGAAAATTAGCTCAGTAGCGCCACCTAGAAAAATGAAAAACGCGAGCCCCCGGTATGGGTATGACCTACACGTTTGAAAGTCGGTACACCTATATAACGTTCAGAGTCAAACAAAAAAGTCTATTATGGCAATGTCCTAAACCCAACAGGAAGTCCGCCATTTTGGATTGAAGGTGACATTTTGGGTCTGATTTTACCGTTTCCATGCCTTGTACTTTAACGAACTCCTCCTTGGGATTTGGTCCTATAAACTTCAAATTTGGACAGTGTCAACTACACCCTTGTGCCATGTTAAATTGCGGAGCTTTTGAGTTTTCACAATAGTATGAGGCCGTGGCGCCATGGCGAATTTCGATGACTCGCCATGAAAATCTTATTGCCTCTCATTCTGTCATACATGTTCCGATCTGGACCAAAGAGCACACATATGATAAGGCTCCACCCCTGAACATATTTCAACTGCCATATTTGACATCAAGGACAGCGCCACCTAGTGGGAACAGGAAATGTCATGTTTTACACTTTGGGGTACAGTATAGTGATGGGTGACATCTGCAGCCTCAAATTACTCCAGGAAAGCCTTAAGGAGTTGGTCTTGGGTTACAGTGAAAACTGTGACTTTTCGCAAAAGGGTGTGACCCCAGCGGCGTGGCGAACTTTGATGTCACGCCATGAAGAAACAAATTAGTATAACTCAATGAAATCCAGTCTGATCAGTACCAGACTTTACAGGCATGATGTCAGACCCGCCCTGAACAGATTGATGTGCCCATTGTCGGAAATACGGACAGCGCCACCTAGTGGCAACAGGAAATGTCATGGCTTTAATTTTGTTGTACTGATTTTCACAGGTTCATCTTGGCCACCTCAAAAGCGGTGAATATCACCATCAGTCCCTCGTGATGCTTCAGTGCAAAAATTGTGAGTTTAAACTGAACGGCGCACCCTGGTGGCAACGCTGTTCAACATGAAAGATGAAGTGGCTTTTGAGGGTCTTGGCAAGTTTATAGAGGCTTGAAATTTGGCACACACCTCCAAATGGATGAAGGCTTTGTTGGCATGTGATCATTTTCATTGAATAGCGCGAAATTGCTCCACAGCGCCCCCTACAAAATTTCAAAACCACAGCCCCTGCTCTGTGTTCTATGTATGATTCTGAAACCTGGTAAGGTTATAGGAGATATCAAGATGTACAAAAAAGTCTCTTGGAGCAATATCCCAAATCCAACAGGAAGTCAGCCATTTTAAAATTAATGTGTAATTTTGGCAACATTTTCCCCTCTTTCCAGGCACCGTTCTTTGACGAACTCCTCCAAGGGATTTCATCATATTGAACCAATCTCCAGTGTGTGGAATCTAAAGACCTTTGTGATGTTAAATTGCGAAGCTTTTTACGTTCAGTGAAACGGGGTGGTTATGGTGGCACTTAGAGTTTGAATCACTCGCCAAAAAGCAGTAATCTGCTGTCACTCAAAAACACAATGTCCAATCTCTCCCAAACGTCAGATCGGAGGTGCTGGTTTTAGGTGTTGGGCTTGGCTCGACGCGCCGGGGGTGCGAGGGCCCTCGTAACGCTGCTTGCAGCTTTAATTATTATTATTATTATTATTCAGGCGAAACAAGGGCCTTTTTGAGGGCCTAAACATGCTCAAAAACTCATGAAATTTTGCACACATGCCAGGTCTGGTGAAAAATTTTGTATTTTAATGGTTTTACATATGAGCACTGGGAAATGGCTCTAGAGCGCCACCTATGCCTTGTTAAATGCAGCCCTACGACCACATCGTTTGAGCTACATGTATGAAATTTGGCACACATGTGTATCATGCCAAGACGAACAAAAAAGTCTGTGGGCCCATTGACGCAAACCCAACAGGAAGTCCGCCATTTGGAAGAGAAGGTGACATTTTGGCTCTAATTTTGCCATTTCCATGCCTCGAACTTTTGCGAACTCCTCCTTGGGGTTTGATTTCATAACCTTCATATTTGGTCAGTGTCAACTACACCCTTGTGCCATGTTAAATTGCGGAGCTTTTGAGTTTTCACAATACTATGAGGCCGTGGCGCCATGGCGAATTTCGATGACTTGCCATGAAAATCTTATTGCCTCTCATTTTGTCATACATTTTCTGACCTTGACCAAAGTGAACACATATGATAAGGCTCCACCCCTAAACATAGTTCAACTGCCATATTTGACATCAAGGACAGCGCCACCTAGTGGGAACAGGAAATGTCATGTTTTACACTTTGGGGTACAGTATAGTGATGGGTGACATCTGCAGCCTCAAATTTCTCCAGAAAAGCCTTAAGGAGTTGGTCTTGGGTTACAGTGAAAACTGTGACTTTTCGCAAAAGGGTGTGACCCCAGCAGCATGGCGAACTTTGATGTCACGCCATGAAGAAACAAATTAGTATAACTCAATGAAATCCAGTCTGATCAGTACCAGACTTTACAGGCATGATGACAGACCCGCCCTGAACAGATTGATGTGCCCATTGTCGGGAATACGGACAGCGCCACCTAGTGGGAACAGGAAATGTCATGGCTTTAATTTTGTTGTACTGATTTTCACAGGTTCATTGTGGCCACCTCAAAAGCGGTGAATATCACCATCAGTCCCTTGTGATGCTTCAGTGCAAAAATTGTGACTTTAAACTGAACGCCGCACCCTGGTGGCAACGCGGTTCACCATGAAAGATGAAGTGGCTTTTGAGGGGCTTGGAAAGTTTAAAAAGTCTTGAAATTTGGCACACACCTCCAATGTGGTTAAGGCTTTGTTGTTATGTGATCATTTTCATTGAATATCCCAAAATGGCTCCACAGCGCCCCCTACAAAATTTCAAAATCACAGCCCCTGCTCTGTGTTTTATGTATGAGTCTGAAACCTGGTAAGCTTATAGGAGATATCAAGATGTACAAAAAAGTCTCTTGGAGCAATATCCCAAATCCAACAGGAAGTCAGCCATTTTAAAATTAATGTGCAATTTTGGCAACATTTTCCCCTCTTTTCAGGCATCGTTCTTTGACGAACTCCTCCAAGGGATTTCATCAGATTGGACCGATCTGCAGTTTGTGGAATCTAAAGACCTTTGTGATGTTAAATTGCGAAGCTTTTTACGTCCAGGGAAACGGGGTGGTTATGGCGGCACGTGGAGTTTCAATCACTCGCCAAAAAGCAGTAATCTGCTGTCACTCAAAAACACAATGTCCAATCTCTCCCAAAGGTCTCAGGTGTGATGAGACTCGAGCTTGGAAGTGTTTGTTATGCCATTTGTACATAATGGTTAGAGCGCCACCTAGTGGAACGACTAACTAATCATGAATGAATGAGTTGAAATGTTAGCTGGTGGTTAAATGCATGAATTCCATCAATGTGACATCAGATCGGACGTGCTGGTTTTAGGTGTTGGGCGTGGCTCGACGCGCCGGGGGTGCGAGGGCCCTCATAACGCTGCTTGCAGCTTTAATTAGGGCCCGAGCACTGGTAGTGCGAAGGCCCTATTGTAATTGCTCTGTTTATTATTATTATTATTATTATTATTATTATTAGGGCCCGAGCACTGACAGTGCGAAGGCCCTATTGTAATTGCTCTGTTTATTATTATTATTATTATTATTATTATTATTTCGGCAAATGAATTGGCCGTTTGAGAGCCTAAACATGCTCGAAAACTCATGAAATTTTGCACACGCGTCAGGTCTGGTGAAAATTTACGTATTTTAATGTTCTCAGACATGGCCAGGGAAAATTAGCTCAGTAGCGCCACCTAGAAAAATGAAAAACGCGAGCCCCCGGTATGGGTATGACCTACACGTTTGAAAGTCGGTACACCTATATAACGTTCAGAGTCGAACAAAAAAGTCTATTATGGCAATGTCCTAAACCCAACAGGAAGTCCGCCATTTTGGATTGAAGGTGACATTTTGGGTCTGATTTTACCGTTTCCATGCCTTGTACTTTAACGAACTCCTCCTTGGGATTTGGTCCTATAAACTTCAAATTTGGACAGTGTCAACTACACCGTTGTGCCATGTTAAATTGCGGAGCTTTTGAGTTTTCACAATACTATGAGGCCGTGGCGCCATGGCGAATTTCGATGACTCGCCATCAAAATCTTATTGCCTCTCATTCTGTCATACATGTTCCGATCTGGACCAAAGAGCACACATATGATAAGGCTCCACCCCTGAACATATTTCAACTGCCATATTTGACATCAAGGACAGCGCCACCTAGTGGGAACAGGAAATGTCATGTTTTACACTTTGGGGTACAGTATAGTGATGGGTGACATCTGCAGCCTCAAATTTCTCCAGGAAAGCCTTAAGGAGTTGGTCTTGGGTTACAGTGAAAACTGTGACTTTTCGCAAAAGGGTGTGACCCCAGCAGCATGGCGAACTTTGATGTCACGCCATGAAGAAACAAATTAGTATAACTCAATGAAATCCAGTCTGATCAGTACCAGACTTTACAGGCATGATATCAGACCCACCCTGAACAGATTGATGTGCCCATTGTCGGAAATACGGACAGCGCCACCTAGTGGCAACAGGAAATGTCATGGCTTTAATTTTGTTGTACTGATTTTCACAGGTTCATCGTGGCCACCTCAAAAGCGGTGAATATCAACATCAGTCCCTCGTGATGCTTCAGTGCGAAAATTGTGACTTTAAACTGAACGGCGCACCCTGGTGGCAACGCGGTTCACCATGAAAGATGAAGTGGCTTTTGAGGGACTTGGAAAGTTTATAGAGGCTTGAAATTTGGCACACACCTCCAAATGGATGTAGGCTTTGTTGTCATGTGATCATTTTCATTGAATAGCTCGAAATTGCTCCACAGCGCCCCCTACAAAATTTCAAAACAACAGCCCCTGCTCTGTGTTTCATCTATGAGTCTGAAACCTGGTAAGCTTATGGAAAATATCAAGATGTACAAAAAAGTCTCTTGGAGCAATATCCCAAATCCAACAGGAAGTCAGCCATTTTAAAGTTAATGTGTAATTTTGGCGACATTTTCCCCTCTTTTCAGGCTTCATACTTTGACGAACTCCTCCAAGGGATTTCATCATATTGAACCATTCTCCAGTGTGTGGAATCTAAAGACCTTTGTGATGTTAAATTGCGAAGCTTTTTACGTCCAGGGAAACGGGGTGGTTATGGCGGCACTTAGAGTTTCAATCACTCGCCAAAAAGCAGTAATCTGCTGTCACTCAAAAACACAATGTCCAATCTCTCCCAAACGTGTCAGGTGTGATGAGACTCGAGCTTGGAAGTGTTTGTTATGCCATTTGTACATAATGGTTAGAGCGCCACCTAGTGGAACGACTAACTAATCATGAATGAATGAGTTGAAATGTTAGCTGGTGGTTAAATGCATGAATTCCATCAATGTGACATCAGATCGGACGTGCTGGTTTTAGGTGTTGGGCGTGGCTCGACGCGCCGGGGGTGCGAGGGCCCTCATAACGCTGCTTGCAGCTTTAATTATTATTATTATTATTATTATTATTATTATTCCGGCAAATGAATTGGCCGTTTGAGGGCCTAAACATGCTCGAAAACTCATGAAATTTTGCACACGCGTCAGGTCTGGTGAAAATTTACGTATTTTAATGTTCTCAGACATGGCCAGGGAAAATTAGCTCAGTAGCGCCACCTAGAAAAATGAAAAACGCGAGCCCCCGGTATGGGTATGACCTACACGTTTGAAAGTCGGTACACCTATATAACGTTCAGAGTCAAACAAAAAAGTCTATTATGGCAATGTCCTAAACCCAACAGGAAGTCCGCCATTTTGGATTGAAGGTGACATTTTGGGTCTGATTTTACCGTTTCCATGCCTTGTACTTTAACGAACTCCTCCTTGGGATTTGGTCCTATAAACTTCAAATTTGGACAGTGTCAACTACACCCTTGTGCCATGTTAAATTGCGGAGCTTTTGAGTTTTCACAATAGTATGAGGCCGTGGCGCCATGGCGAATTTCGATGACTCGCCATGAAAATCTTATTGCCTCTCATTCTGTCATACATGTTCCGATCTGGACCAAAGAGCACACATATGATAAGGCTCCACCCCTGAACATATTTCAACTGCCATATTTGACATCAAGGACAGCGCCACCTAGTGGGAACAGGAAATGTCATGTTTTACACTTTGGGGTACAGTATAGTGATGGGTGACATCTGCAGCCTCAAATTACTCCAGGAAAGCCTTAAGGAGTTGGTCTTGGGTTACAGTGAAAACTGTGACTTTTCGCAAAAGGGTGTGACCCCAGCGGCGTGGCGAACTTTGATGTCACGCCATGAAGAAACAAATTAGTATAACTCAATGAAATCCAGTCTGATCAGTACCAGACTTTACAGGCATGATGTCAGACCCGCCCTGAACAGATTGATGTGCCCATTGTCGGAAATACGGACAGCGCCACCTAGTGGCAACAGGAAATGTCATGGCTTTAATTTTGTTGTACTGATTTTCACAGGTTCATCTTGGCCACCTCAAAAGCGGTGAATATCACCATCAGTCCCTCGTGATGCTTCAGTGCAAAAATTGTGAGTTTAAACTGAACGGCGCACCCTGGTGGCAACGCTGTTCAACATGAAAGATGAAGTGGCTTTTGAGGGTCTTGGCAAGTTTATAGAGGCTTGAAATTTGGCACACACCTCCAAATGGATGAAGGCTTTGTTGGCATGTGATCATTTTCATTGAATAGCGCGAAATTGCTCCACAGCGCCCCCTACAAAATTTCAAAACCACAGCCCCTGCTCTGTGTTCTATGTATGATTCTGAAACCTGGTAAGGTTATAGGAGATATCAAGATGTACAAAAAAGTCTCTTGGAGCAATATCCCAAATCCAACAGGAAGTCAGCCATTTTAAAATTAATGTGTAATTTTGGCAACATTTTCCCCTCTTTCCAGGCACCGTTCTTTGACGAACTCCTCCAAGGGATTTCATCATATTGAACCAATCTCCAGTGTGTGGAATCTAAAGACCTTTGTGATGTTAAATTGCGAAGCTTTTTACGTTCAGTGAAACGGGGTGGTTATGGTGGCACTTAGAGTTTGAATCACTCGCCAAAAAGCAGTAATCTGCTGTCACTCAAAAACACAATGTCCAATCTCTCCCAAACGTCAGATCGGAGGTGCTGGTTTTAGGTGTTGGGCTTGGCTCGACGCGCCGGGGGTGCGAGGGCCCTCGTAACGCTGCTTGCAGCTTTAATTATTATTATTATTATTATTCAGGCGAAACAAGGGCCTTTTTGAGGGCCTAAACATGCTCAAAAACTCATGAAATTTTGCACACATGCCAGGTCTGGTGAAAAATTTTGTATTTTAATGGTTTTACATATGAGCACTGGGAAATGGCTCTAGAGCGCCACCTATGCCTTGTTAAATGCAGCCCTACGACCACATCGTTTGAGCTACATGTATGAAATTTGGCACACATGTGTATCATGCCAAGACGAACAAAAAAGTCTGTGGGCCCATTGACGCAAACCCAACAGGAAGTCCGCCATTTGGAAGAGAAGGTGACATTTTGGCTCTAATTTTGCCATTTCCATGCCTCGAACTTTTGCGAACTCCTCCTTGGGGTTTGATTTCATAACCTTCATATTTGGTCAGTGTCAACTACACCCTTGTGCCATGTTAAATTGCGGAGCTTTTGAGTTTTCACAATACTATGAGGCCGTGGCGCCATGGCGAATTTCGATGACTTGCCATGAAAATCTTATTGCCTCTCATTTTGTCATACATTTTCTGACCTTGACCAAAGTGAACACATATGATAAGGCTCCACCCCTAAACATAGTTCAACTGCCATATTTGACATCAAGGACAGCGCCACCTAGTGGGAACAGGAAATGTCATGTTTTACACTTTGGGGTACAGTATAGTGATGGGTGACATCTGCAGCCTCAAATTTCTCCAGAAAAGCCTTAAGGAGTTGGTCTTGGGTTACAGTGAAAACTGTGACTTTTCGCAAAAGGGTGTGACCCCAGCAGCATGGCGAACTTTGATGTCACGCCATGAAGAAACAAATTAGTATAACTCAATGAAATCCAGTCTGATCAGTACCAGACTTTACAGGCATGATGACAGACCCGCCCTGAACAGATTGATGTGCCCATTGTCGGGAATACGGACAGCGCCACCTAGTGGGAACAGGAAATGTCATGGCTTTAATTTTGTTGTACTGATTTTCACAGGTTCATTGTGGCCACCTCAAAAGCGGTGAATATCACCATCAGTCCCTTGTGATGCTTCAGTGCAAAAATTGTGACTTTAAACTGAACGCCGCACCCTGGTGGCAACGCGGTTCACCATGAAAGATGAAGTGGCTTTTGAGGGGCTTGGAAAGTTTAAAAAGTCTTGAAATTTGGCACACACCTCCAATGTGGTTAAGGCTTTGTTGTTATGTGATCATTTTCATTGAATATCCCAAAATGGCTCCACAGCGCCCCCTACAAAATTTCAAAATCACAGCCCCTGCTCTGTGTTTTATGTATGAGTCTGAAACCTGGTAAGCTTATAGGAGATATCAAGATGTACAAAAAAGTCTCTTGGAGCAATATCCCAAATCCAACAGGAAGTCAGCCATTTTAAAATTAATGTGCAATTTTGGCAACATTTTCCCCTCTTTTCAGGCATCGTTCTTTGACGAACTCCTCCAAGGGATTTCATCAGATTGGACCGATCTGCAGTTTGTGGAATCTAAAGACCTTTGTGATGTTAAATTGCGAAGCTTTTTACGTCCAGGGAAACGGGGTGGTTATGGCGGCACGTGGAGTTTCAATCACTCGCCAAAAAGCAGTAATCTGCTGTCACTCAAAAACACAATGTCCAATCTCTCCCAAAGGTCTCAGGTGTGATGAGACTCGAGCTTGGAAGTGTTTGTTATGCCATTTGTACATAATGGTTAGAGCGCCACCTAGTGGAACGACTAACTAATCATGAATGAATGAGTTGAAATGTTAGCTGGTGGTTAAATGCATGAATTCCATCAATGTGACATCAGATCGGACGTGCTGGTTTTAGGTGTTGGGCGTGGCTCGACGCGCCGGGGGTGCGAGGGCCCTCATAACGCTGCTTGCAGCTTTAATTAGGGCCCGAGCACTGGTAGTGCGAAGGCCCTATTGTAATTGCTCTGTTTATTATTATTATTATTATTATTATTATTATTAGGGCCCGAGCACTGACAGTGCGAAGGCCCTATTGTAATTGCTCTGTTTATTATTATTATTATTATTATTATTATTATTTCGGCAAATGAATTGGCCGTTTGAGAGCCTAAACATGCTCGAAAACTCATGAAATTTTGCACACGCGTCAGGTCTGGTGAAAATTTACGTATTTTAATGTTCTCAGACATGGCCAGGGAAAATTAGCTCAGTAGCGCCACCTAGAAAAATGAAAAACGCGAGCCCCCGGTATGGGTATGACCTACACGTTTGAAAGTCGGTACACCTATATAACGTTCAGAGTCGAACAAAAAAGTCTATTATGGCAATGTCCTAAACCCAACAGGAAGTCCGCCATTTTGGATTGAAGGTGACATTTTGGGTCTGATTTTACCGTTTCCATGCCTTGTACTTTAACGAACTCCTCCTTGGGATTTGGTCCTATAAACTTCAAATTTGGACAGTGTCAACTACACCGTTGTGCCATGTTAAATTGCGGAGCTTTTGAGTTTTCACAATACTATGAGGCCGTGGCGCCATGGCGAATTTCGATGACTCGCCATCAAAATCTTATTGCCTCTCATTCTGTCATACATGTTCCGATCTGGACCAAAGAGCACACATATGATAAGGCTCCACCCCTGAACATATTTCAACTGCCATATTTGACATCAAGGACAGCGCCACCTAGTGGGAACAGGAAATGTCATGTTTTACACTTTGGGGTACAGTATAGTGATGGGTGACATCTGCAGCCTCAAATTTCTCCAGGAAAGCCTTAAGGAGTTGGTCTTGGGTTACAGTGAAAACTGTGACTTTTCGCAAAAGGGTGTGACCCCAGCAGCATGGCGAACTTTGATGTCACGCCATGAAGAAACAAATTAGTATAACTCAATGAAATCCAGTCTGATCAGTACCAGACTTTACAGGCATGATATCAGACCCACCCTGAACAGATTGATGTGCCCATTGTCGGAAATACGGACAGCGCCACCTAGTGGCAACAGGAAATGTCATGGCTTTAATTTTGTTGTACTGATTTTCACAGGTTCATCGTGGCCACCTCAAAAGCGGTGAATATCAACATCAGTCCCTCGTGATGCTTCAGTGCGAAAATTGTGACTTTAAACTGAACGGCGCACCCTGGTGGCAACGCGGTTCACCATGAAAGATGAAGTGGCTTTTGAGGGACTTGGAAAGTTTATAGAGGCTTGAAATTTGGCACACACCTCCAAATGGATGTAGGCTTTGTTGTCATGTGATCATTTTCATTGAATAGCTCGAAATTGCTCCACAGCGCCCCCTACAAAATTTCAAAACAACAGCCCCTGCTCTGTGTTTCATCTATGAGTCTGAAACCTGGTAAGCTTATGGAAAATATCAAGATGTACAAAAAAGTCTCTTGGAGCAATATCCCAAATCCAACAGGAAGTCAGCCATTTTAAAGTTAATGTGTAATTTTGGCGACATTTTCCCCTCTTTTCAGGCTTCATACTTTGACGAACTCCTCCAAGGGATTTCATCATATTGAACCATTCTCCAGTGTGTGGAATCTAAAGACCTTTGTGATGTTAAATTGCGAAGCTTTTTACGTCCAGGGAAACGGGGTGGTTATGGCGGCACTTAGAGTTTCAATCACTCGCCAAAAAGCAGTAATCTGCTGTCACTCAAAAACACAATGTCCAATCTCTCCCAAACGTGTCAGGTGTGATGAGACTCGAGCTTGGAAGTGTTTGTTATGCCATTTGTACATAATGGTTAGAGCGCCACCTAGTGGAACGACTAACTAATCATGAATGAATGAGTTGAAATGTTAGCTGGTGGTTAAATGCATGAATTCCATCAATGTGACATCAGATCGGACGTGCTGGTTTTAGGTGTTGGGCGTGGCTCGACGCGCCGGGGGTGCGAGGGCCCTCATAACGCTGCTTGCAGCTTTAATTATTATTATTATTATTATTCCGGCAAATGAATTGGCCGTTTGAGGGCCTAAACATGCTCGAAAACTCATGAAATTTTGCACACCCGTCAGGTCTGGTGAAAATTTACGTATTTTAATGTTCCCAGACATGGCCAGGGAAAATTAGCTCAGTAGCGCCACCTAGAAAAATGAAAAACGCGAGCCCCCGGTATGGGTATGACCTACACGTTTGAAAGTCGGTACACCTATATAACGTTCAGAGTCGAACAAAAAAGTCTATTATGGCAATGTCCTAAACCCAACAGCAAGTCCGCCATTTTGGATTGAAGGTGACATTTTGGCTCTGATTTTACCGTTTCCATGCCTTGTACTTTAACGAACTCCTCCTTGGGATTTGGTCCTATAAACTTCAAATTTGGACAGTGTCAACTACACCCTTGTGCCATGTTAAATTGCGGAGCTTTTGAGTTTTCACAATACTATGAGGCCGTGGCGCCATGGCGAATTTCGATGACTCGCCATGAAAATCTTATTGCCTCTCATTCTGTCATACATGTTCCGATCTGGACCAAAGAGCACACATATGATAAGGCTCCACCCCTGAACATATTTCAACTGCCATATTTGACATCAAGGACAGCGCCACCTAGTGGGAACAGGAAATGTCATGTTTTACACTTTGGGGTACAGTATAGTGATGGGTGACATCTGCAGCCTCAAATTTCTCCAGGAAAGCCTTAAGGAGTTGGTCTTGGGTTACAGTGAAAACTGTGACTTTTCGCAAAAGGGTGTGACCCCAGCAGCATGGCGAACTTTGATGTCACGCCATGAAGAAACAAATTAGTATAACTCAATGAAATCCAGTCTGATCAGTACCAGACTTTACAGGCATGATGTCAGACCCGCCCTGAACAGATTGATGTGCCCATTGTCGGAAATACGGACAGCGCCACCTAGTGGCAACAGGAAATGTCATGGCTTTAATTTTGTTGTACTGATTTTCACAGGTTCATCGTGGCCACCTCAAAAGCGGTGAATATCACCATCAGTCCCTCGTGATGCTTCAGTGCAAAAAATGTGACTTTAAACTGAACGGCGCACCCTGGTGGCAACGCTGTTCAACATGAAAGATGAAGTTACTTTTGAGGGGCTTGGAAAGTTTATAGAGGCTTTAAACTTGGCCCACGCCTCCAATGTGATGAAGGCTTTGTTGTTATGTAACCATTTTCCTTGAATAGCGCAAAATGGCTCCACAGCGCCCCCTACAAAATTCCAAAATATCAGCCCCTGCTCTGTGTTTTATCTATGAGTCTGAAACTTGGTAAGCTTATGGAAGATCTTAAGATGTACAAAAAAGTCTCTTGGAGCAATATCCCAAATCCAACAGGAAGTCAGCCATTTTAAAGTTAATGTGTAATTTTGGCGGCATTTTCCCCTCTTTTCAGGCACCGTTCTTTGACGAACTCCTCCAAGGGATTTCATCATATTGAACCATTCTCCAGTGTGTGGAATCTAAAGACCTTTGTGATGTTAAATTGCGAAGCTTTTTACATTCAAGGAAACGGGGTGGTCATGGCGGCACGTGGAGTTTGAATCACTCGCCAAAAAGCAGTAATATGCTGTCACTCAAAGACACAATGTCCAATCTCTCCCAAAGGTCGCAGGCGTGATGCGACTCGAGCTCGGAAATGTTTGTTATGCCCTTTGTCTATAATGGTTAGAGCGCCACCTAGTGGGACGACTATACTCATGGTTGAACCAAATGAAATGTTAACTGGTGGTTAAATGCATGAATTCCATCAATGTGACATCAGATCGGACGTGCTGGTTTCAGGTGTTGGGCATGGCTCGACACGCCGGGGGTGCGAGGGCCCTCATAACGCTGCTTGCAGCTTTAATTATTATTATTATTCACCCCAAACAAGGGCCTTTTTGAGGGCCTAAACATGCTCAAAAACTCATGAAATTTTGCACACATGCCAGGTTTGGTGAAAAATTTTGTATTTTAATGGTTTTACATATGAGCACTGGGAAATGGCTCTACAGCGCCACCTATGCCTTGTTAAATGCAGCCCTACGACCACATCGTTTGAGCTACATGTATGAAATTTGGCACACATGTGTATCATGCCAAGACGAACAAAAAAGTCTGGGGGCCCATTGACGCAAACCCAACAGGAAGTCCGCCATTTGGAAGAGAAGGTGACATTTTGGCTCTAATTTTGCCATTTCCATGCCTCGAACTTTAACGAACTCCTCCTTGGGATTTGGTCCTATAAACTTCAAATTTGGACAGTGTCAACTACACCCTTGTGCCATGTTAAATTGCGGAGCTTTTGAGTTTTCACAATACTATGAGGCCATGGCGCCATGGCGAATTTCGATGACTCGCCATGAAAATCTTATTGCCTCTCATTTTGTCATACATTTTCTGACCTTGACCAAAGTGAACACATATGATAAGGCTCCACCCCTGAACATATTTCAACTGCCATATTTGACCTCAAGGACAGCGCCACCTAGTGGGAACAGGAAATGTTATGTTTTACACTTTGGGGTACAGTATAGTGATGGGTGACATCTGCAGCCTCAAATTTCTCCAGGAAAGCCTTAAGGAGTTGGTCTTGGGTTACAGTGAAAACTGTGAGTTTTCGCGAAAGGGTGTGACCCCAGCAGCATGGCGAACTTTGATGTCACGCCATGAAGAAACAAATTAGTATAACTCAATGAAATCCAGTCTGATCAGTACCAGACTTTACAGGCATGATGTCAGACCCGCCCTGAACAGATTGATGTGCCCATTGTCGGAAATACGGACAGCGCCACCTAGTGGCAACAGGAAATGTCATGGCTTTAATTTTGTTGTACTGATTTTCACAGGTTCATCGTGGCCACCTCAAAAGCGGTGAATATCACCATCAGTCCCTCGTGATGCTTCAGTGCAAAAATTGTGACTTTAAACTGAACGGCGCACCCTGGTGGCAACACGGTTCAACATGAAAGATGAAGTGGCTTTTGAGGGGCTTGGAAAGTTTATAGAGGCTTTAAATTTGGCACACACCTCCAATGTGATGAAGGCTTTGCTGTCATGTGATCATTTTCATTGAATAGCGCGAAATGGCTCCACAGCGCCCCCTACAATATTTCAAAATATCAGCCCCTGCTCTGTGTTTTATGTATGAGTCTGAAACCTGGTAAGCTTATAGGAGATATCAAGATGTACAAAAAAGTCTCTTGGAGCAATATCCCAAATCCAACAGGAAGTCAGCCATTTTAAAATTAATGTGCAATTTTGGCAACATTTTCCCCGCTTTTCAGGCATGATTCTTTGACGAACTCCTCCAAGGGATTTCATCATATTGAACCAATCTCCAGTCTGTGTAATCTAAAGACCTTTGTGATGTTAAATTGCGAAGCTTTTTACGTTCAGGGAAACGGGGTGGTCATGGCGGCACGTAGAGTTTCAATCACTCGCCAAAAAGCAGTAATCTGCTGTCACTCAAAGACACAATGTCCAATCTCTCCCAAAGCTCATAGGCGTGATGAGACTCGAGCTCGGAAATGTTTGTTATTCCATTTGTACATAATGGTTAGAGTGCCACCTAGTGGAACGACTAACTAATCATGAATGAATGAGTTGAAATGTTAGGTGGTGGTTAAATGCATGAATTCCATCAATGTGACATCAGATCGGAGGTGCTGGTTTTAGGTGTTGGGCGTGGCTCGACGCGCCGGGGGTGCGAGGGCCCTCATAACGCTGCTTGCAGCTTTAATTATTATTATTATTATTTCGGCAAATGAATTGGCCGTTTGAGGGCCTAAACATGCTCGAAAACTCATGAAATTTTGCACACGCGTCAGGTCTGGTGAAAATTTACGTATTTTAATGTTCCCAGACATGGCCAGGGAAAATTAGCTCAGTAGCGCCACCTAGAAAAATGAAAAACGCGAGGCCCCGGTATGGGTATGACCTACACGTTTGAAAGTCGGTACACCTATATAACGTTCAGAGTCGAACAAAAAAGTCTATTATGGCAATGTCCTAAACCCAACAGGAAGTCCGCCATTTTGGATTGAAGGTGACATTTTGGCTATGATTTTACTGTTTCCATGCCTTGTACTTTAACGAACTCCTCCTTGGGATTTGGTCCTATAAACTTCAAATTTGGACAGTGTCAACTACACCCTTGTGCCATGTTAAATTGCGGAGCTTTTGAGTTTTCACAATACTATGAGGCCGTGGCGCCATGGCGAATTTCGATGACTCGCCATGAAAATCTTATTGCCTCTCATTCTGTCATACATGTTCCGATCTGGACCAAAGAGCACACATATGATAAGGCTCCACCCCTGAACATATTTCAACTGCCATATTTGACATCAAGGACAGCGCCACCTAGTGGGAACAGGAAATGTCATGTTTTACACTTTGGGGTACAGTATAGTGATGGGTGACATCTGCAGCCTCAAATTTCTCCAGAAAAGCCTTAAGGAGTTGGTCTTGGGTTACAGTGAAAACTGTGAGTTTTCGCGAAAGGGTGTGACCCCAGCAGCATGGCGAACTTTGATGTCACGCCATGAAGAAACAAATTAGTATAACTCAATGAAATCCAGTCTGATTAGTACCAGACTTTACAGGCATGATGTCACACCCGCCCTGAACAGATTGATGTGCCCATTGTCGGAAATACGGACAGCGCCACCCAGTGGCAACAGGAAATGTCATGGCTTTAATTTTGTTGTACTGATTTTCACAGGTTGATCGTGGCCACCTCAAAAGCGGTGAATATCACCATCAGTCCCTTGTGATGCTTCAGTGCAAAAATTGTGACTTTAAACTGAACGGCGCACCCTGGTGGCAACGCGGTTCACCATGAAAGATGAAGTGGCTTTTGAGGGTCTTGGCAAGTTTATAGAGGCTTGAAATTTGGCACACACCTCCAATGTGACGAAGGCTTTGTTGTCATGTGATCATTTTCATTGAATATCCCAAAATGGCTCCACAGCGCCCCCTACAAAATTTCAAAACCACAGCCCCAGCTCTGTGTTTTATGTATGAATCTGAAACCTGGTAGGCTTATAGGAGATATCAAGATGTACAAAAAAGTCTCTTGGAGCAATATCCCAAATCCAACAGGAAGTCAGCCATTTTAAAATTAATGTGCAATTTTGGCAACATTTTCCCCTCTTTTCAGGCATCGTTCTTTGACGAACTCCTCCAAGGGATTTCATCAGATTGGACCGATCTGCAGTTTGTGGAATCTAAAGACCTTTGTGATGTTAAATTGCGAAGCTTTTTACGTCCAGGGAAACGGGGTGGTTATGGCGGCACTTAGAGTTTGAATCACTCGCCAAAAAGCAGTAATCTGCTGTCACTCAAAAACACAATGTCCAATCTCTCCCAAACGTCTCAGGTGTGATTAGACTCGAGCTCGGAAGTGTTTGGTATGCCATTTGTACATAATGGTTAGAGTGCCACCTAGTGGAACGACTAACTAATCATGAATGAATGAGTTGAAATGTAGGCTGGTGGTTAAATGCATGAATTCCATCAATGTGACATCAGATCGGACGTGCTGGTTTTAGGTGTTGGGCGTGGCTCGACGCGCCGGGGGTGCGAGGGCCCTCATAACGCTGCTTGCAGCTTTAATATTATTATTATTATTATTATTCACCCCAAACAAGGGCCTTTTTGAGGGCCTAAACATGCTCAAAAACTCATGAAATTTTGCACACATGCCAGGTCTGGTGAAAAATTTTGTATTTTAATGGTTTTACATATGAGCACTGGGAAATGGCTCTACAGCGCCACCTATGCCTTGTTAAATGCAGCCCTACGACCACATCGTTTGAGCTACATGTATGAAATTTGGCACACATGTGTATCATGCCAAGACGAACAAAAAAGTCTGTGGGCCCATTGACGCAAACCCAACAGGAAGTCCGCCATTTGGAAGAGAAGGTGACATTTTGGCTCTAATTTTGCCATTTCCATGCCTCGAACTTTAACGAACTCCTCCTTGGGATTTGGTCCTATAAACTTCAAATTTGGACAGTGTCAACTACACCCTTGTGCCATGTTAAATTGCGGAGCTTTTGAGTTTTCACAATACTATGAGGCCGTGGCGCCATGGCGAATTTCGATGACTCGCCATGAAAATCTTATTGCCTCTCATTTTGTCATACATTTTCTGACCTTGACCAAAGTGAACACATATGATAAGGCTCCACCCCTGAACATATTTCAACTGCCATATTTGACCTCAAGGACAGCGCCACCTAGTGGGAACAGGAAATGTTATGTTTTACACTTTGGGGTACAGTATAGTGATGGGTGACATCTGCAGCCTCAAATTTCTCCAGGAAAGCCTTAAGGAGTTGGTCTTGGGTTTCAGTGAAAACTGTGAGTTTTCGCGAAAGGGTGTGACCCCAGCAGCATGGCGAACTTTGATGTCACGCCATGAAGAAACAAATTAGTATAACTCAATGAAATCCAGTCTGATCAGTACCAGACTTTACAGGCATGATGTCAGACCCGCCCTGAACAGATTGATGTGCCCATTGTCGGAAATACGGACAGCGCCACCTAGTGGCAACAGGAAATGTCATGGCTTTAACTTTGTTGTACTGATTTTCACAGGTTGATCGTGGCCACCTCAAAAGCGGTGAATATCACCATCAGTCCCTCGTGATGCTTCAGTGCAAAAATTGTGACTTTAAACTGAACGGCGCACCCTGGTGGCAACGCGGTTCATCATGAAAGATGAAGTGGCTTTGAGGGGCTTGGAAAGTTTATAGAGGCTTTAAATTTAGCACACCCCTCCAAATGGACGAAGGCTTTGTTGTCATGTGATCATTTTCATTGAATAGCGCAAAATGGCTCCACAGCGCCCCGTACAATATTTCAAAACATCAGCCCCTGCTCTGTGTTTCATCTATGAGTCTGACACTTGGTATGCTTGTGTAAGATATCAAGATGTACAAAAAAGTCTCTTGGAGCAATATCCCAAATCCAACAGGAAGTCAGCCATTTTAAAATTAATGTGTAATTTTGATGACATTTTCCCCCCTTTTCAGGCCTCATACTTTGACGAACTCCTCCAAGGGATTTCATCATATTGAAGCATTCTTCAGTGTGTAGAATCTAAAGACCTTTGTGATGTTAAATTGCGAAGCTTTTTCCGTTCAGGGAAACGGGGTGGTCATGGCGGCACGTAGAGTTTCAATCACTCGCAAAAAGCAGTAATCTGCTGTCACTAAAAAACACAATGTCCAATCTCTCCCAAAGGTCGCAGGTGTGATGAGACTCGAGCTTGGGAATGTTTGTTATGCTATTTGTCAATAATGGTTAGAGCGCCACCTAGTGGCATGACTATAATCCTGGTTGAATAAGATGAAATGTTAGCTGGTGATTAAAAGCATGAAATCCATCAATGTGACATCACATCGGACGTGCCGGTTTGAGGTGTTGGCAGTGGCTCGACGTGCCGGGGGTGCGAGGGCCCTCATAACGCTGCTTGCAGCTTTAATTAGGGCCCGAGCACCGAGAGTGCGAAGGCCCTATTGTATCTGCTCCGTTTCTTATTAGGGCCCGAGCACTGAGAGTGCGAAGGCCCTATTGTATCTGCTCCGTTTCTTATTATTATTAGGGCCCGAGCACTGACAGTGCGAAGGCCCTATTGTAATTGCTCTGTTTATTATTATTAGGGCCCGAGCACCGAGAGTGCGAAGGCCCTATTGTATCTGCTCCGTTTCTTATTATTATTATTATTATTATTATTATTATTCACCCCAAACAAGGGCCTTTTTGAGGGCCTAAACATGCTCAAAAACTCATGAAATTTTGCACACATGCCAGGTCTGGTGAAAAATTTTGTATTTTAATGGTTTTACATATGAGCACTGGGAAATGGCTCTACAGCGCCACCTATGCCTTGTTAAATGCAGCCCTACGACCACATCGTTTCAGCTACATGTATGAAATTTGGCACACATGTGTATCATGCCAAGACGAACAAAAAAGTCTGTGGGCCCATTGACGCAAACCCAACAGGAAGTCCGCCATTTGGAAGAGAAGGTGACATTTTGGCTCTAATTTTGCCATTTCCATGCCTCGAACTTTTGCGAACTCCTCCTTGGGGTTTCATTTCATAACCTTCAAATTTGGACAGTGTCAACTACACCCTTGTGCCATGTTAAATTGCGGAGCTTTTGAGTTTTCACAATACTATGAGGCCGTGGCGCCATGGCGAATTTCGATGACTCGCCATGAAAATCTTATTGCCTCTCATTTTGTCATACATTTTCTGACCTTGACCAAAGTGAACACATATGATAAGGCTCCACCCCTGAACATATTTCAACTGCCATATTTGACATCAAGGACAGCGCCACCTAGTGGGAACAGGAAATGTCATGTTTTACACTTTGGGGTACAGTATAGTGATGGGTGACATCTGCAGCCTCAAATTTCTCCAGAAAAGCCTTAAGGAGTTGGTCTTGGGTTACAGTGAAAACTGTGAGTTTTCGCAAAAGGGTGTGACCCCAGCAGCATGGCGAACTTTGATGTCACGCCATGAAGAAACAAATTAGTATAACTCAATGAAATCCAGTCTGATCAGTACCAGACTTTACAGGCATGATGTCACACCCGCCCTGAACAGATTGATGTGCCCATTGTCAGGAATATGAAGAGCGCCACCTAGTGGGAACAGGAAATGTCATGTCTTACACTTTGTTGTACTGATTTTCACAGGTTCATAGTGGCCACCTCAAAAGCGGTGAATATCACCATCAGTCCTTGATGATGCTTTAGTGCAAAAATTGTGACTTTAAACTGAACGGCGCACCCTGGTGGCAACGCTGTTCACCATGAAAAATGAAGTGGCTTTTGAGGGGCTTGGAAAGTTTATAGAGGCTTGAAATTTGGCACACACCTACATTGTGCTTAAGGCTTTGTTGTTATGTGATCATTTTCATTGAATAGCGCAAAATGGCTCCACAGCGTCCCCTACAAAATTTCAAAACATCAGCCCCAGCTCTGTGTTTTATGTATGAGTCTGAAACCTGGTAAGCTTATAGGAGATATCAAGATGTACAAAAAAGTCTCTTGGAGCAATATCCCAAATCCAACAGGAAGTCAGCCATTTTAAAATTAATGTGTAATTTTTGTGACATTTTCCCCTCTTTCCAGGCACCGTTCTTTGACGAACTCCTCCAAGGGATTTCATCATATTGAACCAATCTCCAGTGTGTGGAATCTAAAGACCTTTGTGATGTTAAATTGCGAAGGTTTTTACGTTCAGGGAAACGGGGTGGTCATGGCGGCATGTGGAGTTTCAGTCACTCGCCAAAAAGCAGTAATCTGCTGTCACTCAAAATCAAAATGTCCAATATGTCCCAAAGGTCGCAGGCGTGATGAGACTCGAGCTCGGAAATGTTTGTTATGCCATTTGTCAGTAATGGTTAGAGCGCCACCTAGTGGGACAACTATAATCATGATTGAATGAGATGAAATGTTAGCTGGTGGTTAAATGCATGAATGTCATTAATGTGACATCAGATCGGAGGTGCTGGTTGTAGGTGTTGGGCGTAGCTCGACGCGATGGGGTGCGAGGGCCCTCATAACGCTGCTTGCAGCTTTAATTATTATTATTATTATTATTATTCCGGCAAATGAATTGGCCGTTTGAGGGCCTAAACATGCTCGAAAACTCATGAAATTTTGCACACGCGTCAGGTCTGGTGAAAATTTACGTATTTTAATGTTCTCAGACATGGCCAGGGAAAATTAGCTCAGTAGCGCCACCTAGAAAAATGAAAAACGCGAGCCCCCGGTATGGGTATGACCTACATGTTTGAAAGTCGGTACACCTATATAACGTTCAGAGTCGAACAAAAAAGTCTATTATGGCAATGTCCTAAACCCAACAGGAAGTCCGCCATTTTGGATTGAAGGTGAGATTTTGGGTCTGATTTTACCGTTTCCATGCCTTGTACTTTAACGAACTCCTCCTTGGGATTTGGTCCTATAAACTTGAAATTTGGACAGTGTCAACTACACCCTTGTGCCATGTTAAATTGCGGAGCTTTTGAGTTTTCACAATACTATGAGGCCGTGGCGCCATGGCGAATTTCGATGACTCGCCATGAAAATCTTATTGCCTCTCATTCTGTCATACATGTTCCGATCTGGACCAAACAGCACACATATGATAAGGCTCCACCCCTGAACATATTTCAACTGCCATATTTGACATCAAGGACAGCGCCACCTAGTGGGAACAGGAAATGTCATGTTTTACACTTTGGGGTACAGTATAGTGATGGGTGACATCTGCAGCCTCAAATTTCTCCAGGAAAGCCTTAAGGAGTTGGTCTTGGGTTACAGTGAAAACTGTGAGTTTTCGCGAAAGGGTGTGACCCCAGCAGCATGGCGAACTTTGATGTCACGCCATGAAGAAACAAATTAGTATAACTCAATGAAATCCAGTCTGATCAGTACCAGACTTTACAGGCATGATGTCAGACGCGCCCTGAACAGATTGATGTGCCCATTGTCGGAAATACGGACAGCGCCACCTAGTGGCAACAGGAAATGTCATGGCTTTAATTTTGTTGTACTGATTTTCACAGGTTCATCGTGGCCACCTCAAAAGCGGTGAATATCACCATCAGTCCCTCGTGATGCTTCAGTGCAAAAATTGTGACTTTAAACTGAACGGCGCACCCTGGTGGCAACGCTGTTCACCATGAAAGATGAAGTGGCTTTTGAGGGTCTTGGCAAGTTTATAGAGGCTTGAAATTTGGCACACACCTCCAATGTGACGAAGGCTTTGTTGTTCTGTGATCATTTTCATTGAATATCCCAAAATGGCTCCACAGCGCCCCCTACAAAATTTCAAAACCACAGCCCCAGCTCTGTGTTTTATGTATGAATCTGAAACCTGGTAGGCTTATAGGAGATATCAAGATGTACAAAAAAGTCTCTTGGAGCAATATCCCAAATCCAACAGGAAGTCAGCCATTTTAAAATTAATGTGCAATTTTGGCGACATTTTCTCCTCTTTTCAGGCTTCATACTTTGACGAACTCCTCCAAGGGATTTCATCATATTGAACCATTCTCCAGTGTGTGGAATCTAAAGACCTTTGTGATGTTAAATTGCGAAGCTTTTTACGTCCAGGGAAACGGGGTGGTTATGGCGGCACTTAGAGTTTGAATCACTCGCCAAAAAGCAGTAATCTGCTGTCACTCAAAAACACAATGTCCAATCTCTCCCAAACGTCTCAGGTGTGATGAGACTCGAGCTTGGAAGTGTTTGTTATGCCATTTGTCAGTAATGGTTAGAGCGCCACCTAGTGGGACGACTATAATGATGATTGAATGAGATGAAATGTTAGCTGGTGGTTAAATGCATGAATTCCATCAATGTGACATCAGATCGGAGGTGCTGGTTGTAGGTGTTGGGCGTGGCTCGACGCGATGGGGTGCGAGGGCCCTCATAACGCTGCTTGCAGCTTTAATTATTATTATTATTATTATTATTATTTCGGCAAATGAATTGGCCGTTTGAGGGCCTAAACATGCTCGAAAACTCATGAAATTTTGCACACGCGTCAGGTCTGGTGAAAATTTACGTATTTTAATGTTCCCAGACATGGCCAGGGAAAATTAGCTCAGTAGCGCCACCTAGAAAAATGAAAAACGCGAGCCCCCGATATGGGTATGACCTACATGTTTGAAAGTCGGCACACCTATATAACGTTCAGAGTCGAACAAAAAAGTCTATTATGGCAATGTCCTAAACCCAACAGGAAGTCCGCCATTTTGGATTGAAGGTGACATTTTGGCTCTGATTTTACCGTTTCCATGCCTCGAACTTTAACGAACTCCTCCTTGGGGTTTGATTTCATAACCTTCATATTTGGTCAGTGCCAACTACACCCTTGTGCCATGTTAAATTGCGGAGCTTTTGAGTTTTCACAATACCATGAGGCCGTGGCGCCACGGCGAATTTCGATGACTCGCCATGAAAATCTTATTGCCTCTCATTTTGTCATACATTTTCTGACCTTGACCAAAGTGAACACATATGATAAGGCTCCACCCCTGAACATATTTCAACTGCCATATTTGACATCAAGGACAGCGCCACCTAGTGGGAACAGGAAATGTCATGTTTTACACTTTGGGGTACAGTATAGTGATGGGTGACATCTGCAGCCTCAAATTTCTCCAGGAAAGCCTTAAGGAGTTGGTCTTGGGGTACAGTGAAAACTGTGGCTTTTCACGAAAGGGTGTGACCTCAGCAGCATGGCGAACTTTGATATCTCGCCATGAAGAAACAAATTAGTATAACTCCATGAAATCCAGTCTGATTAGTACCAGACTTTACAGGCATGATGTCACACCCGCCCTGAACAGATTGATGTGCCCATTGTCAGGAATATGAAGAGCGCCACCTAGTGGGAACAGGAAATGTCATGTCTTACACTTTGTTGTACTGATTTTCACAGGTTCATAGTGGCCACCTCAAAAGCGGTGAATATCACCATCAGTCCTTGATGATGCTTTAGTGCAAAAATTGTGACTTTAAACTGAACGGCGCACCCTGGTGGCAACGCTGTTCACCATGAAAAATGAAGTGGCTTTTGAGGGGCTTGGAAAGTTTATAGAGGCTTGAAATTTGGCGCACGCCTCCATTGTGATGAATGCTTTGTTGTTATGTGATCATTTTCATTGAATAGCGCAAAATGGCTCCACAGCGCCCCCTACAAAATTTCAAAACCACAGCCCCAGCTCTGTGTTTTATGTATGAGTCTGAAACCTGGTAAGCTTATAGGAGATATCAAGATGTACAAAAAAGTCTCTTGGAGCAATATCCCAAATCCAACAGGAAGTCAGCCATTTTAAAATTAATGTGTAATTTTTGTGACATTTTCCCCTCTTTCCAGCCACCGTTCTTTGACGAACTCCTCCAAGGGATTTCATCATATTGAACCAATCTCCAGTGTGTGGAATCTAAAGACCTTTGTGATGTTAAATTGCGAAGCTTTTTACGTTCAGGGAAACGGGTGGTCATGGCGGCACGTGGAGTTTCAGTCACTCGCCAAAAAGCAGTAATCTGCTGTCACTCAAAAACACAATGTCCAATCTCTCCCAAAGCTCATAGGCGTGATGAGACTCGAGCTCGGAAATGTTTGTTATGCCATTTGTACATGATGGTTAGAGCGCCACCTAGTGGGACGACTATAATCATGGTTGAATGAGATGAAATGTTAGCTGGTGGTTGAATGCATGAATTTCATCAATGTGACATCAGATCGGACGTGCTGGTTGTAGGTGTTGGGCGTAGCTCGACGCGATGGGGTGCGAGGGCCCTCATAACGCTGCTTGCAGCTTTAATTATTATTATTATTATTATTTCGGCAAATGAATTGGCCGTTTGAGGGCCTAAACATGCTCGAAAACTCATGAAATTTTGCACACGCGTCAGGTCTGGTGAAAATTTACGTATTTTAATGTTCTCAGACATGGCCAGGGAAAATTAGCTCAGTAGCGCCACCTAGAAAAATGAAAAACGCGAGCCCCCGGTATGGGTATGACCTACATGTTTGAAAGTCGGTACACCTATATAATGTTCAGAGTCGAACAAAAAAGTCTATTATGGCAATGTCCTAAACCCAACAGGAAGTCCGCCATTTTGGATTGAAGGTGACATTTTGGCTCTGATTTTACCATTTCCATGCCTCGAACTTTGACGAACTCCTCCTTGGGGTTTGATTTCATAACCTTCATATTTGGTCAGTGCCAACTACACCCTTATGCCATGTTAAATTGCGGAGCTTTTGAGTTTTCACAATACCATGAGGCCGTGGCGCCATGGCGAATTTCGATGACTCGCCATGAAAATCTTATTGCCTCTCATTCTGTCATAGATTTTCTGACCTTGACCAAAGTGAACACATATGATAAGGCTCCATCCCTGAACATATTTCAACTGCCATATTTTACATCAGGGACAGCGCCACCTAGTGGGAACAGGAAATGTCATGTTTTACACTTTGGGGTACAGTATTGTGATGGGTGACATCTGCAGCCTCAAATTTCTCCAGGAAAGCCTTAAGGAGTTGGTCTTGGGTTACAGTGAAAACTGTGACTTTTCGCAAAAGGGTGTGACACCAGCGGCATGGCGAACTTTGATGTCACGCCATGAAGAAACAAATTAGTATAACTCAATGAAATCCAGTCTGATCAGTACCAGACTTTACAGGCATGATGTCAGACCCGCCCTGAACAGATTGATGTGCCCATTGTCGGGAATACGTACAGCGCCACCTAGTGGGAACAGGAAATGTCACGTCTTACACTTTGTTGTACTGATTTTCACAGGTTCATCGTGGCCACCTCAAAAGCGGTGAATATCAACATCAGTCCCTCGTGATGCTTCAGTGCAAAAATTGTGACTTTAAACTGAACGGCGCACCCTGGTGGCAACGTGGTTCACCATGAAAGATGAAGTGGCTTTTGAGGGGCTTGGAAAGTTTATAGAGGCTTGAAATTTGGCACACACCTCCAAATGGGTGTAGGCTTTGTTGTCATGTGATCATTTTCATTGAATAGCGCGAAATTGCTCCACAGCGCCCCCTACAAAATTTCAAAAAGTCAGCCCCAGCTCTGTGTTTCATCTATGAGTCTGAAACCTGGTAAGCTTATGGAAAATATCAAGATGTACAAAAAAGTCTCTTGGAGCAATATCCCAAATCCAACAGGAAGTCAGCCATTTTAAAATTAATGTGTAATTTTGGCGACATTTTCCCCTCTTTTCAGGCTTCATACTTTGACGAACTCCTCCAAGGGATTTCATCATATTGAACCATTCTCCAGTGTGTGGAATCTAAAGACCTTTGTGATGTTAAATTGCGAAGCTTTTTACGTTCAAGGAAACGGGGTGGTCATGGCGGAACGTGGAGTTTCAATCACTCGCCAAAAAGCAGTAATATGCTGTCACTCAAAGACACAAAGTCCAATCTCTCCCAAAGGTCGCAGGCGTGATGAGACTCGAGCTCGGAAATGTTTGTTATGCCCTTTGTCTATAATGGTTAGAGCGCCACCTAGTGGGACGACTATACTCATGGTTGAACCAAATGAAATGTTAACTGGTGGTTAAATGCATGAATTCCATCAATGTGACATCAGATCGGACGTGCTGGTTTCAGGTGTTGGGCATGGCTCGACACGCCGGGGGTGCGAGGGCCCTCATAACGCTGCTTGCAGCTTTAATTAGGGCCCGAGCACTGACAGTGCGAAGGCCCTATTGTAATTGCTCTGTTTATTATTATTAGGGCCCGAGCACTGAGAGTGCGAAGGCCCTATTGTATCTGCTCCGTTTCTTCTTATTATTATTATTATTATTATTATTATTATTATTATTCAGGCGAAACAAGGGCCTTTTTGAGGGCCTAAACATGCTCAAAAACTCATGAAATTTTGCACACATGCCAGGTCTGGTGAAAAATTTTGTATTTTAATGGTTTTACATATGAGCACTGGGAAATGGCTCTACAGCGCCACCTATGCCTTGTTAAATGCAGCCCTACGACCACATGGTTTGAGCTACATGTATGAAATTTGGCACACATGTGTATCATGCCAAGACGAACAAAAAAGTCTGTGGGCCCATTGACGCAAACCCAACAGGAAGTCCGCCATTTGGAAGAGAAGGTGACATTTTGGCTCTAATTTTGCCATTTCCATGCCTCGAACTTTTGCGAACTCCTCCTTGGGGTTTCATTTCATAACCTTCAAATTTGGACAGTGTCAACTACACCCTTGTGCCATGTTAAATTGCGGAGCTTTTGAGTTTTCACAATACTATGAGGCCGTGGCGCCATGGCGAATTTCGATGACTCGCCATGAAAATCTTATTGCCTCTCATTTTGTCATACATGTTCCGATCTGGACCAAAGAGCACACATATGATAAGGCTCCACCCCTGAACATATTTCAACTGCCATATTTGACATCAAGGACAGCGCCACCTAGTGGGAACAGGAAATGTCATGTTTTACACTTTGGGGTACAGTATAGTGATGGGTGACATCTGCAGCCTCAAATTTCTCCAGGAAAGCCTTAAGGAGTTGGTCTTGGGTTACAGTGAAAACTGTGAGTTTTCGCGAAAGGGTGTGACCCCAGCAGCATGGCGAACTTTGATGTCACGCCATGAAGAAACAAATTAGTATAACTCAATGAAATCCAGTCTGATCAGTACCAGACTTTACAGGCATGATGTCAGACCCACCCTGAACAGATTGATGTGTCCATTGTCGGAAATACGGACAGCGCCACCTAGTGGCAACAGGAAATGTCATGGCTTTAATTTTGTTGTACTGATTTTCACAGGTTCATCGTGACCACCTCAAAAGCGGTGAATATCAACATCAGTCCCTCGTGATGCTTCAGTGCAAAAATTGTGACTTTAAACTGAACGGCGCACCCTGGTGGCAACGCGGTTCACCATGAAAGATGAAGTGGCTTTTGAGGGGCTTGGAAAGTTTATAGAGGCTTGAAATTTGGCACACACCTCCAAATGGATGTAGGCTTTGTTGTCATGTGATCATTTTCATTGAATAGCGCGAAATTGCTCCACAGCGCCCCCTACAAAATTTCAAAACAACAGCCCCTGCTCTGTGTTTCATCTATGAGTCTGAAACCTGGTAAGCTTATGGAAAATATCAAGATGTACAAAAAAGTCTCTTGGAGCAATATCCCAAATCCAACAGGAAGTCAGCCATTTTAAAATTAATGTGTAATTTTGGCGACATTTTCCCCTCTTTTCAGGCTTCATACTTTGACGAACTCCTCCAAGGGATTTCATCATATTGAACCATTCTCCAGGGTGTGGAATCTAAAGACCTTTGTGATGTTAAATTGCGAAGCTTTTTACGTTCAAGGAAACGGGGTGGTCATGGCGGCACGTGGAGTTTCAATCACTGGCCAAAAAGCAGTAATATGCTGTCACTCAAAGACACAATGTCCAATCTCTCCCAAAGGTCGCAGGCGTGATGAGACTCGAGCTCGGAAATGTTTGTTATTCCCTTTGTCTATAATGGTTAGAGCGCCACCTAGTGGGACGACTATAATGATGACTGAATGAGATGAAATGTTAGCTGGTGGTTAAATGCATGAATTCCATCAATGTGACATCAGATCGGACGTGCTGGTTTCAGGTGTTGGGCGTGGCTCGACACGCCGGGGGTGCGAGGGCCCTCATAACGCTGCTTGCAGCTTTAATTATTATTATTATTATTATTTCGGCAAATGAATTGGCCGTTTGAGGGCCTAAACATGCTCGAAAACTCATGAAATTTTGCACACGCGTCAGGTCTGGTGAAAATTTACGTATTTTAATGTTCTCAGACATGGCCAGGGAAAATTAGCTCAGTAGCGCCACCTAGAAAAATGAAAAACGCGAGCCCCCGGTATGGGTATGACCTACATGTTTGAAAGTTGGTACACCTATATAACGTTCAGAGTCGAACAAAAAAGTCTATTATGGCAATGTCCTAAACCCAACAGGAAGTCAGCCATTTTGGATTGAAGGTGACATTTTGGGTCTGATTTTATCGTTTCCATGCCTTGTACTTTAACGAACTCCTCCTTGGGATTTGGTCCTATAAACTTCAAATTTGGTCAGTGTCAACTACACCCTTGTGCCATGTTAAATTGCGGAGCTTTTGAGTTTTCACAATACTATGAGGCCGTGGCGCCATGGCGAATTTTGATGACTCGCCATGAAAATCTTATTGCCTCTCATTCTGTCATACATGTTCCGATCTGGACCAAAGAGCACACATATGATAAGGCTCCACCCCTGAACATATTTCAACTGCCATATTTGACATCAAGGACAGCGCCACCTAGTGGGAACAGGAAATGTCATGTTTTACACTTTGGGGTACAGTATAGTGATGGGTGACATCTGCAGCCTCAAATTTCTCCAGGAAAGCCTTAAGGAGTTGGTCTTGGGTTACAGTGAAAACTGTGACTTTTCGCAAAAGGGTGTGACCCCAGCAGCATGGCGAACTTTGATGTCACGCCATGAAGAAACAAATTAGTATAACTCAATGAAATCCAGTCTGATCAGTACCAGACTTTACAGGCATGATGTCAGACCCGCCCTGAACAGATTGATGTGCCCATTGTCGGGAATACGGACAGCGCCACCTAGTGGCAACAGGAAATGTCATGGCTTTAATTTTGTTGTACTGATTTTCACAGGTTCATCGTGGCCACCTCAAAAGCGGTGAATATCACCATCAGTCCCTCGTGATGCTTCAGTGCAAAAATTGTGACTTTAAACTGAACGGCGCACCCTGGTGGCAACGCTGTTCACCATGAAAGATGAAGTGGCTTTTGAGGGTCTTGGCAAGTTTATAGAGGCTTGAAATTTGGCACACACCTCCAAATGGATGAAGGCTTTGTTGGCATGTGATCATTTTCATTGAATAGCGCGAAATGGCTCCACAGCGCCCCCTACAAATTTTCAAAACCACAGCCCCTGCTCTGTGTTCTATGTATGATTCTGAAACCTGGTAAGCTTATAGGAGATGTCAAGATGTACAAAAAAGTCTCTTGGTGCAATATCCCAAATCCAACAGGAAGTCAGCCATTTTAAAATGAATGTGCAATTTTGGCAACATCTTCCCCTCTTTCCAGGCACCGTTCTTTGACGAACTCCTCCAAGGGATTTCATTATATTGAACCAATCTCCAGTGTGTGGAATCTAAAGACCTTTGTGATGTTAAATTGCGAACGTTTTTACGTTCAGGGAAACGGGTGGTCATGGCGGCATGTGGAGTTTCAGTCACTCGCCAAAAAGCAGTAATCTGCTGTCACTCAAAATCAAAATGTCCAATATGTCCCAAAGGTCGCAGGCGTGATGAGACTCGAGCTGGGAAATGTTTGTTATGCCATTTGTCAGTAATGGTTAGAGCGCCACCTAGTGGGACGACTATAATCATGATTGAATGAGATGAAATGTTAGCTGGTGGTTGAATGCATGAATTTCATCAATGTGACATCAGATCGGACGTGCTGGTTGTAGGTGTTGGGCGTAGCTCGACGCGATGGGGTGCGAGGGCCCTCATAACGCTGCTTGCAGCTTTAATTATTATTATTATTCACCCCAAACAAGGGACTTTTTGAGGGCCTAAACATGCTCAAAAACTCATGAAATTTTGCACACATGCCAGGTCTGGTGAAAAATTTTGTATTTTAATGGTTTTACTTATGAGCACTGGGAAATGGCTCTAGAGCGCCACCTATGGCTTGTTAAATGCAGCCCTACGACCACATGGTTTGAGCTACATGTATGAAATTTGGCACACATGTGTATCATTCCAAGACGAACAAAAAAGTCTGTGGGCCCATTGACGCAAACCCAACAGGAAGTCCGCCATTTGGAAGAGAAGGTGACATTTTGGCTCTAATTTTGCCATTTCCATGCCTCGAACTTTAACGAACTCCTCCTTGGGATTTGGTCCTATAAACTTCAAATTTTGACAGTGTCAACTACACCCTTGTGCCATGTTAAATTGCGGAGCTTTTGAGTTTTCACAATACTATGAGGCCGTGGCGCCATGGCGAATTTCGATGACTCGCCAAGAAAATCTTATTGCCTCTCATTTTGTCATACATTTTCTGACCTTGACCAAAGAGCACACATATGATAAGGCTCCACCCCTGAACATATTTCAACTGCCATATTTGACATAAGGGCCAGCGCCACCTAGTGGGAACAGGAAATGTCATGTTTTACACTTTGGGGTACAGTATTGTGATGGGTGACATCTGCAGCCTCATATTTCTCCAGGAAAGCCTTAAGGAGTTGGTCTTGGGGTACAGTGAAAACTGTGAGTTTTCGCAAAAGGGTGTGACCCCAGCAGCATGGCGAACTTTGATGTCTCGCCATGAAGAAACAAATTAGTATAACTCAATGAAATCCAGTCTGATCAGTACCAGACTTTACAGGCGTGATGTCAGACCCGCCCTGAACAGATTGATGTGCCCATTGTCAGGAATATGAAGAGCGCCACCTAGTGGGAACAGGAAATGTCATGTCTTACACTTTGTTGTACTGATTTTCACAGGTTCATCGTGGCCACCTCAAAAGCGGTGAATATCAACATCAGTCGCTCGTGATGTTTCAGTGCAAAAATTGTGACTTTAAAATGAACGGCGCACCCTGGTGGCAACGCTGTTCACCATGAAAAATGAAGTGGCTTTTGAGGGTCTTGGCAAGTTTATAGAGGCTTGAAATTTGGCACACACCTCCAATGTGATGAAGGCTTTGTTGTCATGTGATCATTTTCATTGAATATCCCAAAATGGCTCCACAGCGCCCCCTACAAAATTTCAAACCCACAGCCCCAGCTCTGTGTTTTATGTATGAATCTGAAACCTGGTAGGCTTATAGGAGATATCAAGATGTACAAAAAAGTCTCTTGGAGCAATATCCCAAATCCAACAGGAAGTCAGCCATTTTAAAATTAATGTGCAATTTTGGCAACATTTTCCCCTCTTTTCAGGCACCGTTCTTTGACGTACTCCTCCAAGGGATTTCATCAGATTGATGCAATCTCCTGTGTGTGGAATCTAAAGACCTTTGTGATGTTAAATTGCGAAGCTTTTTACATTCAGGGAAACGGGGTGGTCATGGCGGCACGTAGAGTTTCAGTCACTCGCCAAAAAGCACAAATCTGCTGTCACTCAAAAACACAATGTCCAATGTCTCCCAAAGCTCATAGGCGTGATGAGACTCGAGCTCGGAAATGTTTGTTATGTCATTTGTACATAATGGTTAGAGCGCCACCTAGTGGAATGACTAACTAATCACGAATGAATGAGTTGAAATGTTAGCTGGTGGTTAAATGCATGAATTCCATCAATGTGACATCAGATCGGACGTGCTGGTTTTAGGTGTTGGGCGTGGCTCGACGCGCCGGGGGTGCGAGGGCCCTCATAACGCTGCTTGCAGCTTTAATTATTATTATTATTATTATTATTATTCAGGCGAAACAAGGGCCTTTTTGAGGGCCTAAACATGCTCAAAAACTCATGAAATTTTGCACACATGCCAGGTCTGGTGAAAAATTTTGTATTTTAATGGTTTTACATATGAGCACTGGGAAATGGCTCTAGAGCGCCACCTATGCCTTGTTAAATGCAGCCCTACGACCACATCGTTTCAGCTACATGTATGAAATTTGGCACACATGTGTATCATGCCAAGACGAACAAAAAAGTCAGTGGGCCCATTGACGCAAACCCAACAGGAAGTCCGCCATTTGGAAGAGAAGGTGACATTTTGGCTCTAATTTTGCCATTTCCATGCCTCGAACTTTTGCGAACTCCTCCTTGGGGTTTGATTTCATAACCTTCATATTTGGTCAGTGCCAACTACACCCTTGTGCCATGTTAAATTGCGGAGCTTTTGAGTTTTCACAATACCATGAGGCCGTGGCGCCACGGCGAATTTCGATGACTCGCCATGAAAATCTTATTGCCTCTCATTTTGTCATACATTTTCTGACCTTGACCAAAGTGAACACATATGATAAGGCTCCACCCCTGAACATATTTCAACTGCCATATTTGACATCAAGGACAGCGCCACCTAGTGGGAACAGGAAATGTCATGTTTTACACTTTGGGGTACAGTATTGTGATGGGTGACATCTGCAGCCTCAAATTTCTCCAGGAAAGCCTTAAGGAGTTGGTCTTGGGTTACAGTGAAAACTGTGACTTTTCGCAAAAGGGTGTGACCCGAGCGGCATGGCGAACTTTGATGTCACGCCATGAAGAAACAAATTAGTATAACTCAATGAAATCCAGTCTGATCAGTACCAGACTTTACAGGCATGATGTCAGACCCGCCCTGAACAGATTGATGTGCCCATTGTCGGAAATACGGACAGCGCCACCTAGTGGCAACAGGAAATGTCATGGCTTTAATTTTGTTGTACTGATTTTCACAGGTTCATCGTGGCCACCTCAAAAGCGGTGAATATCAACATCAGTCCCTCGTGATGCTTCAGTGCAAAAATTGTGACTTTAAACTGAACGGCGCACCCTGGTGGCAACGCGGTTCACCATGAAAGATGAAGTGGCTTTTGAGGGGCTTGGAAAGTTTATAGAGGCTTGAAATTTGGCACACACCTCCAAATGGATGTAGGCTTTCTTGGCATGTGATCATTTTCATTGAATATCCCAAAATGGCTCCACAGCGCCCCCTTCAAAATTTCAAAACCACAGCCCCTGCTCTGTGTTTTATGTATGAATCTGAAACCTGGTAAGCTTATAGGAGATATCAAGATGTACAAAAAAGTCTCTTGGAGCAATATCCCAAATCCAACAGGAAGTCAGCCATTTTAAAATTAATGTGCAATTTTGGCAACATTTTCCCCTCTTTTCAGGCACCGTGCTTTGACGTACTCCTCCAAGGGATTTCATCAGATTGAACCATTCTCCAGTGTGTGGAATCTAAAGACCTTTGTGATGTTAAATTGCGAAGCTTTTTACGTCCAGGGAAACGGGGTGGTTATGGCGGCACTTAGAGTTTGAATCACTCGCCAAAAAGCAGTAATCGGCTGTCACTCAAAAATACAATGTCCAATCTCTCCCAAAGTTCGCAGGTGTGATGAGACTCGAGCTAGGAAATGTTTGTTATGCCATTTGTCAGTAATGGTTAGAGCGCCACCTAGTGGAACGACTAACTAATCATGAATGAATGAGTTGAAATGTTAGCTGGTGGTTAAATGCATGAATTCCATCAATGTGACATCAGATCGGACGTGCTGGTTTTAGGTGTTGGGCGTGGTTCGACGCGCCGGGGGTGCGAGGGCCCTCATAACGCTGCTTGCAGCTTTAATTATTAGGGCCCGAGCACTGACTGTGCGAAGGCCCTATTGTATCTGCTCTGTTTCTTATTATTAGGGCCTGAGCACTGACAGTGCGAAGGCCCTATTGTAATTGCTCTGTTTATTATTATTATTATTATTATTATTATTATTATTATTATTATTAGGGCCCGAGCACTGACAGTGCGAAGGCCCTATTGTAATTGCTCTGTTTATTATTATTATTATTATTATTATTATTATTTCGGCAAATGAATTGGCCGTTTGAGGGCCTAAACATGCTCGAAAACTCATGAAATTTTGCACACGCGTCAGGTCTGGTGAAAATTTACGTATTTTAATGTTCTCAGACATGGCCAGGGAAAATTAGCTCAGTAGCGCCACCTAGAAAAATGAAAAACGCGAGCCCCCGGTATGGGTATGACCTACATGTTTGAAAGTCGGTACACCTATATAATGTTCAGAGTCGAACAAAAAAGTCTATTATGGCAATGTCCTAAACCCAACAGGAAGTCCGCCATTTTGGATTGAAGGTGACATTTTGGCTCTGATTTTACCATTTCCATGCCTCGAACTTTGACGAACTCCTCCTTGGGGTTTGATTTCATAACCTTCATATTTGGTCAGTGCCAACTACACCCTTATGCCATGTTAAATTGCGGAGCTTTTGAGTTTTCACAATACCATGAGGCCGTGGCGCCATGGCGAATTTCGATGACTCGCCATGAAAATCTTATTGCCTCTCATTCTGTCATAGATTTTCTGACCTTGACCAAAGTGAACACATATGATAAGGCTCCATCCCTGAACATATTTCAACTGCCATATTTTACATCAGGGACAGCGCCACCTAGTGGGAACAGGAAATGTCATGTTTTACACTTTGGGGTACAGTATTGTGATGGGTGACATCTGCAGCCTCAAATTTCTCCAGGAAAGCCTTAAGGAGTTGGTCTTGGGTTACAGTGAAAACTGTGACTTTTCGCAAAAGGGTGTGACACCAGCGGCATGGCGAACTTTGATGTCACGCCATGAAGAAACAAATTAGTATAACTCAATGAAATCCAGTCTGATCAGTACCAGACTTTACAGGCATGATGTCAGACCCGCCCTGAACAGATTGATGTGCCCATTGTCGGGAATACGTACAGCGCCACCTAGTGGGAACAGGAAATGTCACGTCTTACACTTTGTTGTACTGATTTTCACAGGTTCATCGTGGCCACCTCAAAAGCGGTGAATATCAACATCAGTCCCTCGTGATGCTTCAGTGCAAAAATTGTGACTTTAAACTGAACGGCGCACCCTGGTGGCAACGCGGTTCACCATGAAAGATGAAGTGGCTTTTGAGGGGCTTGGAAAGTTTATAGAGGCTTGAAATTTGGCACACACCTCCAAATGGGTGTAGGCTTTGTTGTCATGTGATCATTTTCATTGAATAGCGCGAAATTGCTCCACAGCGCCCCCTACAAAATTTCAAAAAGTCAGCCCCAGCTCTGTGTTTCATCTATGAGTCTGAAACCTGGTAAGCTTATGGAAAATATCAAGATGTACAAAAAAGTCTCTTGGAGCAATATCCCAAATCCAACAGGAAGTCAGCCATTTTAAAATTAATGTGTAATTTTGGCGACATTTTCCCCTCTTTTCAGGCTTCATACTTTGACGAACTCCTCCAAGGGATTTCATCATATTGAACCATTCTCCAGTGTGTGGAATCTAAAGACCTTTGTGATGTTAAATTGCGAAGCTTTTTACGTTCAAGGAAACGGGGTGGTCATGGCGGAACGTGGAGTTTCAATCACTCGCCAAAAAGCAGTAATATGCTGTCACTCAAAGACACAAAGTCCAATCTCTCCCAAAGGTCGCAGGCGTGATGAGACTCGAGCTCGGAAATGTTTGTTATGCCCTTTGTCTATAATGGTTAGAGCGCCACCTAGTGGGACGACTATACTCATGGTTGAACCAAATGAAATGTTAACTGGTGGTTAAATGCATGAATTCCATCAATGTGACATCAGATCGGACGTGCTGGTTTCAGGTGTTGGGCATGGCTCGACACGCCGGGGGTGCGAGGGCCCTCATAACGCTGCTTGCAGCTTTAATTATTATTATTAGGGCCCGAGCACTGAGAGTGCGAAGGCCCTATTGTATCTGCTCCGTTTCTTATTAGGGCCCGAGCACCGAGAGTGCGAAGGCCCTATTGTATCTGCTCCGTTTCTTATTATTATTATTATTATTATTCAGGCAAAACAAGGGCCTTTTTGAGGGCCTAAACATGCTCAAAAACTCATGAAATTTTGCACACATGCCAGGTCTGGTGAAAAATTTTGTATTTTAATGGTTTTACATATGAGCACTGGGAAATGGCTCTACAGCGCCACCTATGCCTTGTTAAATGCAGCCCTACGACCACATCGTTTGAGCTACATGTATGAAATTTGGCACACATGTGTATCATGCCAAGACGAACAAAAAAGTCAGTGGGCCCATTGACGCAAACCCAACAGGAAGTCCGCCATTTGGAAGAGAAGGTGACATTTTGGCTCTAATTTTGCCATTTCCATGCCTCGAACTTTAACGAACTCCTCCTTGGGATTTGGTCCTATAAACTTCAAATTTGGACAGTGTCAACTACACCCTTGTGCCATGTTAAATTGCGGAGCTTTTGAGTTTTCACAATACCATGAGGCCGTGGCGCCATGGCGAATTTCGATGACTCGCCATGAAAATCTTATTGCCTCTCATTTTGTCATACATTTTCTGACCTTGACCAAAGTGAACACATATGATAAGGCTCCACCCCTGAACATATTTCAACTGCCATATTTGACATCAGCGACAGCGCCACCCAGTGGGAACAGGAAATGTCATGTTTTACACTTTGGGGTACAGTATAGTGATGGGTGACATCTGCAGCCTCAAATTTCTCCAGGAAAGGCGTAAGGAGTTGGTCTTGGGGTACAGTGAAAACTGTGACTTTTCACGAAAGGGTGTGACCTCAGCAGCATGGCGAACTTTGATATCTCGCCATGAAGAAACAAATTAGTATAACTCAATGAAATCCAGTCTGATCAGTACCAGACTTTACAGGCATGATGTCAGACCCGCCCTGAACAGATTGATGTGCCCATTGTCAGGAATATGAAGAGCGCCACCTAGTGGGAACAGGAAATGTCATGTCTTACACTTTGTTGTACTGATTTTCACAGGTTCATCGTGGCCACCTCAAAAGCGGTGAATATCACCATCAGTCCCTTGTGATGCTTCAGTGCAAAAATTGTGACTTTAAACTGAACGGCGCACCCTGGTGGCAACGCGGTTCATCATGAAAGATGAAGTGGCTTTTGAGGGGCTTGGAAAGTTTATAGAGGCTTGAAATTTGGCACACACCTCCAAATGGATGAAGGCATTGTTGTTATGTAACCATTTTCCTTGAATAGCGCAAAATGGCTCCACAGCGCCCCCTACAATATTTCAAAACATCAGCCCCTGCTCTGTGTTTTATCTATGAGTCTGACACTTGGTAAGCTTTTGTAAGATATCAAGATGTACAAAAAAGTCTCTTGGAGCAATATCCCAAATCCAACAGGAAGTCAGCCATTTTAAAATTAATGTGTAATTTTGATGACATTTTCCCCCCTTTTCAGGCCTCATACTTTGACGAACTCCTCCAAGGGATTTCATCATATTGAAGCATTCTTCAGTGTGTAGAATCTAAAGACCTTTGTGATGTTAAATTGCGAAGCTTTTTCCGTTCAGGGAAACGGGGTGGTCATGGCGGCACGTGGAGTTTCAATCACTCGCAAAAAGCAGTAATCTGCTGTCACTAAAAAACACAATGTCCAATCTCTCCCAAAGGTCGCAGGTGTGATGAGACTCGAGCTTGGAAATGTTTGTTATGCTATTTGTCAATAATGGTTAGAGCGCCACCTAGTGGCATGACTATAATCCTGGTTGAATAAGATGAAATGTTAGCTGGTGATTAAAAGCATGAAATCCATCAATGTGACATCACATCGGACGTGCCGGTTTGAGGTGTTGGCAGTGGCTCGACGTGCCGGGGGTGCGAGGGCCCTCATAACGCTGCTTGCAGCTTTAATTATTATTATTATTATTCACCCCAAACAAGGGCCTTTTTGAGGGCCTAAACATGCTCAAAAACTCATGAAATTTTGCACACATGCCAGGTTTGGTGAAAAATTTTGTATTTTAATGGTTTTACATATGAGCACTGGGAAATGGCTCTACAGCGCCACCTATGCCTTGTTAAATGCAGCCCTACGACCACATCGTTTGAGCTACATGTATGAAATTTGGCACACATGTGTATCATGCCAAGACGAACAAAAAAGTCTGGGGGCCCATTGACGCAAACCCAACAGGAAGTCCGCCATTTGGAAGAGAAGGTGACATTTTGGCTCTAATTTTGCCATTTCCATGCCTCGAACTTTAACGAACTCCTCCTTGGGATTTGGTCCTATAAACTTCAAATTTGGACAGTGTCAACTACACCCTTGTACCATGTTAAATTGCGGAGCTTTTGAGTTTTCACAATACTATGAGGCCGTGGCGCCATGGCGAATTTCGATGACTCGCCATGAAAATCTTATTGCCTCTCATTTTGTCATACATTTTCTGACCTTGACCAAAGTGAACACATATGATAAGGCTCCACCCCTGAACATATTTCAACTGCCATATTTGACCTCAAGGACAGCGCCACCTAGTGGGAACAGGAAATGTTATGTTTTACACTTTGGGGTACAGTATAGTGATGGGTGACATCTGCAGCCTCAAATTTCTCCAGGAAAGCCTTAAGGAGTTGGTCTTGGGTTACAGTGAAAACTGTGAGTTTTCGCGAAAGGGTGTGACCCCAGCAGCATGGCGAACTTTGATGTCACGCCATGAAGAAACAAATTAGTATAACTCAATGAAATCCAGTCTGATCAGTACCAGACTTTACAGGCATGATGTCAGACCCGCCCTGAACAGATTGATGTGCCCATTGTCGGAAATACGGACAGCGCCACCTAGTGGCAACAGGAAATGTCATGGCTTTAATTTTGTTGTACTGATTTTCACAGGTTCATCGTGGCCACCTCAAAAGCGGTGAATATCACCATCAGTCCCTCGTGATGCTTCAGTGCAAAAATTGTGACTTTAAACTGAACGGCGCACCCTGGTGGCAACGCTGTTCACGATGAAAGATGAAGTGGCTTTTGAGGGTCTTGGCAAGTTTATAGAGGCTTGAAATTTGGCACACACCTCCAATGTGATGAAGGCTTTGTTGTTATGTGATCATTTTCATTGAATATCCCAAAATGGCTCCACAGCGCCCCCTACAAATTTTCAAAACCACAGCCCCAGCTCTGTGTTTTATGTATGAATCTGAAACCTGGTAGGCTTATAGGAGATATCAAGATGTACAAAAAAGTCTCTTGGAGCAATATCCCAAATCCAACAGGAAGTCAGCCATTTTAAAATTAATGTGCAATTTTGGCAACATTTTCCCCTCTTTTCAGGCACCGTGCTTTGACGTACTCCTCCAAGGGATTTCATCAGATTGGACCGATCTGCAGTTTGTGGAATCTAAAGACCTTTGTGATGTTAAATTGCGAAGCTTTTTGCGTCCAGGGAAACGGGGTGGTTATGGCAGCCCTTAGAGTTTGAATCACTCGCCAAAAAGCAGTAATCTGCTGTCACTCAAAAACACAATGTCCAATCTCTCCCAAACGTCTCAGGTGTGATTAGACTCGAGCTTGGAAGTGTTTGTTATGCCATTTGTACATAATGGTTAGAGCGCCACCTAGTGGAACGACTAACTAATCATGAATGAATGAGTTGAAATGTTAGCTGGTGGTTAAATGCATGAATTCCATCAATGTGACATCAGATCGGACGTGCTGGTTTTAGGTGTTGGGCGTGGCTCGACGCGCCGGGGGTGCGAGGGCCCTCATAACGCTGCTTGCAGCTTTAATTATTATTATTATTATTCCGGCAAATGAATTGGCCTTTTGAGGGCCTAAACATGCTCGAAAACTCATGAAATTTTGCACACGCGTCAGGTCTGGTGAAAATTTACGTATTTTAATGTTCTCAGACATGGCCAGGGAAAATTAGCTCAGTAGCGCCACCTAGAAAAATGAAAAATGCGAGCCCCCGGTATGGGTATGACCTACATATTTGAAAGTCAGTACACCTATATAACGTTGCGAGTCGAACAAAAAAGTCTATTATGGCAATGTCCTAAACCCAACAGGAAGTCCGCCATTTTGGATTGAAGGTGACATTTTGGGTCTGATTTTACCGTTTCCATGCCTTGTACTTTAACGAACTCCTCCTTGGGATTTGGTCCTATAAACTTCAAATTTGGACAGTGTCAACTACACCCTTGTGCCATGTTAAATTGCGGAGCTTTTGAGTTTTCACAATAGTATGAGGCCGTGGCGCCATGGCGAATTTTGATGACTCGCCATGAAAATCTTATTGCCTCTCATTCTGTCATACATGTTCCGATCTGGACCAAACAGCACACATATGATAAGGCTCCACCCCTGAACATATTTCAACTGCCATATTTGACATCAAGGACAGCGCCACCTAGTGGGAACAGGAAATGTCATGTTTTACACTTTGGGGTACAGTATAGTGATGGGTGACATCTGCAGCCTCAAATTTCTCCAGGAAAGCCTTAAGGAGTTGGTCTTGGGTTACAGTGAAAACTGTGACTTTTCGCAAAAGGGTGTGACCCCAGCAGCATGGCGAATTTTGATGTCACGCCATGAAGAAACAAATTAGTATAACTCAATGAAATCCAGTCTGATCAGTACCAGACTTTACAGGCATGATGTCAGACCCGCCCTGAACAGATTGATGTGCCCATTGTCAGGAATATGAAGAGCGCCACCTAGTGGGAACAGGAAATGTCATGTCTTACACTTTGTTGTACTGATTTTCACAGGTTCATAGTGGCCACCTCAAAAGCGGTGAATATCACCATCAGTCCTTGATGATGCTTTAGTGCAAAAATTGTGACTTTAAACTGAACGGCGCACCCTGGTGGCAACGCTGTTCACCATGAAAAATGAAGTGGCTTTTGAGGGGCTTGGAAAGTTTATAGAGGCTTGAAATTTGGCACACACCTCCATTGTGCTTAAGGCTTTGTTGTTATGTGATCATTTTCATTGAATAGCGCAAAATGGCTCCACAGCGCCCCCTACAAAATTTCAAAACGTCAGCCCCAGCTCTGTGTTTTATGTATGAGTCTGAAACCTGGTAAGCTTATAGGAGATATCAAGATGTACAAAAAAGTCTCTTGGAGCAATATCCCAAATCTAACAGGAAGTCAGCCATTTTAAAATTAATGTGTAATTTTTGTGACATTTTCCCCTCTTTCCAGGCACCGTTCTTTGACGAACTCCTCCAAGGGATTTCATCATATTGAACCAATCTCCAGTGTGTGGAATCTAAAGACCTTTGTGATGTTAAATTGCGAAGCTTTTTACATTCAGGAAACGGGGTGGTCATGGCGGCATGTGGAGTTTCAGTCACTCGCCAAAAAGCAGTAATCTGCTGTCACTCAAAATCAAAATGTCCAATATGTCCCAAAGGTCGCAGGCGTGATGAGACTCGAGCTCGGAAATGTTTGTTATGCCATTTGTCAGTAATGGTTAGAGCGCCATCTAGTGGGACTACTATAATCATGATTGAATGAGATGAAATGTTAGCTGGTGGTTGAATGCATGAATTCCATCAATGTGACATCACATCGGAGGTGCTGGTTGTAGGTGTTGGGTGTAGCTCGACGCGATGGGGTGCGAGGGCCCTCATAAAGCTGCTTGCAGCTTTAATTATTAGGGCCCGAGCACCGAGAGTGCGAAGGCCCTATTGTATCTGCTCCGTTTCTTATTATTATTATTAGGGCCCGAGCACTGACAGTGCGAAGGCCCTATTGTAATTGCTCTGTTTATTATTATTAGGGCCCGAGCACTGACAGTGCGAAGGCCCTATTGTAATTGCTCTGTTTATTATTATTAGGGCCCGAGCACTGATAGTGCGAAGGCCCTATTGTAATTGCTCTGTTTATTATTATTATTATTATTAGGGCCCGAGCACTGACAGTGCGAAGGCCCTATTGTAATTGCTCTGTTTATTATTATTATTATTATTAGGGCCCGAGCACTGACAGTGCGAAGGCCCTATTGTAATTGCTCTGTTTATTATTATTATTATTATTATTCCGGCAAATGAATCGGCCTTTTGAGGGCCTAAACATGCTCGAAAACTCTTGAAATTTTGCGCACGCGTCAGGTCTGGTGAAAATTTACGTATTTTAATGGTTTTACATATGAGCACTGGGAAATGGCTCTACAGCGCCACCTATGCCTTGTTAAATGCAGCCCTACGACCACATCGTTTGAGGTACATGTATGAAATTTGGCACACATCTGTACCATGCCAAGACGAACAAAAAAGTCTGTGGGCCCATTGACGCAAACCCAACAGGAAGTCCGCCATTTGGAAGAGAAGGTGACATTTTGGCTCTAATTTTGCCATTTCCATGCCTCGAACTTTTGCGAACTCCTCCTTGGGGTTTCATTTCATAACCTTCAAATTTGGACAGTGTCAACTACACCCTTGTGCCATGTTAAATTGCGGAGCTTTTGAGTTTTCACAATACTATGAGGCCGTGGCGCCATGGCGAATTTCGATGACTCGCCATGAAAATCTTATTGCCTCTCATTTTGTCATACATTTTCTGACCTTGACCAAAGTGAACACATATGACAAGGCTCCACCCCTGAACATATTTCAACTGCCATATTTGACACCAGGGACAGCGCCACCTAGTGGGAACAGGAAATGTCATGTTTTACACTTTGGGGTACAGTATAGTGATGGGTGACACCTGCAGCCTCAAATTTCTCCAGGAAAGCCTTAAGGAGTTGGTCTTGGGTTACAGTGAAAACTGTGAGTTTTCGCAAAAGGGTGTGACCCCAGCAGCATGGCGAACTTTGATGTCACGCCATGAAGAAACAAATTAGTATAACTCAATGAAATCCAGTCTGTTCAGTACCAGACTTTACAGGCATGATGTCAGACCCGCCCTGAACAGATTGATGTGCCCATTGTCGGGAATACGTACAGCGCCACCTAGTGGCAACAGGAAATGTCATGGCTTTAATTTTGTTGTACTGATTTTCACAGGTTCATCGTGGCCACCTCAAAAGCGGTGAATATCAACATCAGTCCCTCGTGATGCTTCAGTGCAAAAATTGTGACTTTAAACTGAACGGCGCACCCTGGTGGCAACGCGGTCCACCAGGAAAGATGAAGTGGCTTTTGAGGGGCTTGGAAAGTATATAGAGGCTTTAAATTTAGCACACCCCTCCAAATGGATGAAGGCTTTGTTGTCATGTGATCATTTTTATTGAATAGCGCGAAATGGCTCCACAGCGCCCCCTACAAAATTTCAAAACCACAGCCCCAGCTCTGTGTTTTATGTATGAGTCTGAAACCTGGTAAGCTTATAGGAGATATCAAGATGTACAAAAAAGTCTCTTGGAGCAATATCCAAAATCCAACAGGAAGTCAGCCATTTTAAAATTAATGTTTAATTTTGGCAACATTTTCCCCTCTTTCCAGGCATCGTTCTTTGACGTACTCCTGCAAGGGATTTCATCAGATTGATGCGATCTCCTGTGTGTGGAATCTAAAGACCTTTGTGATGTTAAATTGCGAAGCTTTTTACATTCAGGGAAACGGGGTGGTCATGGCGGCACGTGGAGTTTGAATCACTCGCCAAAAAGCAGTAATCTGCTGTCACTCAAAAACACAATGTCCAATCTCTCCCAAAGCTCATAGGCGTGATGAGACTCGAGCTCGGAAATGTTTGTTATGCCATTTGTGCATAAGGGTTAGAGCGCCACCTAGTGGAACGACTAACAAATCATGAATGAATGAGTTGAAATGTTAGCTGGTGGTTAAATGCATGAATTCCATCAATGTGACATGAGATCGGACGTGCTGGTTTTAGGTGTTGGGCGTGGCTCGACGCGCCGGGGGTGCGAGGGCCCTCATAACGCTGCTTGCAGCTTTAATTATTATTATTATTATTATTCCGGCAAATGAATTGGCCGTTTGAGGGCCTAAACATGCTCGAAAACTCATGAAATTTTGCACACGCGTCAGGTCTGGTGAAAATTTACGTATTTTAATGTTCTCAGACATGGCCAGTGAAAATTAGCTCAGTAGCGCCACCTAGAAAAATGAAAAACGCGAGCCCCCGGTATGGGTATGGCCTACATGTTTGAAAGTCGGTACACCTATATAACGTTCAGAGTCGAACAAAAAAGTCTATTATGGCAATGTCCTAAACCCAACAGGAAGTCCGCCATTTTGGATTGAAGGTGACATTTTGGGTCTGATTTTACCGTTTCCATGCCTTGTACTTTAACGAACTCCTCCTTGGGATTTGGTCCTATAAACTTCAAATTTGGACAGTGTCAACTACACCCTTGTGCCATGTTAAATTGCGGAGCTTTTGAGTTTTCACAATACTATGAGGCCGTGGCGCCATGGCGAATTTCGATGACTCGCCATGAAAATCTTATTGCCTCTCATTTTGTCATACATTTTCTGACCTTGACCAAAGTCAAGACATATGATAAGGCTCCACCCCTGAACATATTTCAACTGCCATATTTGACATCAAGGACAGCGCCACCTAGTGGGAACAGTAAATGTCATGTTTTACACTTTGGGGTACAGTATAGTGATGGGTGACATCTTCAGCCTCAAATTTCTCCAGGAAAGCCTTAAGGAGTTGGTCTTGGGTTACAGTGAAAACTGTGAGTTTTCGCAAAAGGGTGTGACCCCAGCAGCATGGCGAACTTTGATGTCACGCCATGAAGAAACAAATTAGTATAACTCAATGAAATCCAGTCTGATCAGTACCAGACTTTACAGGCATGATGTCAGACCCGACCTGAACAGATTGATGTGCCCATTGTCGGAAATACGGACAGCGCCACCTAGTGGCAACAGGAAATGTCATGGCTTTAATTTTGTTGTACTGAATTTCACAGGTTCATTGTGGCCACCTCAAAAGCGGTGAATATCACCATCAGTCCCTCGTGATGCTTCAGTGCAAAAATTGTGACTTTAAACTGAACGGCGCACCCTGGTGGCAACGCGGTTCACCATGAAAGATGAAGTGGCTTTTGAGGGTCTTGGCAAGTTTATAGAGGCTTGAAATTTGGCACACACCTCCAAATGGATGTAGGCTTTGTTGTCATGTGATCATTTTCATTGAATAGCGCGAAATTGCTCCACAGCGCCCCCTACAAAATTTCAAAACATCAGCCCCAGCTCTGTGTTTCATCTATGAGTCTGAAACCTGGTAAGCTTATGGAAAATATGAAGATGTACAAAAAAGTCTCTTGGAGCAATATCCCAAATCCAACAGGAAGTCAGCCATTTTAAAATTAATGTGTAATTTTGGCGACATTTTCCCCTCTTTTCAGGCTTCATACTTTGACGAACTCCTCCAAGGGATTTCATCATATTGAACCATTCTCCAGTGTGTGGAATCTAAAGACCTTTGTGATGTTAAATTGCGAAGCTTTTTACGTTCAAGGAAACGGGGTGGTCATGGCGGCACGTGGAGTTTCAATCACTCGCCAAAAAGCAGTAATATGCTGTCACTCAAAGACACAAAGTCCAATCTCTCCCAAAGGTCGCAGGTGTGATGAGACTCGAGCTCGGAAATGTTTCTTATGCCCTTTGTCTATAATGGTTAGAGCGCCACCTAGTGGGACGACTATACTCATGGTTGAAACAAATGAAATGTTAACTGGTGGTTAAATGCATGAATTCCATCAATGTGACATCAGATCGGACGTGCTGGTTTCAGGTGTTGGGCATGGCTCGAAACGCCGGGGGTGCGAGGGCCCTCATAACGCTGCTTGCAGCTTTAATTATTAGGGCCCGAGCACTGATAGTGCGAAGGCCCTATTGTAATTGCTCTGTTTATTATTAGGGCCCGAGCACCGAGAGTGCGAAGGCCCTATTGTATCTGCTCCGTTTCTTATTATTAGGGCCCGAGCACTGATAGTGCGAAGGCCCTATTGTAATTGCTCTGTTTATTATTATTATTATTATTATTATTATTATTATTATTATTTCGGCAAATGAATTGGCCGTTTGAGGGCCTAAACATGCTCGAAAACTCATGAAATTTTGCACACGCGTCAGGTCTGGTGAAAATTTACGTATTTTAATGTTCTCAGACATGGCCAGGGAAAATTAGCTCAGTAGCGCCACCTAGAAAAATGAAAAACGCGAGCCCCCGGTATGGGTATGGCCTACAAGTTTGAAACTCTGTACACCTATATAACGTTCAGAGTCGAACAAAAAAGTCTATTATGGCAATGTCCTAAACCCAACAGGAAGTCCGCCATTTTGCATTGAAGGTGACATTTTGGCTCTAATTTTGCCATTTCCATGCCTCGAACTTTAACGAACTCCTCCTTGGGATTTGGTCCTATAAGCTTCAAATTTGGACAGTGTCAACTACACCCTTGTGCCATGTTAAATTGCGGAGCTTTTGAGTTTTCACAATACTATGAGGCCGTGGCGCCATGGCGAATTTCGATGACTCGCCATGAAAATCTTATTGCCTCTCATTCTGTCATACATGTTCCGATCTGGACCAAAGAGCACACATATGATAAGGCTCCACCCCTGAACATATTTCAACTGCCATATTTGACATCAAGGACAGCGCCACCTAGTGGGAACAGGAAATGTCATGTTTTACACTTTGGGGTACAGTATAGTGATGGGTGACATCTGCAGCCTCAAATTTCTCCAGGAAAGCCTTAAGGAGTTGGTCTTGGGTTACAGTGAAAACTGTGAGTTTTCGTGAAAGGGTGTGACCCCAGCAGCATGGCGAACTTTGATGTCACGCCATGAAGAAACAAATTAGTATAACTCAATGAAATCCAGTCTGATCAGTACCAGACTTTACAGGCATGATGTCAGACCCGCCCTGAACAGATTGATGTGCCCATTGTCGGAAATACGGACAGCGCCACCTAGTGGCAACAGGAAATGTCATGGCTTTAATTTTGTTGTACTGATTTTCACAGGTTCATCTTGGCCACCTCAAAAGCGGTGAATATCACCATCAGTCCCTCGTGATGCTTCAGTGCAAAAATTGTGAGTTTAAACTGAACGGCGCACCCTGGTGGCAACGCTGTTCAACATGAAAGATGAAGTGGCTTTTGAGGGTCTTGGCAAGTTTATAGAGGCTTGAAATTTGGCACACACCTCCAAATGGATGAAGGCTTTGTTGGCATGTGATCATTTTCATTGAATAGCGCGAAATTGCTCCACAGCGCCCCCTACAAAATTTCAAAACCTCAGCCCCTGCTCTGTGTTCTATGTATGATTCTGAAACCTGGTAAGCTTATAGGAGATATCAAGATGTACAAAAAAGTCTCTTGGTGCAATATCCCAAATCCAACAGGAAGTCAGCCATTTTAAAATTAATGTGTAATTTTGGCAACATTTTCCCCTCTTTCCAGGCACCGTTCTTTGACGAACTCCTCCAAGGGATTTCATCATATTGAACCAATCTCCAGTGTGTGGAATCTAAAGACCTTTGTGATGTTAAATTGCGAAGCTTTTTACGTTCAGTGAAACGGGGTGGTTATGGTGGCACTTAGAGTTTGAATCACTCGCCAAAAAGCAGTAATCTGCTGTCACTCAAAAACACAATGTCCAATCTCTCCCAAACGTCTCAGGTGTGATGAGACTGGAGCTCGGAAGTGTTTGTTATGCCATTTGTACATAATGGTTAGAGTGCCACCTAGTGGAACGACTAACTAATCATGAATGAATGAGTTGAAATGTTAGCTGGTGGTTAAATGCATGAATTCCATCAATGTGACATCAGATCGGAGGTGCTGGTTTTAGGTGTTGGGCTTGGCTCGACGCGCCGGGGGTGCGAGGGCCCTCGTAACGCTGCTTGCAGCTTTAATTATTATTATTATTATTATTTCGGCAAATGAATTGGCCGTTTGAGGGCCTAAACATGCTCGAAAACTCATGAAATTTTGCACACGCGTCAGGTCTGGTGAAAATTTACGTATTTTAATGTTCTCAGACATGGCCAGGGAAAATTAGCTCAGTAGCGCCACCTAGAAAAATGAAAAACGCGAGCCCCCGGTATGGGTATGGCCTACAAGTTTGAAAGTCGGTACACCTATATAATGTTCAGAGTCGAACAAAAAAGTCTATTATGGCAATGTCCTAAACCCAACAGGAAGTCCGCCATTTTGGATTGAAGGTGACATTTTGGCTCTGATTTTACCATTTCCATGCCTCGAACTTTGACGAACTCCTCCTTGGGGTTTGATTTCATAACCTTCATATTTGGTCAGTGCCAACTACACCCTTGTGCCATGTTAAATTGCGGAGCTTTTGAGTTTTCACAATACTATGAGGCCGTGGCGCCATGGCGAATTTCGATGACTCGCCATGAAAATCTTATTGCCTCTCATTTTGTCATACATTTTCTGACCTTGACCAAAGTGAACACATATGATAAGGCTCCACCCCTGAACATATTTCAACTGCCATATTTGACACCAGGGACAGCGCCACCTAGTGGGAACAGGAAATGTCATGTTTTACACTTTGGGGTACAGTATAGTGATGGGTGACACCTGCAGCCTCAAATTTCTCCAGGAAAGGCGTAAGGAGTTGGTCTTGGGTTACAGTGAAAACTGTGACTTTTCGCAAAAGGGTGTGACCCCAGCAGCATGGCGAACTTTGATGTCACGCCATGAAGAAACAAATTAGTATAACTCAATGAAATCCAGTCTGTTCAGTACCAGACTTTACAGGCATGATGTCAGACCCGCCCTGAACAGATTGATGTGCCCATTGTCGGGAATACGTACAGCGCCACCTAGTGGCAACAGGAAATGTCATGGCTTTAATTTTGTTGTACTGATTTTCACAGGTTCATCGTGGCCACCTCAAAAGCAGTGAATATCAACATCAGTCCCTCGTGATGCTTCAGTGCAAAAATTGTGACTTTAAACTGAACGGCGCACCCTGGTGGCAACGCTGTTCAACATGAAAGATGAAGTGGCTTTTGAGGGGCTTGCAAGTTTATAGAGGCTTGAAATTTGGCCCACACCTCCAAATGGATGAAGGCTTTGTTGTCATGTGATCATTTTCATTGAATAGCGCGAAATTGCTCCACAGCGCCCCCTACAAAATTTCAAAACAACAGCCCCTGCTCTGTGTTTCATCTATGAGTCTGAAACCTGGTAAGCTTATGGAAAATATCAAGATGTACAAAAAAGTCTCTTGGTGCAATATCCCAAATCCAACAGGAAGTCAGCCATTTTAAAATTAATGTGCAATTTTGGCGACATTTTCCCCTCTTTTCAGGCTTCATACTTTGACGAACTCCTCCAAGGGATTTCATCATATTGAACCATTCTCCAGTGTGTGGAATCTAAAGACCTTTGTGATGTTAAATTGCGAAGCTTTTTACGTTCAGTGAAACGGGGTGGTCATGGCGGCACGTGGAGTTTCAATCACTGGCCAAAAAGCAGTAATCTGCTGTCACTCAAAGACACAAAGTCCAATCTCTCCCAAAGGTCGCAGGCGTGATGAGACTCGAGCTCGGAAATGTTTGTTATGCCCTTTGTCTATAATGGTTAGAGCGCCACCTAGTGGGACGACTATACTCATGGTTGAACCAAATGAAATGTTAGCTGGTGGTTAAATGCATGAATTCCATCAATGTGACATGAGATCGGACGTGCTGGTTTTAGGTGTTGGGCGTGGCTCGACACGCCAGGGTGCGAGGGCCCTCATAACGCTGCTTGCAGCTTTAATTATTATTATTATTATTATTATTATTATTTCGGCAAATGAATTGGCCGTTTGAGAGCCTAAACATGCTCGAAAACTCATGAAATTTTGCACACGCGTCAGGTCTGGTGAAAATTTACGTATTTTAATGTTCTCAGACATGGCCAGGGAAAATTAGCTCAGTAGCGCCACCTAGAAAAATGAAAAACGCGAGCCCCCGGTATGGGTATGACCTACACGTTTGAAAGTCGGTACACCTATATAACGTTCAGAGTCGAACAAAAAAGTCTATTATGGCAATGTCCTAAACCCAACAGGAAGTCCGCCATTTTGGATTGAAGGTGACATTTTGGGTCTGATTTTACCGTTTCCATGCCTTGTACTTTAACGAACTCCTCCTTGGGATTTGGTCCTATAAACTTCAAATTTGGACAGTGTCAACTACACCGTTGTGCCATGTTAAATTGCGGAGCTTTTGAGTTTTCACAATACTATGAGGCCGTGGCGCCATGGCGAATTTCGATGACTCGCCATCAAAATCTTATTGCCTCTCATTCTATCATACATGTTCCGATCTGGACCAAAGAGCACACATATGATAAGGCTCCACCCCTGAACATATTTCAACTGCCATATTTGACATCAAGGACAGCGCCACCTAGTGGGAACAGGAAATGTCATGTTTTACACTTTGGGGTACAGTATAGTGATGGGTGACATCTGCAGCCTCAAATTTCTCCAGGAAAGCCTTAAGGAGTTGGTCTTGGGTTACAGTGAAAACTGTGACTTTTCGCAAAAGGGTGTGACCCCAGCAGCATGGCGAACTTTGATGTCACGCCATGAAGAAACAAATTAGTATAACTCAATGAAATCCAGTCTGATCAGTACCAGACTTTACAGGCATGATATCAGACCCACCCTGAACAGATTGATGTGCCCATTGTCGGAAATACGGACAGCGCCACCTAGTGGCAACAGGAAATGTCATGGCTTTAATTTTGTTGTACTGATTTTCACAGGTTCATCGTGGCCACCTCAAAAGCGGTGAATATCAACATCAGTCCCTCGTGATGCTTCAGTGCGAAAATTGTGACTTTAAACTGAACGGCGCACCCTGGTGGCAACGCGGTTCACCATGAAAGATGAAGTGGCTTTTGAGGGACTTGGAAAGTTTATAGAGGCTTGAAATTTGGCACACACCTCCAAATGGATGTAGGCTTTGTTGTCATGTGATCATTTTCATTGAATAGCTCGAAATTGCTCCACAGCGCCCCCTACAAAATTTCAAAACAACAGCCCCTGCTCTGTGTTTCATCTATGAGTCTGAAACCTGGTAAGCTTATGGAAAATATCAAGATGTACAAAAAAGTCTCTTGGAGCAATATCCCAAATCCAACAGGAAGTCAGCCATTTTAAAGTTAATGTGTAATTTTGGCGACATTTTCCCCTCTTTTCAGGCTTCATACTTTGACGAACTCCTCCAAGGGATTTCATCATATTGAACCATTCTCCAGTGTGTGGAATCTAAAGACCTTTGTGATGTTAAATTGCGAAGCTTTTTACGTCCAGGGAAACGGGGTGGTTATGGCGGCACTTAGAGTTTCAATCACTCGCCAAAAAGCAGTAATCTGCTGTCACTCAAAAACACAATGTCCAATCTCTCCCAAACGTGTCAGGTGTGATGAGACTCGAGCTTGGAAGTGTTTGTTATGCCATTTGTACATAATGGTTAGAGCGCCACCTAGTGGAACGACTAACTAATCATGAATGAATGAGTTGAAATGTTAGCTGGTGGTTAAATGCATGAATTCCATCAATGTGACATCAGATCGGACGTGCTGGTTTTAGGTGTTGGGCGTGGCTCGACGCGCCGGGGGTGCGAGGGCCCTCATAACGCTGCTTGCAGCTTTAATTATTATTATTATTATTATTATTTCGGCAAATGAATTGGCCGTTTGAGGGCCTAAACATGCTCGAAAACTCATGAAATTTTGCACACGCGTCAGGTCTGGTGAAAATTTACGTATTTTAATGTTCCCAGACATGGCCAGGGAAAATTAGCTCAGTAGCGCCACCTAGAAAAATGAAAAACGCGAGCCCCCGGTATGGGTATGACCTACACGTTTGAAAGTCGGTACACCTATATAACGTTCAGAGTCGAACAAAAAAGTCTATTATGGCAATGTCCTAAACCCAACAGGAAGTCCGCCATTTTGGATTGAAGGTGACATTTTGGGTCTGATTTTACCGTTTCCATGCCTTGTACTTTAACGAACTCCTCCTTGGGATTTGGTCCTATAAACTTCAAATTTGGACAGTGTCAACTACACCCTTGTGCCATGTTAAATTGCGGAGCTTTTGAGTTTTCACAATACTATGAGGCCGTGGCGCCATGGCGAATTTCGATGACTCGCCATGAAAATCTTATTGCCTCTCATTCTGTCATACATGTTCCGATCTGGACCAAAGAGCACACATATGATAAGGCTCCACCCCTGAACATATTTCAACTGCCATATTTGACATCAAGGACAGCGCCACCTAGTGGGAACAGGAAATGTCATGTTTTACACTTTGGGGTACAGTATAGTGATGGGTGACATCTGCAGCCTCAAATTTCTCCAGGAAAGCCTTAAGGAGTTGGTCTTGGGTTACAGTGAAAACTGTGACTTTTCGTGAAAGGGTGTGACCCCAGCAGCATGGCGAACTTTGATGTCACGCCATGAAGAAACAAATTAGTATAACTCAATGAAATCCAGTCTGATCAGTACCAGACTTTACAGGCATGATGTCAGACCCGCCCTGAACAGATTGATGTGCCCATTGTCGGAAATACGGACAGCGCCACCTAGTGGCAACAGGAAATGTCATGGCTTTAATTTTGTTGTACTGATTTTCACAGGTTCATCGTGGCCACCTCAAAAGCGGTGAATATCACCATCTGTCCCTCGTGATGCTTCAGTGCAAAAATTGTGACTTTAAACTGAACGGCGCACCCTGGTGGCAACGCTGTTCAACATGAAAGATGAAGTGGCTTTTGAGGGTCTTGGCAAGTTTATAGAGGCTTGAAATTTGGCACACACCTCCAAATGGATGAAGGCTTTGTTGGCATGTGATCATTTTCCTTGAATAGTGCGAAATTGCTCCACAGCGCCCCCTACAAAATTTCAAAACCACAGCCCCTGCTCTGTGTTCTATGTATGATTCTGAAACCTGGTAAGCTTATAGGAGATATCAAGATGTACAAAAAAGTCTCTTGGTGAAATATCCCAAATCCAACAGGAAGTCAGCCATTTTAAAATTAATGTGCAATTTTGGCAACATTTTCCCCTCTTTTCAGGCACCGTGCTTTGACGTACTCCTCCAAGGGATTTCATCATATTGAACCAATCTTCTGTGTGTGGAATCTAAAGACCTTTGTGATGTTAAATTGCGAAGCTTTTTACGTCCAGGGAAACGGGGTGGTTATGGCGGCACTTAGAGTTTGAATCACTCGCCAAAAAGCAGTAATCTGCTGTCACTCAAAAACACCATGTCCAATCTCTCCCAAACGTCTCAGGTGTGATGAGACTCGAGCTTGGAAGTGTTTGTTATGCCATTTGTACATAATGGTTAGAGCGCCACCTAGTGGAACGACTAACTAATCATGAATGAATGAGTTGAAATGTTAGCTAGTGGTTAAATGCATGAATTCCATCAATGTGACATCAGATCGGACGTGCTGGTTTTAGGTGTTGGGCGTGGCTCGACGCGCCGGGGGTGCGAGGGCCCTCATAACGCTGCTTGCAGCTTTAATTATTATTATTATTATTATTTCGGCAAATGAATTGGCCTTTTGAGGGCCTAAACATGCTCGAAAACTCATGAAATTTTGCACACGCGTCAGGTCTGGTGAAAATTTACGTATTTTAATGTTCTCAGACATGGCCAGGGAAAATTAGCTCAGTAGCGCCACCTAGAAAAATGAAAAACGCGAGCCCCCGGTATGGGTATGACCTACATGTTTGAAAGTCGGTACACCTATATAACGTTCAGAGTCGAACAAAAAAGTCTATTATGGCAATGTCCTAAACCCAACAGGAAGTCCGCCATTTTGGATTGAAGGTGACATTTTGGCTCTGATTTTACCGTTTCCATGCCTCGAACTTTAACGAACTCCTCCTTGGGGTTTGATTTCATAACCTTCATATTTGGTCAGTGTCAACTACACCCTTGTGCCATGTTAAATTGCGGAGCTTTTGAGTTTTCACAATACCATGAGGCCGTGGCGCCACGGCGAATTTCGATGACTCGCCATGAAAATCTTATTGCCTCTCATTTTGTCATACATTTTCTGACCTTGACCAAAGTGAACACATATGATAAGGCTCCACCCCTGAACATATTTCAACTGCCATATTTGACATCAAGGACAGCGCCACCTAGTGGGAACAGGAAATGTCATGTTTTACACTTTGGGGTACAGTATAGTGATGGGTGACATCTGCAGCCTCAAATTTCTCCAGGAAAGCCTTAAGGAGTTGGTCTTGGGGTACAGTGAAAACTGTGGCTTTTCACGAAAGGGTGTGACCTCAGCAGCATGGCGAACTTTGATATCTTGCCATGAAGAAACAAATTAGTATAACTCCATGAAATCCAGTCTGATTAGTACCAGACTTTACAGGCATGATGTCACACCCGCCCTGAACAGATTGATGTGCCCATTGTCAGGAATATGAAGAGCGCCACCTAGTGGGAACAGGAAATGTCATGTCTTACACTTTGTTGTACTGATTTTCACAGGTTCATAGTGGCCACCTCAAAAGCGGTGAATATCACCATCAGTCCTTGATGATGCTTTAGTGCAAAAATTGTGACTTTAAACTGAACGGCGCACCCTGGTGGCAACGCTGTTCACCGTGAAAAATGAAGTGGCTTTTGAGGGGCTTGGAAAGTTTATAGAGGCTTGAAATTTGGCACACACCTCCATTGTGCTTAAGGCTTTGTTGTTATGTGATCATTTTCATTGAATAGCGCAAAATGGCTCCACAGCGCCCCCTACAATATTTCAAAACATCAGCCCCAGCTCTGTGTTTTATGTATGAGTCTGAAACCTGGTAAGCTTATAGGAGATATCAAGATGTACAAAAAAGTCTCTTGGAGCAATATCCCAAATCTAACAGGAAGTCAGCCATTTTAAAATTAATGTGTAATTTTTGTGACATTTTCCCCTCTTTCCAGGCACCGTTCTTTGACGAACTCCTCCAAGGGATTTCATCATATTGAACCAATCTCCAGTGTGTGGAATCTAAAGACCTTTGTGATGTTAAATTGCGAAGCTTTTTACGTCCAGGGAAACGGGGTGGTTATGGCGGCACTTAGAGTTTGAATCACTCGCCAAAAAGCAGTAATCTGCTGTCACTCAAAAACACAATGTCCAATCTCTCCCAAACGTCTCAGGTGTGATGAGACTCGAGCTCGGAAATGTTTGTTATGCCATTTGTACATAATGGTTAGAGCGCCACCTAGTGGAACGACTAACTAATCATGAATGAATGAGTTGAAATGTTAGCTGGTGGTTAAATGCATGAATTCCATCAATGTGACATCAGATCGGACGTGCTGGTTTTAGGTGTTGGGCGTGGCTCGACGCGCCGGGGGTGCGAGGGCCCTCATAACGCTGCTTGCAGCTTTAATTATTATTAGGGCCCGAGCACTGATAGTGCGAAGGCCCTATTGTAATTGCTCTGTTTATTATTATTATTATTATTATTATTATTATTATTATTATTATTTCGGCAAATGAATTGGCCGTTTGAGGGCCTAAACATGCTCGAAAACTCATGAAATTTTGCACACGCGTCAGGTCTGGTGAAAATTTACGTATTTTAATGTTCTCAGACATGGCCAGGGAAAATTAGCTCAGTAGCGCCACCTAGAAAAATGAAAAACGCGAGCCCCCGGTATGGGTATGACCTACATGTTTGAAAGTCGGTACACCTATATAATGTTCAGAGTCGAACAAAAAAGTCTATTATGGCAATGTCCTAAACCCAACAGGAAGTCCGCCATTTTGGATTGAAGGTGACATTTTGGCTCTGATTTTACCATTTCCATGCCTCGAACTTTGACGAACTCCTCCTTGGGGTTTGATTTCATAACCTTCATATTTGGTCAGTGCCAACTACACCCTTGTGCCATGTTAAATTGCGGAGCTTTTGAGTTTTCACAATACTATGAGGCCGTGGCGCCATGGCGAATTTCGATGACTCGCCATGAAAATCTTATTGCCTCTCATTTTGTCATACATGTTCCTATCTGGACCAAACAGCACACATATGATAAGGCTCCACCCCTGAACATATTTCAACTGCCATATTTGACATCAAGGACAGCGCCACCTAGTGGGAACAGGAAATGTCATGTTTTACACTTTGGGGTACAGTATAGTGATGGGTGACATCTGCAGCCTCAAATTTCTCCAGGAAAGCCTTAAGGAGTTGGTCTTGGGTTACAGTGAAAACTGTGACTTTTCGCAAAAGGGTGTGACCCCAGCAGCATGGCGAACTTTGATGTCACGCCATGAATAAACAAATTAGTATAACTCAATGAAATCCAGTCTGATCAGTACCAGACTTTACAGGCATGATGGCAGACCCGCCCTGAACAGATTGATGTGCCCATTGTCGGAAATACGGACAGCGCCACCTAATGGCAACAGGAAATGTCATGGCTTTAATTTTGTTGTACTGATTTTCACAGGTTCATCGTGGCCACCTCAAAAGCGGTGAATATCAACATCAGTCCCTCGTGATGCTTCAGTGCAAAAATTGTGACTTTAAACTGAACGGCGCACCCTGGTGGCAACGCGGTTCACCATGAAAGATGAAGTGGCTTTTGAGGGGCTTGGAAAGTTTATAGAGGCTTGAAATTTGGCACACACCTCCAAATGGATGAAGGCATTGTTGTTATGTAACCATTTTCCTTGAATAGCGCAAAATGGCTCCACAGCGCCCCCTACAATATTTCAAAACATCAGCCCCTGCTCTGTGTTTCATCTATGAGTCTGACACTTGGTAAGCTTGTGTAAGATATCAAGATGTACAAAAAAGTCTCTTGGAGCAATATCCCAAATCCAACAGGAAGTCAGCCATTTTAAAATTAATGTGTAATTTTGATGACATTTTCCCCCCTTTTCAGGCCTCATACTTTGACGAACTCCTCCAAGGGATTTCATCATATTGAAGCATTCTTCAGTGTGTAGAATCTAAAGACCTTTGTGATGTTAAATTGCGAAGCTTTTTCCGTTAAGGGAAACGGGGTGGTCATGGCGGCACGTAGAGTTTCAATCACTCGCAAAAAGCAGTAATCTGCTGTCACTAAAAAACACAATGTCCAATCTCTCCCAAAGGTCGCAGGTGTGATGAGACTCGAGCTTGGAAAGGTTTGTTATGCTATTTGTCAATAATGGTTAGAGCGCCACCTAGTGGCATGACTATAATCCTGGTTGAATAAGATGAAATGTTAGCTGGTGATTAAAAGCATGAAATCCATCAATGTGACATCACATCGGACGTGCCGGTTTGAGGTGTTGGCAGTGGCTCGACGTGCCGGGGGTGCGAGGGCCCTCATAACGCTGCTTGCAGCTTTAATTATTATTATTATTATTATTATTCAGGCGAAACAAGGGCCTTTTTGAGGGCCTAAACATGCTCAAAAACTCATGAAATTTTGCACACATGCCAGGTCTGGTGAAAAATTTTGTATTTTAATGGTTTTACATATGAGCACTGGGAAATGGCTCTAGAGCGCCACCTATGCCTTGTTAAATGCAGCCCTACGACCACATCGTTTGAGCTACATGTATGAAATTTGGCACACATGTGTATCATGCCAAGACGAACAAAAAAGTCTGTGGGCCCATTGACGCAAACCCAACAGGAAGTCCGCCATTTGGAAGAGAAGGTGACATTTTGGCTCTAATTTTGCCATTTCCATGCCTCGAACTTTTGCGAACTCCTCCTTGGGGTTTCATTTCATAACCTTCAAATTTGGACAGTGTCAACTACACCCTTGTGCCATGTTAAATTGCGGAGCTTTTGAGTTTTCACAATACTATGAGGCCGTGGCGCCATGGCGAATTTCGATGACTCGCCATGAAAATCTTATTGCCTCTCATTTTGTCATACATTTTCTGACCTTGACCAAAGTCAAGACATATGATAAGGCTCCACCCCTGAACATATTTCAACTGCCATATTTGACCTCAAGGACAGCGCCACCTAGCGGGAACAGGAAATGTCATGTTTTACACTTTGGGGTACAGTATAGTGATGGGTGACATCTGCAGCCTCAAATTTCTCCAGGAAAGCCTTAAGGAGTTGGTCTTGGGTTACAGTGAAAACTGTGAGTTTTTGCAAAAGGGTGTGACCCCAGCAGCATGGCGAACTTTGATGTCACGCCATGAAGAAACAAATTAGTATAACTCAATGAAATCCAGTCTGATCAGTACCAAACTTTACAGGCATGATGTCAGACCCGCCCTGAACAGATTGATGTGCCCATTGTCGGAAAAAAGGACAGCGCCACCTAGTGGCAACAGGAAATGTCATGGCTTTAATTTTGTTGTACTGATTTTCACAGGTTCATCTTGGCCACCTCAAAAGCGGTGAATATCACCATCAGTCCCTCGTGATGCCTCAGTGCAAAAATTGTGAGTTTAAACTGAACGGCACACCCTGGTGGCAACGCTGTTCAACATGAAAGATGAAGTGGCTTTTGAGGGTCTTGGCAAGTTTATAGAGGCTTGAAATTTGGCACACACCTCCAAATGGATTAAGGCTTTGTTGGCATGTGATCATTTTCATTGAATAGCGCGAAATTGCTCCACAGCGCCCCCTACAAAATTTCAAAACCACAGCCCCTGCTCTGTGTTCTATGTATGATTCTGAAACCTGGTAAGCTTATAGGAGATATCAAGATGTACAAAAAAGTCTCTTGGAGCAATATCCCAAATCCAACAGGAAGTCAGCCATTTTAAAATTAATGTGCAATTTTGGCAACATTTTCCCCTCTTTCCAGGCACCGTTCTTTGACGAACTCCTCAAAGGGATTTCATCAGATTGATGCGATCTCCTGTGTGTGGAATCTAAAGACCTTTGTGATGTTAAATTGCGAAGCTTTTTACGTTCAGTGAAACGGGGTGGTTATGGTGGCACTTAGAGTTTGAATCACTCGCCAAAAAGCAGTAATCTGCTGTCACTCAAAAACACAATGTCCAATCTCTCCCAAACGTCTCAGGTGTGATGAGACTCGAGCTCGGAAGTGTTTGTTATGCCATTTGTACATAATGGTTAGAGCGCCACCTAGTGGAAGAACTAACTAATCACGAATGAATGAGTTGAAATGTTAGCTGGTGGTTAAATGCATGAATTCCATCAATGTGACATCAGATCGGAGGTGCTGGTTTTAGGTGTTGGGCGTGACTCGACGCGCCGGGGGTGCGAGGGCCCTCATAACGCTGCTTGCAGCTTTAATTAGGGCCCGAGCACTGACAGTGCGAAGGCCCTATTGTAATTGCTCTGTTTATTATTATTATTATTATTATTAGGGCCCGAGCACTGATAGTGCGAAGGCCCTATTGTAATTGCTCTGTTTATTATTATTATTATTATTATTATTATTATTATTATTATTATTAGGGCCCGAGCACCGAGAGTGCGAAGGCCCTATTGTATCTGCTCCGTTTCTTATTATTATTATTAGGGCCCGAGCACTGAGAGTGCGAAGGCCCTATTGTATCTGCTCCGTTTCTTATTATTATTATTATTAGGGCCCGAGCACCGAGAGTGCGAAGGCCCTATTGTATCTGCTCCGTTTCTTATTATTATTATTATTATTCACCCCAAACAAGGGCCTTTTTGAGGGCCTAAACATGCTCAAAAACTCATGAAATTTTGCACACATGCCAGGTTTGGTGAAAAATTTTGTATTTTAATGGTTTTACATATGAGCACTGGGAAATGGCTCTACAGCGCCACCTATGTCTTGTTAAATACAGCCCTACGACCACATCGTTTGAGCTACATGTATGAAATTTGGCACACATGTGTATCATTCCAAGACGAACAAAAAAGTCTGGGGGCCCATTGACGCAAACCCAACAGGAAGTCCGCCATTTGGAAGAGAAGGTGACATTTTGGCTCTAATTTTGCCATTTCCATGCCTCGAACTTTAACGAACTCCTCCTTGGGATTTGGTCCTATAAGCTTCAAATTTGGACAGTGTCAACTACACCCTTGTGCCATGTTAAATTGCGGAGCTTTTGAGTTTTCACAATAGTATGAGGCCGTGGCGCCATGGCGAATTTTGATGACTCGCCATGAAAATCTTATTGCCTCTCATTCTGTCATACATGTTCCGATCTGGACCAAAGAGCACACATATGATAAGGCTCCACCCCTGAACATATTTCAACTGCCATATTTGACATCAAGAACAGCGCCACCTAGTGGGAACAGGAAATGTCATGTTTTACACTTTGGGGTACAGTATAGTGATGGGTGACATCTGCAGCCTCAAATTTCTCCAGGAAAGCCTTAAGGAGTTGGTCTTGGGTTACAGTGAAAACTGTGACTTTTCGCAAAAGGGTGTGACCCCAGCAGCGTGGCGAACTTTGATGTAACGCCATGAAGAAACAAATTAGTATAACTCAATGAAATCCAGTCTGATCAGTACCAGACTTTACAGGCATGATGTCAGACCCGCCCTGAACAGATTGATGTGCCCATTGTCGGAAATACGGACAGCGCCACCTAGTGGCAACAGGAAATGTCATGGCTTTAATTTTGTTGTACTGATTTTCACAGGTTCATCTTGGCCACCTCAAAAGCGGTGAATATCACCATCAGTCCCTTGTGATGCTTTAGTGCAAAAATTGTGAGTTTAAACTGAACGGCGCACCCTGGTGGCAACGCTGTTCAACATGAAAGATGAAGTGGCTTTTGAGGGTCTTGGCAAGTTTATAGAGGCTTGAAATTTGGCACACACCTCCAAATGGATGAAGGCTTTGTTGGCATGTGATCATTTTCATTAAATAGCGCGAAATTGCTCCACAGCGCCCCCTACAAAATTTCAAAACCACAGTCCCTGCTCTGTGTTCTATGTATGATTCTGAAACCTGGTAAGCTTATAGGAGATATCAAGATGTACAAAAAAGTCTCTTGGTGCAATATCCCAAATCCAACAGGAAGTCAGCCATTTTAAAATTAATGTGTAATTTTGGCAACATTTTCCCCTCTTTCCAGGCACCGTTCTTTGACGAACTCCTCCAAGGGATTTCATCATATTGAACCAATCTCCAGTGTGTGGAATCTAAAGACCTTTGTGATGTTAAATTGCGAAGCTTTTTACGTTCAGTGAAACGGGGTGGTTATGGTGGCACTTAGAGTTTGAATCACTCGCCAAAAAGCAGTAATCTGCTGTCACTCAAAAACACAATGTCCAATCTCTCCCAAAGCTCATAGGCGTGATGAGACTCGAGCTCGGAAATGTTTGTTATGCCATTTGTACATAATGGTTAGAGCGCCACCTAGTGGGACGACTATACTCATGGTTGAAGCAAATGAAATGTTAACTGGTGGTTAAATGCATGAATTCCATCAATGTGACATCAGATCGGACGTGCTGGTTTCAGGTGTTGGGCATGGCTCGACACGTCGGGTGTGCGAGGGCCCTCATAACGCTGCTTGCAGCTTTAATTATTATTATTATTCACCCCAAACAAGGGCCTTTTTGAGGGCCTAAACATGCTCAAAAACTCATGAAATTTTGCACACATGCCAGGTCTGGTGAAAAATTTTGTATTTTAATGGTTTTACATATGAGCACTGGGAAATGGCTCTACAGCGCCACCTATGCCTTGTTAAATGCAGCCCTACGACCACATGGTTTGAGCTACATGTATGAAATTTGGCACACATGTGTATCATTCCAAGACGAACAAAAAAGTCTGTGGGCCCATTGACGCAAACCCAACAGGAAGTCCGCCATTTGGAAGAGAAGGTGACATTTTGGCTCTAATTTTGCCATTTCCATGCCTCGAACTTTAACGAACTCCTCCTTGGGATTTGGTCCTATAAACTTCAAATTTGGACAGTGTCAACTACACCCTTGTGCCATGTTAAATTGCGGAGCTTTTGAGTTTTCACAATACCATGAGGCCGTGGCGCCATGGCGAATTTCAATGACTCGCCATGAAAATCTTATTGCCTCTCATTTTGTCATACATTTTCTGACCTTGACCAAAGTGAACACATATGATAAGGCTCCACCCCTGAACATATTTCAACTGCCATATTTGACATCAAGGACAGCGCCATCTAGTGGGAACAGGAAATGTTATGTTTTACACTTTGGGGTACAGTATAGTGATGGGTGACATCTGCAGCCTCAAATTTCTCCAGGAAAGCCTTAAGGAGTTGGTCTTGGGTTACAGTGAAAACTGTGAGTTTTCGCGAAAGGGTGTGACCCCAGCAGCATGGCGAACTTTGATGTCACGCCATGAAGAAACAAATTAGTATAACTCAATGAAATCCAGTCTGATTAGTACCAGACTTTACAGGCATGATGTCTCACCTGCCCTGAACAGATTGATGTGCCCATTGTCAGGAATATGAAGAGCGCCACCTAGTGGGAAGAGGAAATGTCATGTCTTACACTTTGTTGTACTGATTTTCACAGGTTCATAGTGGCCACCTCAAAAGCGGTGAATATCACCATCAGTCCTTGATGATGCTTTAGTGCAAAAATTGTGACTTTAAACTGAACGGCGCACCCTGGTGGCAACGCTGTTCACCATGAAAGATGAAGTGGCTTTTGAGGGTCTTGGCAAGTTTATAGAGGCTTGAAATTTGGCACACACCTCCAATGTGACGATGGCTTTGTTGTCATGTGATCATTTTCATTGAATATCCCAAAATGGCTCCACAGCGCCCCCTACAAAATTTCAAAACCACAGCCCCAGCTCTGTGTTTTATGTATGAATCTGAAACCTGGTAGGCTTATAGGAGATATCAAGATGTACAAAAAAGTCTCTTGGAGCAATATCCCAAATCCAACAGGAAGTCAGCCATTTTAAAATTAATGTGCAATTTTGGCAACATTTTCCCCTCTTTTCAGGCATCGTTCTTTGACGAACTCCTCCAAGGGATTTCATCAGATTGGACCGATCTGCAGTTTGTGGAATCTAAAGACCTTTGTGATGTTAAATTGCGAAGCTTTTTACGTCCAGGGAAACGGGGTGGTTATGGCGGCACTTAGAGTTTCAATCACTCGCCAAAAAGCAGTAATCTGCTGTCACTCAAAAACACAATGTCCAATCTCTCCCAAACGTCTCAGGTGTGATTAGACTCGAACTCGGAAGTGTTTGTTATGCCATTTGTACATAATGGTTAGAGCGCCACCTAGTGGAACGACTAACTAATCATGAATGAATGAGTTGAAATGTTAGCTGGTGGTTAAATGCATGAATTCCATCAATGTGACATCAGATCGGACGTGCTGGTTTTAGGTGTTGGGCGTGGCTCGACGCGCCGGGGGTGCGAGGGCCCTCATAACGCTGCTTGCAGCTTTAATTATTATTATTATTATTATTTCGGCAAATGAATCGGCCTTTTGAGGACCTAAACATGCTCGAAAACTCATGAAATTTTGCACACGCGTCAGGTCTGGTGAAAATTTACGTATTTTAATGTTCTCAGACATGGCCAGGGAAAATTAGCTCAGTAGCGCCACCTAGAAAAATGAAAAACGCGAGCCCCCGGTATGGGTATGACCTACATGTTTGAAAGTCGGTACACCTATAAAATGTTCAGAGTCGAACAAAAAAGTCTATTATGGCAATGTCCTAAACCCAACAGGAAGTCCGCCATTTTGGATTGAATGTGACATTTTGGCTCTGATTTTACCGTTTCCATGCCTCGAACTTTTGCGAACTCCTCCTTGGGGTTTGATTTCATAACCTTCATATTTGGTCAGTGCCAACTACACCCTTATGCCATGTTAAATTGCGGAGCTTTTGAGTTTTCACAATACTATGAGGCCGTGGCGCCACGGCGAATTTCGATGACTCGCCATGAAAATCTTATTGCCTCTCATTTTGTCATAGATTTTCTGACCTTGACCAAAGTGAACACATATGATAAGGCTCCACCCCTGAACATATTACAACTGCCATATTTTACATCAGGGACAGCGCCACCTAGTGGGAACAGGAAATGTCATGTTTTACACTTTGGGGTACAGTATTGTGATGGGTGACATCTGCAGCCTCAAATTTCTCCAGGAAAGCCTTAAGGAGTTGGTCTTGGGTTACAGTGAAAACTGTGAGTTTTCGCAAAAGGGTGTGACCCCAGCGGCATGGCGAACTTTGATGTCACGCCATGAAGAAACAAATTAGTATAACTCAATGAAATCCAGTCTGATCAGTACCAGACTTTACAGGCATGATGTCAGACGCGCCCTGAACAGATTGATGTGCCCATTGTCAGAAATACGGACAGCGCCACCTAGTGGCAACAGGAAATGTCATGGCTTTAATTTTGTTGTACTGATTTTCACAGGTTCATCGTGGCCACCTCAAAAGCGGTGAATATCACCATCAGTCCCTCGTGATGCTTCAGTGCCAAAATTGTGACTTTAAACTGAACGGCGCACCCTGGTGGCAACGCGGTCCACCATGAAAGATGAAGTGGCTTTTGAGGGGCTTGGAAAGTTTATAGAGGCTTTAAATTTAGCACACACCTCCAAATGGATCAAGGCTTTGTTGTCATGTGACCATTTTCCTTGAATAGCGCAAAATGGCTCCACGGCGCCCCCTACAATATTCCAAAATATCAGCCCCTGCTCTGTGTTTTATCTATGAGTCTGAAACTTGGTAAGCTTATAGGAGATATCAAGATGTACAAAAAAGTCTCTTGGAGCAATATCCCAAATCCAACAGGAAGTCAGTCATTTTAAAATTAATGTGTAATTTTGGCGACATTTTCTCCTCTTTTCAGGCCTCATACTTTCACGAACTCCTCCAAGGGATTTCATCAGATTGAACTATTCTTCAGTGTGTCGAATCCAAAGACCTTTGTGTTGTTAAATTGCGAAGCTTTTTACGTCCAGGGAAACGGGGTGGTTATGGCGGCACGTGGAGTCTCAATCACTCGCCAAAACGCAGTAATCTGCTGTCACTCAAAAAAACAATGTCCAATCTCTCCCAAAGGTCGCAGGCATGATGAAACTCGAGCTCGGAAATGTTTGTTATGCCATTTGTACATAATGGTTTGAGCGCCACCTAGTGGAACGACTAACTAATCATGAATGAATGAGTTGAAATGCTAGCTGGTGGTTAAATGCATGAATTCCATCAATGTGACATCAGATCAGACGTGCTGGTTTTAGGTGTTGGGCGTAGCTCGACGCGATGGGGTGCGAGGGCCCTCAAAACGCTGCTTGCAGCTTTAATTATTATTATTATTAGGGCCCGAGCACCGAGAGTGCGAAGGCCCTATTGTATCTGCTCCGTTTCTTATTAGGGCCCGAGCACTGAGAGTGCGAAGGCCCTATTGTATCTGCTCCGTTTCTTCTTCTTATTATTATTATTAGGGCCCGAGCACTGATAGTGCGAAGGCCCTATTGTAATTGCTCTGTTTATTATTATTATTATTATTATTAGGGCCCGAGCACCGAGAGTGCGAAGGCCCTATTGTATCTGCTCCGTTTCTTATTATTAGGGCCCGAGCACTGACAGTGCGAAGGCCCTATTGTAATTGCTCTGTTTATTATTATTATTAGGGCCCGAGCACTGATAGTGCGAAGGCCCTATTGTAATTGCTCTGTTTATTATTATTATTATTAGGGCCCGAGCACTGACAGTGCGAAGGCCCTATTGTAATTGCTCTGTTTATTATTATTATTATTATTATTATTATTATTATTATTAGGGCCCGAGCACTGACAGTGCGAAGGCCCTATTGTAATTGCTCTGTTTATTATTATTATTATTATTAGGGCCCGAGCACTGACAGTGCGAAGGCCCTATTGTAATTGCTCTGTTTATTAGGGCCCGAGCACTGACAGTGCGAAGGCCCTATTGTAATTGCTCTGTTTATTATTATTATTATTATTATTATTATTATTCCGGCAAATGAATTGGCCGTTTGAGGGCCTAAACATGCTCGAAAACTCATGAAATTTTGCACACGCGTCAGGTCTGGTGAAAATTTACGTATTTTAATGTTCTCAGACATGGCCAGGGAAAATTAGCTCAGTAGCGCCACCTAGAAAAATGAAAAACGCGAGCCCCCGGTATGGGTATGACCTACATGTTTGAAAGTCGGTACACCTATATAACGTTCAGAGTCGAACAAAAAAGTCTATTATGGCAATGTCCTAAACCCAACAGGAAGTCCGCCATTTTGGATTGAAAGTGAGATTTTGGGTCTGATTTTACCGTTTCCATGCCTTGTACTTTAACGAACTCCTCCTTGGGATTTGGTCCTATAAACTTGAAATTTGGACAGTGTCAACTACACCCTTGTGCCATGTTAAATTGCGGAGCTTTTGAGTTTTCACAATACTATGAGGCCGTGGCGCCATGGCGAATTTCGATGACTCGCCATGAAAATCTTATTGCCTCTCATTCTGTCATACATGTTCCGATCTGGACCAAAGAGCACACATATGATAAGGCTCCACCCCTGAACATATTTCAACTGCCATATTTGACATCAAGGACAGCGCCACCTAGTGGGAACAGGAAATGTCATGTTTTACACTTTGGGGTACAGTATAGTGAGGGGTGACATCTGCAGCCTCAAATTTCTCCAGGAAAGCCTTAAGGAGTTGGTCTTGGGTTACAGTGAAAACTGTGAGTTTTCGCCAAAGGGTGTGACCCCAGCAGCATGGCGAACTTTGATGTCACGCCATGAAGAAACAAATTAGTATAACTCAATGAAATCCAGTCTGATCAGTACCAGACTTTACAGGCATGATGTCAGACCGGCCCTGAACAGATTGATGTGCCCATTGTCGGAAATACGGACAGCGCCACCTAGTGGCAACAGGAAATGTCATGGCTTTAATTTTGTTGTACTGATTTTCACAGGTTCATCGTGGCCACCTCAAAAGCGGTGAATATCACCATCTGTCCCTCGTGATGCTTCAGTGCAAAAATTGTGACTTTAAACTGAACGGCGCACCCTGGTGGCAACGCTGTTCAACATGAAAAATGAAGTTCCTTTTGAGGGTCTTGGCAAGTTTATAGAGGCTTGAAATTTGGCACACACCTCCAAATGGATGAAGGCTTTGTTGGCATGTGATCATTTTCCTTGAATATCCCAAAATGGCTCCACAGCGCCCCCTACAAAATTCCAAAATATCAGCCCCTGCTCTGTGTTTTCTCTATGAGTCTGAAACTTGGTAAGCTCATGGAAGATATTAAGATGTACAAAAAAGTCTCTTGGAGCAATATCCCAAATCCAACAGGAAGTCAGCCATTTTAAAATTAATGTGTAATTTTGGCGACATTTTCCCATCTTTTCAGGCACCGTACTTTGACGAACTCCTCCAAGGGATTTCATCAGATTGGACCGATCTGCAGTTTGTGGAATCTAAAGACCTTTGTGATGTTAAATTGCGAAGCTTTTTACGTCCAGGGAAACGGGGTGGTTATGGCGGCACTTAGAGTTTGAATCACTCGCCAAAAAGCAGTAATCTGCTGTCACTCAAAAACACAATGTCCAATCTCTCCCAAACGTCTCAGGTGTGATGAGACTCGAGCTTGGAAGTGTTTGTTATGCCATTTGTACATAATGGTTAGAGCGCCACCTAGTGGAACGACTAACTAATCATGAATGAATGAGTTGAAATGTTAGCTGGTGGTTAAATGCATGAATTCCATCAATGTGACATCAGATCGGACGTGCTGGTTTTAGGTGTTGGGCGTGGCTCGACGCGCCGGGGGTGCGAGGGCCCTCATAACGCTGCTTGCAGCTTTAATTAGGGCCCGAGCACTGACAGTGCGAAGGCCCTATTGTAATTGCTCTGTTTATTATTATTATTATTATTATTATTATTATTATTATTATTAGGGCCCGAGCACCGAGAGTGCGAAGGCCCTATTGTATCTGCTCCGTTTCTTATTATTATTATTATTCACCCCAAACAAGGGCCTTTTTGAGGGCCTAAACATGCTCAAAAACTCATGAAATTTTGCACACATGCCAGGTCTGGTGAAAAATTTTGTTTTTTAATGGTTTTACATATGAGCACTGGGAAATGGCTCTACAGCGCCACCTATGCCTTGTTAAATGCAGCCCTACGACCACATCGTTTGGGCTACATGTATGAAATTTGGCACACATGTGTATCATGCCAAGACGAACAAAAAAGTCAGTGGGCCCATTGACGCAAACCCAACAGGAAGTCCGCCATTTGGAAGAGAAGGTGACATTTTGGCTCTAATTTTGCCATTTCCATGCCTCGAACTTTTGCGAACTCCTCCTTGGGGTTTGATTTCATAACCTTCATATTTGGTCAGTGTCAACTACACCCTTGTGCCATGTTAAATTGCGGAGCTTTTGAGTTTTCACAATACGGTGAGGCCGTGGCGCCATGGCGAATTTCGATGACTCGCCATGAAAATCTTATTGTCTCTCATTTTGTCATACATTTTCTGACCTTGACCAAAGAGCACACATATGATAAGGCTCCACCCCTGAACATATTTCAAGTGCCATATTTGACATAAGGGCCAGCGCCACCTAGTGGGAACAGGAAATGTCATGTTTTACACTTTGGGGTACAGTATAGTGATGGGTGACATCTGCAGCCTCAAATTTCTCCAGGAAAGCCTTAAGGAGTTGGTCTTGGGTTACAGTGAAAACTGTGAGTTTTCGTGAAAGGGTGTGACCCCAGCAGCATGGCGAACTTTGATGTCACGCCATGAAGAAACAAATTAGTATAACTCAATGAAATCCAGCCTGATCAGTACCAGACTTTCCAGGCATGATGTCAGACTCGCCCTGAACAGATTGATGTGCCCATTGTCAGAAATACGGACAGCGCCACCTAGTGGCAACAGGAAATGTCATGGCTTTAATTTTGTTGTACTGATTTTCACAGGTTCATCGTGGCCACCTCAAAAGCGGTGAATATCACCATCAGTCCCTCGTGATGCTTCAGTGCAAAAATTGTGACTTTAAACTGAACGGCGCACCCTGGTGGCAACGCTGTTCACCATGAAAGATGAAGTGGCTTTTGAGGGTCTTGGAAAGTTTATAGAGGCTTGAAATTTGGCACACACCTCCAATGTGACGAAGGCTTTGTTGTCATCTGATCATTTTCATTGAATATCCCAAAATGGCTCCACAGCGCCCCCTACAAAATTTCAAAACCACAGCCCCAGCTCTGTGTTTTATGTATGAATCTGAAACCTGGTAGGCTTATAGGAGATATCAAGATGTACAAAAAAGTCTCTTGGAGCAATATCCCAAATCCAACAGGAAGTCAGCCATTTTAAAATTAATGTGCAATTTTGGCAACATTTTCCCCTCTTTTCAGGCACCGTGCTTTGACGTACTCCTGCAAGGGATTTCATCAGATTGATGCAATCTCCTGTGTGTGGAATCTAAAGACCTTTGTGATGTTAAATTGCGAAGCTTTTTACATTCAGGGAAACGGGGTGGTCATGGCGGCACGTAGAGTTTCAATCACTCGCCAAAAAGCAGTAATCTGCTGTCACTCAAAAACACAATGTCCAATCTCTCCCAAAGCTCATAGGCGTGATGAGACTCGAGCTCGGAAATGTTTGTTATGCCATTTGTGCATAATGGTTAGAGCGCCACCTAGTGGAACGACTAACTAATCATAAATGAATGAGTTGAAATGTTAGCTGGTGGTTAAATGCATGAATTCCATCAATGTGACATCAGATCGGAGGTGCTGGTTTTAGGTGTTGGGCGTGGCTCGACGCGCCGGGGGTGCGAGGGCCCTCATAACGCTGCTTGCAGCTTTAATTATTATTATTATTATTATTCCGGCAAATGAATCGGCCTTTTGAGGGCCTAAACATGCTCGAAAACTCATGAAATTTTGCACACGCGTCAGGTCTGGTGAAAATTTACGTATTTTAATGTTCTCAGACATGGCCAGGGAAAATTAGCTCAGTAGCGCCACCTAGAAAAATGAAAAACGCGAGCCCCCGGTATGGGTATGACTTACATGTTTGAAAGTCGGTACACCTATATAACGTTCAGAGTCGAACAAAAAAGTCTATTATGGCAATGTCCTAAACCCAACAGGAAGTCCGCCATTTTGGATTGAAGGTGACATTTTGGCTCTGATTTTACCGTTTCCATGCCTTGTACTTTAACGAACTCCTCCTTGGGATTTGGTCGTATAAGCTTCAAATTTGGACAGTGTCAACTACACCCTTGTGCCATGTTAAATTGCGGAGCTTTTGAGTTTTCACAATACTATGAGGCCGTGGCGCCATGGCGAATTTCGATGACTCGCCATGAAAATCTTATTGCCTCTCATTCTGTCATACATGTTCCGATCTGGACCAAAGAGCACACATATGATAAGGCTCCACCCCTGAACATATTTCAACTGCCATATTTGACATCAAGGACAGCGCCACCTAGTGGGAACAGGAAATGTCATGTTTTACACTTTGGGGTACAGTATAGTGAAGGGTGACATCTGCAGCCTCAAATTTCTCCAGGAAAGCCTTAAGGAGTTGGTCTTGGGTTACAGTGAAAACTGTGACTTTTCGCCAAAGGGTGTGACCCCAGTGGCGTGGCGAACTTTGATGTCACGCCATGAAGAAACAAATTAGTATAACTCAATGAAATCCAGTCTGATCAGTACCAGACTTTACAGGCATGATGTCAGACCCGCCCTGAACAGATTGATGTGCCCATTGTCGGAAATACGGACAGCGCCACCTAGTGGCAACAGGAAATGTCATGGCTTTAATTTTGTTGTTCTGATTTTCACAGGTTCATCGTGGCCACCTCAAAAGCGGTGAATATCACCATCAGTCCCTCATGATGCTTCAGTGCAGAAACTGTGACTTTAAACTGAACGGCGCACCCTGGTGGCAACGCGGTCCACCATGAAAGATGAAGTGGCTTTTGAGGGGCTTGGAAAGTTTATAGAGGCTTGAAATTTGGCCCACGCCTCCAATGTGATGAAGACTTTGTTGTCATGTCATCACTTTCATTGAATAGCGCAAAATGGCTCCACAGCGCCCCCTACAATATTTCAAAATATCAGCCCCTGCTCTGTGGTTTATGTATGAATCTGAAACCTGGTAGGCTTATAGGAGATATCAAGATGTACAAAAAAGTCTCTTGGAGCAATATCCCAAATCCAACAGGAAGTCAGCCATTTTAAAATTAATGTGCAATTTTGGCAACATTTTCCCCTCTTTTCAGGCTTCATACTTTGACGAACTCCTCCAAGGGATTTCATCATATTGAACCATTCTCCAGTGTGTGGAATCTAAAGACCTTTGTGATGTTAAATTGCGAAGCTTTTTACGTCCAGGGAAACGGGGTGGTTATGGCGGCACTTAGAGTTTGAATCACTCGCCAAAAAGCAGTAATCTGCTGTCACTCAAAAACACAAAGTCCAATCTCTCCCAAACGTCTCAGGTGTGATTAGACTCGAGCTCGGAAGTGTTTGTTATGCCATTTGTACATAATGGTTAGAGCGCCACCTAGTGGAACGACTAACTAATCATGAATGAATGAGTTGAAATGTTAGCTGGTGGTTAAATGCATGAATTCCATCAATGTGACATCAGATCGGACGTGCTGGTTTTAGGTGTTGGGCGTGGCTCGACGCGCCGGGGGTGCGAGGGCCCTCATAACGCTGCTTGCAGCTTTAATTATTATTATTATTATTATTATTATTTCGGCAAATGAATTGGCCGTTTGAGGGCCTAAACATGCTCGAAAACTCATGAAATTTTGCACACGCGTCAGGTCTGGTGAAAATTTACGTATTTTAATGTTCTCAGACATGGCCAGGGAAAATTAGCTCAGTAGCGCCACCTAGAAAAATGAAAAACGCGAGCCCCCGGTATGGGTATGACCTACATGTTTGAAAGTCGGTACACCTATATAACGTTCAGAGTCGAACAAAAAAGTCTATTATGGCAATGTCCTAAACCCAACAGGAAGTCCGCCATTTTGGATTGAAGGTGACATTTTGGGTCTGATTTTACCGTTTCCATGCCTTGTACTTTAACGAACTCGTCCTTGGGATTTGGTCCTATAAACTTCAAATTTGGACAGTGCAAACTACACCCTTGTGCCATGTTAAATTGCGGAGCTTTTGAGTTTTCACAATACTATGAGGCCGTGGCGCCATGGCGAATTTCGATGACTCGCCATGAAAATCTTATTGCCTCTCATTCTGTCATACATGTTCCGATCTGGACCAAAGAGCACACATATGATAAGGCTCCACCCCTGAACATATTTCAACTGCCATATTTGACATCAAGGACAGCGCCACCTAGTGGGAACAGGAAATGTCATGTTTTACACTTTGGGGTACAGTATAGTGATGGGTGACATCTGCAGCCTCAAATTTCTCCAGGAAAGCCTTAAGGAGTTGGTCTTGGGTTACAGTGAAAACTGTGAGTTTTCGCGAAAGGGTGTGACCCCAGCAGCATGGCGAACTTTGATGTCACGCCATGAAGAAACAAATTAGTATAACTCAATGAAATCCAGTCTGATCAGTACCAGACTTTACAGTCATGATGTCAGACCCGCACTGAACAGATTGATGTGCCCATTGTCGGAAATACGGACAGCGCCACCTAGTGGCAGCAGGAAATGTCATGGCTTTAATTTTGTTGTACTGATTTTCACAGGTTCATCGTGGCCACCTCAAAAGCGGTGAATATCACCATCAGTCCCTCGTGATGCTTCAGTGCAAAAATTGTGACTTTAAACTGAACGGCGCACCCTGGTGACAACGCGGTCCACCATGAAAGATGAAGTGGCTTTTGAGGGTCTTGGCAAGTTTATAGAGGCTTGAAATTTAGCACACACCTCCAAATGGATGAAGGCTTTGTTGTCATGTGAGCATTTTCATTGAATATCCCAAAATGGCTCCACAGCGCCCCCTACAAAATTTCAAAACCACAGCCCCTGCTCTGTGTTTTATGTATGTGTCTGAAACCTGGTAAGCTTATAGGAAATATCAAGATGTACAAAAAAGTCTCTTGGAGCAATATCCCAAATCCAACAGGAAGTCAGCCATTTTAAAATTAATGTGCAATTTTGGCAACATTTTGCCCTCTTTCCAGGCACCATTCTTTGACGAACTCCTCCAAGGGATTTCATCAGATTGAACCAATCTCCAGTGTGTGGAATCTAAAGACCTTTGTGATGTTAAATTGCGAAGGTTTTTACGTTCAGGGAAACGGGGTTGTCATGGCGGCACGTGGAGTTTCAATCACTCGCCAAAAAGCAGTAATCTGCTGTCACTCAAAATCAAAATGTCCAAACTCTCCCAAAGGTCGCAGGCGTGATGAGACTCGAGCTCGGAAATGTTTGTTATGCCATTTGTGCATAAGGGTTAGAGCGCCACCTAGTGGAACGACTAACAAATCATGAATGAATGAGTTGAAATGTTAGCTGGTGGTTAAATGCATGAATTCCATCAATGTGACATGAGATCGGACGTGCTGGTTTTAGGTGTTGGGCGTGGCTCGACGCGCCGGGGGTGCGAGGGCCCTCATAACGCTGCTTGCAGCTTTAATTATTATTATTATTATTATTCAGGCGAAACAAGGGCCTTTTTGAGGGCCTAAACATGCTCAAAAACTCATGAAATTTTGCACACATGCCAGGTCTGGTGAAAAATTTTGTATTTTAATGGTTTTATATATGAGCACTGGGAAATGGCTCTAGAGCGCCACCTATGCCTTGTTAAATGCAGCCCTACGACCACATCGTTTGAGCTACATGTATGAAATTTGGCACACATGTGTATCATGCCAAGACGAACAAAAAAGTCTGTGGGCCCATTGACGCAAACCCAACAGGAAGTCCGCCATTTGGAAGAGAAGGTGACATTTTGGCTCTAATTTTGCCATTTCCATGCCTCGAACTTTTGCGAACTCCTCCTTGGGGTTTGATTTCATAACCTTCATATTTGGTCAGTGTCAACTACACCCTTGTGCCATGTTAAATTGCGGGGCTTTTGAGTTTTCACAATACGGTGAGGCCGTGGCGCCATGGCGAATTTCGATGACTCGCCATGAAAATCTTATTGCCTCTCATTCTGTCATACATGTTCCGATCTGGACCAAAGAGCACACATATGATAAGGCTCCACCCCTGAACATATTTCAAGTGCCATGTTTGACATAAGGGCCAGCGCCACCTAGTGGGAACAGGAAATGTCATGTTTTACACTTTGGGGTACAGTATTGTGATGGGTGACATCTGCAGCCTCATATTTCTCCAGGAAAGCCTTAAGGAGTTGGTCTTGGGGTACAGTGAAAACTGTGAGTTTTCACGAAAGGGTGTGACCCCAGCAGCATGGCGAACTTTGATGTCTCGCCATGAAGAAACAAATTAGTATAACTCAATGAAATCCAGTCTAATCAGTACCAGACTTTACAGGCGTGATGTCAGACCCGCCCTGAACAGATTGATGTGCCCATTGTCAGGAATATGAAGAGCGCCACCTAGTGGGAACAGGAAATGTCATGGCTTACACTTTGTTGTACTGATTTTCACAGGTTCATCGTGGCCACCTCAAAAGCGGTGAATATCAACATCAGTCCCTCGTGATGTTTCAGTGCAAAAATTGTGACTTTAAACTGAACGGCGCACCCTGGTGGCAACGCTGTTCACCATGAAAGATGAAGTGGCTTTTGAGGGTCTTGGCAAGTTTATAGAGGCTTGAAATTTGGCACACACCTCCAATGTGATGAAGGCTTTGTTGTCATGTGATCATTTTCATTGAATAGCGCGAAATGGCTCCACAGCGCCCCCTACAATATTTCAAAACATCAGCCCCAGCTCTGTGTTTTATGTATGAGTCTGAAACCTGGTAAGCTTATAGGAGATAATAAGATGTACAAAAAAGTCTCTTGGAGCAATATCCCAAATCCAACAGGAAGTCAGCCATTTTAAAATTAATGTGTAATTTTGGCGACATTTTCCCCTCTTTTCAGGCTTCATACTTTGACGAACTCCTCCAAGGGATTTCATCAGATTGGACCGATCTGAAGTTTGTGACATCTAAAGACCTTTGTGATGTTAAATTGCGAAGCTTTTTACATTCAGGGAAACGGGGTTGTCATTGCGGCACGTGGAGTTTCAATCACTCGCCAAAAAGCAGTAATCTGCTGTCACTCAAAAACACAATATCCAATCTCTCCCAAACGTCGCAGGTGTGATGAGACTGGAGCTCGGAAATGTTTGTTATGCCATTTGTCAGTAATAGTTAGAGCGCCACCTAGTGGGACGACTATAATCATGGTTCAATGAGATGAAATGTTAGCTGGTGGTTAAATGCATGAATCCATCAATGTGGCATCACATCGGACGTGCTGGTTTTAGGTGTTGGGCATGGCTCGCCACGCCAGGGTGCGAGGGCCCTCATAACGCTGCTTGCAGCTTTAATTATTATTATTATTATTTCGGCAAATGAATTGGCCGTTTGAGGGCCTAAACATGCTCGAAAACTCATGAAATTTTGCACACGCGTCAGGTCTGGTGAAAATTTACGTATTTTAATGTTGTCAGACATGGCCAGGGAAAATTAGCTCAGTAGCGCCACCTAGAAAATTGAAAAACGCGAGCCCCCGGTATGGGTATGGCCTACAAGTTTGAAAGTCGGTACACCGTTATAACGTTCAGAGTCGAACAAAAAAGTCTATTATGGCAATGTCCTAAACCCAACAGGAAGTCCGCCATTTTGGATTGAAGGTGACATTTTGGCTCTGATTTTACCGTTTCCATGCCTTGTACTTTAACGAACTCCTCCTTGGGATTTGGTCCTATAAACTTCAAATTTGGACAGTGTCAACTACACCCTTGTGCCATGTTAAATTGCGGAGCTTTTGAGTTTTCACAATACTATGAGGCCGTGGCGCCATGGCGAATTTCGATGACTCGCCATGAAAATCTTATTGCCTCTCATTTTGTCATACATTTTCTGACCTTGACCAAAGTGAACACATATGATAAGGCTCCACCCCTGAACATATTTCAACTGCCATATTTGACATCAAGGACAGCGCCACCTAGTGGGAACAGGAAATGTCATGTTTTACACTTTGGGGTACAGTATAGTGATGGGTGACATCTGCAGCCTCAAATTTCTCCAGGAAAGCCTTAAGGAGTTGGTCTTGGGTTACAGTGAAAACTGTGAGTTTTCGCAAAAGGGTGTGACCCCAGCAGCATGGCGAACTTTGATGTCACGCCATGAAGAAACAAATTAGTATAACTCAATGAAATCCAGTCTGATCAGTACCAGACTTTACAGGCATGATGTCAGACCCGCCCTGAACAGATTGATGTGCCCATTGTCGGAAATACGGACAGCGCCACCTAGTGGCAACAGGAAATGTCATGGCTTTAACTTTGTTGTACTGATTTTCACAGGTTGATCGTGGCCACCTCAAAAGCGGTGAATATCACCATCAGTCCCTCGTGATGCTTCAGTGCAAAAATTGTGACTTTAAACTGAACGGCGCACCCTGGTGGCAACGCGGTTCATCATGAAAGATGAAGTGGCTTTTGAGGGGCTTGGAAAGTTTATAGAGGCTTGAAATTTGGCACACACCTCCAAATGGATGAAGGCATTGTTGTTATGTAACCATTTTCCTTGAATAGCGCAAAATGGCTCCACAGCGCCCCCTACAATATTTCAAAACATCAGCCCCTGCTCTGTGTTTCATCTATGAGTCTGACACTTGGTAAGCTTGTGTAAGATATCAAGATGTACAAAAAAGTCTCTTGGAGCAATATCCCAAATCCAACAGGAAGTCAGCCATTTTAAAATTAATGTGTAATTTTGATGACATTTTCCCCCCTTTTCAGGCCTCATACTTTGACGAACTCCTCCAAGGGATTTCATCATATTGAAGCATTCTTCAGTGTGTAGAATCTAAAGACCTTTGTGATGTTAAATTGCGAAGCTTTTTCCGTTCAGGGAAACGGGGTGGTCATGGCGGCACGTAGAGTTTCAATCACTCGCAAAAAGCAGTAATCTGCTGTCACTAAAAAACACAATGTCCAATCTCTCCCAAAGGTCGCAGGCGTGATGAGACTCGAGCTTGGGAATGTTTGTTATGCTATTTGTCAATAATGGTTTGAGCGCCACCTAGTGGCATGACTATAATCCTGGTTGAATAAGATGAAATGTTAGCTGGTGATTACAAGCATGAAATCCATCAATGTGACATCACATCGGACGTGCCGGTTTGAGGTGTTGGCAGTGGCTCGACGTGCCGGGGGTGCGAGGGCCCTCATAACGCTGCTTGCAGCTTTAATTAGGGCCCGAGCACTGACAGTGCGAAGGCCCTATTGTAATTGCTCTGTTTATTAGGGCCCGAGCACTGAGAGTGCGAAGGCCCTATTGTATCTGCTCCGTTTCTTATTATTATTATTATTATTATTATTATTATTATTAGGGCCCGAGCACTGATAGTGCGAAGGCCCTATTGTAATTGCTCTGTTTATTATTATTATTATTATTATTATTATTATTATTAGGGCCCGAGCACTGATAGTGCGAAGGCCCTATTGTAATTGCTCTGTTTATTATTATTATTATTATTATTATTATTATTATTATTTCGGCAAATGAATTGGCCGTTTGAGGGCCTAAACATGCTCGAAAACTCATGAAATTTTGCACACGCGTCAGGTCTGGTGAAAATTTACGTATTTTAATGTTCTCAGACATGGCCAGGGAAAATTAGCTCAGTAGCGCCACCTAGAAAAATGAAAAACGCGAGCCCCCGGTATGGGTATGACCTACATGTTTGAAAGTCGGTACACCTATATAATGTTCAGAGTCGAACAAAAAAGTCTATTATGGCAATGTCCTAAACCCAACAGGAAGTCCGCCATTTTGGATTGAAGGTGACATTTTGGCTCTGATTTTACCATTTCCATGCCTCGAACTTTGACGAACTCCTCCTTGGGGTTTGATTTCATAACCTTCATATTTGGTCAGTGCCAACTACACCCTTGTGCCATGTTAAATTGCGGAGCTTTTGAGTTTTCACAATACTATGAGGCCGTGGCGCCATGGCGAATTTCGATGACTCGCCATGAAAATCTTATTGCCTCTCATTTTGTCATACATGTTCCGATCTGGACCAAAGAGCACACATATGATAAGGCTCCACCCCTGAACATATTTCAACTGCCATATTTGACATCAAGGACAGCGCCACCTAGTGGGAACAGGAAATGTCATGTTTTACACTTTGGGGTACAGTATAGTGATGGGTGACATCTGCAGCCTCAAATTTCTCCAGGAAAGCCTTAAGGAGTTGGTCTTGGGTTACAGTGAAAACTGTGACTTTTCGCAAAAGGGTGTGACCCCAGCAGCATGGCGAACTTTGATGTCACGCCATGAATAAACAAATTAGTATAACTCAATGAAATCCAGTCTGATCAGTACCAGACTTTACAGGCATGATGGCAGACCCGCCCTGAACAGATTGATGTGCCCATTGTCGGAAATACGGACAGCGCCACCTAATGGCAACAGGAAATGTCATGGCTTTAATTTTGTTGTACTGATTTTCACAGGTTCATCGTGGCCACCTCAAAAGCGGTGAATATCAACATCAGTCCCTCGTGATGCTTCAGTGCAAAAATTGTGACTTTAAACTGAACGGCGCACCCTGGTGGCAACGCGGTTCACCATGAAAGATGAAGTGGCTTTTGAGGGGCTTGGAAAGTTTATAGAGGCTTGAAATTTGGCACACACCTCCAAATGGATGAAGGCATTGTTGTTATGCAACCATTTTCCTTGAATAGCGCAAAATGGCTCCACAGCGCCCCCTACAATATTTCAAAACATCAGCCCCTGCTCTGTGTTTCATCTATGAGTCTGACACTTGGTAAGCTTGTGTAAGATATCAAGATGTACAAAAAAGTCTCTTGGAGCAATATCCCAAATCCAACAGGAAGTCAGCCATTTTAAAATTAATGTGTAATTTTGATGACATTTTCCCCCCTTTTCAGGCCTCATACTTTGACGAACTCCTCCAAGGGATTTCATCATATTGAAGCATTCTTCAGTGTGTAGAATCTAAAGACCTTTGTGATGTTAAATTGCGAAGCTTTTTCCGTTCAGGGAAACTGGGTGGTCATGGCGGCACGTAGAGTTTCAATCACTCGCAAAAAGCAGTAATCTGCTGTCACTAAAAAACACAATGTCCAATCTCTCCCAAAGGTCGCAGGTGTGATGAGACTCGAGCTTGGAAATGTTTGGTATGCCATTTGTCGGTAATAGTTAGAGCGCCACCTATTGGGACGACTATAATCATAGTTCAATGAGATGAAATGTTAGCTGGTGGTTAAATGCATGAATTCCATCAATGTGACATCACATTGGACGTGCTGGTTTTAGGTGTTGGGCGTGGCTCGACGCGCCGGGGGTGCGAGGGCCCTCATAACGCTGCTTGCAGCTTTAATTATTATTATTATTATTATTTCGGCAAATGAATTGGCCGTTTGAGGGCCTAAACATGCTCGAAAACTCATGAAATTTTGCACACGCGTCAGGTCTGGTGAAAATTTACGTATTTTAATGTTCTCAGACATGGCCAGGGAAAATTAGCTCAGTAGCGCCACCTAGAAAAATGAAAAACGCGAGCCCCCGGTATGGGTATGACCTACATGTTTGAAAGTCGGTACACTTATATAACGTTCAGAGTCGAACAAAAAAGTCTATTATGGCAATGTCCTAAACCCAACAGGAAGTCCGCCATTTTGGATTGAAGGTGACATTTTGGATCTGATTTTACCATTTCCATGCCTCGAACTTTAACGAACTCCTCCTTGGGGTTTGATTTCATAACCTTCATATTTGGTCAGTGCCAACTACACCCTTATGCCATGTTAAATTGCGGAGCTTTTGAGTTTTCACAATACCATGAGGCCGTGGCGCCACGGCGAATTTCGATGACTCGCCATGAAAATCTTATTGCCTCTCATTTTGTCATAGATTTTCTGACCTTGACCAAAGTGAACACATATGATAAGGCTCCACCCCTGAACATATTTCAACTGCCATATTTGACATCAGGGAGAGCGCCACCTAGTGGGAACAGGAAATGTCATGTTTTACACTTTGGGGTACAGTATAGTGATGGGTGACATCTGCAGCCTCAAATTTCTCCAGGAAAGCCTTAAGGAGTTGGTCTTGGGTTACAGTGAAAACTGTGACTTTTCGCGAAAGGTTGTGACCCCAGCAGCATGGCGAACTTTGATGTCACGCCATGAAGAAACAAATTAGTATAACTCAATGAAATCCAGTCTGATTAGTACCAGACTTTACAGGCATGATGTCAGACCCGCTCTGAACAGATTGATGTGCCCATTGTCGGGAATACGCACAGCGCCACCTAGTGGCAACAGGAAATGTCATGGCTTTAATTTTGTTGTACTGATTTTCACAGGTTCATCGTGGCCACCTCAAACGCGGTGAATATCACCATCAGTCCTTGATTATGCTTTAGTGCAAAAATTGTGAGTTTAAACTGAATGGCGCACCCTGATGGCAACGCGGTTCACCATGAAAGATGAAGTTGCTTTTCAGGGGCTTGGCAAGTTTAAAAAGTCTTGAAATTTGGTGCATACCTCCAATGTGATGCAGGCTTTTTTGTTATGTGATCATTTTCATTGAATATCCAAAAATGGCTCCACAGCGCCCCCTACGAAATTTCAAAACATCAGCCCCAGCTCTGTGTTTTATGTATGAGTCTGAAACCTGGTAAGCTTATAGGAGATATCAAGATGTACAAAAAAGTCTCTTGGAGCAATATCCCAAATCCAACAGGAAGTCAGCCATTTTAAAATTAATGTGCAATTTTGGCAACATTTTCCCCTCTTTTCAGGCACCGTGCTTTGACGTACTCCTGCAAGGGATTTCATCACATTGATGCAATCTCCTGTGTGTGGAATCTAAAGACCTTTGTGATGTTAAATTGCGAAGCTTTTTACATTCAGGGAAACGGGGTGGTCATGGCGGCACGTAGAGTTTCAATCATTCGCCAAAAAGCAGTAATCTGCTGTCACTCAAAAACACAATGTCCAATCTCTCCCAAAGCTCATAGGCGTGATGAGACTCGAGCTAGGAAATGTTTGTTATGCCATTTGTCAGTAATGGTTAGAGCACCACCTAGTGGGACAACTATAATCATGATTGAATGAGATGAATTGTTAGCTGGTGGTTAAATGCATGAATTCCATCAATGTGACATCAGATCGGAGGTGCTGGTTTTAGGTGTTGGGCGTGGTTCGACGCGCCGGGGGTGCGAGGGCCCTCATAACGCTGCTTGCAGCTTTAATTAGGGCCCGAGCACTGAGAGTGCGAAGGCCCTATTGTATCTGCTCCGTTTCTTATTATTATTATTATTATTATTATTATTATTCACCCCAAACAAGGGCCTTTTTGAGGGCCTAAACATGCTCAAAAACTCATGAAATTTTCCACACATGCCAGGTCTGGTGAAAAATTTTGTATTTTAATGGTTTTACATATGAGCACTGGGAAATGGCTCTACAGCGCCACCTATGCCTTGTTAAATGCAGCCCTACGACCACATCGTTTCAGCTACATGTATGAAATTTGGCACACATGTGTATCATGCCGAGTCGAACAAAAAAGTCTGTGGGCCCATTGATGCAAACCCAACAGGAAGTCCGCCATTTGGAAGAGAAGGTGACATTTTGGCTCTAATTTTGCCATTTCCATGCCTCGAACTTTTGCGAACTCCTCCTTGGGATTTGGATGTATAAGCTTCATCTTTGGTCAGTGTCAACTACACACCTGGGCCATGTTAAATTGCGGAGCTTTTGAGTTTTCACAATACTATGAGGCCGTGGCGCCATGGCGAATTTCGATGACTCGCCATGAAAATCTTATTGCCTCTCATTTTGTCATACATTTTCTGACCTTGACCAAAGTGAACACATATGATAAGGCTCCACCCCTGAACATATTTCAACTGCCATATTTGACATCAAGGACAGCGCCACCTAGTGGGAACAGGAAATGTCATGTTTTACACTTTGGGGTACAGTATAGTGATGGGTGACATCTGCAGCCTCAAATTTCTCCAGGAAAGCCTTAAGGAGTTGGTCTTGGGTTACAGTGAAAACTGTGAGTTTTCGCGAAAGGGTGTGACCCCAGCAGCATGGCGAACTTTGATGTCACGCCATGAAGAAACAAATTAGTATAACTCAATGAAATCCAGTCTGATCAGTACCAGACTTTACAGGCATGATGTCAGACCCGCCCTGAACAGATTGATGTGCCCATTGTCGGAAATACGGACAGCGCCACCTAGTGGGAACAGGAAATGTCATGGCTTTCATTTTGTTGTACTGATTTTCACAGGTTCATCGTGGCCACCTGAAAAGCGGTGAATATCACCATCAGTCCCTCGTGATGCTTCAGTGCAAAAATTGTGACTTTAAACTGAACGGCGCACCCTGGTGGCAACGCTGTTCACCATGAAAGATGAAGTGACTTTTGAGGGTCTTGGCAAGTGTATAGCGGCTTGAAATTTGGCACACACCTCCAATGTGACGAAGGCTTTGTTGTCATGTGATCATTTTCATTGAATATCCCAAAATGGCTCCACAGCGCCCCCTACAACATTTCAAAACCACAGCCCCAGCTCTGTGTTTTATGTATGAATCTGAAACCTGGTAGGCTTATAGGAGATATCAAGATGTACAAAAAAGTCTCTTGGAGCAATATCCCAAATCCAACAGGAAGTCAGCCATTTTAAAATTAATGTGTAATTTTGGCGACATTTTCCCCTCTTTTCAGGCTTCATACTTTGACGAACTCCTCCAAGGGATTTCATCATATTGAACCATTCTCCAGTGTGTGGAATCTAAAGACCTTTGTGATGTTAAATTGCGAAGCTTTTTACGTTCAAGGAAACGGGGTGGTCATGGCGGCACGTGGAGTTTCAATCACTCGCCAAAAAGCAGTAATATGCTGTCACTCAAAGACACAAAGTCCAATCTCTCCCAAAGGTCGCAGGCGTGATGAGACTCGAGCTCGGAAATGTTTGTTATGCCCTTTGTCTATAATGGTTAGAGCGCCACCTAGTGGGACGACTATACTCATGGTTGAACCAAATGAAATGTTAACTGGTGGTTAAATGCATGAATTCCATCAATGTGACATCAGATCGGACGTGCTGGTTTCAGGTGTTGGGCATGGCTCGACACGCCGGGGGTGCGAGGGCCCTCATAACGCTGCTTGCAGCTTTAATTATTATTATTATTATTATTTCGGCAAATGAATTGGCCGTTTGAGGGCCTAAACATGCTCGAAAACTCATGAAATTTTGCACACGCGTCAGGTCTGGTGAAAATTTACGTATTTTAATGTTCTCAGACATGGCCAGGGAAAATTAGCTCAGTAGCGCCACCTAGAAAAATGAAAAACGCGAGCCCCCGGTATGGGTATGACCTACATGTTTGAAAGTCGGTACACCTATAAAATGTTCAGAGTCGAACAAAAAAGTCTATTATGGCAATGTCCTAAACCCAACAGGAAGTCCGCCATTTTGGATTGAAGGTGACATTTTGGGTCTGATTTTACAGTTTCCATGCCTTGTACTTTAACGAACTCCTCCTTGGGATTTGGTCCTATAAACTTCAAATTTGGACAGTGTCAACTACAGCCTTGTGCCATGTTAAATTGCGGAGCTTTTGAGTTTTCACAATACTATGAGGCCGTGGCGCCATGGCGAATTTCGATGACTCGCCATGAAAATCTTATTGCCTCTCATTCTGTCATACATGTTCCGATCTGGACCAAAGAGCACACATATGATAAGGCTCCAGCCCTGAACATATTTCAACTGCCATATTTGACATCAAGGACAGCGCCACCTAGTGGGAACAGGAAATGTCATGTTTTACACTTTGGGGTACAGTATAGTGATGGGTGACATCTGCAGCCTCAAATTTCTCCAGGAAAGCCTTAAGGAGTTGGTCTTGGGTTACAGTGAAAACTGTGAGTTTTCGCGAAAGGGTGTGACCCCAGCAGCATGGCAAACTTTAATGTCACGCCATGAAGAAACAAATTAGTATAACTCAATGAAATCCAGTCTGATCAGTACCAGACTTTACAGGCATGATGTCAGACCCGCCCTGAACAGATTGATGTGCCCATTGTCGGAAATACGGACAGCGCCACCTAGTGGCAACAGGAAATGTCATGGCTTTAATTTTGTTGTACTGATTTTCACAGGTTCATCGTGGCCACCTCAAAAGCGGTGAATATCACCATCAGTCCTTGATGATGCTTTAGTGCAAAAATTGTGACTTTAAACTGAACGGCGCACCCTGGTGGCAACACTGTTCACCGTGAAAAATGAAGTAGCTTTTGAGGGGCTTGGAAAGTTTATAGAGGCTTGAATTTTGGCGCACACCTCCATTGTGCTTAAGGCTTTGTTGTTATGTGATCATTTTCATTGAATAGCGCAAAATGGCTCCACAGCGCCCCCTACAAAATTTCAAAACATCAGCCCCAGCTCTGTGTTTTATGTATGAGTCTGAAACCTGGTAAGCTTATAGGAGATATCAAGATGTACAAAAAAGTCTCTTGGAGCAATATCCCAAATCTAACAGGAAGTCAGCCATTTTAAAATGAATGTGTAATTTTTGTGATATTTTCCACTCTTTCCAGGCACCGTTCTTTGACGAACTCCTCCAAGGGATTTCATCATATTGAACCAATCTCCAGTGTGTGGAATCTAAAGACCTTTGTGATGTTAAATTGCGAAGCTTTTTACGTTCAGGGAAACGGGGTGGTCATGGCGGCATGTGGAGTTTCAGTCACTCGCCAAAAAGCAGTAATCTGCTGTCACTCAAAATCAAAATGTCCAATATGTCCCAAAGGTCGCAGGCGTGATGAGACTCGAGCTCGGAAATGTTTGTTATGCCATTTGTCAGTAATGGTTAGAGCGCCACCTAGTGGGACGACTATAATCATGATTGAATGAGATGAAATGTTAGCTGGTGGTTGAATGCATGAATTTCATCAATGTGACATCAGATCGGAGGTGCTGGTTGTAGGTGTTGGGCGTAGCTCGACGCGATGGGGTGCGAGGGCCCTCATAACGCTGCTTGCAGCTTTAATTAGGGCCCGAGCACTGACAGTGCGAAGGCCCTATTGTAATTGCTCTGTTTATTATTATTATTATTATTATTATTATTATTATTATTATTATTATTATTCCGGCAAATGAATTGGCCTTTTGAGGGCCTAAACATGCTCGAAAACTCATGAAATTTTGCACACGCGTCAGGTCTGGTGAAAATTTACGTATTTTAATGTTCTCAGACATGGCCAGGGAAAATTAGCTCAGTAGCGCCACCTAGAAAAATGAAAAATGCGAGCCCCCGGTATGGGTATGACCTACATATTTGAAAGTCAGTACACCTATATAACGTTGCGAGTCGAACAAAAAAGTCTATTATGGCAATGTCCTAAACCCAACAGGAAGTCCGCCATTTTGGATTGAAGGTGACATTTTGGGTCTGATTTTACCGTTTCCATGCCTTGTACTTTAACGAACTCCTCCTTGGGATTTGGTCCTATAAACTTCAAATTTGGACAGTGTCAACTACACCCTTGTGCCATGTTAAATTGCGGAGCTTTTGAGTTTTCACAATAGTATGAGGCCGTGGCGCCATGGCGAATTTTGATGACTCGCCATGAAAATCTTATTGCCTCTCATTCTGTCATACATGTTCCGATCTGGACCAAACAGCACACATATGATAAGGCTCCACCCCTGAACATATTTCAACTGCCATATTTGACATAAGGGCCAGCGCCACCTAGTGGGAACAGGAAATGTCATGTTTTACACTTTGGGGTACAGTATAGTGATGGGTGACATCTGCAGCCTCAAATTTCTCCAGGAAAGCCTTAAGGAGTTGGTCTTGGGTTACAGTGAAAACTGTGACTTTTCGCAAAAGGGTGTGACCCCAGCAGCATGGCGAATTTTGATGTCACGCCATGAAGAAACAAATTAGTATAACTCAATGAAATCCAGTCTGATCAGTACCAGACTTTACAGGCATGATGTCAGACCCGCCCTGAACAGATTGATGTGCCCATTGTCAGGAATATGAAGAGCGCCACCTAGTGGGAACAGGAAATGTCATGTCTTACACTTTGTTGTACTGATTTTCACAGGTTCATAGTGGCCACCTCAAAAGCGGTGAATATCACCATCAGTCCTTGATGATGCTTTAGTGCAAAAATTGTGACTTTAAACTGAACGGCGCACCCTGGTGGCAACGCTGTTCACCATGAAAAATGAAGTGGCTTTTGAGGGGCTTGGAAAGTTTATAGAGGCTTGAAATTTGGCACACACCTCCATTGTGCTTAAGGCTTTGTTGTTATGTGATCATTTTCATTGAATAGCGCAAAATGGCTCCACAGCGCCCCCTACAAAATTTCAAAACGTCAGCCCCAGCTCTGTGTTTTATGTATGAGTCTGAAACCTGGTAAGCTTATAGGAGATATCAAGATGTACAAAAAAGTCTCTTGGAGCAATATCCCAAATCTAACAGGAAGTCAGCCATTTTAAAATTAATGTGTAATTTTTGTGACATTTTCCCCTCTTTCCAGGCACCGTTCTTTGACGAACTCCTCCAAGGGATTTCATCATATTGAACCAATCTCCAGTGTGTGGAATCTAAAGACCTTTGTGATGTTAAATTGCGAAGGTTTTTACATTCAGGAAACGGGGTGGTCATGGCGGCATGTGGAGTTTCAGTCACTCGCCAAAAAGCAGTAATCTGCTGTCACTCAAAATCAAAATGTCCAATATGTCCCAAAGGTCGCAGGCGTGATGAGACTCGAGCTCGGAAATGTTTGTTATGCCATTTGTCAGTAATGGTTAGAGCGCCATCTAGTGGGACTACTATAATCATGATTGAATGAGATGAAATGTTAGCTGGTGGTTGAATGCATGAATTCCATCAATGTGACATCAGATCGGAGGTGCTGGTTGTAGGTGTTGGGTGTAGCTCGACGCGATGGGGTGCGAGGGCCCTCATAACGCTGCTTGCAGCTTTATTAGGGCCCGAGCACTGACTGTGCGAAGGCCCTATTGTATCTGCTCTGTTTCTTATTAGGGCCCGAGCACCGAGAGTGCGAAGGCCCTATTGTATCTGCTCCGTTTCTTATTATTATTATTATTATTATTATTAGGGCCCGAGCACTGACAGTGCGAAGGCCCTATTGTAATTGCTCTGTTTATTATTATTATTATTATTATTATTATTATTATTATTATTATTATTAGGGCCCGAGGACTGAGAGTGCGAAGGCCCTATTGTATCTGCTCCGTTTCTTATTATTAGGGCCCGAGCACTGACAGTGCGAAGGCCCTATTGTATCTGCTCCGTTTCTTATTATTATTAGGGCCCGAGCACTGAGAGTGCGAAGGCCCTATTGTATCTGCTCCGTTTCTTATTATTATTATTATTATTATTATTATTATTCAGGCGAAACAAGGGCCTTTTTGAGGGCCTAAACATGCTCAAAAACTCATGAAATTTTGCACACATGCCAGGTCTGGTGAAAAATTTTGTATTTTAATGGTTTTACATATGAGCACTGGGAAATGGCTCTAGAGCGCCACCTATGCCTTGTTAAATGCAGCCCTACGACCACATCGTTTGAGCTACATGTATGAAATTTGGCACACATGTGTATCATGCCAAGACGAACAAAAAAGTCTGTGGGCCCATTGATGCAAACCCAACAGGAAGTCCGCCATTTGGAAGAGAAGGTGACATTTTGGCTCTAATTTTGCCATTTCCATGCCTCGAACTTTTGCGAACTCCTCCTTGGGGTTTGATTTCATAACCTTCATATTTGGACAGTGTCAACTACACCCTTGTGCCATGTTAAATTGCGGAGCTTTTGAGTTTTCACAATACTATGTGGCCGTGGCGCCATGGCGAATTTCGATGACTCGCCATGAAAATCTTATTGCCTCTCATTTTGTCATACATTTTCTGACCTTGACCAAAGTGAACACATATGATAAGGCTCCACCCCTAAACATATTTCAACTGCCATATTTGACATCAAGGACAGCGCCACCTAGTGGGAACAGGAAATGTCATGTTTTACACTTTGGGGTACAGTATAGTGATGGGTGCCATCTGCAGCCTCAAATTTCTCCAGAAAAGCCTTAAGGAGTTGGTCTTGGGTTACAGTGAAAACTGTGACTTTTCGCAAAAGGGTGTGACCCCAGCAGCATGGCGAACTTTGATGTCTCGCCATGAAGAAACAAATTAGTATAACTCAATGAAATCCAGTCTGATCAGTACCAGACTTTACAGGCATGATGTCAGACCCGCCCTGAACAGATTGATGTGCCCATTGTCGGGAATACGGACAGCGCCACCTAGTGGGAACAGGAAATGTCATGGCTTTAATTTTGTTGTACTGATTTTCACAGGTTCATCGTGGCCACCTCAAAAGCGGTGAATATCACCATCAGTCCCTTGTGATGCTTCAGTGCAAAAATTGTGACTTTAAACTGAACGCCGCACCCTGGTGGCAACGCGGTTCACCATGAAAGATGAAGTGGCTTTTGAGGGGCTTGGAAAGTTTAAAAAGTCTTGAAATTTGGCGCACACCTCCAATGTGTTTAAGGCTTTGTTGTTATGTGATCATTTTCATTGAATATCCCAAAATGGCTCCACAGCGCCCCCTACAAAATTTCAAAATCACAGCCCCTGCTCTGTGTTTTATGTATGAGTCTGAAACCTGGTAAGCTTATAGGAGATATCAAGATGTACAAAAAAGTCTCTTGGAGCAATATCCCAAATCCAACAGGAAGTCAGCCATTTTAAAATTAATGTGCAATTTTGGCAACATTTTCCCCTCTTTTCAGGCATCGTTCTTTGACGAACTCCTCCAAGGGATTTCATCATATTGGACCGATCTGCAGTTTGTGGAATCTAAAGACCTTTGTGATGTTAAATTGCGAAGCTTTTTACGTCCAGGGAAACGGGGTGGTTATGGCGGCACGTGGAGTTTCAATCACTCGCCAAAAAGCAGTAATCTGCTGTCACTCAAAAACACAATGTCCAATCTCTCCCAAACGTCTCAGGTGTGATGAGACTCGAGCTTGGAAGTGTTTGTTATGCCATTTGTACATAATGGTTAGAGCGCCACCTAGTGGAACGACTAACTAATCATGAATGAATGAGTTGAAATGTTAGCTGGTGGTTAAATGCATGAATTCCATCAATGTGACATCAGATCGGACGTGCTGGTTTTAGGTGTTGGGCGTGGCTCGACACGCCGGGGGTGCGAGGGCCCTCATAACGCTGCTTGCAGCTTTAATTATTAGGGCCCGAGCACTGAGAGTGCGAAGGCCCTATTGTATCTGCTCCGTTTCTTATTATTATTAGGGCCCGAGCACCGAGAGTGCGAAGGCCCTATTGTATCTGCTCCGTTTCTTATTATTATTATTATTATTATTATTATTATTATTATTATTCAGGCGAAACAAGGGCCTTTTTGAGGGCCTAAACATGCTCAAAAACTCATGAAATTTTGCACACATGCCAGGTCTGGTGAAAAATTTTGTATTTTAATGGTTTTACATATGAGCACTGGGAAATGGCTCTAGAGCGCCACCTATGCCTTGTTAAATGCAGCCCTACGACCACATCGTTTGAGCTACATGTATGAAATTTGGCACACATGTGTATCATGCCAAGACGAACAAAAAAGTTAGTGGGCCCATTGACGCAAACCCAACAGGAAGTCCGCCATTTGGAAGAGAAGGTGACATTTTGGCTCTAATTTTGCCATTTCCATGCCTCGAACTTTTGCGAACTCCTCCTTGGGGTTTCATTTCATAACCTTCATATTTGGTCAGTGTCAACTACACCCTTGTGCCATGTTAAATTGCGGAGCTTTTGAGTTTTCACAATACTATGAGGCCGTGGCGCCATGGCGAATTTCGATGACTCGCCATGAAAATCTTATTGCCTCTCATTTTGTCATACATTTTCTGACCTTGACCAAAGTGAACACATATGATAAGGCTCCACCCCTGAACATATTTCAACTGCCATATTTGACACCAGGGACAGCGCCACCTAGTGGGAACAGGAAATGTCATGTTTTACACTTTGGGGTACAGTATTGTGATGTGTGACATCTGCAGCCTCAAATTTCTCCAGGAAAGCCTTAAGGAGTTGGTCTTGGGTTACAGTGAAAACTGTGACTTTTCACGAAAGGGTGTGACCCCAGCAGCATGGCGAACTTTGATGTCACGCCATGAAGAAACAAATTAGTATAACTCAATGAAATCCAGTCTGATCAGTACCAGACTTTACAGGCATGATGTCAGACCCGCCCTGAACAGATTGATATGCCCATTGTCGGAAATACGGACAGCGCCACCTAGTGGCAACAGGAAATGTCATGGCTTTAACTTTGTTGTACTGATTTTCACAGGTTCATCGTGGCCACCTCAAAAGCGGTGAATATCACCATCAGTCCCTCGTGATGCTTCAGTGCAAAAATTGTGACTTTAAACTGAACGGCGCACCCTGGTGGCAACGCGGTTCATCATGAAAGATGAAGTGGCTTTTGAGGGGCTTGGAAAGTTTATAGAGGCTTGAAATTTGGCCCACACCTCCAAATGGATGAAGGCATTGTTGTTATGTAACCATTTTCCTTGAATAGCGCAAAATGGCTCCACAGCGCCCCCTACAATATTTCAAAACATCAGACCCTGCTCTGTGTTTCATCTATGAGTCTGACACTTGGTAAGCTTGTGTAAGATATCAAGATGTACAAAAAAGTCTCTTGGAGCAATATCCCAAATCCAACAGGAAGTCAGCCATTTTAAAATTAATGTGTAATTTTGATGACATTTTCCCCCCTTTTCAGGCCTCATACTTTGACGAACTCCTCCAAGGGATTTCATCATATTGAAGCATTCTTCGGTGTGTAGAATCTAAAGACCTTTGTGATGTTAAATTGCGAAGCTTTTTCCGTTCAGGGAAACGGGGTGGTCATGGCGGCACGTAGAGTTTCAATCACTCGCAAAAAGCAGTAATCTGCTGTCACTAAAAAACACAATGTCCAATCTCTCCCAAAGGTCGCAGGTGTGATGAGACTCGAGCTTGGAAATGTTTGTTATGCTATTTGTCAATAATGGTTAGAGCGCCACCTAGTGGCATGACTATAATCCTGGTTGAATAAAATGAAATGTTAGCTGGTGATTAAAAGCATGAAATCCATCAATGTGACATCACATCGGACGTGCCGGTTTGAGGTGTTGGCAGTGGCTCGACGTGCCGGGGGTGCGAGGGCCCTCATAACGCTGCTTGCAGCTTTAATTATTATTATTATTATTATTATTATTATTCACCCCAAACAAGGGCCTTTTTGAGGGCCTAAACATGCTCAAAAACTCATGAAATTTTGCACACATGCCAGGTCTGGTGAAAAATTTTGTATTTTAATGGTTTTACTTATGAGCACTGGGAAATGGCTCTAGAGCGCCACCTATGCCTTGTTAAATGCAGCCCTACGACCACATGGTTTGAGCTACATGTATGAAATTTGGCACACATGTGTATCATTCCAAGACGAACAAAAAAGTCTGTGGGCCCATTGACGCAAACCCAACAGGAAGTCCGCCATTTGGAAGAGAAGGTGACATTTTGGCTCTAATTTTGCCATTTCCATGCCTCGAACTTTAACGAACTCCTCCTTGGGATTTGATCCTATAAACTTCAAATTTGGACAGTGTCAACTACACCCTTGTGCCATGTTAAATTGCGGAGCTTTTGAGTTTTCACAATACTATGAGGCCGTGGCGCCATGGCGAATTTCGATGACTCGCCATGAAAATCTTATTGCCTCTCATTTTGTCATACATTTTCTGACCTTGACCAAAGTGAACACATATGATAAGGCTCCACCCCTGAACATATTTCAACTGCCATATTTGACATCAAGGACAGCGCCACCTAGTGGGAACAGGAAATGTCATGTTTTACACTTTGGGGTACAGTATAGTGATGGGTGACATCTGCAGCCTCAAATTTCTCCAGAAAAGCCTTAAGGAGTTGGTCTTGGGTTACAGTGAAAACTGTGAGTTTTCGCAAAAGGGTGTGACCCCAGCAGCATGGCGAACTTTGATGTCACGCCATGAAGAAACAAATTAGTATAACTCAATGAAATCCAGTCTGATCAGTACCAGACTTTACAGGCATGATGTCAGACCCGCCCTGAACAGATTGATGTGCCCATTGTCGGGAATACGGACAGCGCCACCTAGTGGGAACAGGAAATGTCATGGCTTTAATTTTGTTGTACTGATTTTCACAGGTTCATCGTGGCCACCTCAAAAGCGGTGAATATCACCATCAGTCCCTTGTGATGCTTCAGTGCAAAAATTGTGACTTTAAACTGAACGCCGCACCCTGGTGGCAACGCGGTTCACCATGAAAGATGAAGTGGCTTTTGAGGGGCTTGGAAAGTTTAAAAAGTCTTGAAATTTGGCGCACACCTCCAATGTGGTTAAGGCTTTGTTGTTATGTGATCATTTTCATTGAATATCCCAAAATGGCTCCACAGCGCCCCCTACAAAATTTCAAAATCACAGCCCCAGCTCTGTGTTTTATGTATGAGTCTGAAACCTGGTAAGCTTATAGGAGATATCAAGATGTACAAAAAAGTCTCTTGGAGCAATATCCCAAATCCAACAGGAAGTCAGCCATTTTAAAATTAATGTGCAATTTTGGCAACATTTTCCCCTCTTTTCAGGCATCGTTCTTTGACGAACTCCTCCAAGGGATTTCATCAGATTGCACTATTCTTCAGCTTGTGGAATCTAAAGACCTTTGTGATGTTAAATTGCGAAGCTTTTTACGTTCAAGGAAACGGGATGGTTATGGCGGCACTTAGAGTTTGAATCACTCTCCAAAAAGCAATAATCTGCTGTCACTCAAAAACACAAAGTCCAATCTCTCCCAAAGGTCGCAGGCGTGATGAGACTTGAGCTCGGAAATGTTTGGTATGCCCTTTGTCTATAATGGTTAGAGCGCCACCTAGTGGGACGACTATACTCATGGTTGAGGCAAATGAAATGTTAGCTGGTGGTTAAATGCATGAATTCCATCAATGTGACATCAGATCGGACGTGCTGGTTTCAGATGTTGGGCATGGCTCGACACGCCGGGTGTGCGAGGGCCCTCATAACGCTGCTTGCAGCTTTAATTATTATTATTATTATTATTATTATTATTATTCACCCCAAACAAGGGCCTTTTTGAGGGCCTTACCATGCTCAAAAACTCATGAAATTTTGCACACATGCCAGGTCTGGTGAAAAATTTTGTATTTTAATGGTTTTACATATGAGCACTGGGAAATGGCTCTACAGCGCCACCTATGCCTTGTTAAATGCAGCCCTACGACCACATCGTTTGAGCTACATGTATGAAATTTGGCACACATGTGTATCATGCCAAGACGAACAAAAAAGTCTGTGGGCCCATTGACGCAAACCCAACAGGAAGTCCGCCATTTGGAAGAGAAAGTGACATTTTGGCTCTAATTTTGCCATTTCCATGCCTCGAACTTTTGCGAACTCCTCCTTGGGGTTTCATTTCATAACCTTCAAATTTGGACAGTGTCAACTACACCCTTGTGCCATGTTAAATTGCGGAGCTTTTGAGTTTTCACAATACTATGAGGCCGTGGCGCCATGGCGAATTTCGATGACTCGCCATGAAAATCTTATTGCCTCTCATTTTGTCATACATTTTCTGACCTTGACCAAAGTGAACACATATGATAAGGCTCCACCCCTGAACATATTTCAACTGCCATATTTGACACCAGGGACAGCGCCACCTAGTGGGAACAGGAAATGTCATGTTTTACACTTTGGGGTACAGTATAGTGATGGGTGACATCTGCAGCCTCAAATTTCTCCAGGAAAGCCTTAAGGAGTTGGTCTTGGGTTACAGTGAAAACTGTGAGTTTTCGCGAAAGGGTGTGACCCCAGCAGCATGGCGAACTTTGATGTCACGCCATGAAGAAACAAATTAGTATAACTCAATGAAATCCAGTCTGATCAGTACCAGACTTTACAGGCATGATGTCAGACCCGCCCTGAACAGATTGATGTGCCCATTGTCGGAAATACGGACAGCGCCACCTAGTGGCAACAGGAAATGTCATGGCTTTAATTTTGTTGTACTGATTTTCACAGGTTCATCGTGGCCACCTCAAAAGCGGTGAATATCAACATCAGTCCCTCGTGATGCTTCAGTGCAAAAATTGTGACTTTAAACTGAACGGCGCACCCTGGTGGCAACGCGGTTCACCATGAAAGATGAAGTGGCTTTTGAGGGGCTTGGAAAGTTTATAGAGGCTTGAAATTTGGCACACACCTCCAAATGGATGTAGGCTTTGTTGTCATGTGATCATTTTCATTGAATAGCGCGAAATTGCTCCACAGCGCCCCCTACAAAATTTCAAAACATCAGCCCCAGCTCTGTGTTTCATCTATGAGTCTGAAACCTGGTAAGCTTATGGAAAGTGTCAAGATGTACAAAAAAGTCTCTTGGAGCAATATCCCAAATCCAACAGGAAGTCAGCCATTTTAAAATTAATGTGTAATTTTGGCGGCATTTTCCCCTCTTTTCAGGCTTCATACTTTGACGAACTCCTCCAAGGGATTTCATCATATTGAACCATTCTCCAGTGTGTGGAATCTAAAGACCTTTGTGATGTTAAATTGCGAAGCTTTTTACGTTCAAGGAAACGGGGTGGTCATGGCGGCACGTGGAGTTTCAATCACTCGCCAAAAAGCAGTAATATGCTGTCACTCAAAGACACAAAGTCCAATCTCTCCCAAAGGTCGCAGGCGTGATGAGACTCGAGCTCGGAAATGTTTGTTATGCCCTTTGTCTATAATGGTTAGAGCGCCACCTAGTGGGACGACTATACTCATGGTTGAACCAAATGAAATGTTAACTGGTGGTTAAATGCATGAATTCCATCAATGTGACATCAGATCGGACGTGCTGGTTTTAGGTGTTGGGCGTGGCTCGACGCGCCGGGGGTGCGAGGGCCCTCATAACGCTGCTTGCAGCTTTAATTATTATTATTATTATTATTCAGGCGAAACAAGGGCCTTTTTGAGGGCCTAAACATGCTCAAAAACTCATGAAATTTTGCACACATGCCAGGTCTGGTGAAAAATTTTGTATTTTAATGGTTTTACATATGAGCACTGGGAAATGGCTCTACAGCGCCACCTATGCCTTGTTAAATGCAGCCCTACGACCACATCGTTTCAGCTACATGTATGAAATTTGGCACACATGTGTATCATGCCGAGTCGAACAAAAAAGTCTGTGGGCCCATTGATGCAAACCCAACAGGAAGTCCGCCATTTAGAAGTGAAGGTGACATTTTGGCTCTAATTTTGCCATTTCCATGCCTCGAACTTTTGCGAACTCCTCCTTGGGGTTTCATTTCATAACCTTCATATTTGGTCAGTGTCAACTACACCCTTGTGCCATGTTAAATTGAGGAGCTTTTGAGTTTTCACAATACCATGAGGCCGTGGCGCCATGGCGAATTTTGATGACTCGCCATGAAAATCTTATTGCCTCTCATTTTGTCATACATTTTCTGACCTTGACCAAAGTGAACACATATGATAAGGCTCCACCCCTGAACATATTTCAACTGCCATATTTGACATCAAGGACAGCGCCACCTAGTGGGAAAAGGAAATGTTATGTTTTACACTTTGGGGTACAGTATAGTGATGGGTGACATCTGCAGCCTCAAATTTCTCCAGGAAAGCCTTAAGGAGTTGGTCTTGGGTTACAGTGAAAACTGTGAGTTTTCGCGAAAGGGTGTGACCCCAGCAGCATGGCGAACTTTGATGTCACGCCATGAAGAAAGAAATTAGTATAACTCAATGAAATCCAGTCTGATCAGTACCAGACTTTACAGGCATGACGTCAGACCCGCCCTGAACAGATTGATATGCCCATTGTCAGAAATACGGACAGCGCCACCTAGTGGCAACAGGAAATGTCATGGCTTTAATTTTGTTGTACTGATTTTCACAGGTTCATCGTGGCCACCTCAAAAGCGGTGAATATCACCATCAGTCCCTCGTGATGCTTCAGTGCAAAAATTGTGACTTTAAACTGAACGGCGCACCCTGGTGGCAACACGGTTCAACATGAAAGATGAAGTGGCTTTTGAGGGTCTTGGCAAGTTTATACAGGCTTGAAATTTGGCACACACCTCCAAATGGATGAAGGCTTTCTTGTCATGTGAGCATTTTCATTGAATATCCCAAAATGGCTCCACAGCGCCCCCTACAATATTTCAAAACCACAGCCCCTGCTCTGTGTTTTATGTATGTGTCTGAAACCTGGTAAGCTTATCGGAAATATCAAGATGTACAAAAAAGTCTCTTGGAGCAATATCCCAAATCCAACAGGAAGTCAGCCATTTTAAAATGAATGTGCAATTTTGGCAACATTTTGCCCTCTTTCCAGGCACCGTTCTTTGACGAACTCCTCCAAGGGATTTCATCAGATTGAACCAATCTCCAGTGTGTGGAATCTAAAGACCTTTGTGATGTTAAATTGCGAAGGTTTTTACGTTCAGGGAAACGGGGTTGTCATGGCGGCACGTGGAGTTTCAATCACTTGCCAAAAAGCAGTAATCTGCTGTCACTCAAAATAAAAATGTCCAAACTCTCCCAAAGGTCGCAGGCGTGATGAGACTCGAGCTCGGAAATGTTTGTTATGCCATTTGTCAGCAATGGTTAGAGCGCCACCTAGTGGGACGACTATAATGATGATTGAATGAGATGAAATGTTAGCTGGTGGTTAAATGCATGAATTCCATCAATGTGACATCAGATCGGAGGTGCTGGTTTTAGGTGTTGGCCGTGGCTCGACGCGCCGGGGGTGCGAGGGCCCTCATAACGCTGCTTGCAGCTTTAATTATTAGGGCCCGAGCACTGAGAGTGCGAAGGCCCTATTGTATCTGCTCCGTTTCTTATTATTATTATTATTAGGGCCCGAGCACTGACAGTGCGAAGGCCCTATTGTAATTGCTCTGTTTATTATTATTATTATTATTATTATTATTATTATTAGGGCCCGAGCACTGACAGTGCGAAGGCCCTATTGTAATTGCTCTGTTTATTATTATTATTATTATTATTCCGGCAAATGAATCGGCCTTTTGAGGGCCTAAACATGCTCGAAAACTCTGGAAATTTTGCGCACGCGTCAGGTCTGGTGAAAATTTACGTATTTTAATGGTTTTACATATGAGCACTGGGAAATGGCTCTAGAGCGCCACCTATGCCTTGTTAAATGCAGCCCTACGACCACATCGTTTCAGCTACATGTATGAAATTTGGCACACATGTGTATCATGCCAAGACGAACAAAAAAGTCTGTGGGCCCATTGACGCAAACCCAACAGGAAGTCCGCCATTTTGGATTGAAGGTGACATTTTGGCTCTGATTTTACCGTTTCCATGCCTTGTACTTTAACGAACTCCTCCTTGGGATTTGGTCGTATAAGCTTCAAATTTGGACAGTGTCAACTACACCCTTGTGCCATGTTAAATTGCGGAGCTTTTGAGTTTTCACAATACTATGAGGCCGTGGCGCCATGGCGAATTTCGATGACTCGCCATCAAAATCTTATTGCCTCTCATTCTGTCATACATGTTCCAATCTGGACCAAAGAGCACACATATGATAAGGCTCCACCCCTGAACATATTTCAACTGCCATATTTGACCTCAAGGACAGCGCCACCTAGTGGGAACAGGAAATGTCATGTTTTACACTTTGGGGTACAGTATAGTGAAGGGTGACATCTGCAGCCTCAAATTTCTCCAGGAAAGCCTTAAGGAGTTGGTCTTGGGTTACAGTGAAAACTGTGAGTTTTCGCGAAAGGGTGTGACCCCAGCAGCATGGCGAACTTTGATGTCACGCCATGAAGAAACAAATTAGTATAACTCAATGAAATCCAGTCTGATCAGTACCAGACTTTACAGGCATGATGTCAGACCCGCCCTGAACAGATTGATGTGCCCATTGTCGGAAATACGGACAGCGCCACCTAGTGGCAACAGGAAATGTCATGGCTTTAATTTTGTTGTACTGATTTTCACAGGTTCATCTTGGCCACCTCAAAAGCGGTGAATATCACCATCAGTCCCTCGTGATGCTTCAGTGCAAAAATTGTGAGTTTAAACTGAACGGCGCACCCTGGTGGCAACGCTGTTCAACATGAAAGATGAAGTGGCTTTTGAGGGTCTTGGCAAGTTTATAGAGGCTTGAAATTTGGCACACACCTCCAAATGGATGAAGGCTTTGTTGGCATGTGATCATTTTCATTGAATAGCGCGAAATTGCTCCACAGCGCCCCCTACAAAATTTCAAAACCACAGCCCCTGCTCTGTGTTTTATGTATGAATCTGAAACCTGGTAGGCTTATAGGAGATATCAAGATGTACAAAAAAGTCTCTTGGAGCAATATCCCAAATCCAACAGGAAGTCAGCCATTTTAAAATTAATGTGTAATTTTGGCGACATTTTCCCCTCTTTTCAGGCTTCATACTTTGACGAACTCCTCCAAGGGATTTCATCATATTGAACCATTCTCCAGTGTGTGGAATCTAAAGACCTTTGTGATGTTAAATTGCGAAGCTTTTTACATTCAGGGAAACGGGGTGGTCATGGCGGCACGTGGAGTTTCAATCACTCGCCAAAAAGCAGTAATATGCTGTCACTCAAAGACACAAAGTCCAATCTCTCCCAAAGGTCACAGGCGTGATGAGACTCGAGCTCGGAAATGTTTGTTATGCCCTTTGTCTATAATGGTTAGAGAGCCACCTAGTGGGACGACTATACTCATGGTTGAACCAAATGAAATGTTAACTGGTGGTTAAATGCATGAATTCCATCAATGTGACATCAGATCGGACATGCTGGTTTCAGGTGTTGGGCATGGCTCGACACGCCGGGGGTGCGAGGGCCCTCATAACGCTGCTTGCAGCTTTAATTATTATTATTATTATTATTCCGGCAAATGAATTGGCCGTTTGAGGGCCTAAACATGCTCGAAAACTCATGAAATTTTGCACACGCGTCAGGTCTGGTGAAAATTTACGTATTTTAATGTTCCCAGACATGGCCAGGGAAAATTAGCTCAGTAGCGCCACCTAGAAAAATGAAAAACGCGAGCCCCCGGTATGGGTATGACCTACACAATTGAAAGTCGGTACACCTATATAACGTTCAGAGTCGAACAAAAAAGTCTATTATGGCAATGTCCTAAACCCAACAGGAAGTCCGCCATTTTGGATTGAAGGTGACATTTTGGGTCTGATTTTACCGTTTCCATGCCTTGTACTTTAACGAACTCCTCCTTGGGATTTGGTCCTATAAACTTCAAATTTGGACAGTGTCAACTACACCCTTGTGCCATGTTAAATTGCGGAGCTTTTGAGTTTTCACAATACTATGAGGCCGTGGCGCCATGGCGAATTTCGATGACTCGCCATGAAAATCTTATTGCCTCTCATTCTGTCATACATGTTCCGATCTGGACCAAAGAGCACACATATGATAAGGCTCCACCCCTGAACATATTTCAACTGCCATATTTGACATCAAGGACAGCGCCACCTAGTGGGAACAGGAAATGTCATGTTTTACACTTTGGGGTACAGTATAGTGATGGGTGACATCTGCAGCCTCAAATTTCTCCAGAAAAGCCTTAAGGAGTTGGTCTTGGGTTACAGTGAAAACTGTGAGTTTTCGCAAAAGGGTGTGACCCCAGCAGCATGGCGAACTTTGATGTCACGCCATGAAGAAACAAATTAGTATAACTCAATGAAATCCAGTCTGATCAGTACCAGACTTTACAGGCATGATCTCAGACCCGCCCTGAACAGATTGATGTGCCCATTGTCGGAAATACGGACAGCGCCACCTAGTGACAACAGGAAATGTCATGGCTTTAATTTTGTTGTACTGATTTTCACAGGTTCATCTTGGCCACCTCAAAAGCGGTGAATATCACCATCAGTCCCTCGTGATGCTTCAGTGCAAAAATTGTGAGTTTAAACTGAACGGCGCACCCTGGTGGCAACGCTGTTCAACATGAAAGATGAAGTGGCTTTTGAGGGTCTTGGCAAGTTTATAGAGGCTTGAAATTTGGCACACACCTCCAAATGGATGAACGCTTTGTTGGCATGTGATCATTTTCATTGAATAGCGCGAAGTGGCTCCACAGCGCCCCCTACAAAATTTCAAAACCACAGCCCCTGCTCTGTGTTCTATGTATGATTCTGAAACCTGGTAAGCTTATAGGAGATATCAAGATGTACAAAAAAGTCTCTTGGTGCAATATCCCAAATCCAACAGGAAGTCAGCCATTTTAAAATTAATGTGTAATTTTGGCAACATTTTCCCCTCTTTCCAGGCACCGTTCTTTGACGAACTCCTCCAAGGGATTTCATCATATTGAACCAATCTCCAGTGTGTGGAATCTAAAGACCTTTGTGATGTTAAATTGCGAAGCTTTTTACGTTCAGTGAAACGGGGTGGTTATGGTGGCACTTAGAGTTTGAATCACTCGCCAAAAAGCAGTAATCTGCTGTCACTCAAAAACACAATGTCCAATCTCTCCCAAACGTCTCAGGTGTGATGAGACTCGAGCTCGGAAGTGATTGTTATGCCATTTGTACATAATGGTTAGAGCGCCACCTAGTGGAACGACTAACTAATCATGAATGAATGACTTGAAATGTTAGCTGGTGGTTAAATGCATGAATTCCATCAATGTGACATCAGATCGGAGGTGCTGGTTTTAGGTGTTGGGCTTGGCTCGACGCGCCGGGGGTGCGAGGGCCCTCGTAACGCTGCTTGCAGCTTTAATTATTAGGGCCCGAGCACCGAGAGTGCGAAGGCCCTATTGTATCTGCTCCGTTTCTTATTATTATTATTATTATTATTATTATTATTATTATTATTATTATTATTATTATTATTATTCAGGCGAAACAAGGGCCTTTTTGAGGGCCTAAACATGCTCAAAAACTCATGAAATTTTGCACACATGCCAGGTCTGGTGAAAAATTTTGTATTTTAATGGTTTTACATATGAGCACTGGGAAATGGCTCTACAGCGCCACCTATGCCTTGTAAAATGCAGCCCTACGACCACATCGTTTGTGCTACATGTATGAAATTTGGCACACATGTGTATCATGCCAAGACGAACAAAAAAGTCTGTGGGCCCATTGACGCAAACCCAACAGGAAGTCCGCCATTTGGAAGAGAAGGTGACATTTTGGCTCTAATTTTGCCGTTTCCATGCCTCGAACTTTTGCGAACTCCTCCTTGGGATTTGGTCGTATAAGCTTCATCTTTGGTCAGTGTCAACTACACACCTGGGCCATGTTAAATTGCGGAGCTTTTGAGTTTTCACAATACTATGAGGCCGTGGCGCCACGGCGAATTTCGATGACTCGCCATGAAAATCTTATTGCCTCTCATTTTGTCATACATTTTCTGACCTTGACCAAAGTGAACACATATGATAAGGCTGCACCCCTGAACATATTTCAACTGCCATATTTGACACCAGGGACAGCGCCACCTAGTGGGAACAGGAAATGTCATGTTTTACACTTTGGGGTACAGTATAGTGATGGGTGACATCTGCAGCCTCAAATTTCTTCAGGAAAGCCTTAAGGAGTTGGTCTTGGGTTACAGTGAAAACTGTGAGTTTTCGCCAAAGGGTGTGACCCCAGCAGCATGGCGAACTTTGATGTCACGCCATGAAGAAACAAATTAGTATAACTCAATGAAATCCAGTCTGATCAGTACCAGACTTTACAGGCATGATGTCAGACGCGCCCTGAACAGATTGATGTGCCCATTGTCGGAAATACGGACAGCGCCACCTAGTGGCAACAGGAAATGTCATGGCTTTAATTTTGTTGTACTGATTTTCACAGGTTCATCGTGGCCACCTCAAAAGCGGTGAATATCACCATCAGTCCCTCGTGATGCTTCAGTGCAAAAATTGTGACTTTAAACTGAACGGCGCACCCTGGTGGCAACGCTGTTCACGATGAAAGATGAAGTGGCTTTTGAGGGTCTTGGCAAGTTTATAGAGGCTTGAAATTTGGCACACACCTCCAATGTGACGAAGGCTTTGTTGGCATGTGATCATTTTCATTGAATATCCCAAAATGGCTCCACAGCGCCCCCTACAAAATTTCAAAACCACAGCCCCAGCTCTGTGTTTTATGTATGAATCTGAAACCTGGTAAGCTTATAGGAGATATCAAGATGTACAAAAAAGTCTCTTGGAGCAATATCCCAAATCCAACAGGAAGTCAGCCATTTCAAAATTAATGTGCAATTTTGGCAACATTTTCCCCTCTTTTCAGGCACCCTTCTTTGACGAACTCCTCCAAGGGATTTCATCAGATTGGACCGATCTGCAGTTTGTGGAATCTAAAGACCTTTGTGATGTTAAATTGCGAAGCTTTTTACGTCCAGGGAAACGGGGTGGTTATGGCGGCACTTAGAGTTTGAATCACTCGCCAAAAAGCAGTAATCTGCTGTCACTCAAAAACACAATGTCCAATCTCTCCCAAACGTCTCAGGTGTGATGAGACTCGAGCTTGGAAATGTTTGTTATGCCATTTGTACATAATGGTTAGAGCGCCACCTAGTGGAACGACTAACTAATCATGAATGAATGAGTTGAAATGTTAGCTGGTGGTTAAATGCATGAATTCCATCAATGTGACATCAGATCGGACGTGCTGGTTTTAGGTGTTGGGCGTGGCTCGACGCGCCGGGGGTGCGAGGGCCCTCATAACGCTGCTTGCAGCTTTAATTATTATTATTATTATTCACCCCAAACAAGGGCCTTTTTGAGGGCCTAAACATGCTCAAAAACTCATGAAATTTTGCACACATGCCAGGTCTGGTGAAAAATTTTGTATTTTAATGGTTTTACTTATGAGCACTGGGAAATGGCTCTAGAGCGCCACCTATGCCTTGTTAAATGCAGCCCTACGACCACATCGTTTGAGCTACATGTATGAAATTTGGCACACATGTGTATCATTCCAAGACGAACAAAAAAGTCTGTGGGCCCATTGACGCAAACCCAACAGGAAGTCCGCCATTTGGAAGAGAAGGTGACATTTTGGCTCTAATTTTGCCATTTTCATGCCTCGAACTTTAACGAACTCCTCCTTGGGGTTTGATTTCATAACCTTCAAATTTGGACAGTGTCAACTACACCCTTGTGCCATGTTAAATTGCGGAGCTTTTGAGTTTTCACAATACCATGAGGCCGTGGCGCCATGGCGAATTTCGATGACTCGCCAAGAAAATCTTATTGCCTCTCATTTTGTCATACATTTTCTGACCTTGACCAAAGAGCACACATATGATAAGGCTCCACCCCTGAACATATTTCAAGTGCCATATTTGACATAAGGGCCAGCGCCACCTAGTGGGAACAGGAAATGTCATGTTTTACACTTTGGGGTACAGTATTGTGATGGGTGACATCTGCAGCCTCATATTTCTCCAGGAAAGCCTTAAGGAGTTGGTCTTGGGGTACAGTGAAAACTGTGAGTTTTCGCGAAAGGGTGTGACCCCAGCAGCATGGCGAACTTCGATGTCTCGCCATGAAGAAACAAATTAGTATAACTCAATGAAATCCAATCTGATCAGTACCAGACTTTACAGGCATGATGTCAGACCCGCCCTGAACAGATTGATGTGCCCATTGTCAGGAATATGAAGAGCGCCACCTAGTGGGAACAGGAAATGTCATGTCTTACACTTTGTTGTACTGATTTTCACAGGTTCATCGTGGCCACCTCAAAGGCGGTGAATATCAACATCAGTCCCTCGTGATGCTTCAGTGCAAAAATTGTGACTTTAAACTGAACGGCGCACCCTGGTGGAAACGCGGTTCACCATGAAAGATGAAGTGGCTTTTGAGGGGCTTGGAAAGTTTATAGAGGCTTGAAATTTGGCACACACCTCCAAATGGATGTAGGCTTTGTTGGCATGTGACCATTTTCATTGAATATCCCAAAATGGCTCCACAGCGCCCCCTTCAAAATTTCAAAACCACAGCCCCTGCTCTGTGTTTTATGTATGAATCTGAAACCTGGTAGGCTTATAGGAGATATCAAGATGTACAAAAAAGTCTCTTGGAGCAATATCCCAAATCCAACAGGAAGTCAGCCATTTTAAAATTAATGTGCAATTTTGGCAACATTTTCCCCTCTTTTCAGGCACCGTGCTTTGACGTACTCCTCCAAGGGATTTCATCAGATTGATGCAATCTCCTGTGTGTGGAATCTAAAGACCTTTGTGATGTTAAATTGCGAAGCTTTTTACATTCAGGGAAACGGGGTGGTCATGGCGGCACGTAGAGTTTCAGTCACTCGCCAAAAAGCACTAATCTGCTGTCACTCAAAAACACAATGTCCAATCTCTCCCAAAGCTCATAGGCGTGATGAGACTCGAGCTCGGAAATGTTTGTTATGCCATTTGTACATAATGGTTAGAGCGCCACCTAGTGGAACGACTAACTAATCACGAATGAATGAGTTGAAATGTTAGCTGGTGGTTAAATGCATGAATTCCATCAATGTGACATCAGATCGGACGTGCTAGGTTTTAGGTGTTGGGCGTGGCTCGACGCGCCGGGGGTGCGAGGGCCCTCATAACGCTGCTTGCAGCTTTAATTATTAGGGCCCGAGCACTGACTGTGCGAAGGCCCTATTGTATCTGCTCTGTTTCTTATTATTATTATTATTATTAGTATTAGGGCCCGAGCACTGAGAGTGCGAAGGCCCTATTGTATCTGCTCCGTTTCTTATTATTAGGGCCCGAGCACTGATAGTGCGAAGGCCCTATTGTAATTGCTCTGTTTATTATTATTATTATTATTATTATTATTATTATTATTATTAGGGCCCGAGCACTGACAGTGCGAAGGCCCTATTGTAATTGCTCTGTTTATTATTATTATTATTATTATTATTATTATTATTTCGGCAAATGAATTGGCCTTTTTAGGGCCTAAACATGTTCGAAAACTCATGAAATTTTGCACACGCGTCAGGTCTGGTGAAAATTTACGTATTTTCATGTTCTCAGACATGGCCAGGGAAAATTAGCTCAGTAGCGCCACCTAGAAAACTGAAAAACGCGAGCCCCCGGTATGGGTATGGCCTACAAGTTTGAAAGTCGGTACACCGTTATAACGTTCAGAGTCGAACAAAAAAGTCTATTATGGCAATGTCCTAAACCCAACAGGAAGTCCGCCATTTTGGATTGAAGGTGACATTTTGGCTCTGATTTTACCGTTTCCATGCCTTGTACTTTAACGAACTCCTCCTTGGGATTTGGTCCTATATACTTCAAATTTGGACAGTGTCAACTACACCCTTGTGCCATGTTAAATTGCGGAGCTTTTGAGTTTTCACAATACTATGAGGCCGTGGCGCCATGGCGAATTTCGATGACTCGCCATGAAAATCTTATTGCCTCTCATTTTGTCATACATTTTCTGACCTTGACCAAAGTGAACACATATGATAAGGCTGCACCCCTGAACATATTTCAACTGCCATATTTGACACCAGGGACAGCGCCACCTAGTGGGAACAGGAAATGTCATGTTTTACACTTTGGGGTACAGTATAGTGATGGGTGACATCTGCAGCCTCAAATTTCTCCAGGAAAGCCTTAAGGAGTTGGTCTTGGGTTACAGTGAAAACTGTGAGTTTTCGCCAAAGGGTGTGACCCCAGCAGCATGGCGAACTTTGATGTCACGCCATGAAGAAACAAATTAGTATAACTCAATGAAATCCAGTCTGATCAGTACCAGACTTTACAGGCATGATGTCAGACGCGCCCTGAACAGATTGATGTGCCCATTGTCGGAAATACGGACAGCGCCACCTAGTGGCAACAGGAAATGTCATGGCTTTAATTTTGTTGTACTGATTTTCACAGGTTCATCGTGGCCGCCTCAAAAGCGGTGAATATCACCATCAGTCCCTCGTGATGCTTCAGTGCAAAAATTGTGACTTTAAACTGAACGGCGCACCCTGGTGGCAACGCTGTTCACGATGAAAGATGAAGTGGCTTTTGAGGGTCTTGGCAAGTTTATAGAGGCTTGAAATTTGGCACACACCTCCAATGTGACGAAGGCTTTGTTGTTATGTGATCATTTTCATTGAATATCCCAAAATGGCTCCACAGCGCCCCCTACAAAATTTCAAAACCACAGCCCCAGCTCTGTGTTTTATGTATGAATCTGAAACCTGGTAAGCTTATAGGAGATATCAAGATGTACAAAAAAGTCTCTTGGAGCAATATCCCAAATCCAACAGGAAGTCAGCCATTTTAAAATTAATGTGCAATTTTGGCAACATTTTCCCCTCTTTTCAGGCACCCTTCTTTGACGAACTCCTCCAAGGGATTTCATCAGATTGGACCGATCTGCAGTTTGTGGAATCTAAAGACCTTTGTGATGTTAAATTGCGAAGCTTTTTACGTCCAGGGAAACGGGGTGGTTATGGCGGCACTTAGAGTTTGAATCACTCGCCAAAAAGCAGCAATCTGCTGTCACTCAAAAACACAATGTCCAATCTCTCCCAAACGTATCAGGTGTGATGAGACTCGAGCTTGGAAGTGTTTGTTATGCCATTTGTACATAATGGTTAGAGCGCCACCTAGTGGAACGACTAACTAATCATGAATGAATGAGTTGAAATGTTAGCTGGTGGTTAAATGCATGAATTCCATCAATGTGACATCACATCGGACGTGCTGGTTTTAGGTGTTGGGCGTGGCTCGACGCGCCGGGGGTGCGAGGGCCCTCATAACGCTGCTTGCAGCTTTAATTATTATTATTATTATTATTCCGGCAAATGAATTGGCCGTTTGAGGGCCTAAACATACTCGAAAACTCATGAAATTTTGCACACACGTCAGGTCTGGTGAAAATTTACGTATTTTAATGTTCTCAGACATGGCCAGGGAAAATTAGCTCAGTAGCGCCACCTAGAAAAATGAAAAACGCAAGCCCCCGGTATGGGTATGGCCTACAAGTTTGAAAGTCGGTACACCTATATAACGTTCAGAGTCGAACAAAAAAGTCTATTATGGCAATGTCCTAAACCCAACAGGAAGTCCGCCATTTTGGATTGAATGTGACATTTTGGCTCTGATTTTACCGTTTCCATGCCTTGTACTTTAACGAACTCCTCCTTGGGATTTGGTCCTATAAACTTCAAATTTGGACAGTGTCAACTACACCCTTGTGCCATGTTAAATTGCGGAGCTTTTGAGTTTTCACAATACTATGAGGCCGTGGCGCCATGGCGAATTTCGATGACTCGCCATCAAAATCTTATTGCCTCTCATTTTGTCATACATTTTCTGACCTTGACCAAAGTGAACACATATGATAAGGCTCCACCCCTGAACATATTTCAACTGCCATATTTGACATCAAGGACAGCGCCACCTAGTGGGAACAGGAAATGTCATGTTTTACACTTTGGGGTACAGTATAGTGATGGGTGACATCTGCAGCCTCAAATTTCTCCAGAAAAGCCTTAAGGAGTTGGTCTTGGGTTACAGTGAAAACTGTGACTTTTCGCAAAAGGGTGTGACCCCAGCAGCATGGCGAACTTTGATGTCACGCCATGAAGAAAGAAATTAGTATAACTCAATGAAATCCAGTCTGATCAGTACCAGACTTTACAGGCATGATGTCAGACCCACCCTGAACAGATTGATGTGCCCATTGTCGGAAATACGGACAGCGCCACCTAGTGGCAACAGGAAATGTCATGGCTTTAATTTTGTTGTACTGATTTTCACAGGTTCATCGTGGCCACCTCAAAAGCGGTGAATATCAACATCAGTCCCTCGTGATGCTTCAGTGCAAAAGTTGTGACTTTAAACTGAACGGCGCACCCTGGTGGTCACGCGGTTCACCATGAAAGATGAAGTGGCTTTTGAGGGGCTTGGAAAGTTTATAGAGGCTTGAAATTTGGCACACACCTCCAATGTGACGAAGGCTTTGTTGTCATGTGATCATTTTCATTGAATAGCGCGAAATTGCTCCACAGCGCCCCCTACAAAATTTCAAAACAACAGCCCCTGCTCTGTGTTTCATCTATGAGTCTGAAACCTGGTAAGCTTATGGAAAATATCAAGATGTACAAAAAAGTCTCTTGGAGCAATATCCCAAATCCAACAGGAAGTCAGCCATTTTAAAATTAATGTGTAATTTTGGCGACATTTTCCCCTCTTTTCAGGCTTCATACTTTGACGAACTCCTCCAAGGGATTTCATCATATTGAACCATTCTCCTGTGTGTGGAATCTAAAGACCTTTGTGATGTTAAATTGCGAAGCTTTTTACGTTCAAGGAAACGGGGTGGTCATGGCGGCACGTGGAGTTTCAATCACTCGCCAAAAAGCAGTAATCTGCTGTCACTCAAAAACACAATGTCCAATCTCTCCCAAAGCTCATAGGCGTGATGAGACTCGAGCTCGGAAATGTTTGTTATGCCATTTGTGCATAATGGTTAGAGCGCCACCTAGTGGAACGACTAACTAATCATAAATGAATGAGTTGAAATGTTAGCTGGTGGTTAAATGCATGAATTCCATCAATGTGACATCAGATCGGAGGTGCTGGTTTTAGGTGTTGGGCGTGGCTCGACGCGCCGGGGGTGCGAGGGCCCTCATAACGCTGCTTGCAGCTTTAATTATTATTATTATTATTATTTCGGCAAATGAATTGGCCGTTTGAGGGCCTAAACATGCTCGAAAACTCATGAAATTTTGCACACGCGTCAGGTCTGGTGAAAATTTACGTATTTTAATGTTCTCAGACATGGCCAGGGAAAATTAGCTCAGTAGCGCCACCTAGAAAAATGAAAAACGCGAGCCACCGGTATGGGTATGACCTACATGTTTGAAAGTCGGTACACCTATAAAATGTTCAGAGTCGAACAAAAAAGTCTATTATGGCAATGTCCTAAACCCAACAGGAAGTCCGCCATTTTGGATTGAAGGTGACATTTTGGCTCTGATTTTACCATTTCCATGCCTCGAACTTTAACGAACTCCTCCTTGGGATTTGGTCCTATAAACTTCAAATTTGGACAGTGTCAACTACACCCTTGTGCCATGTTAAATTGCGGAGCTTTTGAGTTTTCACAATACTATGAGGCCGTGGCGCCATGGCGAATTTCGATGACTCGCCATGAAAATCTTATTGCCTCTCATTTTGTCATACATTTTCTGACCTTGACCAAAGTGAATACATATGATAAGGCTCCACCCCTGAACATATTTCAACTGCCATATTTGACCTCAAGGACAGCGCCACCTAGTGGGAACAGGAAATGTTATGTTTTACACTTTGGGGTACAGTATAGTGATGGGTGACATCTGCAGCCTCAAATTTCTCCAGAAAAGCCTTAAGGAGTTGGTCTTGGGTTACAGTGAAAACTGTGAGTTTTCGCAAAAGGGTGTGACCCCAGCAGCATGGCGAACTTTGATGTCACGCCATGAAGAAACAAATTAGTATAACTCAATGAAATCCAGTCTGATCAGTACCAGACTTTACAGGCATGATGTCAGACCCGCCCTGAACAGATTGATGTGCCCATTGTCGGAAATACGGACAGCGCCACCTAGTGGCAACAGGAAATGTCATGGCTTTAATTTTGTTGTACTGATTTTCACAGGTTCATCGTGGCCACCTCAAAAGCGGTGAATATCACCATCAGTCCTTCGTGATGCTTCAGTGCAAAAATTGTGACTTTAAACTGAACGGCGCACCCTGGTGGCAACACGGTTCAACATGAAAGATGAAGTGGCTTTTGAGGGGCTTGGAAAGTTTATAGAGGCTTGGAATTTGGCACACACCCCCAAATGGAGGAAGGCTTTGTTGTCATGTGATCATTTTCATTGAATAGCGCGAAATTGCTCCACAGCGCCCCCTACAAAATTTCAAAACCACAGCCCCAGCTCTGTGTTTTATGTATGAGTCTGAAACCTGGTAAGCTTATAGGAGATATCAAGATGTACAAAAAAGTCTCTTGGAGCAATATCCCAAATCCAACAGGAAGTCAGCCATTTTAAAATTAATGTGCAATTTTGGCAACATTTTCCCCGCTTTTCAGGCACCGTTCTTTGACGAACTCCTCCAAGGGATTTCATCACATTGATGCGATCTCCTGTGTGTGGAATCTAAAGACCTTTGTGATGTTAAATTGCGAAGCTTTTTACATTCAGGGAAACGGGGTGGTCATGGCGGCACATAGAGTTTCAATCACTCGCCAAAAAGCAGTAATCTGCTGTCACTCAAAAACACAATGTCCAATCTCTCCCAAAGCTCATAGGCGTGATGAGACTCGAGCTCGGAAATGTTTGTTATGCCATTTGTGCATAATGGTTTGAGCGCCACCTAGTGGAACGACTAACTAATCATAAATGAATGAGTTGAAATGTTAGCTGGTGGTTAAATGCATGAATTCCATCAATGTGACATCAGATCGGAGGTGCTGGTTTTAGGTGTTGGGCGTGGCTCGACGCGCCGGGGGTGCGAGGGCCCTCATAACGCTGCTTGCAGCTTTAATTAGGGCCCGAGCACTGATAGTGCGAAGGCCCTATTGTATCTGCTCCGTTTCTTATTATTATTATTATTATTATTATTAGGGCCCGAGCACTGACAGTGCGAAGGCCCTATTGTAATTGCTCTGTTTATTATTATTATTATTATTATTATTATTATTATTATTATTAGGGCCCGAGCACTGATAGTGCGAAGGCCCTATTGTAATTGCTCTGTTTATTAGGGCCCGAGCACTGACAGTGCGAAGGCCCTATTGTAATTGCTCTGTTTATTATTATTAGGGCCCGAGCACTGACAGTGCGAAGGCCCTATTGTAATTGCTCTGTTTATTATTATTAGGGCCCGAGCACTGACAGTGCGAAGGCCCTATTGTAATTGCTCTGTTTATTATTATTATTATTATTATTATTATTATTATTATTATTATTATTTCGGCAAATAAATTGGCCGTTTGAGGGCCTAAACATGCTCGAAAACTCATGAAATTTTGCACACGCGTCAGGTCTGGTGAAAATTTACGTATTTTAATGTTCTCAGACATGGCCAGGGAAAATTAGCTCAGTAGCGCCACCTAGAAAAATGAAAAACGCGAGCCCCCGGTATGGGTATGACCTACATGTTTGAAAGTCGGTACACTTATATAATGTTCAGAGTCGAACAAAAAAGTCTATTATGGCAATGTCCTAAACCCAACAGGAAGTCCGCCATTTTGGATTGAAGGTGACATTTTGGCTCTGATTTTACCATTTCCATGCCTCGAACTTTGACGAACTCCTCCTTGGGGTTTGATTTCATAACCTTCATATTTGGTCAGTGCCAACTACACCCTTATGCCATGTTAAATTGCGGAGCTTTTGAGTTTTCACAATACCATGAGGCCGTGGCGCCATGGCGAATTTCGATGACTCGCCATGAAAATCTTATTGCCTCTCATTCTGTCATAGATTTTCTGACCTTGACCAAAGTGAACACATATGATAAGGCTCCATCCCTGAACATATTTCAACTGCCATATTTTACATCAGGGACAGCGCCACCTAGTGGGAACAGGAAATGTCATGTTTTACACTTTGGGGTACAGTATTGTGATGGGTGACATCTGCAGCCTCAAATTTCTCCAGGAAAGCCTTAAGGAGTTGGTCTTGGGTTACAGTGAAAACTGTGACTTTTCGCAAAAGGGTGTGACACCAGCGGCATGGCGAACTTTGATGTCACGCCATGAAGAAACAAATTAGTATAACTCAATGAAATCCAGTCTGATCAGTACCAGACTTTACAGGCATGATGTCAGACCCGCCCTGAACAGATTGATGTGCCCATTGTCAGGAATACGTACAGCGCCACCTAGTGGCAACAGGAAATGTCACGTCTTACACTTTGTTGTACTGATTTTCACAGGTTCATCGTGGCCACCTCAAAAGCGGTGAATATCAACATCAGTCCCTCGTGATGCTTCAGTGCAAAAATTGTGACTTTAAACTGAACGGCGCACCCTGGTGGCAACGCGGTTCACCATGAAAGATGAAGTGGCTTTTGAGGGGCTTGGAAAGTTTATAGAGGCTTGAAATTTGGCACACACCTCCAAATGGGTGTAGGCTTTGTTGTCATGTGATCATTTTCATTGAATAGCGCGAAATTGCTCCACAGCGCCCCCTACAAAATTTCAAAAAGTCAGCCCCAGCTCTGTGTTTCATCTATGAGTCTGAAACCTGGTAAGCTTATGGAAAATATCAAGATGTACAAAAAAGTCTCTTGGAGCAATATCCCAAATCCAACAGGAAGTCAGCCATTTTAAAATTAATGTGTAATTTTGGCGACATTTTCCCCTCTTTTCAGGCTTCATACTTTGACGAACTCCTCCAAGGGATTTCATCATATTGAACCAATCTCCAGTGTGTGGAATCTAAAGACCTTTGTGATGTTAAATTGCGAAGCTTTTTACGTTCAGTGAAACGGGGTGGTTATGGTGACACTTAGAGTTTGAATCACTCGCCAAAAAGCAGTAATCTGCTGTCACTCAAAAACACAATGTCCAATCTCTCCCAAACGTCTCAGGTGTGATGAGACTCGAGCTTGGAAGTGTTTGTTATGCCATTTGTACATAATGGTTAGAGCGCCACCTAGTGGAACGACTAACAAATCATGAATGAATGAGTTGAAATGTTAGCTGGTGGTTAAATGCATGAATTCCATCAATGTGACATCAGATCGGAGGTGCTGGTTTTAGGTGTTGGGCGTGGCTCAACGCGCCGGGGGTGCGAGGGCCCTCATAACGCTGCTTGCAGCTTTAATTATTATTATTATTATTATTATTATTCCGGCAAATGAATTGGCCTTTTGAGGGCCTAAACATGCTCGAAAACTCATGAAATTTTGCACACGCGTCAGGTCTGGTGAAAATTTACGTATTTTAATGTTCTCAGACATGGCCAGGGAAAATTAGCTCAGTAGCGCCACCTAGAAAAATGAAAAATGCGAGCCCCCGGTATGGGTATGACCTACATATTTGAAAGTCGGTACACCTATATAACGTTGAGAGTCGAACAAAAAAGTCTATTATGGCAATGTCCTAAACCCAACAGGAAGTCCGCCATTTTGGATTGAAGGTGACATTTTGGGTCTGATTTTACCGTTTCCATGCGTTGTACTTTAACGAACTCCTCCTTGGGATTTGGTCCTATAAGCTTCAAATTTGGACAGTGTCAACTACACCCTTGTGCCATGTTAAATTGCGGAGCTTTTGAGTTTTCACAATAGTATGAGGCCGTGGCGCCATGGCGAATTTTGATGACTCGCCATGAAAATCTTATTGCCTCTCATTCTGTCATACATGTTCCGATCTGGACCAAAGAGCACACATATGATAAGGCTCCACCCCTGAACATATTTCAACTGCCATATTTGACATCAAGGACAGCGCCACCTAGTGGGAACAGGAAATGTCATGTTTTACACTTTGGGGTACAGTATAGTGATGGGTGACATCTGCAGCCTCATATTTCTCCAGGAAAGCCTTAAGGAGTTGGTCTTGGGTTACAGTGAAAACTGTGAGTTTTCGCAAAAGGGTGTGACCCCAGCGGCGTGGCGAACTTTGATGTCACGCCATGAAGAAACAAATTAGTATAACTCAATGAAATCCAGTCTGATCAGTACCAGACTTTACAGGCATGATGTCAGACCCGCCCTGAACAGATTGATGTGCCCATTGTCGGAAATACGGACAGCGCCACCTAGTGGCAACAGGAAATGTCATGGCTTTAATTTTGTTGTACTGATTTTCACAGGTTCATCTTGGCCACCTCAAAAGCGGTGAATATCACCATCAGTCCCTCGTGATGCTTCAGTGCAAAAATTGTGAGTTTAAACTGAACGGCGCACCCTGGTGGCAACGCTGTTCAACATGAAAGATGAAGTGGCTTTTGAGGGTCTTGGCAAGTTTATAGAGGCTTGAAATTTGGCACACACCTCCAAATGGATGAAGGCTTTGTTGGCATGTGATCATTTTCATTGAATAGCGCGAAATTGCTCCACAGCGCCCCCTACAAAATTTCAAAACCTCAGCCCCTGCTCTGTGTTCTATGTATGATTCTGAAACCTGGTAAGCTTATAGGAGATATCAAGATGTACAAAAAAGTCTCTTGGTGCAATATCCCAAATCCAACAGGAAGTCAGCCATTTTAAAATTAATGTGTAATTTTGGCAACATTTTCCCCTCTTTCCAGGCACCGTTCTTTGACGAACTCCTCCAAGGGATTTCATCATATTGAACCAATCTCCAGTGTGTGGAATCTAAAGACCTTTGTGATGTTAAATTGCGAAGCTTTTTACGTTCAGTGAAACGGGGTGGTTATGGTGGCACTTAGAGTTTGAATCACTCGCCAAAAAGCAGTAATCTGCTGTCACTCAAAAACACAATGTCCAATCTCTCCCAAACGTCTCAGGTGTGATGAGACTGGAGCTCGGAAGTGTTTGTTATGCCATTTGTACATAATGGTTAGAGTGCCACCTAGTGGAACGACTAACTAATCATGAATGAATGAGTTGAAATGTTAGCTGGTGGTTAAATGCATGAATTCCATCAATGTGACATCAGATCGGAGGTGCTGGTTTTAGGTGTTGGGCTTGGCTCGACGCGCCGGGGGTGCGAGGGCCCTCGTAACGCTGCTTGCAGCTTTAATTATTATTATTATTATTATTTCGGCAAATGAATTGGCCGTTTGAGGGCCTAAACATGCTCGAAAACTCATGAAATTTTGCACACGCGTCAGGTCTGGTGAAAATTTACGTATTTTAATGTTCTCAGACATGGCCAGGGAAAATTAGCTCAGTAGCGCCACCTAGAAAAATGAAAAACGCGAGCCCCCGGTATGGGTATGACCTACATGTTTGAAAGTTGGTACACCTATATAACGTTCAGAGTCGAACAAAAAAGTCTATTATGGCAATGTCCTAAACCCAACAGGAAGTCAGCCATTTTGGATTGAAGGTGACATTTTGGGTCTGATTTTATCGTTTCCATGCCTTGTACTTTAACGAACTCCTCCTTGGGATTTGGTCCTATAAACTTCAAATTTGGTCAGTGTCAACTACACCCTTGTGCCATGTTAAATTGCGGAGCTTTTGAGTTTTCACAATACTATGAGGCCGTGGCGCCATGGCGAATTTTGATGACTCGCCATGAAAATCTTATTGCCTCTCATTCTGTCATACATGTTCCGATCTGGACCAAAGAGCACACATATGATAAGGCTCCACCCCTGAACATATTTCAACTGCCATATTTGACATCAAGGACAGCGCCACCTAGTGGGAACAGGAAATGTCATGTTTTACACTTTGGGGTACAGTATAGTGATGGGTGACATCTGCAGCCTCAAATTTCTCCAGGAAAGCCTTAAGGAGTTGGTCTTGGGTTACAGTGAAAACTGTGACTTTTCGCAAAAGGGTGTGACCCCAGCAGCATGGCGAACTTTGATGTCACGCCATGAAGAAACAAATTAGTATAACTCAATGAAATCCAGTCTGATCAGTACCAGACTTTACAGGCATGATGTCAGACCCGCCCTGAACAGATTGATGTGCCCATTGTCGGGAATACGGACAGCGCCACCTAGTGGCAACAGGAAATGTCATGGCTTTAATTTTGTTGTACTGATTTTCACAGGTTCATCGTGGCCACCTCAAAAGCGGTGAATATCACCATCAGTCCCTCGTGATGCTTCAGTGCAAAAATTGTGACTTTAAACTGAACGGCGCACCCTGGTGGCAACGCTGTTCACCATGAAAGATGAAGTGGCTTTTGAGGGTCTTGGCAAGTTTATAGAGGCTTGAAATTTGGCACACACCTCCAAATGGATGAAGGCTTTGTTGGCATGTGATCATTTTCATTGAATAGCGCGAAATGGCTCCACAGCGCCCCCTACAAAATTTCAAAACCACAGCCCCTGCTCTGTGTTCTATGTATGATTCTGAAACCTGGTAAGCTTATAGGAGATATCAAGATGTACAAAAAAGTCTCTTGGTGCAATATCCCAAATCCAACAGGAAGTCAGCCATTTTAAAATGAATGTGCAATTTTGGCAACATCTTCCCCTCTTTCCAGGCACCGTTCTTTGACGAACTCCTCCAAGGGATTTCATTATATTGAACCAATCTCCAGTGTGTGGAATCTAAAGACCTTTGTGATGTTAAATTGCGAACGTTTTTACGTTCAGGGAAACGGGTGGTCATGGCGGCATGTGGAGTTTCAGTCACTCGCCAAAAAGCAGTAATCTGCTGTCACTCAAAATCAAAATGTCCAATATGTCCCAAAGGTCGCAGGCGTGATGAGACTCGAGCTGGGAAATGTTTGTTATGCCATTTGTCAGTAATGGTTAGAGCGCCACCTAGTGGGACGACTATAATCATGATTGAATGAGATGAAATGTTAGCTGGTGGTTGAATGCATGAATTTCATCAATGTGACATCAGATCGGACGTGCTGGTTGTAGGTGTTGGGCGTAGCTCGACGCGATGGGGTGCGAGGGCCCTCATAACGCTGCTTGCAGCTTTAATTATTATTATTATTATTATTATTATTATTATTCCGGCAAATGAATTGGCCGTTTGAGGGCCTAAACATACTCGAAAACTCATGAAATTTTGCACACGCGTCAGGTCTGGTGAAAATTTACGTATTTTAATGTTCTCAGACATGGCCAGGGAAAATTAGCTCAGTAGCGCCACCTAGAAAAATGAAAAACGCAAGCCCCCGGTATGGGTATGGCCTACAAGTTTGAAAGTCGGTACACCTATATAACGTTCAGAGTCGAACAAAAAAGTCTATTATGGCAATGTCCTAAACCCAACAGGAAGTCCGCCATTTTGGATTGAATGTGACATTTTTGCTCTGATTTTACCGTTTCCATGCCTTGTACTTTAACGAACTCCTCCTTGGGATTTGGTCCTATAAACTTCAAATTTGGACAGTGTCAACTACACCCTTGTGCCATGTTAAATTGCGGAGCTTTTGAGTTTTCACAATACTATGAGGCCGTGGCACCATGGCGAATTTCGATGACTCGCCATGAAAATCTTATTGCCTCTCATTTTGTCATACATTTTCTGACCTTGACCAAAGTGAACACATATGATAAGGCTCCACCCCTAAACATATTTCAACTGCCATATTTGACATGAAGGACAGCGCCACCTAGTGGGAACAGGAAATGTCATGTTTTACACTTTGGGGTACAGTATAGTGATGGGTGACATCTGCAGCCTCAAATTTCTCCAGAAAACCCTTAAGGAGTTGGTCTTGGGTTACAGTGAAAACTGTGACTTTTCGCAAAAGGGTGTGACCCCAGCAGCATGGCGAACTTTGATGTCACGCCATGAAGAAACAAATTAGTATAACTCCATGAAATCCAGTCTGATCAGTACCAGACTTTACAGGCATGAAGTCAGACCCGCCCTGAACAGATTGATGTGCCCATTGTCGGGAATACGGACAGCGCCACCTAGTGGGAACAGGAAATGTCATGGCTTTAATTTTGTTGTACTGATTTTCACAGGTTCATCGTGGCCACCTCAAAAGCGGTGAATATCAACATCAGTCCCTTGTGATGCTTCAGTGCAAAAATTGTGACTTTAAACTGAACGCCGCACCCTGGTGGCAACGCAGTTCACCATGAAAGATGAAGTGGCTTTTGAGGGGCTTGGAAAGTTTAAAAAGTCTTGAAATTTGGCGCACACCTCCAATGTGGTTAAAGCTTTGTTGTTATGTGATCATTTTCCTTGTATAGCGCAAAATGGCTCCACAGCGCCCCCTACAATATTTCAAAACATCAGCCCCTGCTCTGTGTTTCATCTATGAGTCTGACACTTGGTAAGCTTGTGTAAGATATCAAGATGTACAAAAAAGTCTCTTGGAGCAATATCCCAAATCCAACAGGAAGTCAGCCATTTTAAAATTAATGTGTAATTTTGATGACATTTTCCCCCCTTTTCAGGCCTCATACTTTGACGAACTCCTCCAAGGGATTTCATCATATTGAAGCATTCTTCAGTGTGTAGAATCTAAAGACCTTTGTGATGTTAAATTGCGAAGCTTTTTCCGTTCAGGGAAACGGGGTGGTCATGGCGGCACGTAGAGTTTCAATCACTCGCAAAAAGCAGTAATCTGCTGTCACTAAAAAACACAATGTCCAATCTCTCCCAAAGGTCGCAGGTGTGATGAGACTCGAGCTTGGAAATGTTTGTTATGCTATTTGTCAATAATGGTTAGAGCGCCACCTAGTGGCACGACTATAATCCTGGTTGAATAAGATGAAATGTTAGCTGGTGATTAAAAGCATGAAATCCATCAATGTGACATCACATCGGACGTGCCGGTTTGAGGTGTTGGCAGTGGCTCGACGTGCCGGGGGTGCGAGGGCCCTCATAACGCTGCTTGCAGCTTTAATTATTATTATTATTATTATTCCGGCAAATGAATTGGCCTTTTGAGGGCCTAAACATGCTCGAAAACTCATGAAATTTTGCACACGCGTCAGGTCTGGTGAAAATTTACGTATTTTAATGTTCTCAGACATGGCCAGGGAAAATTAGCTCAGTAGCGCCACCTAGAAAAATGAAAAACGCGAGCCCCCGGTATGGGTATGACCTACATGTTTGAAAGTCGGTACACCTATAAAATGTTCAGAGTCGAACAAAAAAGTCTATTATGGCAATGTCCTAAACCCAACAGGAAGTCCGCCATTTTGGATTGAAGGTGACATTTTGGCTCTGATTTTACCATTTCCATGCCTCGAACTTTTGCGAACTCCTCCTTGGGGTTTGATTTCATAACCTTCATATTTGGTCAGTGTCAACTACACCCTTGTGCCATGTTAAATTGCGGAGCTTTTGAGTTTTCACAATACTATGAGGCCGTGGCGCCATGGCGAATTTCGATGACTCGCCATGAAAATCTTATTGCCTCTCATTTTGTCATACATTTTCTGACCTTGACCAAAGTGAACACATATGATAAGGCTCCACCCCTGAACATATTTCAACTGCCATATTTGACCTCAAGGACAGCGCCACCTAGTGGGAACAGGAAATGTTATGTTTTACACTTTGGGGTACAGTATAGTGATGGGTGACATCTGCAGCCTCAAATTTCTCCAGAAAAGCCTTAAGGAGTTGGTCTTGGGTTACAGTGAAAACTGTGAGTTTTCGCGAAAGGGTGTGACCCCAGCAGCATGGCGAACTTTGATGTCACGCCATGAAGAAACAAATTAGTATAACTCAATGAAATCCAGTCTGATCAGTACCAGACTTTACAGGCATGATGTCAGACCCGCCCTGAACAGATTGATGTGCCCATTGTCGGAAATACGGACAGCGCCACCTAGTGGCAACAGGAAATGTCATGGCTTTAATTTTGTTGTACTGATTTTCACAGGTTCATCGTGGCCACCTCAAAAGCGGTGAATATCACCATCAGTCCTTCGTGATGCTTCAGTGCAAAAATTGTGACTTTAAACTGAACGGCGCACCCTGGTGGCAACACGGTTCAACATGAAAGATGAAGTGGCTTTTGAGGGGCTTGGAAAGTTTATAGAAGCTTGGAATTTGGCACACACCCCCAATTGGAGGAAAGCTTTGTTGTCATGTGATCATTTTCATTGAATAGCGCGAAATTGCTCCACAGCGCCCCCTACAAAATTTCAAAACCACAGCCCCAGCTCTGTGTTTTATGTATGAGTCTGAAACCTGGTAAGCTTATAGGAGATATCAAGATGTACAAAAAAGTCTCTTGGAGCAATATCCCAAATCCAACAGGAAGTCAGCCATTTTAAAATTAATGTGCAATTTTGGCAACATTTTCCCCGCTTTTCAGGCACCGTTCTTTGACGAACTCCTCCAAGGGATTTCATCACATTGATGCGATCTCCTGTGTGTGGAATCTAAAGACCTTTGTGATGTTAAATTGCGAAGCTTTTTACATTCAGGGAAACGGGGTGGTCATGGCGGCACATAGAGTTTCAATCACTCGCCAAAAAGCAGTAATCTGCTGTCACTCAAAAACACAATGTCCAATCTCTCCCAAAGCTCATAGGCGTGATGAGACTCGAGCTCGGAAATGTTTGTTATGCCATTTGTGCATAATGGTTTGAGCGCCACCTAGTGGAACGACTAACTAATCATAAATGAATGAGTTGAAATGTTAGCTGGTGGTTAAATGCATGAATTCCATCAATGTGACATCAGATCGGAGGTGCTGGTTTTAGGTGTTGGGCGTGGCTCGACGCGCCAGGGGTGCGAGGGCCCTCATAACGCTGCTTGCAGCTTTAATTAGGGCCCGAGCACCGAGAGTGCGAAGGCCCTATTGTATCTGCTCCGTTTCTTATTATTATTATTATTATTATTATTATTATTATTATTCAGGCAAAACAAGGGCCTTTTTGAGGGCCTAAACATGCTCAAAAACTCATGAAATTTTGCACACATGCCAGGTCTGGTGACAAATTTTGTATTTTAATGGTTTTACATATGAGCACTGGGAAATGGCTCTACAGCGCCACCTATGCCTTGTAAAATGCAGCCCTACGACCACATCGTTTGTGCTACATGTATGAAATTTGGCACACATGTGTATCATGCCAAGACGAACAAAAAAGTCAGTGGGCCCATTGACGCAAACCCAACAGGAAGTCCGCCATTTGGAAGAGAAGGTGACATTTTGGCTCTAATTTTGCCGTTTCCATGCCTCGAACTTTTTCGAACTCCTCCTTGGGATTTGGTCGTATAAGCTTCATCTTTGGTCAGTGTCAACTACACACCTGGGCCATGTTAAATTGCGGAGCTTTTGAGTTTTCACAATACCATGAGGCCGTGGCGCCACGGCGAATTTCGATGACTCGCCATGAAAATCTTATTGCCTCTCATTTTGTCATACATTTTCTGACCTTGACCAAAGTGAACACATATGATAAGGCTCCACCCCTGAACATATTTCAACTGCCATATTTGACACCAGGGACAGCGCCACCTAGTGGGAACAGGAAATGTTATGTTTTACACTTTGGGGTACAGTATAGTGATGGGTGACATCTGCAGCCTCAAATTTCTCCAGGAAAGCCTTAAGGAGTTGGTCTTGGGGTACAGTGAAAACTGTGACTTTTCACAAAAGGGTGTGACCTCAGCAGCATGGCGAACTTTGATATCTCGCCATGAAGAAACAAATTAGTATAACTCCATGAAATCCAGTCTGATTAGTACCAGACTTTACAGGCATGATATCAGACCCGCCCTGAACAAATTGATGTGCCCATTGTCAGGAATATGAAGAGCGCCACCTAGTGGGAACAGGAAATGTCATGTCTTAGACTTTGTTGTACTGATTTTCACAGGTTCATTGTGGATACCTCAAAAGCAGTGAATGTCACCGTCAGTCCTTCATGATGCTGCAGTGCGAAAATTGTGACTTTATACTGAACGGTGCACCCTGGTGGCAACGCTGTTCACCATGAAAAATGAAGTGGTTTTTGAGGGGCTTGGAAAGTTTAAAAAGTCTTGAAATTTGGCCCACACCTCCAATGTGCTTAAGGCTTTGTTGTTATGTGATCATTTTCATTGAATATCCCAAAATGGCTCCACAGCGCCCCCTACAAAATTTCAAAACCACAGCCCCAGCTCTGTGTTTTATGTATGAGTCTGAAACCTGGTAAGCTTATAGGAGATATCAAGATGTACAAAAAAGTCTCTTGGAGCAATATCCCAAATACAACAGGAAGTCAGCCATTTTAAAATTAATGTGCAATTTTGGCAACATTTTCCCCTCTTTCCAGGCACCGTTCTTTGACGAACTCCTCCAAGGGATTTCATCATATTGAACCAATCTCCAGTGTGTGGAATCTAAAGACCTTTGTGATGTTAAATTGCGAAGCTTTTTACGTTCAGGGAAACGGGGTTGTCATGGCGGCACGTGGAGTTTCAATCACTCGCCAAAAAGCAGTAATCTGCTGTCACTCAAAATCAAAATGTCCAAACTCTCCCAAAGGTCGCAGGCGTGATGAGACTCGAGCTAGGAAATGTTTGTTATGCCATTTGTCAGTAATGGTTAGAGCGCCACCTAGTGGGACGACTATAATGATGATTGAATGAGATGAAATGTTAGCTGGTGGTTAAATGCATGAATTCCATCAATGTGACATCAGATCGGAGGTGCTGGTTGTAGGTGTTGGGCGTGGCTCGACGCGATGGGGTGCGAGGGCCCTCATAACGCTGCTTGCAGCTTTAATTAGGGCCCGAGCACTGACAGTGCGAAGGCCCTATTGTAATTGCTCTGTTTATTATTATTATTATTATTATTATTATTATTTCGGCAAATGAATTGGCCGTTTGAGGGCCTAAACATGCTCGAAAACTCATGAAATTTTGCACACGCGTCAGGTCTGGTGAAAATTTACGTATTTTAATGTTCCCAGACATGGCCAGGGAAAATTAGCTCAGTAGCGCCACCTAGAAAAATGAAAAACGCGAGCCCCCGGTATGGGTATGACCTACACGTTTGAAAGTCGGTACACCTATATAACGTTCAGAGTCGAACAAAAAAGTCTATTATGGCAATGTCCTAAACCCAACAGGAAGTCCGCCATTTTGGATTGAAGGTGACATTTTGGCTCTAATTTTGCCGTTTCCATGCCTCGAACTTTTTCGAACTCCTCCTTGGGATTTGGTCGTATAAGCTTCATCTTTGGTCAGTGTCAACTACACACCTGGGCCATGTTAAATTGCGGAGCTTTTGAGTTTTCACAATACCATGAGGCCGTGGCGCCACGGCGAATTTCGATGACTCGCCATGAAAATCTTATTGCCTCTCATTCTGTCATAGATTTTCTGACCTTGACCAAAGTGAACACATATGATAAGGCTCCACCCATGAACATATTTCAACTGCCATATTTTACATCAGGGACAGCGCCACCTAGTGGGAACAGGAAATGTCATGTTTTACACTTTGGGGTACAGTATTGTGATGGGTGACATCTGCAGCCTCAAATTTCTCCAGGAAAGCCTTAAGGAGTTGGTCTTGGGTTACAGTGAAAACTGTGAGTTTTCGCAAAAGGGTGTGACCCCAGCGGCATGGCGAACTTTGATGTCACGCCATGAAGAAACAAATTAGTCTAACTCAATGAAATCCAGTCTGATCAGTACCAGACTTTACAGGCATGATGTCAGACCCGCCCTGAACAGATTGATGTGCCCATTGTCGGAAATACGGACAGCGCCACCTAGTGGCAACAGGAAATGTCATGGCTTTAATTTTGTTGTACTGATTTTCACAGGTTCATCGTGGCCACCTCAAAAGCGGTGAATATCAACATCAGTCCCTCGTGATGCTTCAGTGCAAAAATTGTGACTTTAAACTGAACGGCGCACCCTGGTGGCAACGCGGTTCACCATGAAAGATGAAGTGGCTTTTGAGGGGCTTGGAAAGTTTATAGAGGCTTGAAATTTGGCACACACCTCCAAATGGATGTAGGCTTTGTTGTCATGTGATCATTTTCATTGAATAGCGCGAAATTGCTCCACAGCGCCCCCTTCAAAATTTCAAAACAACAGCCCCTGCTCTGTGTTTCATCTATGAGTCTGAAACCTGGTAAGCTTATGGAAAATATCAAGATGTACAAAAAAGTCTCTTGGAGCAATATCCCAAATCCAACAGGAAGTCAGCCATTTTAAAATTAATGTGCAATTTTGGCGACATTTTCCCCTCTTTTCAGGCTTCATACTTTGACGAACTCCTCCAAGGGATTTCATCATATTGAACCATTCTCCAGTGTGTGGAATCTAAAGACCTTTGTGATGTTAAATTGCGAAGCTTTTTACGTTCAAGGAAACGGGGTGGTCATGGCGGCACGTGGAGTTTCAATCACTCGCCAAAAAGCAGTAATATGCTGTCACTCAAAGACACAAAGTCCAATCTCTCCCAAAGGTCGCAGGCGTGATGAGACTCGAGCTCGGAAATGTTTGTTATGCCCTTTGTCTATAATGGTTAGAGCGCCACCTAGTGGGACGACTATACTCATGGTTGAACCAAATGAAATGTTAGCTGGTGGTTAAATGCATGAATTCCATCAATGTGACATCACATCGGACGTGCTGGTTTTAGGTGTTGGGCGTGGCTCGACACGCCGGGGTGCGAGGGCCCTCATAACGCTGCTTGCAGCTTTAATTAGGGCCCGAGCACTGAGAGTGCGAAGGCCCTATTGTATCTGCTCCGTTTCTTATTATTATTATTATTATTATTATTATTATTATTATTCACCCCAAACAAGGGCCTTTTTGAGGGCCTAAACATGCTCAAAAACTCATGAAATTTTGCACACATGCCAGGTCTGGTGAAAAATTTTGTATTTTAATGGTTTTACATATGAGCACTGGGAAATGGCTCTACAGCGCCACCTATGCCTTGTTAAATGCAGCCCTACGACCACATCGTTTGAGCTACATGTATGAAATTTGGCACACATGTGTATCATGCCAAGACGAACAAAAAAGTCTGTGGGCCCATTGACGCAAACCCAACAGGAAGTCCGCCATTTGGAAGAGAAGGTGACATTTTGGCTCTAATTTTGCCATTTCCATGCCTCGAACTTTTGCGAACTCCTCCTTGGGGTTTCATTTCATAACCTTTAAATTTGGACAGTGTCAACTACACCCTTGCGCCATGTTAAATTGCGGAGCTTTTGAGTTTTCACAATACTATGAGGCCGTGGCGCCATGGCGAATTTCGATGACTCGCCATCAAAATCTTATTGCCTCTCATTTTGTCATACATTTTCTGACCTTGACCAAAGTGAACACATATGATAAGGCTCCACCCCTGAACATATTTCAACTGCCATATTTGACATCAAGGACAGCGCCACCTAGTGGGAACAGGAAATGTCATGTTTTACACTTTGGGGTACAGTATAGTGATGGGTGACATCTGCAGCCTCAAATTTCTCCAGGAAAGCCTTAAGGAGTTGGTCTTGGGTTACAGTGAAAACTGTGAGTTTTCGCGAAAGGGTGTGACCCCAGCAGCATGGCGAACTTTGATGTCACGCCATGAAGAAAGAAATTAGTATAACTCAATGAAATCCAGTCTGATCAGTACCAGACTTTACAGGCATGATGTCAGACCCGCCCTGAACAGATTGATGTGCCCATTGTCGGAAATACGGACAGCGCCACCTAGTGGCAACAGGAAATGTCATGGCTTTAATTTTGTTGTACTGATTTTCACAGGTTCATCGTGGCCACCTCAAAAGCGGTGAATATCACCATCAGTCCCTCGTGATGCTTCAGTGCGAATATTGTGACTTTAAACTGAACGGCGCACCCTGGTGGCAACGCTGTTCACCATGAAAGATGAAGTGGCTTTTGAGGGGCTTGGAAAGTTTAAAAAGTCTTGAAATTTGGCGCACACCTCCAATGTGCAGAAGGCTTTGTTGTTATGTGATCATTTTCATTGAATAGCGCGAAATGGCTCCACAGCGCCCCCTACAATATTTCAAAACCACAGCCCCAGCTCTGTGTTTTATGTATGAGTCTGAAACCTGGTAAGCTTATAGGAGATATCAAGATGTACAAAAAAGTCTCTTGGAGCAATATCCCAAATCTAACAGGAAGTCAGCCATTTTAAAATTAATGTGTAATTTTTGTGACATTTTCCCCTCTTTCCAGGCACCGTTCTTTGACGAACTCCTCCAAGGGATTTCATCATATTGAACCAATCTCCAGTGTGTGGAATCTAAAGACCTTTGTGATGTTAAATTGCGAAGGTTTTTACGTTCAGGGAAACGGGGTGGTCATGGCGGCATGTGGAGTTTCAGTCACTCGCCAAAAAGCAGTAATCTGCTGTCACTCAAAATCAAAATGTCCAATATGTCCCAAAGGTCGCAGGCGTGATGAGACTCGAGCTCGGAAATGTTTGTTATGCCATTTGTCAGTAATGGTTAGAGCGCCACCTAGTGGGACGACTATAATCATGATTGAATGAGATGAAATGTTAGCTAGTGGTTGAATGCATGAATTTCATCAATGTGACATCAGATCGGAGGTGCTGGTTGTAGGTGTTGGGCGTAGCTCGACGCGATGGGGTGCGAGGGCCCTCATAACGCTGCTTGCAGCTTTAATTATTATTATTATTATTATTCCGGCAAATGAATTGGCCTTTTGAGGGCCTAAACATGCTCGAAAACTCATGAAATTTTGCACACGCGTCAGGTCTGGTGAAAATTTACGTATTTTAATGTTCTCAGACATGGCCAGGGAAAATTAGCTCAGTAGCGCCACCTAGAAAAATGAAAAATGCGAGCCCCCGGTATGGGTATGACCTACATATTTGAAAGTCAGTACACCTATATAACGTTGCGAGTCGAACAAAAAAGTCTATTATGGCAATGTCCTAAACCCAACAGGAAGTCCGCCATTTTGGATTGAAGGTGACATTTTGGGTCTGATTTTACCGTTTCCATGCCTTGTACTTTAACGAACTCCTCCTTGGGATTTGGTCCTATAAACTTCAAATTTGGACAGTGTCAACTACACCCTTGTGCCATGTTAAATTGCGGAGCTTTTGAGTTTTCACAATAGTATGAGGCCGTGGCGCCATGGCGAATTTTGATGACTCGCCATGAAAATCTTATTGCCTCTCATTCTGTCATACATGTTCCGATCTGGACCAAACAGCACACATATGATAAGGCTCCACCCCTGAACATATTTCAACTGCCATATTTGACATCAAGGACAGCGCCACCTAGTGGGAACAGGAAATGTCATGTTTTACACTTTGGGGTACAGTATAGTGATGGGTGACATCTGCAGCCTCAAATTTCTCCAGGAAAGCCTTAAGGAGTTGGTCTTGGGTTACAGTGAAAACTGTGACTTTTCGCAAAAGGGTGTGACCCCAGCAGCATGGCGAATTTTGATGTCACGCCATGAAGAAACAAATTAGTATAACTCAATGAAATCCAGTCTGATCAGTACCAGACTTTACAGGCATGATGTCAGACCCGCCCTGAACAGATTGATGTGCCCATTGTCAGGAATATGAAGAGCGCCACCTAGTGGGAACAGGAAATGTCATGTCTTACACTTTGTTGTACTGATTTTCACAGGTTCATAGTGGCCACCTCAAAAGCGGTGAATATCACCATCAGTCCTTGATGATGCTTTAGTGCAAAAATTGTGACTTTAAACTGAACGGCGCACCCTGGTGGCAACGCTGTTCACCATGAAAAATGAAGTGGCTTTTGAGGGGCTTGGAAAGTTTATAGAGGCTTGAAATTTGGCACACACCTCCATTGTGCTTAAGGCTTTGTTGTTATGTGATCATTTTCATTGAATAGCGCAAAATGGCTCCACAGCGCCCCCTACAAAATTTCAAAACGTCAGCCCCAGCTCTGTGTTTTATGTATGAGTCTGAAACCTGGTAAGCTTATAGGAGATATCAAGATGTACAAAAAAGTCTCTTGGAGCAATATCCCAAATCTAACAGGAAGTCAGCCATTTTAAAATTAATGTGTAATTTTTGTGACATTTTCCCCTCTTTCCAGGCACCGTTCTTTGACGAACTCCTCCAAGGGATTTCATCATATTGAACCAATCTCCAGTGTGTGGAATCTAAAGACCTTTGTGATGTTAAATTGCGAAGGTTTTTACATTCAGGAAACGGGGTGGTCATGGCGGCATGTGGAGTTTCAGTCACTCGCCAAAAAGCAGTAATCTGCTGTCACTCAAAATCAAAATGTCCAATATGTCCCAAAGGTCGCAGGCGTGATGAGACTCGAGCTCGGAAATGTTTGTTATGCCATTTGTCAGTAATGGTTAGAGCGCCATCTAGTGGGACTACTATAATCATGATTGAATGAGATGAAATGTTAGCTGGTGGTTGAATGCATGAATTCCATCAATGTGACATCAGATCGGAGGTGCTGGTTGTAGGTGTTGGGTGTAGCTCGACGCGATGGGGTGCGAGGGCCCTCATAACGCTGCTTGCAGCTTTAATTATTATTATTATTATTATTCAGGCGAAACAAGGGCCTTTTTGAGGGCCTAAACATGCTCAAAAACTCATGAAATTTTGCACACATGCCAGGTCTGGTGAAAAATTTTGTATTTTAATGGTTTTACATATGAGCACTGGGAAATGGCTCTACAGCGCCACCTATGCCTTGTTAAATGCAGCCCTACGACCACATCGTTTGAGCTACATGTATGACATTTGGCACACATGTGTATCATGCCAAGACGAACAAAAAAGTCTGTGGGCCCATTGACGCAAACCCAACAGGAAGTCCGCCATTTGGAAGAGAAGGTGACATTTTGGCTCTAATTTTGCCATTTCCATGCCTCGAACTTTTGCGAACTCCTCCTTGGGGTTTCATTTCATAACCTTCAAATTTGGACAGTGTCAACTACACCCTTGTGCCATGTTAAATTGCGGAGCTTTTGAGTTTTCACAATACTATGAGGCCGTGGCGCCATGGCGAATTTCGATGACTCGCCATGAAAATCTTATTGCCTCTCATTCTGTCATACATGTTCCGATCTGGACCAAAGAGCACACATATGATAAGGCTCCACCCCTGAACATATTTCAACTGCCATATTTGACATCAAGGACAGCGCCACCTAGTGGGAACAGGAAATGTCATGTTTTACACTTTGGGGTACAGTATAGTGATGGGTGACATCTGCAGCCTCAAATTTCTCCAGGAAAGCCTTAAGGAGTTGGTCTTGGGTTACAGTGAAAACTGTGACTTTTCGTGAAAGGGTGTGACCCCAGCAGCATGGCGAACTTTGATGTCACGCCATGAAGAAACAAATTAGTATAACTCAATGAAATCCAGTCTGATCAGTACCAGACTTTACAGGCATGATGTCAGACCCGCCCTGAACAGATTGATGTCCCCATTGTCGGAAATACGGACAGCGCCACCTAGTGGCAACAGGAAATGTCATGGCTTTAATTTTGTTGTACTGATTTTCACAGGTTCATCTTGGCCACCTCAAAAGCGGTGAATATCACCATCAGTCCCTCGTGATGCTTCAGTGCAAAAATTGTGACTTTAAACTGAACGGCGCACCCTGGTGGCAACGCTGTTCAACATGAAAGATGAAGTGGCTTTTGAGGGTCTTGGCAAGTTTATAGAGGCTTGAAATTTGGCACACACCTCCAAATGGATGAACGCTTTGTTGGCATGTGATCATTTTCATTGAATAGCGCGAAATTGCTCCACAGCGCCCCCTACAAAATTTCAAAACCACAGCCCCAGCTCTGTGTTTTATGTATGAGTCTGAAACCTGGTAAGCTTATAGGAGATATCAAGATGTACAAAAAAGTCTCTTGGAGCAATATCCAAAATCCAACAGGAAGTCAGCCATTTTAAAATTAATGTGCAATTTTGGCGACATTTTCCCCTCTTTTCAGGCTTCATACTTTGACGAACTCCTCCAAGGGATTTCATCATATTGAACCATTCTCCAGTGTGTGGAATCTAAAGACCTTTGTGATGTTAAATTGCGAAGCTTTTTACGTTCAAGGAAACGGGGTGGTCATGGCGGCACGTGGAGTTTGAATCACTCGCCAAAAAGCAGTAATCTGCTGTCACTCAAAGACACAAAGTCCAATCTCTCCCAAAGGTCGCAGGCGTGATGAGACTCGAGCTCGGAAATGTTTGTTATGCCATTTGTGCATAAGGGTTAGAGCGCCACCTAGTGGAACGACTAACAAATCATGAATGAATGAGTTGAAATGTTAGCTGGTGGTTAAATGCATGAATTCCATCAATGTGACATCAGATCGGACGTGCTGGTTTTAGGTGTTGGGCGTGGCTCGACACGCCGGGGGTGCGAGGGCCCTCATAACGCTGCTTGCAGCTTTAATTAGGGCCCGAGCACTGACAGTGCGAAGGCCCTATTGTAATTGCTCTGTTTATTAGGGCCCGAGCACTGAGAGTGCGAAGGCCCTATTGTATCTGCTCCGTTTCTTATTATTATTATTATTATTATTATTATTATTATTAGGGCCCGAGCACCGAGAGTGCGAAGGCCCTATTGTATCTGCTCCGTTTCTTATTATTATTATTATTATTATTATTATTATTATTATTATTATTCACCCCAAACAAGGGCCTTTTTGAGGGCCTTACCATGCTCAAAAACTCATGAAATTTTGCACACATGCCAGGTCTGGTGAAAAATTTTGTATTTTAATGGTTTTACATATGAGCACTGGGAAATGGCTCTACAGCGCCACCTATGCCTTGTTAAATGCAGCCCTACGACCACATCGTTTGAGCTACATGTATGAAATTTGGCACACATGTGTATCATGCCAAGACGAACAAAAAAGTCTGTGGGCCCATTGACGCAAACCCAACAGGAAGTCCGCCATTTGGAAGAGAAAGTGACATTTTGGCTCTAATTTTGCCATTTCCATGCCTCGAACTTTTGCGAACTCCTCCTTGGGGTTTCATTTCATAACCTTCAAATTTGGACAGTGTCAACTACACCCTTGTGCCATGTTAAATTGCGGAGCTTTTGAGTTTTCACAATACTATGAGGCCGTGGCGCCATGGCGAATTTCGATGACTCGCCATGAAAATCTTATTGCCTCTCATTTTGTCATACATTTTCTGACCTTGACCAAAGTGAACACATATGATAAGGCTCCACCCCTGAACATATTTCAACTGCCATATTTGACACCAGGGACAGCGCCACCTAGTGGGAACAGGAAATGTCATGTTTTACACTTTGGGGTACAGTATAGTGATGGGTGACACCTGCAGCCTCAAATTTCTCCAGGAAAGCCTTAAGGAGTTGGTCTTGGGTTACAGTGAAAACTGTGACTTTTCGCAAAAGGGTGTGACCCCAGCAGCATGGCGAACTTTGATGTCACGCCATGAAGAAACAAATTAGTATAACTCAATGAAATCCAGTCTGTTCAGTACCAGACTTTACAGGCATGATGTCAGACCCGCCCTGAACAGATTGATGTGCCCATTGTCGGGAATACGTACAGCGCCACCTAGTGGCAACAGGAAATGTCATGGCTTTAATTTTGTTGTACTGATTTTCACAGGTTCATCGTGGCCACCTCAAAAGCGGTGAATATCAACATCAGTCCCTCGTGATGCTTCAGTGCAAAAATTGTGACTTTAAACTGAACGGCGCACCCTGGTGGCAACGCTGTTCAACATGAAAGATGAAGTGGCTTTTGAGGGGCTTGCAAGTTTATAGAGGCTTGAAATTTGGCCCACACCTCCAAATGGATGAAGGCTTTGTTGTCATGTGATCATTTTCATTGAATAGCGCGAAATTGCTCCACAGCGCCCCCTACAAAATTTCAAAACAACAGCCCCTGCTCTGTGTTTCATCTATGAGTCTGAAACCTGGTAAGCTTATGGAAAATATCAAGATGTACAAAAAAGTCTCTTGGAGCAATATCCCAAATCCAACAGGAAGTCAGCCATTTTAAAATTAATGTGCAATTTTGGCGACATTTTCCCCTCTTTTCAGGCTTCATACTTTGACGAACTCCTCCAAGGGATTTCATCATATTGAACCATTCTCCAGTGTGTGGAATCTAAAGACCTTTGTGATGTTAAATTGCGAAGCTTTTTACATTCAAGGAAACGGGGTGGTCATGGCGGCACGTAGACTCTCAATCACTCGCCAAAACGCAGTAATCTGCTGTTACTCAAAAACACAATGTCCAATCTCACCCAAAGGTCGCAGGCATAATGAGACTCGAGTTCGGAAATGTTTGTTATGCCATTTGTACATAATGGTTAGAGCGCCACCTAGTGGAACGACTAGCTAATCATGAATGAATGAGCTGAAATGTTAGCTGGTGGTTAAATGCATGAATTCCATCAATGTGACATCGATCGGACGTGGTGGTTTTAGGTGTTGGGCGTGGCTCGACGCGCCGGGGGTGCTCGGGCCCTCATAACGCTGCTTGCAGCTTTAATTATTAGGGCCCGAGCACTGACAGTGCGAAGGCCCTATTGTAATTGCTCTGTTTATTATTATTATTATTATTATTATTATTATTTCGGCAAATGAATTGGCCGTTTGAGAGCCTAAACATGCTCGAAAACTCATGAAATTTTGCACACGCGTCAGGTCTGGTGAAAATTTACGTATTTTAATGTTCTCAGACATGGCCAGGGAAAATTAGCTCAGTAGCGCCACCTAGAAAAATTAAAAACGCGAGCCCCCGATATGGGTATGACCTACATGTTTGAAAGTCGGGACACCTATATAACGTTCAGAGTTGAACAAAAAAGTCTATTATGGCAATGTCCTAAACCCAACAGGAAGTCCGCCATTTTGGATTGAAGGTGACATTTTGGCTCTGATTTTACCGTTTCCATGCCTTGTACTTTAACGAACTCCTCCTTGGGATTTGGTCCTATAAACTTCAAATTTGGACAGTGTCAACTACACCCTTGTGCCATGTTAAATTGCGGAGCTTTTGAGTTTTCACAATACTATGAGGCCGTGGCGCCATGGCGAATTTCGATGACTCGCCATGAAAATCTTATTGCCTCTCATTCTGTCATACATGTTCCGATCTGGACCAAAGAGCACACATATGATAAGGCTCCACCCCTGAACATATTTCAACTGCCATATTTGACATCAAGGACAGCGCCACCTAGTGGGAACAGGAAATGTCATGTTTTACACTTTGGGGTACAGTATAGTGATGGGTGACATCTGCAGCCTCAAATTTCTCCAGGAAAGCCTTAAGGAGTTGGTCTTGGGTTACAGTGAAAACTGTGACTTTTCGCGAAAGGGTGTGACCCCAGCAGCATGGCGAACTTTGATGTCACGCCATGAAGAAACAAATTAGTATAACTCAATGAAATCCAGTCTGATCAGTACCAGACTTTACAGGCATGATGTCAGACCCGCCCTTAACAGATTGATGTGCCCATTGTCGGAAATACGGACAGCGCCACCTAGTGGCAACAGGAAATGTCATGGCTTTAATTTTGTTGTACTGATTTTCACAGGTTCATCTTGGCCACCTCAAAAGCGGTGAATATCACCATCTGTCCCTCGTGATGCTTCAGTGCAAAAAATGTGACTTTAAACTGAACGGCGCACCCTGGTGGCAATGCTGTTCAACATGAAAGATGAAGTGGCTTTTGAGGGTCTTGGCAAGTTTATAGAGGCTTGAAATTTGGCACACACCTCCAATGTGATGAAGGCTTTGTTGTTATGTGATCATTTTCATTGAATATCCCAAAATGGCTCCACAGCGCCCCCTACAAAATTTCAAAACCACAGCCCCAGCTCTGTGTTTTATGTATGAATCTGAAACCTGGTAGGCTTATAGGAGATATCAAGATGTACAAAAAAGTCTCTTGGAGCAATATCCCAAATCCAACAGGAAGTCAGCCATTTTAAAATTAATGTGCAATTTTGGCAACATTTTCCCATCTTTTCAGGCACCGTGCTTTGACGTACTCCTCCAAGGGATTTCATCAGATTGATGCAATCTCCTGTGTGTGGAATCTTAAGACCTTTGTGATGTTAAATTGCGAAGCCTTTTACATTCAGGGAAATGGGGTGGTCATGGCGGCACGTGGAGTTTCAATCACTCGCCAAAAAGCAGTAATCTGCTGTCACTCAAAATCAAAATATTCAATCTCTCCCAAAGGTCGCAGGCGTGATGAGACTCGAGCTCGGAAATGTTTGTTATGCCATTTGTACATAATGGTTAGAGCGCCACCTAGTGGAATGACTAACTAATCATGAATGAATGAGTTGAAATGTTAGCTGGTGGTTAAAAGCATGAATTCCATCAATGTGACATCAGATCGGAGGTGCTGGTTTTAGGTGTTGGGCGTGGCTCGACGTGCCGGGGGTGCGAGGGCCCTCATAACGCTGCTTGCAGCTTTAATTATTATTATTATTATTATTATTATTCACCCCAAACAAGGGCCTTTTTGAGGGCCTAAACATGCTCAAAAACTCATGAAATTTTGCACACATGCCAGGTCTGGTGAAAAATTTTGTATTTTAATGGTTTTACATATGAGCACTGGGAAATGGCTCTACAGCGCCACCTATGCCTTGTTAAATGCAGCCCTACGACCACATCGTTTGAGCTACATGTATGAAATTTGGCACACATGTGTATCATGCCAAGACGAACAAAAAAGTCTGTGGGCCCATTGACGCAAACCCAACAGGAAGTCCGCCATTTGGAAGAGATGGTGACATTTTGGCTCTAATTTTGCCATTTCCATGCCTCGAACTTTTGCGAACTCCTCCTTGGGGTTTCATTTCATAACCTTCATATTTGGACAGTGTCAACTACACCCTTGTGCCATGTTAAATTGCGGAGCTTTTGAGTTTTCACAATACTATGAGGCCGTGGCGCCATGGCGAATTTCGATGACTCGCCATGAAAATCTTATTGCCTCTCATTTTGTCATACATTTTCTGACCTTGACCAAAGTGAACACATATGATAAGGCTCCACCCCTGAACATATTTCAACTGCCATATTTGACATCAAGGACAGCGCCACCTAGTGGGAACAGGAAATGTCATGTTTTACACTTTGGGGTACAGTATAGTGATGGGTGACATCTGCAGCCTCAAATTTCTCCAGGAAAGCCTTAAGGAGTTGGTCTTGGGTTACAGTGAAAACTGTGAGTTTTCGCGAAAGGGTGTGACCCCAGCAGCATGGCGAACTTTGATGTCACGCCATGAAGAAACAAATTAGTATAACTCAATGAAATCCAGTCTGATCAGTACCAGACTTTACAGGCATGATGTCAGACGCGCCCTGAACAGATTGATGTGCCCATTGTCGGAAATACGGACAGCGCCACCTAGTGGCAACAGGAAATGTCATGTCTTACACTTTGTTGTGCTGATTTTCACAGGTTCATTGTGGACACCTCAAAAGCGGTGAATATCACCGTCAGTCCTTCATGATGCTGCAGTGCGAATATTGTGACTTTATACTGAACGGCGCACCCTGGTGGCAACGCTGTTCACCATGAAAAGTGAAGTGGCTTTTGAGGGGCTTGGAAAGTTTAAAAAGTCTTGAAATTTGGCACACACCTCCAATGTGCATAAGGCTTTGTTGTTATGTGATCATTTTCATTGAATAGCGCAAAATGGCTCCACAGCGCCCCCTACGAAATTTCAAAACATCAGCCCCAGCTCTGTGTTTTATGTATGAGTCTTAAACCTGGTAAGCTTATAGGAGATATCAAGATGTACAAAAAAGTCTCTTGGAGCAATATCCCAAATCCAACAGGAAGTCAGCCATTTTAAAATTAATGTGTAATTTTGGCAACATTTTGCCCTCTTTCCAGGCACCGTTCTTTGACGTACTCCTCCAAGGGATTTCATCATATTGAACCAATCTCCAGTGTGTGGAATCTAAAGACCTTTGTGATGTTAAATTGCGAAGCTTTTTACGTTCAGGGAAACGGGGTTGTCATGGTGGCATGTGGAGTTTCAATCACTCGCCAAAAAGCAGTAATCTGCTGTCACTCAAAATCTAAATGTCCAAATTCTCCCAAAGGTCGCAGGCGTGATGAGACTCGAGCTTGGAAATGTTTGTTATGCCATTTGTCAGTAATGGTTAGAGCGCCACCTAGTGGGACGACTATAATGATGATTGAATGAGATGAAATGTTAGCTGGTGGTTAAATGCATGAATTCCATCAATGTGACATCAGATCGGAGGTGCTGGTTGTAGGTGTTGGGCGTGGCTCGACGCGCCGGGGGTGCGAGGGCCCTCATAACGCTGCTTGCAGCTTTAATTATTATTATTATTATTATTCCGGCAAATGAATCGGCCTTTTGAGGGCCTAAACATGCTCGAAAACTCTGGAAATTTTGCGCACGCGTCAGGTCTGGTGAAAATTTACGTATTTTAATGGTTTTACATATGAGCACTGGGAAATGGCTCTAGAGCGCCACCTATGCCTTGTTAAATGCAGCCCTACGACCACATCGTTTCAGCTACATGTATGAAATTTGGCACACATGTGTATCATGCCAAGACGAACAAAAAAGTCTGTGGGCCCATTGACGCAAACCCAACAGGAAGTCCGCCATTTTGGATTGAAGGTGACATTTTGGCTCTGATTTTACCGTTTCCATGCCTTGTACTTTAACGAACTCCTCCTTGGGATTTGGTCGTATAAGCTTCAAATTTGGACAGTGTCAACTACACCCTTGTGCCATGTTAAATTGCGGAGCTTTTGAGTTTTCACAATACTATGAGGCCGTGGCGCCATGGCGAATTTCGATGACTCGCCATGAAAATCTTATTGCCTCTCATTCTGTCATACATGTTCCAATCTGGACCAAAGAGCACACATATGATAAGGCTCCACCCCTGAACATATTTCAACTGCCATATTTGACCTCAAGGACAGCGCCACCTAGTGGGAACAGGAAATGTCATGTTTTACACTTTGGGGTACAGTATAGTGAAGGGTGACATCTGCAGCCTCAAATTTCTCCAGGAAAGCCTTAAGGAGTTGGTCTTGGGTTACAGTGAAAACTGTGAGTTTTCGCGAAAGGGTGTGACCCCAGCAGCATGGCGAACTTTGATGTCACGCCATGAAGAAACAAATTAGTATAACTCAATGAAATCCAGTCTGATCAGTACCAGACTTTACAGGCATGATGTCAGACCCGCCCTGAACAGATTGATGTGCCCATTGTCGGAAATACGGACAGCGCCACCTAGTGGCAACAGGAAATGTCATGGCTTTAATTTTGTTGTACTGATTTTCACAGGTTCATCTTGGCCACCTCAAAAGCGGTGAATATCACCATCAGTCCCTCGTGATGCTTCAGTGCAAAAATTGTGAGTTTAAACTGAACGGCGCACCCTGGTGGCAACGCTGTTCAACATGAAAGATGAAGTGGCTTTTGAGGGTCTTGGCAAGTTTATAGAGGCTTGAAATTTGGCACACACCTCCAAATGGATGAAGGCTTTGTTGGCATGTGATCATTTTCATTGAATAGCGCGAAATTGCTCCACAGCGCCCCCTACAAAATTTCAAAACCACAGCCCCTGCTCTGTGTTTTATGTATGAATCTGAAACCTGGTAGGCTTATAGGAGATATCAAGATGTACAAAAAAGTCTCTTGGAGCAATATCCCAAATCCAACAGGAAGTCAGCCATTTTAAAATTAATGTGTAATTTTGGCGACATTTTCCCCTCTTTTCAGGCTTCATACTTTGACGAACTCCTCCAAGGGATTTCATCATATTGAACCATTCTCCAGTGTGTGGAATCTAAAGACCTTTGTGATGTTAAATTGCGAAGCTTTTTACGTTCAAGGAAACGGGGTGGTCATGGCGGCACGTGGAGTTTCAATCACTCGCCAAAAAGCAGTAATATGCTGTCACTCAAAGACACAAAGTCCAATCTCTCCCAAAGGTCACAGGCGTGATGAGACTCGAGCTCGGAAATGTTTGTTATGCCCTTTGTCTATAATGGTTAGAGAGCCACCTAGTGGGACGACTATACTCATGGTTGAACCAAATGAAATGTTAACTGGTGGTTAAATGCATGAATTCCATCAATGTGACATCAGATCGGACATGCTGGTTTCAGGTGTTGGGCATGGCTCGACACGCCGGGGGTGCGAGGGCCCTCATAACGCTGCTTGCAGCTTTAATTATTATTATTATTATTCACCCCAAACAAGGGCCTTTTTGAGGGCCTAAACATGCTCAAAAACTCATGAAATTTTGCACACATGCCAGGTCTGGTGAAAAATTTGTATTTTAATGGTTTTACATATGAGCACTGGGAAATGGCTCTAGAGCGCCACCTATGCCTTGTTAAATGCAGCCCTACGACCACATCGTTTGAGCTACATGTATGAAATTTGGCACACATGTGTATCATGCCAAGACGAACAAAAAAGTCTGTGGGCCCATTGATGCAAACCCAACAGGAAGTCCGCCATTTGGAAGAGAAGGTGACATTTTGGCTCTAATTTTGCCATTTCCATGCCTCGAACTTTTGCGAACTCCTCCTTGGGGTTTGATTTCATAACCTTCATATTTGGACAGTGTCAACTACACCCTTGTGCCATGTTAAATTGCGGAGCTTTTGAGTTTTCACAATACTATGTGGCCGTGGCGCCATGGCGAATTTCGATGACTCGCCATGAAAATCTTATTGCCTCTCATTTTGTCATACATTTTCTGACCTTGACCAAAGTGAACACATATGATAAGGCTCCACCCCTAAACATATTTCAACTGCCATATTTGACATCAAGGACAGCGCCACCTAGTGGGAACAGGAAATGTCATGTTTTACACTTTGGGGTACAGTATAGTGATGGGTGCCATCTGCAGCCTCAAATTTCTCCAGAAAAGCCTTAAGGAGTTGGTCTTGGGTTACAGTGAAAACTGTGACTTTTCGCAAAAGGGTGTGACCCCAGCAGCATGGCGAACTTTGATGTCTCGCCATGAAGAAACAAATTAGTATAACTCAATGAAATCCAGTCTGATCAGTACCAGACTTTACAGGCATGATGTCAGACCCGCCCTGAACAGATTGATGTGCCCATTGTCGGGAATACGGACAGCGCCACCTAGTGGGAACAGGAAATGTCATGGCTTTAATTTTGTTGTACTGATTTTCACAGGTTCATCGTGGCCACCTCAAAAGCGGTGAATATCACCATCAGTCCCTTGTGATGCTTCAGTGCAAAAATTGTGACTTTAAACTGAACGCCGCACCCTGGTGGCAACGCGGTTCACCATGAAAGATGAAGTGGCTTTTGAGGGGCTTGGAAAGTTTAAAAAGTCTTGAAATTTGGCGCACACCTCCAATGTGTTTAAGGCTTTGTTGTTATGTGATCATTTTCATTGAATATCCCAAAATGGCTCCACAGCGCCCCCTACAAAATTTCAAAATCACAGCCCCTGCTCTGTGTTTTATGTATGAGTCTGAAACCTGGTAAGCTTATAGGAGATATCAAGATGTACAAAAAAGTCTCTTGGAGCAATATCCCAAATCTAACAGGAAGTCAGCCATTTTAAAATTAATGTGTAATTTTTGTGACATTTTCCCCTCTTTCCAGGCACCGTTCTTTGACGAACTCCTCCAAGGGATTTCATCATATTGAACCAATCTCCAGTGTGTGGAATCTAAAGACCTTTGTGATGTTAAATTGCGAAGCTTTTTACGTCCAGGGAAACGGGGTGGTTATGGCGGCACTTAGAGTTTGAATCACTCGCCAAAAAGCAGTAATCTGCTGTCACTCAAAAACACAATGTCCAATCTCTCCCAACCGTCTCAGGTGTGATGAGACTCGAGCTCGGAAATGTTTGTTATGCCATTTGTACATAATGGTTAGAGCGCCACCTAGTGGAACGACTAACTAATCATGAATGAATGAGTTGAAATGTTAGCTGGTGGTTAAATGCATGAATTCCATCAATGTGACATCAGATCGGACGTGCTGGTTTTAGGTGTTGGGCGTGGCTCGACGCGCCGGGGGTGCGAGGGCCCTCATAACGCTGCTTGCAGCTTTAATTAGGGCCCGAGCACTGACAGTGCGAAGGCCCTATTGTAATTGCTCTGTTTATTAGGGCCCGAGCACTGAGAGTGCGAAGGCCCTATTGTATCTGCTCCGTTTCTTATTATTATTATTATTATTATTATTATTATTATTATTATTATTATTATTATTATTATTATTATTCACCCCAAACAAGGGCCTTTTTGAGGGCCTAAACATGCTCAAAAACTCATGAAATTTTGCACACATGCCAGGTCTGGTGAAAAATTTTGTATTTTAATGGTTTTACATATGAGCACTGGGAAATGGCTCTACAGCGCCACCTATGCCTTGTTAAATGCAGCCCTACGACCACATCGTTTGAGCTACATGTATGAAATTTGGCACACATGTGTATCATGCCAAGACGAACAAAAAAGTCAGTGGGCCCATTGATGCAAACCCAACAGGAAGTCCGCCATTTGGAAGAGAAGGTGACATTTTGGCTCTAATTTTGCCATTTCCATGCCTCGAACTTTTGCGAACTCCTCCTTGGGGTTTGATTTCATAACCTTCATATTTGGTCAGTGTCAACTACACCCTTGTGCCATGTTAAATTGCGGAGCTTTTGAGTTTTCACAATACTATGAGGCCGTGGCGCCATGGCGAATTTCGATGACTCGCCATGAAAATCTTATTGCCTCTCATTTTGTCATACATTTTCTGACCTTGACCAAAGTGAACACATATGATAAGGCTCCACCCCTAAACATATTTCAACTGCCATATTTGACCTCAAGGACAGCGCCACCTAGTGGGAACAGGAAATGTCATGTTTTACACTTTGGGGTACAGTATAGTGATGGGTGACATCTGCAGCCTCAAATTTCTCCAGAAAAGCCTTAAGGAGTTGGTCTTGGGTTACAGTGAAAACTGTGACTTTTCGCAAAAGGGTGTGACCCCAGCAGCATGGCGAACTTTGATGTCACACCATGAAGAAACAAATTAGTATAACTCAATGAAATCCAGTCTGATCAGTACCAGACTTTACAGGCATGATGACAGACCCGCCCTGAACAGATTGATGTGCCCATTGTCGGGAATACGGACAGCGCCACCTAGTGGGAACAGGAAATGTCATGGCTTTAATTTTGTTGTACTGATTTTCACAGGTTCATCGTGGCCACCTCAAAAGCGGTGAATATCACCATCAGTCCCTTGTGATGCTTCAGTGCAAAAATTGTGACTTTAAACTGAACGCCGCACCCTGGTGGCAACGCGGTTCACCATGAAAGATGAAGTGGCTTTTGAGGGGCTTGCAAAGTTTAAAAAGTCTTGAAATTTGGCGCACACCTCCAATGTGGTTAAGGCTTTGTTGTTATGTGATCATTTTCATTGAATATCCCAAAATGGCTCCACAGCGCCCCCTACAAAATTTCAAAACCACAGCCCCTGCTCTGTGTTTTATGTATGAGTCTGAAACCTGGTAAGCTTATAGGAGATATCAAGATGTACAAAAAAGTCTCTTGGAGCAATATCCCAAATCCAACAGGAAGTCAGCCATTTTAAAATTAATGTGCAATTTTGGCAACATTTTCCCCTCTTTTCAGGCATCGTTCTTTGACGAACTCCTCCAAGGGATTTTATCAGATTGGACCGATCTGCAGTTTGTGGAATCTAAAGACCTTTGTGATGTTAAATTGCGAAGCTTTTTACGTCCAGGGAAACGGGGTGGTTATGGCGGCACGTGGAGTTTCAATCACTCGCCAAAAAGCAGTAATCTGCTGTCACTCAAAAACACAATGTCCAATCTCTCCCAAACGTCTCAGGTGTGATGAGACTCGAGCTTGGAAGTGTTTGTTATGCCATTTGTACATAATGGTTAGAGCGCCACCTAGTGGAACGACTAACTAATCATGAATGAATGAGTTTAAATGTTAGCTGGTGGTTAAATGCATGAATTCCATCAATGTGACATCAGATCGGACGTGCTGGTTTTAGGTGTTGGGCGTGGCTCGACGCGCCGGGGGTGCGAGGGCCCTCATAACGCTGCTTGCAGCTTTAATTAGGGCCCGAGCACTGACAGTGCGAAGGCCCTATTGTAATTGCTCTGTTTATTATTATTATTATTATTATTATTATTTCGGCAAATGAATTGGCCGTTTGAGGGCCTAAACATGCTCGAAAACTCATGAAATTTTGCACACGCGTCAGGTCTGGTGAAAATTTACGTATTTTAATGTTCTCAGACATGGCCAGGGAAAATTAGCTCAGTAGCGCCACCTAGAAAAATGAAAAACGCGAGCCCCCGGTATGGGTATGACCTACATGTTTGAAAGTCGGTACACCTATATAATGTTCAGAGTCGAACAAAAAAGTCTATTATGGCAATGTCCTAAACCCAACAGGAAGTCCGCCATTTTGGATTGAAGGTGACATTTTGGCTCTGATTTTACCATTTCCATGCCTCGAACTTTGACGAACTCCTCCTTGGGGTTTGATTTCATAACCTTCATATTTGGTCAGTGCCAACTACACCCTTGTGCCATGTTAAATTGCGGAGCTTTTGAGTTTTCACAATACTATGAGGCCGTGGCGCCATGGCGAATTTCGATGACTCGCCATGAAAATCTTATTGCCTCTCATTTTGTCATACATGTTCCGATCTGGACCAAAGAGCACACATATGATAAGGCTCCACCCCTGAACATATTTCAACTGCCATATTTGACATCAAGGACAGCGCCACCTAGTGGGAACAGGAAATGTCATGTTTTACACTTTGGGGTACAGTATAGTGATGGGTGACATCTGCAGCCTCAAATTTCTCCAGGAAAGCCTTAAGGAGTTGGTCTTGGGTTACAGTGAAAACTGTGACTTTTCGCAAAAGGGTGTGACCCCAGCAGCATGGCGAACTTTGATGTCACGCCATGAATAAACAAATTAGTATAACTCAATGAAATCCAGTCTGATCAGTACCAGACTTTACAGGCATGATGGCAGACCCGCCCTGAACAGATTGATGTGCCCATTGTCGGAAATACGGACAGCGCCACCTAATGGCAACAGGAAATGTCATGGCTTTAATTTTGTTGTACTGATTTTCACAGGTTGATCGTGGCCACCTCAAAAGCGGTGAATATCAACATCAGTCCCTCGTGATGCTTCAGTGCAAAAATTGTGACTTTAAACTGAACGGCGCACCCTGGTGGCAACGCGGTTCACCATGAAAGATGAAGTGGCTTTTGAGGGGCTTGGAAAGTTTATAGAGGCTTGAAATTTGGCACACACCTCCAAATGGATGAAGGCATTGTTGTTATGTAACCATTTTCCTTGAATAGCGCAAAATGGCTCCACAGCGCCCCCTACAATATTTCAAAACATCAGCCCCTGCTCTGTGTTTCATCTATGAGTCTGACACTTGGTAAGCTTGTGTAAGATATCAAGATGTACAAAAAAGTCTCTTGGAGCAATATCCCAAATCCAACAGGAAGTCAGCCATTTTAAAATTAATGTGTAATTTTGATGACATTTTCCCCCCTTTTCAGGCCTCATACTTTGACGAACTCCTCCAAGGGATTTCATCATATTGAAGCATTCTTCAGTGTGTAGAATCTAAAGACCTTTGTGATGTTAAATTGCGAAGCTTTTTCCGTTCAGGGAAACGGGGTGGTCATGGCGGCACGTAGAGTTTCAATCACTCGCAAAAAGCAGTAATCTGCTGTCACTAAAAAACACAATGTCCAATCTCTCCCAAAGGTCGCAGGTGTGATGAGACTCGAGCTTGGAAATGTTTGTTATGCTATTTGTCAATAATGGTTAGAGCGCCACCTAGTGGCATGACTATAATCCTGGTTGAATAAGATGAAATGTTAGCTGGTGATTAAAAGCATGAATTCCATCAATGTGACATCACATCGGACGTGCCGGTTTGAGGTGTTGGGCGTGGCTCGACGTGCCGGGGGTGCGAGGGCCCTCATAACGCTGCTTGCAGCTTTAATTATTATTAGGGCCCGAGCACTGATAGTGCGAAGGCCCTATTGTAATTGCTCTGTTTATTATTATTATTATTATTATTATTATTTCGGCAAATGAATTGGCCATTTGAGGGCCTAAACATGCTCGAAAACTCATGAAGTTTTGCACACGCATCAGGTCTGGTGAAAATTTACGTATTTTAATGTTCTCAGACATGGCCAGGGAAAATTAGCTCAGTAGCGCCACCTAGAAAAATGAAAAACGCGAGCCCCCGGTATGGGTATTGCCTACAAGTTTGAAAGTCGGTACACCTATATAACGTTCAGAGTCGAACAAAAAAGTCTATTATGGCAATGTCCTAAACCCAACAGGAAGTCCGCCATTTTGGATTGAAGGTGACATTTTGGGTCTGATTTTACCGTTTCCATGCCTTGTACTTTAACAAACTCCTCCTTGGGATTTGGTCCTATAAACTTCAAATTTGGACAGTGTCAACTACACCCTTGTGCCATGTTAAATTGCGGAGCTTTTGAGTTTTCACAATACTATGAGGCCGTGGCGCCATGGCGAATTTCGATGACTCGCCATGAAAATCTTATTGCCTCTCATTCTGTCATACATGTTCCGATCTTGACCAAAGAGCACACATATGATAAGGCTCCAGCCCTGAACATATTTCAACTGCCATATTTGACATCAAGGACAGCGCCACCTAGTGGGAACAGGAAATGTCATGTTTTACACTTTGGGGTACAGTATAGTGATGGGTGACATCTGCAGCCTCAAATTTCTCCAGGAAAGCCTTAAGGAGTTGGTCTTGGGTTACAGTGAAAACTGTGACTTTTCGCAAAAGGGTGTGACCCCAGCAGCATGGCGAACTTTGATGTCACGCCATGAAGAAACAAATTAGTATAACTCAATGAAATCCAGTCTGATCAGTACCAGACTTTACAGGCATGATGTCAGACCCGCCCTGAACAGATTGATGTGCCCATTGTCGGAAATACGGACAGCGCCACCTAGTGGGAACAGGAAATGTCATGGCTTTAATTTTGTTGTACTGATTTTCACAGGTTCATCTTGGCCACCTCAAAAGCGGTGAATATCACCATCAGTCCCTCGTGATGCTTCAGTGCAAAAATTGTGAGTTTAAACTGAACGGTGCACCCTGGTGGCAACGCTGTTCAACATGAAAGATGAAGTGGCTTTTGAGGGTCTTGGCAAGTTTATAGAGGCTTGAAATTTGGCACACACCTCCAAATGGATGAACGCTTTGTTGGCATGTGATCATTTTCATTGAATAGCGCGAAGTGGCTCCACAGCGCCCCCTACAAAATTTCAAAACCACAGCCCCTGCTCTGTGTTCTATGTATGATTCTGAAACCTGGTAAGCTTATAGGAGATATCAAGATGTACAAAAAAGTCTCTTGGTGCAATATCCCAAATCCAACAGGAAGTCAGCCATTTTAAAATTAATGTGTAATTTTGGCAACATTTTCCCCTCTTTCCAGGCACCGTTCTTTGACGAACTCCTCCAAGGGATTTCATCATATTGAACCAATCTCCAGTGTGTGGAATCTAAAGACCTTTGTGATGTTAAATTGCGAAGCTTTTTACGTTCAGTGAAACGGGGTGGTTATGGCGGCACGTAGAGTTTGAATCACTCGCCAAAAAGCAGTAATCTGCTGTCACTCAAAAACACAATGTCCAATCTCTCCCAAACGTCTCAGGTGTGATGAGACTCGAGCTCGGAAGTGATTGTTATGCCATTTGTACATAATGGTTAGAGCGCCACCTAGTGGAACAACTAACTAATCATGAATGAATGACTTGAAATGTTAGCTGGTGGTTAAATGCATGAATTCCATCAATGTGACATCAGATCGGACGTGCTGGTTTCAGGTGTTGGGCATGGCTCGACACGCCGGGGGTGCGAGGGCCCTCATAACGCTGCTTGCAGCTTTAATTATTATTATTATTCCGGCAAATGAATCGGCCTTTTGAGGGCCTAAACATGCTCGAAAACTCTGGAAATTTTGCGCACGCGTCAGGTCTGGTGAAAATTTACGTATTTTAATGGTTTTACATATGAGCACTGGGAAATGGCTCTAGAGCGCCACCTATGCCTTGTTAAATGCAGCCCTACGACCACATCGTTTCAGCTACATGTATGAAATTTGGCACACATGTGTATCATGCCAAGACGAACAAAAAAGTCTGTGGGCCCATTGACGCAAACCCAACAGGAAGTCCGCCATTTTGGATTGAAGGTGACATTTTGGCTCTGATTTTACCGTTTCCATGCCTTGTACTTTAACGAACTCCTCCTTGGGATTTGGTCGTATAAGCTTCAAATTTGGACAGTGTCAACTACACCCTTGTGCCATGTTAAATTGCGGAGCTTTTGAGTTTTCACAATACTATGAGGCCGTGGCGCCATGGCGAATTTCGATGACTCGCCATGAAAATCTTATTGCCTCTCATTCTGTCATACATGTTCCAATCTGGACCAAAGAGCACACATATGATAAGGCTCCACCCCTGAACATATTTCAACTGCCATATTTGACCTCAAGGACAGCGCCACCTAGTGGGAACAGGAAATGTCATGTTTTACACTTTGGGGTACAGTATAGTGAAGGGTGACATCTGCAGCCTCAAATTTCTCCAGGAAAGCCTTAAGGAGTTGGTCTTGGGTTACGGTGAAAACTGTGAGTTTTCGCGAAAGGGTGTGACCCCAGCAGCATGGCGAACTTTGATGTCACGCCATGAAGAAACAAATTAGTATAACTCAATGAAATCCAGTCTGATCAGTACCAGACTTTACAGGCATGATGTCAGACCCGCCCTGAACAGATTGATGTGCCCATTGTCGGAAATACGGACAGCGCCACCTAGTGGCAACAGGAAATGTCATGGCTTTAATTTTGTTGTACTGATTTTCACAGGTTCATCTTGGCCACCTCAAAAGCGGTGAATATCACCATCAGTCCCTCGTGATGCTTCAGTGCAAAAATTGTGAGTTTAAACTGAACGGCGCACCCTGGTGGCAACGCTGTTCAACATGAAAGATGAAGTGGCTTTTGAGGGTCTTGGCAAGTTTATAGAGGCTTGAAATTTGGCACACACCTCCAAATGGATGAAGGCTTTGTTGGCATGTGATCATTTTCATTGAATAGCGTGAAATTGCTCCACAGCGCCCCCTACAAAATTTCAAAACCACAGCCCCTGCTCTGTGTTTTATGTATGAATCTGAAACCTGGTAGGCTTATAGGAGATATCAAGATGTACAAAAAAGTCTCTTGGAGCAATATCCCAAATCCAACAGGAAGTCAGCCATTTTAAAATTAATGTGTAATTTTGGCAACATTTTCCCCTCTTTTCAGGCTTCATACTTTGACGAACTCCTCCAAGGGATTTCATCATATTGAACCATTCTCCAGTGTGTGGAATCTAAAGACCTTTGTGATGTTAAATTGCGAAGCTTTTTACGTTCAAGGAAACGGGGTGGTCATGGCGGCACGTGGAGTTTCAATCACTCGCCAAAAAGCAGTAATATGCTGTCACTCAAAGACACAAAGGCCAATATCTCCCAAAGGTCACAGGCGTGATGAGACTCGAGCTCGGAAATGTTTGTTATGCCCTTTGTCTATAATGGTTAGAGAGCCACCTAGTGGGACGACTATACTCATGGTTGAACCAAATGAAATGTTAACTGGTGGTTAAATGCATGAATTCCATCAATGTGACATCAGATCGGACATGCTGGTTTCAGGTGTTGGGCATGGCTCGACACGCCGGGGGTGCGAGGGCCCTCATAACGCTGCTTGCAGCTTTAATTATTATTATTAGGGCCCGAGCACTGAGAGTGCGAAGGCCCTATTGTATCTGCTCCGTTTCTTATTATTATTATTATTATTATTATTATTATTATTAGGGCCCGAGCACCGAGAGTGCGAAGGCCCTATTGTATCTGCTCCGTTTCTTATTATTATTATTATTATTATTATTATTATTATTATTATTATTATTATTATTATTATTCAGGCGAAACAAGGGCCTTTTTGAGGGCCTAAACATGCTCAAAAACTCATGAAATTTTGCACACATGCCAGGTCTGGTGAAAAATTTTGTATTTTAATGGTTTTACATATGAGCACTGGGAAATGGCTCTAGAGCGCCACCTATGCCTTGTTAAATGCAGCCCTACGACCACATGGTTTGAGCTACATGTATGAAATTTGGCACACATGTGTATCATGCCAAGACGAACAAAAAAGTCAGTGGGCCCATTGACGCAAACCCAACAGGAAGTCCGCCATTTGGAAGAGAAGGTGACATTTTGGCTCTAATTTTGCCATTTCCATGCCTCGAACTTTTGCGAACTCCTCCTTGGGGTTTGATTTCATAACCTTCATATTTGGTCAGTGTCAACTACACCCTTGTGCCATGTTAAATTGCGGAGCTTTTGAGTTTTCACAATACTATGAGGCCGTGGCGCCATGGCGAATTTCGATGACTCGCCATGAAAATCTTATTGCCTCTCATTTTGTCATACATTTTCTGACCTTGACCAAAGTGAACACATATGATAAGGCTCCACCCCTGAACATATTTCAACTGCCATATTTGACATCAGGGACAGCACCACCTAGTGGGAACAGGAAATGTCATGTTTTACACTTTGGGGTACAGTATAGTGATGGGTGACACCTGCAGCCTCAAATTTCTCCAGGAAAGCCTTAAGGAGTTGGTCTTGGGTTACAGTGAAAACTGTGACTTTTCGCAAAAGGGTGTGACCCCAGCAGCATGGCGAACTTTGATGTCACGCCATGAAGAAACAAATTAGTATAACTCAATGAAATCCAGTCTGTTCAGTACCAGACTTTACAGGCATGATGTCAGACCCGCCCTGAACAGATTGATGTGCCCATTGTCGGGAATATGAAGAGCGCCACCTAGTGGGAACAGGAAATGTCATGTCTTACACTTTGTTGTACTGATTTTCACAGGTTCATCGTGGCCACCTCAAAAGCGGTGAATATCACCATCAGTCCTTCATGATGGTTTAGTGCAAAAATTGTGACTTTAAACTGAACGCCGCACCCTGGTGGCAACGCTGTTCACCATGAAAGATGAAGTGGCTTTTGAGGGCCTTGGAAAGTTTATAGAGGCTTTAAATTTGGCCCACGCCTCCAATGTGATGAAGGCTTTGTTGTTATGTAACCATTTTCCTTGAATAGCGCAAAATGGCTCCACAGCGCCCCCTACAAAATTCCAAAATATCAGCCCCTGCTCTGTGTTTTATCTATGAGTCTGAAACTTGGTAAGCTTATGGAAGATCTTAAGATGTACAAAAAAGTCTCTTGGAGCAATATCCCAAATCCAACAGGAAGTCAGCCATTTTAAAGTTAATGTGTAATTTTGGCGACATTTTCCCATCTTTTCAGGCACCGTACTTTGACGAACTCCTCCAAGGGATTTCATCAGATTGGACCGATCTGCAGTTTGTGGAATCTAAAGACCTTTGTGATGTTAAATTGCGAAGCTTTTTACGTCCAGGGAAACGGGGTGGTTATGGCGGCACTTAGAGTTTGAATCACTCGCCAAAAAGCAGTAATCTGCTGTCACTCAAAAACACAATGTCCAATCTCTCCCAAACGTCTCAGGTGTGATGAGACTCGAGCTTGGAAGTGTTTGTTATGCCATTTGTACATAATGGTTAGAGCGCCACCTAGTGGAACGACTAACTAATCATGAATGAAATGAGTTGAAATGTTAGCTGGTGGTTAAATGCATGAATTCCATCAATGTGACATCAGATCGGACGTGCTGGTTTTAGGTGTTGGGCGTGGCTCGACGCGCCGGGGGGTGCGAGGGCCCTCATAACGCTGCTTGCAGCTTTAATTATTATTATTATTATTATTCACCCCAAACAAGGGCCTTTTTGAGGGCCTAAACATGCTCAAAAACTCATGAAATTTTGCACACTTGCCAGGTTTGGTGAAAAATTTTGTATTTTAATGGTTTTACATATGAGCACTGGGAAATGGCTCTACAGCGCCACCTATGCCTTGTTAAATGCAGCCCTACGACCACATCGTTTGAGCTACATGTATGAAATTTGGCACACATGTGTATCATGCCAAGACGAACAAAAAAGTCTGTGGGCCCATTGACGCAAACCCAACAGGAAGTCCGCCATTTGGAAGAGAAGGTGACATTTTGGCTCTAATTTTGCCATTTCCATGCCTCGAACTTTAACGAACTCCTCCTTGGGATTTGGTCCTATAAACTTCAAATTTGGACAGTGTCAACTACACCCTTGTGCCATGTTAAATTGCGGAGCTTTTGAGTTTTCACAATACTATGAGGCCGTGGCGCCATGGCGAATTTCGATGACTCGCCATGAAAATCTTATTGCCTCTCATTCTGTCATACATGTTCCGATCTGGACCAAAGAGCACACATATGATAAGGCTCCACCCCTGAACATATTTCAACTGCCATATTTGACATCAAGGACAGCGCCACCTAGTGGGAACAGGAAATGTCATGTTTTACACTTTGGGGTACAGTATAGTGATGGGTGACATCTGCAGCCTCAAATTTCTCCAGGAAAGCCTTAAGGAGTTGGTCTTGGGTTACAGTGAAAACTGTGAGTTTTCGCGAAAGGGTGTGACCCCAGCAGCATGGCGAACTTTGATGTCACGCCATGAAGAAACAAATTAGTATAACTCAATGAAATCCAGTCTGATTAGTACCAGACTTTACAGGCATGATGTCAGACCCGCCCTGAACAGATTGATGTGCCCATTGTCGGAAATACGGACAGCGCCACCTAGTGGGAACAGGAAATGTCATGGCTTTAATTTTGTTGTACTGATTTTCACAGGTTCATCGTGGCCACCTCAAAAGCGGTGAATATCAACATCAGTCCCTCGTGATGCTTCAGTGCGAAAATTGTGACTTTAAACTGAACGGCGCACCCTGGTGGCAACGCGGTTCACCATGAAAGATGAAGTGGCTTTTGAGGGACTTGGAAAGTTTATAGAGGCTTGAAATTTGGCACACACCTCCAAATGGATGTAGGCTTTGTTGTCATGTGATCATTTTCATTGAATAGCTCGAAATTGCTCCACAGCGCCCCCTACAAAATTTCAAAACAACAGCCCCTGCTCTGTGTTTCATCTATGAGTCTGAAACCTGGTAAGCTTATGGAAAATATCAAGATGTACAAAAAAGTCTCTTGGAGCAATATCCCAAATCCAACAGGAAGTCAGCCATTTTAAAGTTAATGTGTAATTTTGGCGACATTTTCCCCTCTTTTCAGGCTTCATACTTTGACGAACTCCTCCAAGGGATTTCATCATATTGAACCATTCTCCAGTGTGTGGAATCTAAAGACCTTTGTGATGTTAAATTGCGAAGCTTTTTACGTCCAGGGAAACGGGGTGGTTATGGCGGCACTTAGAGTTTCAATCACTCGCCAAAAAGCAGTAATCTGCTGTCACTCAAAAACACAATGTCCAATCTCTCCCAAATGTCTCAGGTGTGATGAGACTCGAGCTTGGAAGTGTTTGTTATGCCATTTGTACATAATGGTTAGAGCGCCACCTAGTGGAACGACTAACTAATCATGAATGAATGAGTTGAAATGTTAGCTGGTGGTTAAATGCATGAATTCCATCAATGTGACATCAGATCGGACGTGCTGGTTTTAGGTGTTGGGCGTGGCTCGACGCGCCGGGGGTGCGAGGGCCCTCATAACGCTGCTTGCAGCTTTAATTAGGGCCCGAGCACCGAGAGTGCGAAGGCCCTATTGTATCTGCTCCGTTTCTTATTAGGGCCCGAGCACCGAGAGTGCGAAGGCCCTATTGTATCTGCTCCGTTTCTTATTATTATTATTATTATTATTCAGGCAAAACAAGGGCCTTTTTGAGGGCCTAAACATGCTCAAAAACTCATGAAATTTTGCACACATGCCAGGTCTGGTGAAAAATTTTGTATTTTAATGGTTTTACATATGAGCACTGGGAAATGGCTCTACAGCGCCACCTATGCCTTGTTAAATGCAGCCCTACGACCACATCGTTTCAGCTACATGTATGAAATTTGGCACACATGTGTATCATGCCGAGTCGAACAAAAAAGTCTGGGGGCCCATTGATGCAAACCCAACAGGAAGTCCGCCATTTGGAAGAGAAGGTGACATTTTGGCTCTAATTTTGCCATTTCCATGCCTCGAACTTTTGCGAACTCCTCCTTGGGGTTTGATTTCATAACCTTCATATTTGGTCAGTGTCAACTACACCCTTGTGCCATGTTAAATTGCGGAGCTTTTGAGTTTTCACAATACGGTGAGGCCGTGGCGCCATGGCGAATTTCGATCACTCGCCATGAAAATCTTATTGCCTCTCATTTTGTCATACATTTTCTGACCTTGACCAAAGTGAACACATATGATAAGGCTCCACCCCTGAACATATTTCAACTGCCATATTTGACACCAGGGATAGCGCCACCTAGTGGGAACAGGAAATGTCATGTTTTACACTTTGGGGTACAGTATAGTGATGGGTGACACCTGCAGCCTCAAATTTCTCCAGGAAAGCCTTAAGGAGTTGGTCTTGGGTTACAGTGAAAACTGTGACTTTTCGCAAAAGGGTGTGACCCCAGCAGCATGGCGAACTTTGATGTCACGCCATGAAGAAACAAATTAGTATACCTCAATGAAATCCAGTCTGTTCAGTACCAGACTTTACAGGCATGATGTCAGACCCGCCCTGAACAGATTGATGTGCCCATTGTCGGAAATACGGACAGCGCCACCTAGTGGCAACAGGAAATGTCATGGCTTTAATTTTGTTGTACTGATTTTCACAGGTTCATCGTGGCCACCTCAAAAGCGGTGACTATCAACATCAGTCCCTCGTGATGCTTCAGTGCAAAAATTGTGACTTTAAACTGAACGGCGCACCCTGGTGGCAACGCGGTTCACCATGAAAGATGAAGTGGCTTTTGAGGGACTTGGAAAGTATATAGAGGCTTGAAATTTGGCACACACCTCCAAATGGATGTAGGCTTTGTTGTCATGTGATCATTTTAATTGAATAGCGCGAAATTGCTCCACAGCGCCCCCTACAAAATTTCAAAACAACAGCCCCTGCTCTGTGTTTCATCTATGAGTCTGAAACCTGGTAAGCTTATGGAAAATATCAAGATGTACAAAAAAGTCTCTTGGAGCAATATCCCAAATCCAACAGGAAGTCAGCCATTTTAAAATTAATGTGTAATTTTGGCGACATTTTCCCCTCTTTTCAGGCTTCATACTTTGACGAACTCCTCCAAGGGATTTCATCATATTGAACCATTCTCCAGTGTGTGGAATCTAAAGACCTTTGTGATGTTAAATTGCGAAGCTTTTTACGTTCAAGGAAACGGGGTGGTCATGGCGGCACGTGGAGTTTCAATCACTGGCCAAAAAGCAGTAATATGCTGTCACTCAAAGACACAAAGTCCAATCTCTCCCAAAGGTCGCAGGCGTGATGAGACTCGAGCTCGGAAATGTTTGTTATTCCCTTTGTCTATAATGGTTAGAGCGCCACCTAGTGGGACGACTATACTCATGGTTGAACCAAATGAAATGTTAACTGGTGGTTAAATGCATGAATTCCATCAATGTGACATCAGATCGGAGGTGCTGGTTTCAGGTGTTGGGCATGGCTCGACACGCCGGGGGTGCGAGGGCCCTCATAACGCTGCTTGCAGCTTTAATTATTATTATTATTATTCAGGCGAAACAAGGGCCTTTTTGAGGGCCTAAACATGCTCAAAAACTCATGAAATTTTGCACACATGCCAGGTCTGGTGAAAAATTTTGTATTTTAATGGTTTTACATATGAGCACTGGGAAATGGCTCTAGAGCGCCACCTATGCCTTGTTAAATGCAGCCCTACGACCACATCGCTTGAGCTACATGTATGAAATTTGGCACACATGTGTATCATGCCAAGACGAACAAAAAAGTCAGTGGGCCCATTGACGCAAACCCAACAGGAAGTCCGCCATTTGGAAGAGAAGGTGACATTTTGGCTCTAATTTTGCCATTTCCATGCCTCGAACTTTTGCGAACTCCTCCTTGGGGTTTGATTTCATAACCTTCATATTTGGTCAGTGTCAACTACACCCTTGTGCCATGTTAAATTGCGGAGCTTTTGAGTTTTCACAATACTATGAGGCCGTGGCGCCATGGCGAATTTCGATGACACGCCATGAAAATCTTATTGCCTCTCATTTTGTCATACATTTTCTGACCTTGACCAAAGTGAAGACATATGATAAGGCTCCACCCCTGAACATATTTCAACTGCCATATTTGACCTCAAGGACAGCGCCACCTAGTGGGAACAGGAAATGTTATGTTTTACACTTTGGGGTACAGTATAGTGATGGGTGACATCTGCAGCCTCAAATTTCTCCAGAAAAGCCTTAAGGAGTTGGTCTTGGGTTACAGTGAAAACTGTGACTTTTCGCGAAAGGGTGTGACCCCAGCAGCATGGCGAACTTTGATGTCACGCCATGAAGAAACAAATTAGTATAACTCAATGAAATCCAGTCTGATCAGTACCAGACTTTACAGGCATGATGTCAGACCCGCCCTGAACAGATTGATGTGCCCATTGTCGGAAATACGGACAGCGCCACCTAGTGGCAACAGGAAATGTCATGGCTTTAATTTTGTTGTACTGATTTTCACAGGTTCATCGTGGCCACCTCAAAAGCGGTGAATATCACCATCAGTCCCTCGTGATGCTTCAGTGCAAAAATTGTGACTTTAAACTGAACGGCGCACCCTGGTGGCAACACGGTTCAACATGAAAGATGAAGTGGCTTTTGAGGGGCTTGGAAAGTTTATAGAGGCTTTAAATTTGGCACACACCTCCAATGTGATGAAGGCTTTGCTGTCATGTGATCATTTTCATTGAATAGCGCGAAATGGCTCCACAGCGCCCCCTACAATATTTCAAAATATCAGCCCCTGCTCTGTGTTTTATGTATGAGTCTGAAACCTGCTAAGCTTATAGGAGATATCAAGATGTACAAAAACGTCTCTTGGAGCAATATCCCAAATCCAACAGGAAGTCAGCCATTTTAAAATTAATGTGCAATTTTGGCAACATTTTCCCCGCTTTTCAGGCATGATTCTTTGACGAACTCCTCCAAGGGATTTCATCATATTGAACCAATCTCCAGTGTGTGGAATCTAAAGACCTTTGTGATGTTAAATTGCGAAGCTTTTTACGTTCAGGGAAACGGGGTGGTCATGGCGGCACGTAGAGTTTCAATCACTCGCAAAAAGCAGTAATCTGCTGTCACTAAAAAACACAATATCCAATCTCTCCCAAAGGTCTCAGGTGTGATGAGACTCGAGCTTGGGAATGTTTGTTATGCTATTTGTCAATAATGGTTAGAGCGCCACCTAGTGGCATGACTATAATCCTGGTTGAATAAGATGAAATGTTAGCTGGTGATTAAAAGCATGAAATCCATCAATGTGACATCACATCGGACGTGCCGGTTTGAGGTGTTGGCAGTGGCTCGACGTGCCGGGGGTGCGAGGGCCCTCATAACGCTGCTTGCAGCTTTAATTAGGGCCCGAGCACTGACAGTGCGAAGGCCCTATTGTAATTGCTCTGTTTATTATTATTATTATTATTATTATTATTATTATTATTTCGGCAAATGAATTGGCCGTTTGAGGGCCTAAACATGCTCGAAAACTCATGAAATTTTGCACACGCGTCAGGTCTGGTGAAAATTTACGTATTTTAATGTTCTCAGACATGGCCAGGGAAAATTAGCTCAGTAGCGCCACCTAGAAAAATGAAAAACGCGAGCCCCCGGTATGGGTATGACCTACATGTTTGAAAGTCGGTACACCTATATAATGTTCAGAGTCGAACAAAAAAGTCTATTATGGCAATGTCCTAAACCCAACAGGAAGTCCGCCATTTTGGATTGAAGGTGACATTTTGGCTCTGATTTTACCATTTCCATGCCTCGAACTTTGACGAACTCCTCCTTGGGGTTTGATTTCATAACCTTCATATTTGGTCAGTGCCAACTACACCCTTGTGCCATGTTAAATTGCGGAGCTTTTGAGTTTTCACAATACTATGAGGCCGTGGCGCCATGGCGAATTTCGATGACTCGCCATGAAAATCTTATTGCCTCTCATTTTGTCATACATGTTCTGATCTGGACCAAAGAGCACACATATGATAAGGCTCCACCCCTGAACATATTTCAACTGCCATATTTGACATCAAGGACAGCGCCACCTAGTGGGAACAGGAAATGTCATGTTTTACACTTTGGGGTACAGTATAGTGATGGGTGACACCTGCAGCCTCAAATTTCTCCAGGAAAGCCTTAAGGAGTTGGTCTTGGGTTACAGTGAAAACTGTGACTTTTCGCAAAAGGGTGTGACCCCAGCGGCATGGCGAACTTTGATGTCACGCCATGAAGAAACAAATTAGTATAACTCAATGAAATCCAGTCTGATCAGTACCAGACTTTACAGGCATGATGTCAGACCCACCCTGAACAGATTGATGTGCCCATTGTCAGGAATATGAAGAGCGCCACCTAGTGGCAACAGGAAATGTTATGTCTTACACTTTGTTGTACTGATTTTCACAGGTTCATTGTGGCCACCTCAAAAGCGATGAATATCACCATCAGTCCTTCTTGATGCTGCAGTGCGAAAATTGTGACTTTAAACTGAACGGCGCACCCTGGTGGCAACGCTGTTCACCATGAAAAATGAAGTGGCTTTTAAGGGGCTTGGAAAGTTTATAGAGGCTTGAAATTTGGCGCACACCTCCAATGTGCATAAGGCTTTGTTGTTATGTGATCATTTTCATTGAATAGCGCAAAATGGCTCCACAGCGCCCCCTACAAAATTTCAAAACAACAGCCCCTGCTCTGTGTTTCATCTATGAGTCTGAAACCTGGTAAGCTTATGGAAAATATCAAGATGTACAAAAAAGTCTCTTGGAGCAATATCCCAAATCCAACAGGAAGTCAGCCATTTTAAAATTAATGTGTAATTTTGGCGACATTTTCCCCTCTTTTCAGGCTTCATACTTTGACGAACTCCTCCAAGGGATTTCATCATATTGAACCATTCTCCAGTGTGTGGAATCTAAAGACCTTTGTGATGTTAAATTGCGAAGCTTTTTACGTTCAAGGAAACGGGGTGGTCATGGCGGCACGTGGAGTTTCAATCACTCGCCAAAAAGCAGTAATATGCTGTCACTCAAAGACACAAAGTCCAATCTCTCCCAAAGGTCACAGGCGTGATGAGACTCGAGCTCGGAAATGTTTGTTATGCCCTTTGTCTATAATGGTTAGAGAGCCACCTAGTGGGACGACTATACTCATGGTTGAACCAAATGAAATGTTAACTGGTGGTTAAATGCATGAATTCCATCAATGTGACATCAGATCGGACATGCTGGTTTCAGGTGTTGGGCGTGGCTCGACACGCCGGGGGTGCGAGGGCCCTCATAACGCTGCTTGCAGCTTTAATTAGGGCCCGAGCACCGAGAGTGCGAAGGCCCTATTGTATCTGCTCCGTTTCTTATTATTAGGGCCCGAGCACCGAGAGTGCGAAGGCCCTATTGTATCTGCTCCGTTTCTTATTATTATTATTATTATTATTATTATTATTATTATTCAGGCGAAACAAGGGCCTTTTTGAGGGCCTAAACATGCTCAAAAACTCATGAAATTTTGCACACATGCCAGGTCTGGTGAAAAATTTTGTATTTTAATGGTTTTACATATGAGCACTGGGAAATGGCTCTACAGCGCCACCTATGCCTTGTTAAATGCAGCCCTACGACCACATCGTTTGAGCTACATGTATGAAATTTGGCACACATGTGTATCATGCCAAGACGAACAAAAAAGTCTATGGGCCCATTGACGCAAACCCAATAGGAAGTCCGCCATTTGGAAGAGAAGGTGACATTTTGGCTCTAATTTTGCCATTTCCATGCCTCGAACTTTTGCGAACTCCTCCTTGGGGTTTGATTTCATAACCTTCATATTTGGTCAGTGTCAACTACACCCTTGTGCCATGTTAAATTGCGGAGCTTTTGAGTTTTCACAATACTATGAGGCCGTGGCGCCATGGCGAATTTCGATGACTCGCCATGAAAATCTTATTGCCTCTCATTTTGTCATACATTTTCTGACCTTGACCAAAGTGAACACATATGATAAGGCTCCACCCCTGAACATATTTCAACTGCCATATTTGACATCAAGGACAGCGCCACCTAGTGGGAACAGGAAATGTCATGTTTTACACTTTGGGGTACAGTATTGTGATGGGTGACATCTGCAGCCTCAAATTCCTCAAGGAAAGCCTTAAGGAGTTGGTCTTGGGTTACAGTGAAAACTGTGACTTTTCGCAAAAGGGTGTGACCCCAGCAGCATGGCGAACTTTGATGTCACGCCATGAAGAAACAAATTAGTATAACTCAATGAAATCCAGCCTGATCAGTACCAGACTTTACAGGCATGATGTCAGACTCGCCCTGAACAGATTGATGTGCCCATTGTCAGAAATACGGACAGCGCCACCTAGTGGCAACAGGAAATGTCATGGCTTTAATTTTGTTGTACTGATTTTCACAGGTTCATCGTGGCCACCTCAAAAGCGGTGAATATCACCATCAGTCCCTCGTGATGCTTCAGTGCAAACATTGTGACTTTAAACTGAACGGCGCACCCTGGTGGCAACGCTGTTCACCATGAAAGATGAAGTGGCTTTTGAGGGTCTTGGCAAGTTTATAGAGGCTTGAAATTTGGCACACACCTCCAATGTGATGAAGGCTTTGTTGTCATGTGATCATTTTCATTGAATATCCCAAAATGGCTCCACAGCGCCCCCTACAAAATTTCAAAACCACAGCCCCAGCTCTGTGTTTTATGTATGAATCTGAAACCTGGTAGGCTTATAGGAGATATCAAGATGTACAAAAAAGTCTCTTGGAGCAATATCCCAAATCCAACAGGAAGTCAGCCATTTTAAAATTAATGTGCAATTTTGGCAACATTTTCCCCTCTTTTCAGGCACCGTGCTTTGACGTACTCCTGCAAGGGATTTCATCAGATTGATGCAATCTCCTGTGTGTGGAATCTAAAGACCTTTGTGATGTTAAATTGCGAAGCTTTTTACATTCAGGGAAACGGGGTGGTCATGGCGGCACGTAGAGTTTCAATCACTCGCCAAAAAGCAGTAATATGCTGTCACTCAAAAACACAATGTCCAATCTCTCCCAAAGCTCATAGGCGTGATGAGACTCGAGCTAGGAAATGTTTGTTATGCCATTTGTCAGTAATGGTTAGAGCACCACCTAGTGAGACAACTATAATCATGATTGAATGAGATGAATTGTTAGCTGGTGGTTAAATGCATGAATTCAATCAATGTGACATCAGATCGGAGATGCTGGTTTTACGTGTTGGGCGTGGCTCGACGAGCCGGGGGTGCGAGGGCCCTCATAACGCTGCTTGCAGCTTTAATTATTATTATTATTATTATTATTATTCACCCCAAACAAGGGCCTTTTTGAGGGCCTAAACATGCTCAAAAACTCATGAAATTTTGCACACATGCCAGGTCTGGTGAAAAATTTTGTATTTTAATGGTTTTACATATGAGCACTGGGAAATGGCTCTACAGCGCCACCTATGCCTTGTTAAATGCAGCCCTACGACCACATCTTTTGAGCTACATGTATGAAATTTGGCACACATGTGTATCATGCCAAGACGAACAACAAAGTCTGTGGGCCCATTGACGCAAACCCAACAGGAAGTCCGCCATTTGGAAGAGAAGGTGACATTTTGGCTCTAATTTTGCCATTTCCATGCCTCGAACTTTTGCGAACTCCTCCTTGGGGTTTCATTTCATAACCTTCAAATTTGGACAGTGTCAACTACACCCTTGTGCCATGTTAAATTGCGGAGCTTTTGAGTTTTCACAATACTATGAGGCCGTGGCGCCATGGCGAATTTCGATGACTCGCCATGAAAATCTTATTGCCTCTCATTTTGTCATACATGTTCCGATCTGGACCAAAGAGCACACATATGATAAGGCTCCACCCCTGAACATATTTCAACTGCCATATTTGACATCAAGGACAGCGCCACCTAGTGGGAACAGGAAATGTCATGTTTTACACTTTGGGGTACAGTATAGTGATGGGTGACATCTGCAGCCTCAAATTTCTCCAGAAAAGCCTTAAGGAGTTGGTCTTGGGTTACAGTGAAAACTGTGAGTTTTCGCCAAAGGGTGTGACCCCAGCAGCATGGCGAACTTTGATGTCACGCCATGAAGAAACAAATTAGTATAACTCAATGAAATCCAGTCTGATCAGTACCAGACTTTACAGGCATGATGTCAGACCCGCCCTGAACAGATTGATGTGCCCATTGTCGGGAATACGGACAGCGCCACCTAGTGGGAACAGGAAATGTCATGGCTTTAATTTTGTTGTACTGATTTTCACAGGTTCATCATGGCCACCTCAAAAGCGGTGAATATCACCATCAGTCCCTTGTGATGCTTCAGTGCAAAAATTGTGACTTTAAACTGAACGCCGCACCCTGGTGGCAACGCGGTTCACCATGAAAGATGAAGTGGCTTTTGAGGGGCTTGGAAAGTTTAAAAAGTCTTGAAATTTGGCGCACACCTCCAATGTGGTTGAGGCTTTGTTGTTATGTGATCATTTTCATTGAATATCCCAAAATGGCTCCACAGCGCCCCCTACAAAATTTCAAAATCACAGCCCCTGCTCTGTGTTTTATGTATGAGTCTGAAACCTGGTAAGCTTATAGGAGATATCAAGATGTACAAAAAAGTCTCTTGGAGCAATATCCCAAATCCAACAGGAAGTCAGCCATTTTAAAATTAATGTGCAATTTTGGCAACATTTTCCCCTCTTTTCAGGCATCGTTCTTTGACGAACTCCTCCAAGGGATTTCATCATATTGAACCAATCTCCAGTGTGTGGAATCTAAAGACCTTTGTGATGTTAAATTGCGAAGCTTTTTACGTTCAGGGAAACGGGATGGTTATGGCGGCACTTAGAGTTTGAATCACTCTCCAAAAAGCAGTAATCTGCTGTCACTCAAAAACACAATGTCCAATCTCTCCCAAACGTCCCAGGTGTGATGAGACTCGAGCTCGGAAATGTTTGGTATGCCATTTGTCGGTAATAGTTAGAGCGCCACCTATTGGGACGACTATAATCATGGTTCAATGAGATGAAATGTTAGCTGGTGGTTAAATGCATGAATTCCATCAATGTGACATCACATCGGACGTGCTGGTTTTAGGTGTTGGGCGTGGCTCGACACGCCGGGGTGCGAGGGCCCTCATAACGCTGCTTGCAGCTTTAATTATTATTATTATTATTAGGGCCCGAGCACTGACAGTGCGAAGGCCCTATTGTAATTGCTCTGTTTATTATTATTATTATTATTATTAGGGCCCGAGCACTGAGAGTGCGAAGGCCCTATTGTATCTGCTCCGTTTCTTATTATTATTATTATTATTATTATTATTATTATTATTATTATTCACCCCAAACAAGGGCCTTTTTGAGGGCCTAAACATGCTCAAAAACTCATGAAATTTTGCACACATGCCAGGTCTGGTGAAAAATTTTGTATTTTAATGGTTTTACATATGAGCACTGGGAAATGGCTCTACAGCGCCACCTATGCCTTGTTAAATGCAGCCCTACGACCACATGGTTTGAGCTACATGTATGAAATTTGGCACACATGTGTATCATTCCAAGACGAACAAAAAAGTCTGTGGGCCCATTGACGCAAACCCAACAGGAAGTCCGCCATTTGGAAGAGAATGTGACATTTTGGCTCTAATTTTGCCATTTCCATGCCTCGAACTTTAACGAACTCCTCCTTGGGATTTGGTCCTATAAACTTCAAATTTGGACAGTGTCAACTACACCCTTGTGCCATGTTAAATTGCGGAGCTTTTGAGTTTTCACAATACTATGAGGCCGTGGCGCCATGGCGAATTTCGATGACTCGCCAAGAAAATCTTATTGCCTCTCATTTTGTCATACATTTTCTGACCTTGAAAAAAGAGCACACATATGATAAGGCTCCACCCCTGAACATATTTCAACTGCCATATTTGACCTCAAGGACAGCGCCACCTAGTGGGAACAGGAAATGTCATGTTTTACACTTTGGGGTACAGTATTGTGATGGGTGACATCTGCAGCCTCATATTTCTCCAGGAAAGCCTTAAGGAGTTGGTCTTGGGGTACAGTGAAAACTGTGAGTTTTCGCGAAAGGGTGTGACCCCAGCAGCATGGCGAACTTTGATGTCACGCCATGAAGAAACAAATTAGTATAACTCAATGAAATCCAGTCTGATCTGTACCAGACTTTACAGGCGTGATGTCAGACCCGCCCTGAACAGATTGATGTGCCCATTGTCAGGAATATGAAGAGCGCCACCTAGTGGGAACAGGAAATGTCATGTCTTACACTTTGTTGTACTGATTTTCACAGGTTCATCGTGGCCACCTCAAAAGCGGTGAATATCAACATCAGTCCCTCGTGATGTTTCAGTGCAAAAATTGTGACTTTAAACTGAACGGCGCACCCTGGTGGCAACGCTGTTCACCATGAAAGATGAAGTGGCTTTTGAGGGTCTTGGCAAGTTTATAGAGGCTTGAAATTTGGCACACACCTCCAATGTGATGAAGGCTTTGTTGTCATGTGATCATTTTCATTGAATATCCCAAAATGGCTCCACAGCGCCCCCTACAAAATTTCAAAACCACAGCCCCAGCTCTGTGTTTTATGTATGAATCTGAAACATGGTAGGCTTATAGGAGATATCAAGATGTACAAAAAAGTCTCTTGGAGCAATATCCCAAATCCAACAGGAAGTCAGCCATTTTAAAATTAATGTGCAATTTTGGCAACATTTTCCCCTCTTTTCAGGCACCGTGCTTTGACGTACTCCTCCAAGGGATTTCATCAGATTGATGCAATCTCCTGTGTGTGGAATCTAAAGACCTTTGTGATGTTAAATTGCGAAGCTTTTTACATTCAGGGAAACGGGGTGGTCATGGCGGCACGTAGAGTTTCAGTCACTCGCCAAAAAGCACTAATCTGCTGTCACTCAAAAACACAATGTCCAATCTCTCCCAAAGCTCATAGGCGTGATGAGACTCGAGCTCGGAAATGTTTGTTATGCCATTTGTACATAATGGTTAGAGCGCCACCTAGTGGAATGACTAACTAATCACGAATGAATGAGTTGAAATGTTAGCTGGTGGTTAAATGCATGAATTCCATCAATGTGACATCAGATCGGACGTGCTGGTTTTAGGTGTTGGGCGTGGCTCGACGCGCCGGGGGTGCGAGGGCCCTCATAACGCTGCTTGCAGCTTTAATTATTATTATTATTATTATTCAGGCAAAACAAGGGCCTTTTTGAGGGCCTAAACATGCTCAAAAACTCATGAAATTTTGCACACATGCCAGGTCTGGTGAAAAATTTTGTATTTTAATGGTTTTACATATGAGCACTGGGAAATGGCTCTACAGCGCCACCTATGCCTTGTTAAATGCAGCCCTACGACCACATGGTTTGAGCTACATGTATGAAATTTGGCACACATGTGTATCATGCCGAGTCGAACAAAAAAGTCTTTGGGCCCATTGATGCAAACCCAACAGGAAGTCCGCCATTTGGAAGAGAAGGTGACATTTTGGCTCTGATTTTACCGTTTCCATGCCTTGTACTTTAACAAACTCCTCCTTGGGATTTGGTCCTATAAACTTCAAATTTGGACAGTGTCAACTACACCCTTGTGCCATGTTAAATTGCGGAGCTTTTGAGTTTTCACAATAGTATGAGGCCGTGGCGCCATGGCGAATTTTGATGACTCGCCATGAAAATCTTATTGCCTCTCATTCTGTCATACATGTTCTGATCTGGACCAAAGAGCACACATATGATAAGGCTCCACCCCTGAACATATTTCAACTGCCATATTTGACATCAAGGACAGCGCCACCTAGTGGGAACAGGAAATGTCATGTTTTACACTTTGGGGTACAGTATAGTGATGGGTGACATCTGCAGCCTCAAATTTCTCCAGGAAAGCCTTAAGGAGTTGGTCTTGGGTTACAGTGAAAACTGTGACTTTTCGCGAAAGGGTGTGACCCCAGCGGCGTGGCGAACTTTGATGTCACGCCATGAAGAAACAAATTAGTATAACTCAATGAAATCCAGTCTGATTAGTACCAGACTTTACAGGCATGATATCAGACCCGCCCTGAACAAATTGATGTGCCCATTGTCAGGAATATGAAGAGCGCCACCTAGTGGGAACAGGAAATGTCATGTCTTACACTTTGTTGTACTGATTTTCACAGGTTCATCGTGGCCACCTCAAAAGCGGTGAATATCACCATCAGTCCCTCGTGATGCTTCAGTGCAAAAATTGTGAGTTTAAACTGAACGGCGCACCCTGGTGGCAACGCTGTTCAACATGAAAGATGAAGTGGCTTTTGAGGGTCTTGGCAAGTTTATAGAGGCTTGAAATTTGGCACACACCTCCAAATGGATGAAGGCTTTGTTGGCATGTTATCATTTTCATTGAATAGCGCGAAATTGCTCCACAGCGCCCCCTACAAAATTTCAAAACCACAGCCCCTGCTCTGTGTTCTATGTATGATTCTGAAACCTGGTAAGCTTATAGGAGATATCAAGATGTACAAAAAAGTCTCGTTGTGCAATATCCCAAATCCAACAGGAAGTCAGCCATTTTAAAATTAATGTGTAATTTTGGCAACATTTTCCCCTCTTTCCAGGCACCGTTCTTTGACGAACTCCTCCAAGGGATTTCATCATATTGAACCAATCTCCAGTGTGTGGAATCTAAAGACCTTTGTGATGTTAAATTGCGAAGCTTTTTACGTTCAGTGAAACGGGGTGGTTATGGTGGCACTTAGAGTTTGAATCACTCGCCAAAAAGCAGTAATCTGCTGTCACTCAAAAACACAATGTCCAATCTCTCCCAAAGCTCATAGGCGTGATGAGACTCGAGCTCGGAAATGTTTGTTATGCCATTTGTACATAATGGTTAGAGCGCCACCTAGTGGAACGACTAACTAATCATGAATGAATGAGTTGAAATGTTAGCTGGTGGTTAAATGCATGAATTCCATCAATGTGACATCAGATCGGAGGTGCTGGTTTTAGGTGTTGGGCTTGGCTCGACGTGCCGGGGGTGCGAGGGCCCTCGTAACGCTGCTTGCAGCTTTAATTAGGGCCCGAGCACTGACAGTGCGAAGGCCCTATTGTAATTGCTCTGTTTATTATTATTATTAGGGCCCGAGCACTGACAGTGCGAAGGCCCTATTGTAATTGCTCTGTTTATTAGGGCCCGAGCACTGATAGTGCGAAGGCCCTATTGTAATTGCTCTGTTTATTATTATTATTATTATTATTATTATTATTATTATTATTATTAGGGCCCGAGCACTGACAGTGCGAAGGCCCTATTGTAATTGCTCTGTTTATTATTATTATTAGGGCCCGAGCACTGATAGTGCGAAGGCCCTATTGTAATTGCTCTGTTTATTATTATTATTATTATTATTATTATTATTATTATTCCGGCAAATGAATTGGCCGTTTGAGGGCCTAAACATGCTCGAAAACTCATGAAATTTTGCACACGCGTCAGGTCTGGTGAAAATTTACGTATTTTAATGTTCTCAGACATGGCCAGGGAAAATTAGCTCAGTAGCGCCACCTAGAAAAATGAAAAACGCGAGCCCCCGGTATGGGTATGACCTACATGTTTGAAAGTCGGTACACCTATATAGCGTTCAGAGTCGAACAAAAAAGTCTATTATGGCAATGTCCTAAACCCAACAGGAAGTCCGCCATTTTGGATTGAAGGTGAGATTTTGGGTCTGATTTTACCGTTTCCATGCCTTGTACTTTAACGAACTCCTCCTTGGGATTTGGTCCTATAAACTTGAAATTTGGACAGTGTCAACTACACCCTTGTGCCATGTTAAATTGCGGAGCTTTTGAGTTTTCACAATACTATGAGGCCGTGGCGCCATGGCGAATTTCGATGACTCGCCATGAAAATCTTATTGCCTCTCATTCTGTCATACATGTTCCGATCTGGACCAAACAGCACACATATGATAAGGCTCCACCCCTGAACATATTTCAACTGCCATATTTGACATCAAGGACAGCGCCACCTAGTGGGAACAGGAAATGTCATGTTTTACACTTTGGGGTACAGTATAGTGATGGGTGACATCTGCAGCCTCAAATTTCTCCAGGAAAGCCTTAAGGAGTTGGTCTTGGGTTACAGTGAAAACTGTGAGTTTTCGCGAAAGGGTGTGACCCCAGCAGCATGGCGAACTTTGATGTCACGCCATGAAGAAACAAATTAGTATAACTCAATGAAATCCAGTCTGATCAGTACCAGACTTTACAGGCATGATGTCAGACCCGCCCTGAACAGATTGATGTGCCCATTGTCGGAAATACGGACAGCGCCACCTAGTGGCAACAGGAAATGTCATGGCTTTAATTTTGTTGTACTGATTTTCACAGGTTCATCTTGGCCACCTCAAAAGCGGTGAATATCACCATCAGTCCCTCGTGATGCTTCAGTGCAAAAATTGTGACTTTAAACTGAACGGCGCACCCTGGTGGCAACGCCGTCCACCATGAAAGATGAAGTGGCTTTTGAGGGTCTTGGCAAGTTTATAGAGGCTTGAAATTTGGCACACACCTCCAATGTGATGAAGGCTTTGATGTCATGTGATCATTTTCATTGAATAGCGAGAAATGGCTCCACAGCGCCCCCTACAAACTTTCAAAATATCAGCCCCAGCTCTGTGTTTTATGTATGAGTCTGAAACCTGGTAAGCTTATAGGAGATATCAAGATGTACAAAAAAGTCTCTTGGAGCAATATCCCAAATCCAACAGGAAGTCAGCCATTTTAAAATTAATGTGTAATTTTGATGACATTTTCCCATCTTTTCAGGCCTCATACTTTGACGAACTCCTCCAAGGGATTTCATCATATTGAAGCATTCTTCAGTGTGTAGAATCTAAAGACCTTTGTGATGTTAAATTGCGAAGCTTTTTCCGTTCAGGGAAACGGGGTGGTCATGGCGGCACGTAGAGTTTCAATCACTCGCAAAAAGCAGTAATCTGCTGTCACTAAAAAACACAATGTCCAAGCTCTCCCAAAGGTCGCAGGTGTGATGAGACTCGAGCTTGGAAATGTTTGTTATGCTATTTGTCAATAATGGTTAGAGCGCCACCTAGTGGCATGACTATAATCCTGGTTGAATAAGATGAAATGTTAGCTGGTGATTAAAAGCATGAAATCCATCAATGTGACATGAAATCGGACGTGCCGGTTTGAGGTGTTGGCAGTGGCTCGACGTGCCGGGGGTGCGAGGGCCCTTATAACGCTGCTTGCAGCTTTAATTATTATTATTATTATTATTTCGGCAAATGAATTGGCCGTTTGAGGGCCTAAACATGCTCGAAAACTCATGAAATTTTGCACACGCGTCAGGTCTGGTGAAAATTTACGTATTTTAATGTTCTCAGACATGGCCAGGGAAAATTAGCTCAGTAGCGCCACCTAGAAAAATGAAAAACGCGAGCCCCCGGTATGGGTATGACCTACATGTTTGAAAGTCGGTACACCTATATAACGTTCAGAGTCGAACAAAAAAGTCTATTATGGCAATGTCCTAAACCCAACAGGAAGTCCGCCATTTTGGATTGAAGGTGACATTTTGGGTCTGATTTTACCGTTTCCATGCCTTGTACTTTAACGAACTCGTCCTTGGGATTTGGTCCTATAAACTTCAAATTTGGACAGTGCAAACTACACCCTTGTGCCATGTTAAATTGCGGAGCTTTTGAGTTTTCACAATACTATGAGGCCGTGGCGCCATGGCGAATTTCGATGACTCGCCATGAAAATCTTATTGCCTCTCATTCTGTCATACATGTTCCGATCTGGACCAAAGAGCACACATATGATAAGGCTCCACCCCTGAACATATTTCAACTGCCATATTTGACATCAAGGACAGCGCCACCTAGTGGGAACAGGAAATGTCATGTTTTACACTTTGGGGTACAGTATAGTGATGGGTGACATCTGCAGCCTCAAATTTCTCCAGGAAAGCCTTAAGGAGTTGGTCTTGGGTTACAGTGAAAACTGTGAGTTTTCGCGAAAGGGTGTGACCCCAGCAGCATGGCGAACTTTGATGTCACGCCATGAAGAAACAAATTAGTATAACTCAATGAAATCCAGTCTGATCAGTACCAGACTTTACAGTCATGATGTCAGACCCGCACTGAACAGATTGATGTGCCCATTGTCGGAAATACGGACAGCGCCACCTAGTGGCAGCAGGAAATGTCATGGCTTTAATTTTGTTGTACTGATTTTCACAGGTTCATCGTGGCCACCTCAAAAGCGGTGAATATCACCATCAGTCCCTCGTGATGCTTCAGTGCAAAAATTGTGACTTTAAACTGAACGGCGCACCCTGGTGACAACGCGGTCCACCATGAAAGATGAAGTGGCTTTTGAGGGTCTTGGCAAGTTTATAGAGGCTTGAAATTTAGCACACACCTCCAAATGGATGAAGGCTTTGTTGTCATGTGAGCATTTTCATTGAATATCCCAAAATGGCTCCACAGCGCCCCCTACAAAATTTCAAAACCACAGCCCCTGCTCTGTGTTTTATGTATGTGTCTGAAACCTGGTAAGCTTATAGGAAATATCAAGATGTACAAAAAAGTCTCTTGGAGCAATATCCCAAATCCAACAGGAAGTCAGCCATTTTAAAATTAATGTGCAATTTTGGCAACATTTTGCCCTCTTTCCAGGCACCATTCTTTGACGAACTCCTCCAAGGGATTTCATCAGATTGAACCAATCTCCAGTGTGTGGAATCTAAAGACCTTTGTGATGTTAAATTGCGAAGGTTTTTACGTTCAGGGAAACGGGGTTGTCATGGCGGCACGTGGAGTTTCAATCACTCGCCAAAAAGCAGTAATCTGCTGTCACTCAAAATCAAAATGTCCAAACTCTCCCAAAGGTCGCAGGCGTGATGAGACTCGAGCTCGGAAATGTTTGTTATGCCATTTGTGCATAAGGGTTAGAGCGCCACCTAGTGGAACGACTAACTAATCATGAATGAATGACTTGAAATGTTAGCTGGTGGTTAAATGCATGAATTCCATCAATGTGACATGAGATCGGACGTGCTGGTTTTAGGTGTTGGGCGTGGCTCGACGCGCCGGGGGTGCGAGGGCCCTCATAACGCTGCTTGCAGCTTTAATTATTATTATTATTATTATTATTATTATTCCGGCAAATGAATCGGCCTTTTGAGGGCCTAAACATGCTCGAAAACTCATGAAATTTTGCGCACGCGTCAGGTCTGGTGAAAATTTACGTATTTTAATGTTCTCAGACATGGCCAGGGAAAATTAGCTCAGTAGCGCCACCTAGAAAAATGAAAAACGCGAGCCCCCGGTATGGGTATGGCCTACAAGTTTGAAAGTCGGTACTCCTATATAACGTTCAGAGTCGAACAAAAAAGTCTATTATGGCAATGTCCTAAACCCAACAGGAAGTCCGCCATTTTGGATTGAAGGTGACATTTTGGCTATGATTTTACTGTTTCCATGCCTTGTACTTTAACGAACTCCTCCTTGGGATTTGGTCCTAAAAACTTCAAATTTGGACAGTGTCAACTACACCCTTGTGCCATGTTAAATTGCGGAGCTTTTGAGTTTTCACAATACTATGAGGCCGTGGCGCCATGGCGAATTTCGATGACTCGCCATGAAAATCTTATTGCCTCTCATTTTGTCATACATTTTCTGACCTTGACCAAAGTGAACACATATGATAAGGCTCCACCCCTGAACATATTTCAACTGCCATATTTGACACCAGGGACAGCGCCACCTAGTGGGAACAGGAAATGTCATGTTTTACACTTTGGGGTACAGTATAGTGATGGGTGACACCTGCAGCCTCAAATTTCTCCAGGAAAGCCTTAAGGAGTTGGTCTTGGGTTACAGTGAAAACTGTGACTTTTCGCAAAAGGGTGTGACCCCAGCAGCATGGCGAACTTTGATGTCACGCCATGAAGAAACAAATTAGTATAACTCAATGAAATCCAGTCTGATCAGTACCAGACTTTACAGGCATGATGTCAGACCCGCCCTGAACAGATTGATGTGCCCATTGTCGGACATACGGACAGCGCCACCTAGTGGCCACAGGAAATGTCATGGCTTTAATTTTGTTGTACTGATTTTCACAGGTTCATCGTGGCCACCTCAAAAGCGGTGAATATCACCATCAGTCCCTCGTGATGCTTCGGTGCAAAAATTGTGACTTTACACTGAACGGCGCACCCTGGTGGCAAGGCGGTTCAACATGAAAGATGAAGTGGCTTTTGAGGGGCTTGGAAAGTATATAGAGGCTTTAAATTTAGCACACCCCTCCAAATGGATGAAGGCTTTGTTGTCATGTGATCATTTTTATTGAATAGCGCGAAATGGCTCCACAGCGCCCCCTACAAAATTTCAAAACCACAGCCCCAGCTCTGTGTTTTATGTATGAGTCTGAAACCTGGTAAGCTTATAGGAGATATCAAGATGTACAAAAAAGTCTCTTGGAGCAATATCCCAAATCCAACAGGAAGTCAGCCATTTTAAAATTAATGTGCAATTTTGGCAACATTTTCCCCTCTTTCCAGGCACCGTTCTTTGGCGAACTCCTCCAAGGGATTTCATCAGATTGATGCGATCTCCTGTGTGTGGAATCTAAAGACCTTTGTGATGTTAAATTGCGAAGCTTTTTACATTCAGGGAAACGGGGTGGTCATGGCGGCACGTGGAGTTTCAATCACTCGCCAAAAAGCAGTAATCTGCTGTCACTCAAAAACACAATGTCCAATCTCTCCCAAAGCTCATAGGCGTGATGAGACTCGAGCTCGGAAATGTTTGTTATGCCATTTGTACATAATGGTTAGAGCCCCACCTAGTGGAATGACTAACTAATCATGAATGAATGAGTTGAAATGTTAGCTGGTGGTTAAATGCATGAATTCCATCAATGTGACATCAGATCGGACGTGCTGGTTTTAGGTGTTGGGCGTGGCTCGACGCGCCGGGGGTGCGAGGGCCCTCATAACGCTGCTTGCAGCTTTAATTATTATTATTATTATTATTCCGGCAAATGAATCGGCCTTTTGAGGGCCTAAACATGCTCGAAAACTCTGGAAATTTTGCGCACGCGTCAGGTCTGGTGAAAATTTACGTATTTTAATGGTTTTACATATGAGCACTGGGAAATGGCTCTAGAGCGCCACCTATGCCTTGTTAAATGCAGCCCTACGACCACATCGTTTCAGCTACATGTATGAAATTTGGCACACATGTGTATCATGCCAAGACGAACAAAAAAGTCTGTGGGCCCATTGACGCAAACCCAACAGGAAGTCCGCCATTTTGGATTGAAGGTGACATTTTGGCTCTGATTTTACCGTTTCCATGCCTTGTACTTTAACGAACTCCTCCTTGGGATTTGGTCGTATAAGCTTCAAATTTGGACAGTGTCAACTACACCCTTGTGCCATGTTAAATTGCGGAGCTTTTGAGTTTTCACAATACTATGAGGCCGTGGCGCCATGGCGAATTTCGATGACTCGCCATGAAAATCTTATTGCCTCTCATTCTGTCATACATGTTCCAATCTGGACCAAAGAGCACACATATGATAAGGCTCCACCCCTGAACATATTTCAACTGCCATATTTGACGTCAAGGACAGCGCCACCTAGTGGGAACAGGAAATGTCATGTTTTACACTTTGGGGTACAGTATAGTGAAGGGTGACATCTGCAGCCTCAAATTTCTCCAGGAAAGCCTTAAGGAGTTGGTCTTGGGTTACAGTGAAAACTGTGAGTTTTCGCGAAAGGGTGTGACCCCAGCAGCATGGCGAACTTTGATGTCACGCCATGAAGAAACAAATTAGTATAACTCAATGAAATCCAGTCTGATCAGTACCAGACTTTACAGGCATGATGTCAGACCCGCCCTGAACAGATTGATGTGCCCATTGTCGGAAATACGGACAGCGCCACCTAGTGGCAACAGGAAATGTCATGGCTTTAATTTTGTTGTACTGATTTTCACAGGTTCATCTTGGCCACCTCAAAAGCGGTGAATATCACCATCAGTCCCTCGTGATGCTTCAGTGCAAAAATTGTGAGTTTAAACTGAACGGCGCACCCTGGTGGCAACGCTGTTCAACATGAAAGATGAAGTGGCTTTTGAGGGTCTTGGCAAGTTTATAGAGGCTTGAAATTTGGCACACACCTCCAAATGGATGAAGGCTTTGTTGGCATGTGATCATTTTCATTGAATAGCGCGAAATTGCTCCACAGCGCCCCCTACAAAATTTCAAAACCACAGCCCCTGCTCTGTGTTCTATGTATGATTCTGAAACCTGGTAAGCTTATAGGAGATATCAAGATGTACAAAAAAGTCTCTTGGTGCAATATCCCAAATCCAACAGGAAGTCAGCCATTTTAATATTAATGTGTAATTTTGGCAACATTTTCCCCTCTTTCCAGGCACCGTTCTTTGACGAACTCCTCCAAGGGATTTCATCATATTGAACCAATCTCCAGTGTGTGGAATCTAAAGACCTTTGTGATGTTAAATTGCGAAGCTTTTTACGTTCAGTGAAACGGGGTGGTTATGGTGGCACTTAGAGTTTGAATCACTCGCCAAAAAGCAGTAATCTGCTGTCACTCAAAAACACAATGTCCAATCTCTCCCAAACGTCTCAGGTGTGATGAGACTCGAGCTAGGAAATGTTTGTTATGCCATTTGTCAGTAATGGTTAGAGCTCCACCTAGTGGGACAACTATAATCATGATTGAATGAGATGAATTGTTAGCTGGTGGTTAAATGCATGAATTCCATCAATGTGACATCAGATCGGAGGTGCTGGTTTTAGGTGTTGGGCGTGGCTCGACGCGCCGGGGGTGCGAGGGCCCTCATAACGCTGCTTGCAGCTTTAATTATTAGGGCCCGAGCACTGAGAGTGCGAAGGCCCTATTGTATCTGCTCCGTTTCTTATTATTATTATTATTATTATTATTATTATTATTATTATTATTATTATTCACCCCAAACAAGGGCCTTTTTGAGGGCCTAAACATGCTCAAAAACTCATGAAATTTTGCACACATGCCAGGTTTGGTGAAAAATTTTGTATTTTAATGGTTTTACATATGAGCACTGGGAAATGGCTCTAGAGCGCCACCTATGCCTTGTTAAATGCAGCCCTACGACCACACGGTTTGAGCTACATGTATGAAATTTGGCACACATGTGTATCATGCCAAGATGAACAAAAAAGTCTGTGGGCCCATTGACGCAAACCCAACAGGAAGTCCGCCATTTTGGATTGAAGGTGACATTTTGGCTCTGATTTTACCGTTTCCATGCCTTGTACTTTAACGAACTCCTCCTTGGGATTTGGTCCTATAAACTTCAAATTTGGACAGTGTCAACTACACCCTTGTGCCATGTTAAATTGCGGAGCTTTTGAGTTTTCACAATACTATGAGGCCGTGGCGCCATGGCGAATTTCGATGACTCGCCATGAAAATCTTATTGCCTCTCATTCTGTCATACATGTTCCGATCTGGACCAAAGTGAACACATATGATAAAGCTCCACCCCTGAACATATTTCAACTGCCATATTTGACATCAAGGACAGCGCCACCTAGTGGGAACAGGAAATGTCATGTTTTACACTTTGGGGTACAGTATAGTGATGGGTGACATCTGCAGCCTCAAATTTCTCCAGGAAAGCCTTAAGGAGTTGGTCTTGGGTTACAGTGAAAACTGTGAGTTTTCGCAAAAGGGTGTGACCCCAGCAGCATGGCGAACTTTGATGTCACGCCATGAAGAAAGAAATTAGTATAACTCAATGAAATCCAGTCTGATCAGTACCAGACTTTACAGGCATGATGTCAGACCCGCCCTGAACAGATTGATGTGCCCATTGTCGGAAATACGGACAGCGCCACCTAGTGGCCACAGGAAATGTCATGGCTTTAATTTTGTTGTACTGATTTTCACAGGTTCATCGTGGCCACCTCAAAAGCGATGAATATCAACATCAGTCCCTCGTGATGCTTCAGTGCAAAAATTGTGACTTTAAACTGAACGGCGCACCCTGGTGGCAACGCGGTTCACCATGAAAGATGAAGTGGCTTTTGAGGGGCTTGGAAAGTTTATAGAGGCTTGAAATTTGGCACACACCTCCAAATGGATGTAGGCTTTGTTGTCATGTGATCATTTTCATTGAATAGCGCGAAATTGCTCCACAGCGCCCCCTACAAAATTTCAAAACATCAGCCCCAGCTCTGTGTTTCATCTATGAGTCTGAAACCTGGTAAGCTTATGGAAAATATCAAGATTTACAAAAAAGTCTCTTGGAGCAATATCCCAAATCCAACAGGAAGTCAGCCATTTCAAAAATTAATGTGTAATTTTGGCAACATTTTCCCCTCTTTTCAGGCTTCATACTTTGACGAACTCCTCCAAGGGATTTCATCATATTGAACCATTCTCCAGTGTGTGGAATCTAAAGACCTTTGTGATGTTAAATTGCGAAGCTTTTTACGTTCAAGGAAACGGGGTGGTCATGGCGGCACGTGGAGTTTCAATCACTCGCCAAAAAGCAGTAATCTGCTGTCACTCAAAATCAAAATGTCCAATATGTCCCAAAGGTCGCAGGCGTGATGAGACTCGAGCTAGGAAATGTTTGTTATGCCATTTGTCAGTAATGGTTAGAGCGCCACCTAGTGGGACGACTATAATGATGATTGAATGAGATGAAATGTTAGCTGGTGGTTGAATGCATGAATTCCATCAATGTGACATCAGATCGGACGTGCTGGTTTCAGGTGTTGGGCATGGCTCGACACGCCGGGGGTGCGAGGGCCCTCCTAACGCTGCTTGCAGCTTTAATTATTATTATTATTATTCAGGCGAAACAAGGGCCTTTTTGAGGGCCTAAACATGCTCAAAAACTCATGAAATTTTGCACACATGCCAGGTCTGGTGAAAAATTTTGTATTTTAATGGTTTTACATATGAGCACTGGGAAATGGCTCTAGAGCGCCACCTATGCCTTGTTAAATGCAGCCCTACGACCACATCGTTTGAGCTACATGTATGAAATTTGGCACACATGTGTATCATGCCAAGACAAACAAAAAAGTCTGTGGGCCCATTGACGCAAACCCAACAGGAAGTCCGCCATTTGGAAGAGAAGGTGACATTTTGGCTCTAATTTTGCCATTTCCATGCCTCGAACTTTTGCGAACTCCTCCTTGGGGTTTCATTTCATAACCTTCAAATTTGGACAGTGTCAACTACACCCTTGTGCCATGTTAAATTGCGGAGCTTTTGAGTTTTCACAATACTATGAGGCCGTGGCGCCATGGCGAATTTCGATGACTCGCCATGAAAATCTTATTGCCTCTCATTTTGTCATACATTTTCTGACCTTGACCAAAGTGAACACATATGATAAGGCTCCACCCCTGAACATATTTCAACTGCCATATTTGACATCAAGGACAGCGCCACCTAGTGGGAACAGGAAATGTCATGTTTTACACTTTGGGGTACAGTATAGTGATGGGTGACATCTGCAGCCTCAAATTTCTCCAGAAAAGCCTTAAGGAGTTGGTCTTGGGTTACAGTGAAAACTGTGAGTTTTCGCAAAAGGGTGTGACCCCAGCAGCATGGCGAACTTTGATGTCACGCCATGAAGAAACAAATTAGTATAACTCAATGAAATCCAGTCTGATCAGTACCAGACTTTACAGGCATGATGACAGACCCGCCCTGAACAGATTGATGTGCCCATTGTCGGGAATACGGACAGCGCCACCTAGTGGGAACAGGAAATGTCATGGCTTTAATTTTGTTGTACTGATTTTCACAGGTTCATTGTGGCCACCTCAAAAGCGGTGAATATCACCATCAGTCCCTTGTGATGCTTCAGTGCAAAAATTGTGACTTTAAACTGAACGCCGCACCCTGGTGGCAACGCGGTTCACCATGAAAGATGAAGTGGCTTTTGAGGGGCTTGGAAAGTTTAAAAAGTCTTGAAATTTGGCACACACCTCCAATGTGGTTAAGGCTTTGTTGTTATGTGATCATTTTCATTGAATATCCCAAAATGGCTCCACAGCGCCCCCTACAAAATTTCAAAATCACAGCCCCTGCTCTGTGTTTTATGTATGAGTCTGAAACCTGGTAAGCTTATAGGAGATATCAAGATGTACAAAAAAGTCTCTTGGAGCAATATCCCAAATCCAACAGGAAGTCAGCCATTTTAAAATTAATGTGCAATTTTGGCAACATTTTCCCCTCTTTTCAGGCATCGTTCTTTGACGAACTCCTCCAAGGGATTTCATCAGATTGGACCGATCTGCAGTTTGTGGAATCTAAAGACCTTTGTGATGTTAAATTGCGAAGCTTTTTACGTCCAGGGAAACGGGGTGGTTATGGCGGCACGTGGAGTTTCAATCACTCGCCAAAAAGCAGTAATCTGCTGTCACTCAAAAACACAATGTCCAATCTCTCCCAAACGTCTCAGGTGTGATGAGACTCGAGCTTGGAAGTGTTTGTTATGCCATTTGTACATAATGGTTAGAGCGCCACCTAGTGGAACGACTAACTAATCATGAATGAATGAGTTGAAATGTTAGCTGGTGGTTAAATGCATGAATTCCATCAATGTGACATCAGATCGGACGTGCTGGTTTTAGGTGTTGGGCGTGGCTCGACGCGCCGGGGGTGCGAGGGCCCTCATAACGCTGCTTGCAGCTTTAATTAGGGCCCGAGCACTGAGAGTGCGAAGGCCCTATTGTATCTGCTCCGTTTCTTATTATTATTATTATTATTATTATTATTCAGGCGAAACAAGGGCCTTTTTGAGGGCCTAAACATGCTCAAAAACTCATGAAATTTTGCACACATGCCAGGTCTGGTGAAAAATTTTGTATTTTAATGGTTTTACATATGAGCACTGGGAAATGGCTCTAGAGCGCCACCTATGCCTTGTTAAATGCAGCCCTACGACCACATCGTTTGAGCTACATGTATGAAATTTGGCACACATGTGTATCATGCCAAGACGAACAAAAAAGTCTGTGGGCCCATTGACGCAAACCCAACAGGAAGTCCGCCATTTGGAAGAGAAGGTGACATTTTGGCTCTAATTTTGCCATTTCCATGCCTCGAACTTTTGCGAACTCCTCCTTGGGGTTTCATTTCATAACCTTCAAATTTGGTCAGTGCCAACTACACCCTTGTGCCATGTTAAATTGCGGAGCTTTTGAGTTTTCACAATACTATGAGGCCGTGGCGCCATGGCGAATTTCGATGACTCGCCATGAAAATCTTATTGCCTCTCATTTTGTCATACATGTTCCGATCTGGACCAAAGAGCACACATATGATAAGGCTCCACCCCTGAACATATTTCAACTGCCATATTTGACATCAAGGACAGCGCCACCTAGTGGGAACAGGAAATGTCATGTTTTACACTTTGGGGTACAGTATAGTGATGGGTGACACCTGCAGCCTCAAATTTCTCCAGGAAAGCCTTAAGGAGTTGGTCTTGGGTTACAGTGAAAACTGTGACTTTTCACAAAAGGGTGTGACCCCAGCAGCATGGCGAACTTTGATGTCACGCCATGAAGAAACAAATTAGTATACCTCAATGAAATCCAGTCTGTTCAGTACCAGACTTTACAGGCATGATGTCAGACCCGCCCTGAACAGATTGATGTGCCCATTGTCGGGAATACGTACAGCGCCACCTAGTGGCAACAGGAAATGTCATGGCTTTAATTTTGTTGTACTGATTTTCACAGGTTCATCGTGGCCACCTCAAAAGCGGTGAATATCACCATCAGTCCCTCGTGATGCTTCAGTGCAAAAATTGTGACTTTAAACTGAACGGCGCACCCTGGTGGCAACGCGGTCCACCATGAAAGATGAAGTGGCTTTTGAGGGGCTTGGAAAGTATATAGAGGCTTGAAATTTAGCACACCCCTCCAAATGGATGAAGGCTTTGTTGTCATGTGATCATTTTTATTGAATAGCGCGAAATGGCTCCACAGCACCCCCTACAAAATTTCAAAACCACAGCCCCAGCTCTGTGTTTTATGTATGAGTCTGAAACCTGGTAAGCTTATAGGAGATATCAAGATGTACAAAAAAGTCTCTTGGTGCAATATCCCAAATCCAACAGGAAGTCAGCCATTTTAAAATTAATGTGTAATTTTGGCGACATTTTCCCCTCTTTTCAGGCTTCATACTTTGACGAACTCCTCCAAGGGATTTCATCATATTGAACCATTCTCCAGTGTGTGGAATCTAAAGACCTTTGTGATGTTAAATTGCGAAGCTTTTTACGTCCAAGGAAACGGGGTGGTCATGGCGGCACGTGGAGTTTCAATCACTCGCCAAAAAGCAGTAATCTGCTGTCACTCAAAGACACAAAGTCCAATCTCTCCCAAAGGTCGCAGGCGTGATGAGACTCGAGCTCGGAAATGTTTGTTATGCCCTTTGTCTATAATGGTTAGAGCGCCACCTAGTGGGACGACTATACTCATGGTTGAACCAAATGAAATGTTAACTGGTGGTTAAATGCATGAATTCCATCAATGTGACATCAGATCGGACGTGCTGGTTTCAGGTGTTGGGCGTGGCTCGACGCGCCGGGGGTGCGAGGGCCCTCATAACGCTGCTTGCAGCTTTAATTAGGGCCCGAGCACTGACAGTGCGAAGGCCCTATTGTAATTGCTCTGTTTATTATTATTATTATTATTATTATTATTATTAGGGCCCGAGCACTGATAGTGCGAAGGCCCTATTGTAATTGCTCTGTTTATTATTATTATTATTATTATTATTATTATTTCGGCAAATGAATTGGCCGTTTGAGGGCCTAAACATGCTCGAAAACTCATGAAATTTTGCACACGCGTCAGGTCTGGTGAAAATTTACGTATTTTAATGTTCTCAGACATGGCCAGGGAAAATTAGCTCAGTAGCGCCACCTAGAAAAATGAAAAACGCGAGCCCCCGGTATGGGTATGACCTACATGTTTGAAAGTCGGTACACCTATATAATGTTCAGAGTCGAACAAAAAAGTCTATTATGGCAATGTCCTAAACCCAACAGGAAGTCCGCCATTTTGGATTGAAGGTGACATTTTGGCTCTGATTTTACCATTTCCATGCCTCGAACTTTGACGAACTCCTCCTTGGGGTTTGATTTCATAACCTTCATATTTGGTCAGTGCCAACTACACCCTTGTGCCATGTTAAATTGCGGAGCTTTTGAGTTTTCACAATACTATGAGGCCGTGGCGCCATGGCGAATTTCGATGACTCGCCATGAAAATCTTATTGCCTCTCATTTTGTCATACATGTTCTGATCTGGACCAAAGAGCACACATATGATAAGGCTCCACCCCTGAACATATTTCAACTGCCATATTTGACATCAAGGACAGCGCCACCTAGTGGGAACAGGAAATGTCATGTTTTACACTTTGGGGTACAGTATAGTGATGGGTGACACCTGCAGCCTCAAATTTCTCCAGGAAAGCCTTAAGGAGTTGGTCTTGGGTTACAGTGAAAACTGTGACTTTTCGCAAAAGGGTGTGACCCCAGCGGCATGGCGAACTTTGATGTCACGCCATGAAGAAACAAATTAGTATAACTCAATGAAATCCAGTCTGATCAGTACCAGACTTTACAGGCATGATGTCAGACCCACCCTGAACAGATTGATGTGCCCATTGTCAGGAATATGAAGAGCGCCACCTAGTGGCAACAGGAAATGTTATGTCTTACACTTTGTTGTACTGATTTTCACAGGTTCATTGTGGCCACCTCAAAAGCGATGAATATCACCATCAGTCCTTCTTGATGCTGCAGTGCGAAAATTGTGACTTTAAACTGAACGGCGCACCCTGGTGGCAACGCTGTTCACCATGAAAAATGAAGTGGCTTTTAAGGGGCTTGGAAAGTTTATAGAGGCTTGAAATTTGGCGCACACCTCCAATGTGCATAAGGCTTTGTTGTTATGTGATCATTTTCATTGAATAGCGCAAAATGGCTCCACAGCGCCCCCTACGAAATTTCAAAACATCAGCCCCAGCTCTGTGTTTTATGTATGAGTCTTAAACCTGGTAAGCTTATAGGAGATATCATGATGTACAAAAAAGTCTCTTGGAGCAATATCCCAAATCCAACAGGAAGTCAGCCATTTTAAAATTAATGTGTAATTTTTGTGACATTTTCCCCTCTTTCCAGGCACCGTTCTTTGACGTACTCCTCCAAGGGATTTCATCATATTGAACCAATCTCCAGTGTGTGGAATCTAAAGACCTTTGTGATGTTAAATTGCGAAGCTTTTTACGTTCAGGGAAACGGGGTTGTCATGGTGGCACGTGGAGTTTCAATCACTCGCCAAAAAGCAGTAATCTGCTGTCACTCAAAATCTAAATGTCCAAATTCTCCCAAAGGTCGCAGGCGTGATGAGACTCGAGCTTGGAAATGTTTGTTATGCCATTTGTCAGTAATGGTTAGAGCGCCACCTAGTGGGACGACTATAATGATGATTGAATGAGATGAAATGTTAGCTGGTGGTTAAATGCATGAATTCCATCAATGTGACATCACATCGGACGTGCTGGTTGTAGGTGTTGGGCGTGGCTCGACGCGATGGGGTGCGAGGGCCCTCATAACGCTGCTTGCAGCTTTAATTATTATTATTATTATTATTATTATTATTATTATTATTATTCCGGCAAATGAATTGGCCGTTTGAGGGCCTAAACATGCTCGAAAACTCATGAAATTTTGCACACGCGTCAGGTCTGGTGAAAATTTACGTATTTTAATGTTCTCAGACATGGCCAGGGAAAATTAGCTCAGTAGCGCCACCTAGAAAAATGAAAAACGCGAGCCCCCGGTATGGGTATGACCTACATGTTTGAAAGTCGGTACACCTATATAACGTTCAAAGTCGAACAAAAAAGTCTATTATGGCAATGTCCTAAACCCAACAGGAAGTCCGCCATTTTGGATTGAAGGTGACATTTTGGCTCTGATTTTACCATTTCCATGCCTCGAACTTTAACGAACTCCTCCTTGGGGTTTGATTTCATAACCTTCATATTTGGTCAGTGCCAACTACACCCTTGTGCCATGTTAAATTGCGGAGCTTTTGAGTTTTCACAATAGTATGAGGCCGTGGCGCCATGGCGAATTTTGATGACTCGCCATGAAAATCTTATTGCCTCTCATTCTGTCATACATGTTCCGATCTGGACCAAAGAGCACACATATGATAAGGCTCCACCCCTGAACATATTTCAACTGCCATATTTGACATTGGGGACAGCGCCACCTAGTGGGAACAGGAAATGTCATGTTTTACACTTTGGGGTACAGTATAGTGATGGGTGACATCTGCAGCCTCAAATTTCTCCAGGAAAGCCTTAAGGAGTTGGTCTTGGGTTACAGTGAAAACTGTGACTTTTCGCGAAAGGGTGTGACCCCAGCAGCGTGGCGAACTTTGATGTCACGCCATGAAGAAACAAATTAGTATAACTCAATGAAATCCAGTCTGATCAGTACCAGACTTTACAGGCATGATGTCAGACCCGCCCTGAACAGATTGATGTGCCCATTGTCGGAAATACGGACAGCGCCACCTAGTGGCAACAGGAAATGTCATGGCTTTAATTTTGTTGTACTGATTTTCACAGGTTCATCTTGGCCACCTCAAAAGCGGTGAATATCACCATCAGTCCCTCGTGATGCTTCAGTGCAAAGAATGTGACTTTAAACTGAACGGCGCACCCTGGTGGCAACGCTGTTCAACATGAAAGATGAAGTGGCTTTTGAGGGTCTTGGCAAGTTTATAGAGGCTTGAAATTTGGCACACACCTCCAATGTGATGAAGGCTTTGTTGTTATGTAACCATTTTCCTTGAATAGCGCAAAATGGCTCCACAGCGCCCCCTACAAAATTCCAAAATATCAGCCCCTGCTCTGTGTTTTATCTATGAGTCTGAAACTTGGTAAGCTTATGGAAGATCTTAAGATGTACAAAAAAGTCTCTTGGAGCAATATCCCAAATCCAACAGGAAGTCAGCCATTTTAAAGTTAATGTGTAATTTTGGCAACATTTTCCCATCTTTTCAGGCACCGTACTTTGACGAACTCCTCCAAGGGATTTCATCAGATTGGACCGATCTGCAGTTTGTGGAATCTAAAGACCTTTGTGATGTTAAATTGCGAAGCTTTTTACGTCCAGGGAAACGGGGTGGTTATGGCGGCACTTAGAGTTTGAATCACTCGCCAAAAAGAAGTAATCTGCTGTCACTCAAAAACACAATGTCCAATCTCTCCCAAACGTCTCAGGTGTGATGAGACTCGAGCTTGGAAGTGTTTGTTATGCCATTTGTACATAATGGTTAGAGCGCCACCTAGTGGAACGACTAACTAATCATGAATGAATGAGTTGAAATGTTAGCTGGTGGTTAAATGCATGAATTCCATCAATGTGACATCAGATCGGACGTGCTGGTTTTAGGTGTTGGGCGTGGCTCGACGCGCCGGGGGTGCGAGGGCCCTCATAACGCTGCTTGCAGCTTTAATTATTATTATTATTATTCACCCCAAACAAGGGCCTTTTTGAGGGCCTAAACATGCTCAAAAACTCATGAAATTTTGCACACATGCCAGGTCTGGTGAAAAATTTTGTATTTTAATGGTTTTACATATGAGCACTGGGAAATGGCTCTACAGCGCCACCTATGCCTTGTTAAATGCAGCCCTACGACCACATCGTTTCAGCTACATGTATGAAATTTGGCACACATGTGTATCATGCCAAGACGAACAAAAAAGTCTGTGGGCCCATTGATGCAAACCCAACAGGAAGTCCGCCATTTGGAAGAGAAGGTGACATTTTGGCTCTAATTTTGCCATTTCCATGCCTCGAACTTTTGCGAACTCCTCCTTGGGATTTGGTTGTATAAGCTTCATCTTTGGTCAGTGTCAACTACACACCTGGGCCATGTTAAATTGCGGAGCTTTTGAGTTTTCACAATACTATGAGGCCGTGGCGCCATGGCGAATTTCGATGACTCGCCATGAAAATCTTATTGCCTCTCATTTTGTCATACATTTTCTGACCTTGACCAAAGTGAACACATATGATAAGGCTCCACCCCTGAACATATTTCAACTGCCATATTTGACACCAGGGACAGCGCCACCTAGTGGGAACAGGAAATGTCATGTTTTACACTTTGGGGTACAGTATAGTGATGGGTGACACCTGCAGCCTCAAATTTCTCCAGGAAAGCCTTAAGGAGTTGGTCTTGGGTTACAGTGAAAACTGTGACTTTTCGCAAAAGGGTGTGACCCCAGCAGCATGGCGAACTTTGATGTCACGCCATGAAGAAACAAATTAGTATAACTCAATGAAATCCAGTCTGTTCAGTACCAGACTTTACAGGCATGATGTCAGACCCGCCCTGAACAGATTGATGTGCCCATTGTCGGGAATACGTACAGCGCCACCTAGTGGCAACAGGAAATGTCATGGCTTTAATTTTGTTGTACTGATTTTCACAGGTTCATCGTGGCCACCTCAAAAGCGGTGAATATCAACATCAGTCCCTCGTGATGCTTCAGTGCAAAAATTGTGACTTTAAACTGAACGGCGCACCCTGGTGGCAACGCTGTTCACCATGAAAGATGAAGTGGCTTTTGAGGGGCTTGGAAAGTATATAGAGGCTTTAAATTTAGCACACCCCTCCAAATGGATGAAGGCTTTGTTGTCATGTGATCATTTTTATTGAATAGCGCGAAATGGCTCCACAGCGCCCCCTACAAAATTTCAAAACCACAGCCCCAGCTCTGTGTTTTATGTATGAGTCTGAAACCTGGTAAGCTTATAGGAGATATCAAGATGTACAAAAAAGTCTCTTGGAGCAATATCCAAAATCCAACAGGAAGTCAGCCATTTTAAAATTAATGTGCAATTTTGGCGACATTTTCCCCTCTTTTCAGGCTTCATACTTTGACGAACTCCTCCAAGGGATTTCATCATATTGAACCATTCTCCAGTGTGTGGAATCTAAAGACCTTTGTGATGTTAAATTGCGAAGCTTTTTACGTTCAAGGAAACGGGGTGGTCATGGCGGCACGTGGAGTTTCAATCACTGGCCAAAAAGCAGTAATATGCTGTCACTCAAAGACACAAAGTCCAATCTCTCCCAAAGGTCGCAGGCGTGATGAGACTCGAGCTCGGAAATGTTTGTTATTCCCTTTGTCTATAATGGTTAGAGCGCCACCTAGTGGGACAACTATACTCATGGTTGAACCAAATGAAATGTTAGCTGGTGGTTAAATGCATGAATTCCATCAATGTGACATCACATCGGACGTGCTGGTTTTAGGTGTTGGGCGTGGCTCGACACGCCAGGGTGCGAGGGCCCTCATAACGCTGCTTGCAGCTTTAATTATTATTATTATTATTATTATTATTCCGGCAAATGAATTGGCCGTTTGAGGGCCTAAACATGCTTGAAAACTCATGAAATTTTGCACACGCGTCAGGTCTGGTGAAAATTTACGTATTTTAATGTTCCCAGACATGGCCAGGGAAAATTAGCTCAGTAGCGCCACCTAGAAAAATGAAAAACGCGAGCCCCCGGTATGGGTATGGCCTACAAGTTTGAAAGTCGGTACACCTATATAACGTTCAGAGTCGAACAAAAAAGTCTATTATGGCAATGTCCTAAACCCAACAGGAAGTCCGCCATTTTGGATTGAAGGTGACATTTTGGGTCTGATTTTACCGTTTCCATGCCTTGTACTTTAACGAACTCCTCCTTGGGATTTGGTCCTATAAACTTCAAATTTGGACAGTGTCAACTACACCCTTGTGCCATGTTAAATTGCGGAGCTTTTGAGTTTTCACAATACCATGAGGCCGTGGCGCCATGGCGAATTTCGATGACTCGCCATGAAAATCTTATTGCCTCTCATTTTGTCATACATTTTCTGACCTTGACCAAAGTGAACACATATGATAAGGCTCCACCCCTGAACATATTTCAACTGCCATATTTAAAATCAAGGACAGCGCCACCTAGTGGGAACAGGAAATGTCATGTTTTACACTTTGGGATACAGTATTGTGATGGGTAACATCTGCAGCCTCAAATTTCTCCAGGAAAGCCTTAAGGAGTTGGTCTTGGGTTACAGTGAAAACTGTGACTTTTCGCAAAAGGGTGTGACCCCAGCGGCATGGCGAACTTTGATATCTCGCCATGAAGAAACAAATTAGTATAACTCAATGAAATCCAGTCTGATCAGTACCAGACTTTACAGGCATGATGTCAGACCTGCCCTGAACAGATTGATGTGCCCATTGTCGGGAATACGGACAGCGCCACCTAGTGGCAACAGGAAATGTCATGGCTTTAATTTTGTTGTACTGATTTTCACAGGTTCATCGTGGCCACCTCAAAAGCGGTGAATATCACCATCAGTCCCTCGTGATGCTTCAGTGCAAAAATTGTGACTTTAAACTGAACGGCGCACCCTGGTGGCAACGCCGTCCACCATGAAAGATGAAGTGGCTTTTGAGGGTCTTGGCAAGTTTATAGAGGCTTGAAATTTGGCACACACCTCCAAATGGATGAACGCTTTGTTGGCATGTGATCATTTTCATTGAATAGCGCGAAGTGGCTCCACAGCGCCCCCTACAAAATTTCAAAACCACAGCCCCTGCTCTGTGTTCTATGTATGATTCTGAAACCTGGTAAGCTTATAGGAGATATCAAGATGTACAAAAAAGTCTCTTGGTGCAATATCCCAAATCCAACAGGAAGTCAGCCATTTTAAAATTAATGTGTAATTTTGGCAACATTTTCCCCTCTTTCCAGGCACCGTTCTTTGACGAACTCCTCCAAGGGATTTCATCATATTTAACCAATCTCCAGTGTGTGGAATCTAAAGACCTTTGTGATGTTAAATTGCGAAGCTTTTTACGTTCAGTGAAACGGGGTGGTTATGGTGGCACTTAGAGTTTGAATCACTCGCCAAAAAGCAGTAATCTGCTGTTACTCAAAAACACAATGTCCAATCTCTCCCAAACGTCTCAGGTGTGATGAGACTCGAGCTCGGAAGTGTTTGTTATGCCATTTGTACATAATGGTTAGAGCGCCACCTAGTGGAACGACTAACTAATCATGAATGAATGAGTTGAAATGTTAGCTGGTGGTTAAATGCATGAATTCCATCAATGTGACATCAGATCGGACGTGCTGGTTGTAGGTGTTGGGCGTGGCTCGACGCGCCGGGGGTGCGAGGGCCCTCATAACGCTGCTTGCAGCTTTAATTATTATTATTATTATTATTATTATTATTATTATTATTATTATTATTATTATTAGGGCCCGAGCACTGATAGTGCGAAGGCCCTATTGTAATTGCTCTGTTTATTATTAGGGCCCGAGCACTGGCAGTGCGAAGGCCCTATTGTATCTGCTCCGTTTCTTATTATTAGGGCCCGAGCACCGAGAGTGCGAAGGCCCTATTGTATCTGCTCCGTTTCTTATTATTATTATTATTATTATTATTATTATTATTATTATTATTCAGGCGAAACAAGGGCCTTTTTGAGGGCCTAAACATGCTCAAAAACTCATGAAATTTTGCACACATGCCAGGTCTGGTGAAAAATTTTGTATTTTAATGGTTTTACATATGAGCACTGGGAAATGGCTCTAGAGCGCCACCTATGCCTTGTTAAATGCAGCCCTACGACCACATCGTTTGAGCTACATGTATGAAATTTGGCACACATGTGTATCATGCCAAGACGAACAAAAAAGTCTGTGGGCCCATTGACGCAAACCCAACAGGAAGTCCGCCATTTGGAAGAGAAGGTGACATTTTGGCTCTAATTTTGCCATTTCCATGCCTCGAACTTTTGAGAACTCCTCCTTGGGGTTTGATTTCATAACCTTCATCTTTGGTCAGTGTCAACTACACCCTTGTGCCATGTTAAATTGCGGAGCTTTTGAGTTTTCACAATACTATGAGGCCGTGGCGCCATGGCGAATTTCGATGACTCGCCATGAAAATCTTATTGCCTCTCATTTTGTCATACATTTTCTGACCTTGACCAAAGTGAACACATATGATAAGGCTCCACCCCTGAACATATTTCAACTGCCATATTTGACATCAAGGACAGCGCCACCTAGTGGGAACAGGAAATGTCATGTTTTACACTTTGGGGTACAGTATAGTGATGGGTGACATCTGCAGCCTCAAATTTCTCCAGGAAAGCCTTAAGGAGTTGGTCTTGGGGTACAGTGAAAACTGTGAGTTTTCGCGAAAGGGTGTGACCCCAGCAGCATGGCGAACTTTGATGTCACGCCATGAAGAAACAAATTAGTATAACTCAATGAAATCCAGTCTGATCAGTACCAGACTTTACAGGCATGATGTCAGACCCGCCCTGAACAGATTGATGTGCCCATTGTCGGAAATACGGACAGCGCCACCTAGTGGCAACAGGAAATGTCATGGCTTTAATGTTGTTGTACTGATTTTCACAGGTTCATCGTGGCCACCTCAAAAGCGGTGAATATCACCATCAGTCCCTCGTGATGCTTCAGTGCAAAAATTGTGACTTTAAACTGAACGGCGCACCCTGGTGGCAACGCTGTTCACCATGAAAGATGAAGTGGCTTTTGAGGGTCTTGGCAAGTTTATAGAGTCTTGAAATTTAGCACACACCTCCAATGTGACGAAGGCTTTGTTGTCATGTGATCACTTTCATTGAATAGTGCGAAATTGCTCCACAGCGCCCCCTACAAAATTTCAAAACCACAGCCCCAGCTCTGTGTTTTATGTATGAATCTGAAACCTGGTAAGCTTATAGGAGATATCAAGATGTACAAAAAAGTCTCTTGGAGCAATATCCCAAATCCAACAGGAAGTCAGCCATTTTAAAATTAATGTGCAATTTTGGCAACATTTTCCCCTCTTTTCAGGCATCGTTCTTTGACGAACTCCTCCAAGGGATTTCATCAGATTGCACTATTCTTCAGTGTGTGGAATCCAAAGACCTTTGTGTTGTTAAATTGCGAAGCTTTTTACGTTCAGGGAAACGGGGTGGTTATGGCGGCACGTAGACTCTCAATCACTCGCCAAAGCGCAGTAATCTGCTGTTACTCAAAAACACAATGTCCAATCTAACCCAAAGGTCGCAGGCATAATGAGACTCGAGTTCGGAAATGTTTGTTATGCCATTTGTACATAATGGTTAGAGTGCCACCTAGTGGAACGACTAGCTAATCATGAATGAATGAGTTGAAATGTTAGCTGGTGGTTAAATGCATGAATTCCATCAATGTGACATCGATCGGACGTGCTGGTTTTAGGTGTTGGGCGTGGCTCGACGCGCCGGGGGTGCGAGGGCCCTCATAACGCTGCTTGCAGCTTTAATTAGGGCCCGAGCACTGAGAGTGCGAAGGCCCTATTGTATCTGCTCCGTTTCTTCTTATTATTATTATTCACCCCAAACAAGGGCCTTTTTGAGGGCCTAAACATGCTCAAAAACTCATGAAATTTTGCAGACATGCCAGGTCTGGTGAAAAATTTTGTATTTTAATGGTTTTACTTATGAGCACTGGGAAATGGCTCTAGAGCGCCACCTATGCCTTGTTAAATGCAGCCCTACGACCACATAGTTTGAGCTACATGTATGAAATTTGGCACACATGTGTATCATGACGAGCCGAACAAAAAAGTCTGTGGGCCCATTGACGCAAACCCAACAGGAAGTCCGCAATTTAGAAGTGAAGGTGACATTTTGGCTCTAATTTTGTCGTTTCCATGCCTCGAACTTTAACGAACTCCTCCTTGGAAATTGGTCGTATAAGCTTCATATTTGGTCAGTGCCAACTACACCCTTGTGCCATGTTAAATTGCGGAGCTTTTGAGTTTTCACAATACCATGAGGCCGTGGCGCCACGGCGAATTTCGATGACTCGCCATGAAAATCTTATTGCCTCTCATTCTGTCATACATTGTCCGATCTGGACCAAAGAGCACACATATGATAAGGCTCCAGCCCTGAACATATTTCAACTGCCATATTTGACGTGAGCGACAGCGCCACCTAGTGGGAACAGGAAATGTCATGTTTTACACTTTGGGGTACAGTATTGTGATGGGTGACATCTGCAGCCTCAAATTTCTCCAGGAAAGGCGTAAGGAGTTGGTCTTGGGGTACAGTGAAAACTGTGACTTTTCACGAAAGGGTGTGACCTCAGCAGCATGGCGAACTTTGATATCTCGCCATGAAGAAACAAATTAGTATAACTCCATGAAATCCAGTCTGATTAGTACCAGACTTTACAGGCATGATATCAGACCCGCCCTGAACAAATTGATGTGCCCATTGTCAGGAATATGAACAGCGCCACCTAGTGGGAACAGGAAATGTCATGTCTTACACTTTGTTGTACTGATTTTCACAGGTTCATTGTGGATACCTCAAAAGCGGTGAATGTCACCGTCAGTTCTTCATGATGCTGCAGTGCGAAAATTGTGACTTTATACTGAACGGTGCACCCTGGTGGCAACGCTGTTCACCATGAAAAATGAAGTGGTTTTTGAGGGGCTTGGAAAGTTTAAAAAGTCTTGAAATTTGGCCCACACCTCCAATGTGACGAAGGCTTTGTTGTTATGTGATCATTTTCATTGAATATCCCAAAATGGCTCCACAGCGCCCCCTACAAAATTTCAAAACCACAGCCCCAGCTCTGTGTTTTATGTATGAGTCTGAAACCTGGTAAGCTTATAGGAGATATCAAGATGTACAAAAAAGTCTCTTGGAGCAATATCCAAAATCCAACAGGAAGTCAGCCATTTTAAAATTAATGTGCAATTTTGGCAACATTTTCCCCTCTTTCCAGGCACCGTTCTTTGACGAACTCCTCCAAGGGATTTCATCAGATTGGACCGATCTGCAGTTTGTGGAATCTAAAGACCTTTGTGATGTTAAATTGCGAAGCTTTTTACGTCCAGGGAAACGGGGTGGTTATGGCGGCACGTGGAGTTTCAATCACTGGCCAAAAAGCAGTAATCTGCTGTCACTCAAAAACACAATGTCCAATCTCTCCCAAACGTCTCAGGTGTGATGAGACTCGAGCTTGGAAGTGTTTGTTATGCCATTTGTACATAATGGTTAGAGCGCCACCTAGTGGAACGACTAACTAATCATGAATGAATGAGTTGAAATGTTAGCTGATGGTTAAATGCATGAATTCCATCAATGTGACATCAGATCGGAGGTGCTGGTTGTAGGTGTTGGCAGTGGCTCGACGTGCCGGGGGTGCGAGGGCCCTCATAACGCTGCTTGCAGCTTTAATTAGGGCCCGAGCACCGACAGTGCGAAGGCCCTATTGTATCTGCTCCGTTTCTTATTATTAGGGCCCGAGCACCGAGAGTGCGAAGGCCCTATTGTATCTGCTCCGTTTCTTATTAGGGCCCGAGCACCGAGAGTGCGAAGGCCCTATTGTATCTGCTCCGTTTCTTATTATTATTATTATTAGGGCCCGAGCACTGATAGTGCGAAGGCCCTATTGTAATTGCTCTGTTTATTATTATTAGGGCCCGAGCACCGAGAGTGCGAAGGCCCTATTGTATCTGCTCCGTTTCTTATTATTATTATTATTATTCACCCCAAACAAGGGCCTTTTTGAGGGCCTAAACATGCTCAAAAACTCATGAAATTTTGCACACATGCCAGGTTTGGTGAAAAATTTTGTATTTTAATGGTTTTACATATGAGCACTGGGAAATGGCTCTACAGCGCCACCTATGTCTTGTTAAATACAGCCCTACGACCACATCGTTTGAGCTACATGTATGAAATTTGGCACACATGTGTATCATTCCAAGACGAACAAAAAAGTCTGGGGGCCCATTGACGCAAACCCAACAGGAAGTCCGCCATTTGGAAGAGAAGGTGACATTTTGGCTCTAATTTTGCCATTTCCATGCCTCGAACTTTAACGAACTCCTCCTTGGGATTTGGTCCTATAAGCTTCAAATTTGGACAGTGTCAACTACACCCTTGTGCCATGTTAAATTGCGGAGCTTTTGAGTTTTCACAATAGTATGAGGCCGTGGCGCCATGGCGAATTTTGATGACTCGCCATGAAAATCTTATTGCCTCTCATTCTGTCATACATGTTCCGATCTGGACCAAAGAGCACACATATGATAAGGCTCCACCCCTGAACATATTTCAACTGCCATATTTGACATCAAGAACAGCGCCACCTAGTGGGAACAGGAAATGTCATGTTTTACACTTTGGGGTACAGTATAGTGATGGGTGACATCTGCAGCCTCAAATTTCTCCAGGAAAGCCTTAAGGAGTTGGTCTTGGGTTACAGTGAAAACTGTGACTTTTCGCAAAAGGGTGTGACCCCAGCAGCGTGGCGAACTTTGATGTAACGCCATGAAGAAACAAATTAGTATAACTCAATGAAATCCAGTCTGATCAGTACCAGACTTTACAGGCATGATGTCAGACCCGCCCTGAACAGATTGATGTGCCCATTGTCGGAAATACGGACAGCGCCACCTAGTGGCAACAGGAAATGTCATGGCTTTAATTTTGTTGTACTGATTTTCACAGGTTCATCTTGGCCACCTCAAAAGCGGTGAATATCACCATCAGTCCCTTGTGATGCTTTAGTGCAAAAATTGTGAGTTTAAACTGAACGGCGCACCCTGGTGGCAACGCTGTTCAACATGAAAGATGAAGTGGCTTTTGAGGGTCTTGGCAAGTTTATAGAGGCTTGAAATTTGGCACACACCTCCAAATGGATGAAGGCTTTGTTGGCATGTGATCATTTTCATTAAATAGCGCGAAATTGCTCCACAGCGCCCCCTACAAAATTTCAAAACCACAGTCCCTGCTCTGTGTTCTATGTATGATTCTGAAACCTGGTAAGCTTATAGGAGATATCAAGATGTACAAAAAAGTCTCTTGGTGCAATATCCCAAATCCAACAGGAAGTCAGCCATTTTAAAATTAATGTGTAATTTTGGCAACATTTTCCCCTCTTTCCAGGCACCGTTCTTTGACGAACTCCTCCAAGGGATTTCATCATATTGAACCAATCTCCAGTGTGTGGAATCTAAAGACCTTTGTGATGTTAAATTGCGAAGCTTTTTACGTTCAGTGAAACGGGGTGGTTATGGTGGCACTTAGAGTTTGAATCACTCGCCAAAAAGCAGTAATCTGCTGTCACTCAAAAACACAATGTCCAATCTCTCCCAAAGCTCATAGGCGTGATGAGACTCGAGCTCGGAAATGTTTGTTATGCCATTTGTACATAATGGTTAGAGCGCCACCTAGTGGGACGACTATACTCATGGTTGAAGCAAATGAAATGTTAACTGGTGGTTAAATGCATGAATTCCATCAATGTGACATCAGATCGGACGTGCTGGTTTCAGGTGTTGGGCATGGCTCGACACGTCGGGTGTGCGAGGGCCCTCATAACGCTGCTTGCAGCTTTAATTATTATTATTATTATTATTTCGGCAAATGAATTGGCCGTTTGAGGGCCTAAACATGCTCGAAAACTCATGAAATTTTGCACACGCGTCAGGTCTGGTGAAAATTTACGTATTTTAATGTTCTCAGACATGGCCAGGGAAAATTAGCTCAGTAGCGCCACCTAGAAAAATGAAAAACGCGAGCCCCCGGTATGGGTATGACCTACATGTTTGAAAGTCGGTACACCTATATAATGTTCAGAGTCGAACAAAAAAGTCTATTATGGCAATGTCCTAAACCCAACAGGAAGTCCGCCATTTTGGATTGAAGGTGACATTTTGGCTCTGATTTTACCATTTCCATGCCTCGAACTTTGACGAACTCCTCCTTGGGGTTTGATTTCATAACCTTCATATTTGGTCAGTGCCAACTACACCCTTGTGCCATGTTAAATTGCGGAGCTTTTGAGTTTTCACAATACTATGAGGCCGTGGCGCCATGGCGAATTTCGATGACTCGCCATGAAAATCTTATTGCCTCTCATTTTGTCATACATGTTCTGATCTGGACCAAAGAGCACACATATGATAAGGCTCCACCCCTGAACATATTTCAACTGCCATATTTGACATCAAGGACAGCGCCACCTAGTGGGAACAGGAAATGTCATGTTTTACACTTTGGGGTACAGTATAGTGATGGGTGACACCTGCAGCCTCAAATTTCTCCAGGAAAGCCTTAAGGAGTTGGTCTTGGGTTACAGTGAAAACTGTGACTTTTCGCAAAAGGGTGTGACCCCAGCGGCATGGCGAACTTTGATGTCACGCCATGAAGAAACAAATTAGTCTAACTCAATGAAATCCAGTCTGATCAGTACCAGACTTTACAGGCATGATGTCAGACCCACCCTGAACAGATTGATGTGCCCATTGTCAGGAATATGAAGAGCGCCACCTAGTGGCAACAGGAAATGTTATGTCTTACACTTTGTTGTACTGATTTTCACAGGTTCATTGTGGCCACCTCAAAAGCGATGAATATCACCATCAGTCCTTCTTGATGCTGCAGTGCGAAAATTGTGACTTTAAACTGAACGGCGCACCCTGGTGGCAACGCTGTTCACCATGAAAAATGAAGTGGCTTTTAAGGGGCTTGGAAAGTTTATAGAGGCTTGAAATTTGGCGCACACCTCCAATGTACATAAGGCTTTGTTGTTATGTGATCATTTTCATTGAATAGCGCAAAATGGCTCCACAGCGCCCCCTACAAAATTTCAAAACAACAGCCCCTGCTCTGTGTTTCATCTATGAGTCTGAAACCTGGTAAGCTTATGGAAAATATCAAGATGTACAAAAAAGTCTCTTGGAGCAATATCCCAAATCCAACAGGAAGTCAGCCATTTTAAAATTAATGTGTAATTTTGGCGACATTTTCCCCTCTTTTCAGGCTTCATACTTTGACGAACTCCTCCAAGGGATTTCATCATATTGAACCATTCTCCAGTGTGTGGAATCTAAAGACCTTTGTGATGTTAAATTGCGAAGCTTTTTACGTTCAAGGAAACGGGGTGGTCATGGCGGCACGTGGAGTTTCAATCACTCGCCAAAAAGCAGTAATATGCTGTCACTCAAAGACACAAAGTCCAATCTCTCCCAAAGGTCACAGGCGTGATGAGACTCGAGCTCGGAAATGTTTGTTATGCCCTTTGTCTATAATGGTTAGAGAGCCACCTAGTGGGACGACTATACTCATGGTTGAACCAAATGAAATGTTAACTGGTGGTTAAATGCATGAATTCCATCAATGTGACATCAGATCGGACATGCTGGTTTCAGGTGTTGGGCATGGCTCGACACGCCGGGGGTGCGAGGGCCCTCATAACGCTGCTTGCAGCTTTAATTAGGGCCCGAGCACTGATAGTGCGAAGGCCCTATTGTAATTGCTCTGTTTATTATTATTATTATTATTATTATTATTATTATTATTATTATTATTTCGGCAAATGAATTGGCCGTTTGAGGGCCTAAACATGCTCGAAAACTCATGAAATTTTGCACACGCGTCAGGTCTGGTGAAAATTTACGTATTTTAATGTTCTCAGACATGGCCAGGGAAAATTAGCTCAGTAGCGCCACCTAGAAAAATGAAAAACGCGAGCCCCCGGTATGGGTATGACCTACATGTTTGAAAGTCGGTACACCTATATAATGTTCAGAGTCGAACAAAAAAGTCTATTATGGCAATGTCCTAAACCCAACAGGAAGTCCGCCATTTTGGATTGAAGGTGACATTTTGGCTCTGATTTTACCATTTCCATGCCTCGAACTTTGACGAACTCCTCCTTGGGGTTTGATTTCATAACCTTCATATTTGGTCAGTGCCAACTACACCCTTGTGCCATGTTAAATTGCGGAGCTTTTGAGTTTTCACAATACTATGAGGCCGTGGCGCCATGGCGAATTTCGATGACTCGCCATGAAAATCTTATTGCCTCTCATTTTGTCATACATGTTCCTATCTGGACCAAACTGCACACATATGATAAGGCTCCACCCCTGAACATATTTCAACTGCCATATTTGACATCAAGGACAGCGCCACCTAGTGGGAACAGGAAATGTCATGTTTTACACTTTGGGGTACAGTATAGTGATGGGTGACATCTGCAGCCTCAAATTTCTCCAGGAAAGCCTTAAGGAGTTGGTCTTGGGTTACAGTGAAAACTGTGAGTTTTCGCAAAAGGGTGTGACCCCAGCAGCATGGCGAACTTTGATGTCACGCCATGAAGAAACAAATTAGTATAACTCAATGAAATCCAGTCTGATCAGTACCAGACTTTACAGGCATGATGGCAGACCCGCCCTGAACAGATTGATGTGCCCATTGTCGGAAATACGGACAGCGCCACCTAATGGCAACAGGAAATGTCATGGCTTTAATTTTGTTGTACTGATTTTCACAGGTTCATCGTGGCCACCTCAAAAGCGGTGAATATCAACATCAGTCCCTCGTGATGCTTCAGTGCAAAAATTGTGACTTTAAACTGAACGGCGCACCCTGGTGGCAACGCGGTTCACCATGAAAGATGAAGTGGCTTTTGAGGGGCTTGGAAAGTTTATAGAGGCTTGAAATTTGGCACACACCTCCAAATGGATGAAGGCATTGTTGTTATGTAACCATTTTCCTTGAATAGCGCAAAATGGCTCCACAGCGCCCCCTACAATATTTCAAAACATCAGCCCCTGCTCTGTGTTTCATCTATGAGTCTGACACTTGGTAAGCTTGTGTAAGATATCAAGATGTACAAAAAAGTCTCTTGGAGCAATATCCCAAATCCAACAGGAAGTCAGCCATTTTAAAATTAATGTGTAATTTTGATGACATTTTCCCCCCTTTTCAGGCCTCATACTTTGACGAACTCCTCCAAGGGATTTCATCATATTGAAGCATTCTTCAGTGTGTAGAATCTAAAGACCTTTGTGATGTTAAATTGCGAAGCTTTTTCCGTTAAGGGAAACGGGGTGGTCATGGCGGCACGTAGAGTTTCAATCACTCGCAAAAAGCAGTAATCTGCTGTCACTAAAAAACACAATGTCCAATCTCTCCCAAAGGTCGCAGGTGTGATGAGACTCGAGCTTGGAAATGTTTGTTATGCTATTTGTCAATAATGGTTAGAGCGCCACCTAGTGGCATGACTATAATCCTGGTTGAATAAGATGAAATGTTAGCTGGTGATTAAAAGCATGAAATCCATCAATGTGACATCACATCGGACGTGCCGGTTTGAGGTGTTGGCAGTGGCTCGACGTGCCGGGGGTGCGAGGGCCCTCATAACGCTGCTTGCAGCTTTAATTATTATTATTATTATTATTATTCAGGCGAAACAAGGGCCTTTTTGAGGGCCTAAACATGCTCAAAAACTCATGAAATTTTGCACACATGCCAGGTCTGGTGAAAAATTTTGTATTTTAATGGTTTTATATATGAGCACTGGGAAATGGCTCTAGAGCGCCACCTATGCCTTGTTAAATGCAGCCCTACGACCACATCGTTTGAGCTACATGTATGAAATTTGGCACACATGTGTATCATGCCAAGACGAACAAAAAAGTCTGTGGGCCCATTGACGCAAACCCAACAGGAAGTCCGCCATTTGGAAGAGAAGGTGACATTTTGGCTCTAATTTTGCCATTTCCATGCCTCGAACTTTTGCGAACTCCTCCTTGGGGTTTGATTTCATAACCTTCATATTTGGTCAGTGTCAACTACACCCTTGTGCCATGTTAAATTGCGGAGCTTTTGAGTTTTCACAATACTATGAGGCCGTGGCGCCATGGCGAATTTCGATGACTCGCCATGAAAATCTTATTGCCTCTCATTCTGTCATACATTTTCCGATCTGGACCAAAGAGCACACATATGATAAGGCTCCACCCCTGAACATATTTCAAGTGCCATGTTTGACATAAGGGCCAGCGCCACCTAGTGGGAACAGGAAATGTCATGTTTTACACTTTGGGGTACAGTATTGTGATGGGTGACATCTGCAGCCTCATATTTCTCCAGGAAAGCCTTAAGGAGTTGGTCTTGGGGTACAGTGAAAACTGTGAGTTTTCACGAAAGGGTGTGACCCCAGCAGCATGGCGAACTTTGATGTCACGCCATGAAGAAACAAATTAGTATAACTCAATGAAATCCAGTCTGATCAGTACCAGACTTTACAGGCGTGATGTCAGACCCGCCCTGAACAGATTGATGTGCCCATTGTCGGGAATATGAAGAGCGCCACCTAGTGGGAACAGGAAATGTCATGGCTTACACTTTGTTGTACTGATTTTCACAGGTTCATCGTGGCCACCTCAAAAGCGGTGAATATCAACATCAGTCCCTCGTGATGTTTCAGTGCAAAAATTGTGACTTTAAACTGAACGGCGCACCCTGGTGGCAACGCTGTTCACCATGAAAGATGAAGTGGCTTTTGAGGGTCTTGGAAAGTTTATAGAGGCTTGAAATTTGGCGCACACCTCCATTGTGCTTAAGGCTTTGTTGTTATGTGATCATTTTCATTGAATAGCGCAAAATGGCTCCACAGCGCCCCCTACAAAATTTCAAAACATAAGCCCCAGCTCTGTGTTTTATGTATGAGTCTGAAACCTGGTAAGCTTATAGGAGATATCAAGATGTACAAAAAAGTCTCTTGGAGCAATATCCCAAATCTAACAGGAAGTCAGCCATTTTAAAATTAATGTGTAATTTTTGTGACATTTTCCCCTCTTTTCAGGCACCGTTCTTTGACGAACTCCTCCAAGGGATTTCATCATATTGAACCAATCTCCAGTGTGTGGAATCTAAAGACCTTTGTGATGTTAAATTGCGAAGGTTTTTACGTTGAGGGAAACGGGGTGGTCATGGCGGCACGTGGAGTTTCAGTCACTCGCCAAAAAGCAGTAATCTGCTGTCACTCAAAATCAAAATGTCCAATATGTCCCAAAGGTCGCAGGCGTGATGAGACTCGAGCTCGGAAATGTTTGTTATGCCATTTGTCAGTAATGGTTAGAGCGCCACCTAGTGGGACAACTATAATCATGATTGAATGAGATGAAATGTTAGCTGGTGGTTGAATGCATGAATTTCATCAATGTGACATCACATCGGAGGTGCTGGTTGTAGGTGTTGGGCGTAGCTCGACGCGATGGGGTGCGAGGGCCCTCATAACGCTGCTTGCAGCTTTAATTATTATTATTATTATTATTATTATTATTCAGGCGAAACAAGGGCCTTTTTGAGGGCCTATACATGCTCAAAAACTCATGAAATTTTGCACACATGCCAGGTCTGGTGAAAAATTTTGTATTTTAATGGTTTTACATATGAGCACTGGGAAATGGCTCTAGAGCGCCACCTATGCCTTGTTAAATGCAGCCCTACGACCACATCGTTTGAGCTACATGTATGAAATTTGGCACACATGTGTATCATGCCAAGACGAACAAAAAAGTCAGTGGGCCCATTGACGCAAACCCAACAGGAAGTCCGCCATTTGGAAGAGAAGGTGACATTTTGGCTCTAATTTTGCCATTTCCATGCCTCGAACTTTTGCGAACTCCTCCTTGGGGTTTCATTTCATAACCTTCATATTTGGTCAGTGTCAACTACACCCTTGTGCCATGTTAAATTGCGGAGCTTTTGAGTTTTCACAATACTATGAGGCCGTGGCGCCATGGCGAATTTCGATGACTCGCCATGAAAATCTTATTGCCTCTCATTTTGTCATACATTTTCTGACCTTGACCAAAGTGAACACATATGATAAGGCTCCACCCCTAAACATATTTCAACTGCCATATTTGACATCAAGGACAGCGCCACCTAGTGGGAACAGGAAATGTCATGTTTTACACTTTGGGGTACAGTATAGTGATGGGTGACATCTGCAGCCTCAAATTTCTCCAGAAAAGCCTTAAGGAGTTGGTCTTGGGTTACAGTGAAAACTGTGACTTTTCGCAAAAGGGTGTGACCCCAGCAGCATGGCGAACTTTGATGTCACGCCATGAAGAAACAAATTAGTATAACTCAATGAAATCCAGTCTGATCAGTACCAGACTTTACAGGCATGATGACAGACCCGCCCTGAACAGATTGATGTGCCCATTGTCGGGAATACGGACAGCGCCACCTAGTGGGAACAGGAAATGTCATGGCTTTAATTTTGTTGTACTGATTTTCACAGGTTCATCGTGGCCACCTCAAAAGCGGTGAATATCACCATCAGTCCCTTGTGATGCTTCAGTGCAAAAATTGTGACTTTAAACTGAACGCCGCACCCTGGTGGCAACGCGGTTCACCATGAAAGATGAAGTGGCTTTTGAGGGGCTTGGAAAGTTTAAAAAGTCTTGAAATTTGGCGCACACCTCCAATGTGGTTAAGGCTTTGTTGTTATGTGATCATTTTCATTGAATATCCCAAAATGGCTCCACAGCGCCCCCTACAAAATTTCAAAATCACAGCCCCAGCTCTGTGTTTTATGTATGAGTCTGAAACCTGGTAAGCTTATAGGAGATATCAAGATGTACAAAAAAGTCTCTTGGAGCAATATCCCAAATCCAACAGGAAGTCAGCCATTTTAAAATTAATGTGCAATTTTGGCAACATTTTCCCCTCTTTTCAGGCATCGTTCTTTGACGAACTCCTCCAAGGGATTTCATCAGATTGGACCGATCTGCAGTTTGTGGAATCTAAAGACCTTTGTGATGTTAAATTGCGAAGCTTTTTACGTCCAGGGAAACGGGGTGGTTATGGCGGCACGTGGAGTTTCAATCACTCGCCAAAAAGCAGTAATCTGCTGTCACTCAAAAACACAATGTCCAATCTCTCCCAAACGTCTCAGGTGTGATGAGACTCGAGCTTGGAAGTGTTTGTTATGCCATTTGTACATAATGGTTAGAGCGCCACCTAGTGGAACGACTAACTAATCATGAATGAATGAGTTGAAATGTTAGCTGGTGGTTAAATGCATGAATTCCATCAATGTGACATCAGATCGGACGTGCTGGTTTTAGGTGTTGGGCGTGGCTCGACGCGCCGGGGGTGCGAGGGCCCTCATAACGCTGCTTGCAGCTTTAATTAGGGCCCGAGCACTGATAGTGCGAAGGCCCTATTGTAATTGCTCTGTTTATTATTATTATTATTATTATTATTATTATTATTATTATTATTATTTCGGCAAATGAATTGGCCGTTTGAGGGCCTAAACATGCTCGAAAACTCATGAAATTTTGCACACGCGTCAGGTCTGGTGAAAATTTACGTATTTTAATGTTCTCAGACATGGCCAGGGAAAATTAGCTCAGTAGCGCCACCTAGAAAAATGAAAAACGCGAGCCCCCGGTATGGGTATGACCTACACGTTTGAAAGTCGGTACACCTATATAACGTTCAGAGTCGAACAAAAAAGTCTATTATGGCAATGTCCTAAACCCAACAGGAAGTCCGCCATTTTGGATTGAAGGTGACATTTTGGCTCTGATTTTACAGTTTCCATGCCTTGTACTTTAACGAACTCCTCCTTGGGATTTGGTCCTATAAACTTCAAATTTGGACAGTGTCAACTACACCCTTGTGCCATGTTAAATTGCGGAGCTTTTGAGTTTTCACAATACTATGAGGCTGTGGCGCCATGGCGAATTTCGATGACTCGCCATCAAAATCTTATTGCCTCTCATTTTGTCATACATTTTCTGACCTTGACCAAAGTGAACACATATGATAAGGCTCCACCCCTAAACATATTTCAACTGCCATATTTGACATCAAGGACAGCGCCACCTAGTGGGAACAGGAAATGTCATGTTTTACACTTTGGGGTACAGTATAGTGATGGGTGACATCTGCAGCCTCAAATTTCTCCAGGAAAGCCTTAAGGAGTTGGTCTTGGGTTACAGTGAAAACTGTGAGTTTTCGCAAAAGGGTGTGACCCCAGCAGCATGGCGAACTTTGATGTCACGCCGTGAAGAAACAAATTAGTATAACTCAATGAAATCCAGTCTGATCAGTACCAGACTTTACAGGCATGATGTCAGACCCACCCTGAACAGATTGATGTGTCCATTGTCGGAAATACGGACAGCGCCACCTAGTGGCAACAGGAAATGTCATGGCTTTAATTTTGTTGTACTGATTTTCACAGGTTCACCGTGGCCACCTCAAAAGCGGTGAATATCAACATCAGTCCCTCGTGATGCTTCAGTGCAAAAATTGTGACTTTAAACTGAACGGCGCACCCTGGTGGCAACGCGGTTCACCATGAAAGATGAAGTGGCTTTTGAGGGGCTTGGAAAGTTTATAGAGGCTTGAAATTTGGCACACACCTCCAAATGGATGTAGGCTTTGTTGTTATGTGATCATTTTCATTGAATAGCGCAAAATGGCTCCACAGCGCCCCCTACAAAATTTCAAAACAACAGCCCCTGCTCTGTGTTTCATCTATGAGTCTGAAACCTGGTAAGCTTATGGAAAATATCAAGATGTACAAAAAAGTCTCTTGGAGCAATATCCCAAATCCAACAGGAAGTCAGCCATTTTAAAATTAATGTGTAATTTTGGCGACATTTTCCCCTCTTTTCAGGCTTCATACTTTGACGAACTCCTCCAAGGGATTTCATCATATTGAACCATTCTCCAGTGTGTGGAATCTAAAGACCTTTGTGATGTTAAATTGCGAAGCTTTTTACGTTCAAGGAAACGGGGTGGTCATGGCGGCACGTGGAGTTTCAATCACTGGCCAAAAAGCAGTAATATGCTGTCACTCAAAGACACAAAGTCCAATCTCTCCCAAAGGTCGCAGGCGTGATGAGACTCGAGCTCGGAAATGTTTGTTATTCCCTTTGTCTATAATGGTTAGAGCGCCACCTAGTGGGACGACTATAATGATGACTGAATGAGATGAAATGTTAGCTGGTGGTTACATGCATGAATTCCATCAATGTGACATCAGATCGGACGTGCTGGTTGTAGGTGTTGGGCGTGGCTCGACACGCCGGGGGTGCGAGGGCCCTCATAACGCTGCTTGCAGCTTTAATTATTATTATTATTCAGGCAAAACAAGGGCCTTTTTGAGGGCCTAAACATGCTCAAAAACTCATGAAATTTTGCAGACATGCCAGGTCTGGTGAAAAATTTTGTATTTTAATGGTTTTACATATGAGCACTGGGAAATGGCTCTACAGCGCCACCTATGCCTTGTTAAATGCAGCCCTACGACCATATAATTTGAGCTACATGTATGAAATTTGGCACACATGTGTATCATGCCAAGACGAACAAAAAAGTCTGGGGGCCCATTGACGCAAACCCAACAGGAAGTCCGCCATTTGGAAGAGAAGGTGACATTTTGGCTCTAATTTTGCCATTTCCATGCCTCGAACTTTTGCGAACTCCTCCTTGGGATTTGGTTGTATAAGCTTCATCTTTGGTCAGTGTCAACTACACACCTGGGCTATGTTAAATTGCGGAGCTTTTGAGTTTTCACAATACTATGAGGCCGTGGCGCCATGGCGAATTTCGATGACTCGCCATGAAAATCTTATTGCCTCTCATTTTGTCATACATTTTCTGACCTTGACCAAAGTGAACACATATGATAAGGCTCCACCCCTGAACATATTTCAACTGCCATATTTGACACCAGGGACAGCGCCACCTAGTGGGAACAGGAAATGTCATGTTTTACACTTTGGGGTACAGTATAGTGATGGGTGACACCTGCAGCCTCAAATTTCTCCAGGAAAGCCTTAAGGAGTTGGTCTTGGGTTACAGTGAAAACTGTGACTTTTCGCAAAAGGGTGTGACCCCAGCAGCATGGCGAACTTTGATGTCACGCCATGAAGAAACAAATTAGTATAACTCAATGAAATCCAGTCTGTTCAGTACCAGACTTTACAGGCATGATGTCAGACCCGCCCTGAACAGATTGATGTGCCCATTGTCGGGAATACGTACAGCGCCACCTAGTGGCAACAGGAAATGTCATGGCTTTAATTTTGTTGTACTGATTTTCACAGGTTCATCGTGGCCACCTCAAAAGCGGTGAATATCAACATCAGTCCCTCGTGATGCTTCAGTGCAAAAATTGTGACTTTAAACTGAACGGCGCACCCTGGTGGCAACGCTGTTCAACATGAAAGATGAAGTGGCTTTTGAGGGGCTTGCAAGTTTATAGAGGCTTGAAATTTGGCACACACCTCCAAATGGATGAAGGCATTGTTGTTATGTAACCATTTTCCTTGAATAGCGCAAAATGGCTCCACAGCGCCCCCTACAATATTTCAAAACATCAGCCCCTGCTCTGTGTTTCATCTATGAGTCTGACACTTGGTAAGCTTGTGTAAGATATCAAGATGTACAAAAAAGTCTCTTGGAGCAATATCCCAAATCCAACAGGAAGTCAGCCATTTTAAAATTAATGTGTAATTTTGATGACATTTTCCCCCCTTTTCAGGCCTCATACTTTGACGAACTCCTCCAAGGGATTTCATCATATTGAAGCATTCTTCAGTGTGTGGAATCTAAAGACCTTTGTGATGTTAAATTGCGAAGCTTTTTACGTTCAAGGAAACGGGGTGGTCATGGCGGCACGTGGAGTTTCAATCACTCGCAAAAAGCAGTAATATGCTGTCACTAAAAAACACAATGTCCAATCTCTCCCAAAGGTCGCAGGTGTGATGAGACTCGAGCTTGGAAATGTTTGTTATGCTATTTGTCAATAATGGTTAGAGCGCCACCTAGTGGCATGACTATAATCCTGCTTGAATAAGATGAAATGTTAGCTGGTGATTAAAAGCATGAAATCCATCAATGTGACATCACATCGGACGTGCCGGTTTGAGGTGTTGGCAGTGGCTCGACGTGCCGGGGGTGCGAGGGCCCTCATAACGCTGCTTGCAGCTTTAATTAGGGCCCGAGCACCGAGAGTGCGAAGGCCCTATTGTATCTGCTCCGTTTCTTATTATTATTATTATTATTATTATTATTATTATTATTATTATTATTATTCACCCCAAACAAGGGCCTTTTTGAGGGCCTAAACATGCTCAAAAACTCATGAAATTTTGCACACATGCCAGGTCTGGTGAAAAATTTTGTATTTTAATGGTTTTACATATGAGCACTGGGAAATGGCTCTACAGCGCCACCTATGCCTTGTTAAATGCAGCCCTACGACCACATCGTTTGAGCTACATGTATGAAATTTGGCACACATGTGTATCATGCCAAGACGAACAAAAAAGTCTGTGGGCCCATTGACGCAAACCCAACAGGAAGTCCGCCATTTGGAAGAGAAGGTGACATTTTGGCTCTAATTTTGCCATTTCCATGCCTCGAACTTTTGCGAACTCCTCCTTGGGATTTGGTTGTATAAGCTTCATCTTTGGTCAGTGTCAACTACACACCTGGGCTATGTTAAATTGCGGAGCTTTTGAGTTTTCACAATACTATGAGGCCGTGGCGCCATGGCGAATTTCGATGACTCGCCATGAAAATCTTATTGCCTCTCATTTTGTCATACATTTTCTGACCTTGACCAAAGTGAACACATATGATAAGGCTCCACCCCTGAACATATTTCAACTGCCATATTTGACACCAGGGACAGCGCCACCTAGTGGGAACAGGAAATGTCATGTTTTACACTTTGGGGTACAGTATAGTGATGGGTGACACCTGCAGCCTCAAATTTCTCCAGGAAAGCCTTAAGGAGTTGGTCTTGGGTTACAGTGAAAACTGTGACTTTTCGCAAAAGGGTGTGACCCCAGCAGCATGGCGAACTTTGATGTCACGCCATGAAGAAACAAATTAGTATAACTCAATGAAATCCAGTCTGTTCAGTACCAGACTTTACAGGCATGATGTCAGACCCGCCCTGAACAGATTGATGTGCCCATTGTCGGGAATACGTACAGCGCCACCTAGTGGCAACAGGAAATGTCATGGCTTTAATTTTGTTGTACTGATTTTCACAGGTTCATCGTGGCCACCTCAAAAGCGGTGAATATCACCATCAGTCCCTCGTGATGCTTCAGTGCAAAAATTGTGACTTTAAACTGAACGGCGCACCCTGGTGGCAACGCGGTCCACCATGAAAGATGAAGTGGCTTTTGAGGGGCTTGGATAGTATATAGAGGCTTTAAATTTAGCACACCCCTCCATTGTGCTTAAGGCTTTGTTGTTATGTGATCATTTTCATTGAATAGCGCAAAATGGCTCCACAGCGCCCCCTACGAAATTTCAAAACATCAGCCCCAGCTCTGTGTTTTATGTATGAGTCTGAAACCTGGTAAGCTTATAGGAGATATCAAGATGTACAAAAAAGTCTCTTGGAGCAATATCCCAAATCTAACAGGAAGTCAGCCATTTTAAAATTAATGTGTAATTTTTGTGACATTTTCCCCTCTTTCCAGGCACCGTTCTTTGACGAACTCCTCCAAGGGATTTCATCATATTGAACCAATCTCCAGTGTGAGGAATCTAAAGACCTTTGTGATGTTAAATTGCGAAGCTTTTTACGTTCAGTGAAACGGGGTGGTTATGGTGGCACTTAGAGTTTGAATCACTCGCCAAAAAGCAGTAATCTGCTGTCACTCAAAAACACAATGTCCAATCTCTCCCAAAGCTCATAGGCGTGATGAGACTCGAGCTCGGAAATGTTTGTTATGCCATTTGTGCATAAGGGTTAGAGCGCCACCTAGTGGAACGACTAACAAATCATGAATGAATGAGTTGAAATGTTAGCTGGTGGTTAAATGCATGAATTCCATCAATGTGACATGAGATCGGAGGTGCTGGTTTTAGGTGTTGGGCGTGGCTCGACGCGCCGGGGGTGCGAGGGCCCTCATAACGCTGCTTGCAGCTTTAATTATTATTATTATTATTATTCAGGCGAAACAAGGGCCTTTTTGAGGGCCTAAACATGCTCAAAAACTCATGAAATTTTGCACACATGCCAGGTCTGGTGAAAAATTTTGTATTTTAATGGTTTTACATATGAGCACTGGGAAATGGCTCTAGAGCGCCACCTATGCCTTGTTAAATGCAGCCCTACGACCACATCGTTTCAGCTACATGTATGAAATTTGGCACACATGTGTATCATGCCAAGACGAACAAAAAAGTCAGTGGGCCCATTGACGCAAACCCAACAGGAAGTCCGCCATTTGGAAGAGAAGGTGACATTTTGGCTCTAATTTTGCCATTTCCATGCCTCGAACTTTTGCGAACTCCTCCTTGGGGTTTGATTTCATAACCTTCATATTTGGTCAGTGCCAACTACACCCTTGTGCCATGTTAAATTGCGGAGCTTTTGAGTTTTCACAATACCATGAGGCCGTGGCGCCACGGCGAATTTCGATGACTCGCCATGAAAATCTTATTGCCTCTCATTTTGTCATACATTTTCTGACCTTGACCAAAGTGAACACATATGATAAGGCTCCACCCCTGAACATATTTCAACTGCCATATTTGACATAAGGGACAGCGCCACCTAGTGGGAACAGGAAATGTCATGTTTTACACTTTGGGGTACAGTATTGTGATGGGTGACATCTGCAGCCTCAAATTTCTCCAGGAAAGGGGTAAGGAGTTGGTCTTGGGGTACAGTGAAAACTGTGACTTTTCACGAAAGGGTGTGACCTCAGCAGCATGGCGAACTTTGATATCTCGCCATGAAGAAAGAAATTAGTATAACTCCATGAAATCCAGTCTGATTAGTACCAGACTTTACAGGCATGATATCAGACCCGCCCTGAACAAATTGATGTGCCCATTGTCAGGAATATGAAGAGCGCCACCTAGTGGGAACAGGAAATGTCATGTCTTACACTTTGTTGTACTGATTTTCACAGGTTCATTGTGGATACCTCAAAAGCGGTGAATGTCACCGTCAGTCCTTCATGATGCTGCAGTGCGAAAATTGTGACTTTATACTGAACGGTGCACCCTGGTGGCAACGCTGTTCACCATGAAAAATGAAGTGGTTTTTGAGGGGCTTGGAAAGTTTAAAAAGTCTTGAAATTTGGCCCACACCTCCAATGCGCTTAAGGCTTTGTTGTTATGTGATCATTTTCATTGAATATCCCAAAATGGCTCCACAGCGCCCCCTACAAAATTTCAAAACATCAGCCCCAGCTCTGTGTTTTATCTATGAGTCTGAAACCTGGTAAGCTTATAGGAGATATCAAGATGTACAAAAAAGTCTCTTGGAGCAATATCCCAAATACAACAGGAAGTCAGCCATTTTAAAATTAATGTGCAATTTTGGCAACATTTTCCCCTCTTTCCAGGCACCGTTCTTTGACGAACTCCTCCAAGGGATTTCATCATATTGAACCAATCTCCAGTGTGTGGAATCTAAAGACCTTTGTGATGTTAAATTGCGAAGCTTTTTACGTTCAGGGAAACGGGGTTGTCATGGCGGCACGTGGAGTTTCAATCACTCGCCAAAAAGCAGTAATCTGCTGTCACTCAAAATCAAAATGTCCAAACTCTCCCAAAGGTCGCAGGCGTGATGAGACTCGAGCTAGGAAATGTTTGTTATGCCATTTGTCAGTAATGGTTAGAGCGCCACCTAGTGGGACGACTATAATGATGATTGAATGAGATGAAATGTTAGCTGGTGGTTAAATGCATGAATTCCATCAATGTGACATCAGATCGGAGGTGCTGGTTGTAGGTGTTGGGCGTGGCTCGACACGATGGGGTGCGAGGGCCCTCATAACGCTGCTTGCAGCTTTAATTATTATTATTATTATTATTATTATTATTTCGGCAAATGAATTGGCCGTTTGAGGGCCTAAACATGCTCGAAAACTCATGAAATTTTGCACACGCGTCAGGTCTGGTGAAAATTTACGTATTTTAATGTTCTCAGACATGGCCAGGGAAAATTAGCTCAGTAGCGCCACCTAGAAAAATGAAAAACGCGAGCCCCCGGTATGGGTATGACCTACACGTTTGAAAGTCGGTACACCTATATAATGTTCAGAGTCGAACAAAAAAGTCTATTATGGCAATGTCCTAAACCCAACAGGAAGTCCGCCATTTTGGATTGAAGGTGACATTTTGGCTCTGATTTTACCATTTCCATGCCTCGAACTTTGACGAACTCCTCCTTGGGGTTTGATTTCATAACCTTCATATTTGGTCAGTGCCAACTACACCCTTGTGCCATGTTAAATTGCGGAGCTTTTGAGTTTTCACAATACTATGAGGCCGTGGCGCCATGGCGAATTTCGATGACTCGCCATGAAAATCTTATTGCCTCTCATTTTGTCATACATGTTCCTATCTGGACCAAACAGCACACATATGATAAGGCTCCACCCCTGAACATATTTCAACTGCCATATTTGACATCAAGGACAGCGCCACCTAGTGGGAACAGGAAATGTCATGTTTTACACTTTGGGGTACAGTATAGTGATGGGTGACATCTGCAGCCTCAAATTTCTCCAGGAAAGCCTTAAGGAGTTGGTCTTGGGTTACAGTGAAAACTGTGACTTTTCGCAAAAGGGTGTGACCCCAGCAGCATGGCGAACTTTGATGTCACGCCATGAATAAACAAATTAGTATAACTCAATGAAATCCAGTCTGATCAGTACCAGACTTTACAGGCATGATGGCAGACCCGCCCTGAACAGATTGATGTGCCCATTGTCGGAAATACGGACAGCGCCACCTAATGGCAACAGGAAATGTCATGGCTTTAATTTTGTTGTACTGATTTTCACAGGTTCATCGTGGCCACCTCAAAAGCGGTGAATATCAACATCAGTCCCTCGTGATGCTTCAGTGCAAAAATTGTGACTTTAAACTGAACGGCGCACCCTGGTGGCAACGCGGTTCACCATGAAAGATGAAGTGGCTTTTGAGGGGCTTGGAAAGTTTATAGAGGCTTGAAATTTGGCACACACCTCCAAATGGATGAAGGCATTGTTGTTATGTAACCATTTTCCTTGAATAGCGCAAAATGGCTCCACAGCGCCCCCTACAATATTTCAAAACATCAGCCCCTGCTCTGTGTTTCATCTATGAGTCTGACACTTGGTAAGCTTGTGTAAGATATCAAGATGTACAAAAAAGTCTCTTGGAGCAATATCCCAAATCCAACAGGAAGTCAGCCATTTTAAAATTAATGTGTAATTTTGATGACATTTTCCCCCCTTTTCAGGCCTCATACTTTGACGAACTCCTCCAAGGGATTTCATCATATTGAAGCATTCTTCAGTGTGTAGAATCTAAAGACCTTTGTGATGTTAAATTGCGAAGCTTTTTCCGTTAAGGGAAACGGGGTGGTCATGGCGGCACGTAGAGTTTCAATCACTCGCAAAAAGCAGTAATCTGCTGTCACTAAAAAACACAATGTCCAATCTCTCCCAAAGGTCGCAGGTGTGATGAGACTCGAGCTTGGAAATGTTTGTTATGCTATTTGTCAATAATGGTTAGAGCGCCACCTAGTGGCATGACTATAATCCTGTTTGAATAAGATGAAATGTTAGCTGGTGATTAAAAGCATGAAATCCATCAATGTGACATCACATCGGACGTGCCGGTTTGAGGTGTTGGCAGTGGCTCGACGTGCCGGGGGTGCGAGGGCCCTCATAACGCTGCTTGCAGCTTTAATTAGGGCCCGAGCACCGAGAGTGCGAAGGCCCTATTGTATCTGCTCCGTTTCTTATTATTATTATTATTATTATTATTATTATTATTATTATTATTATTATTATTATTATTATTATTCACCCCAAACAAGGGCCTTTTTGAGGGCCTAAACATGCTCAAAAACTCATGAAATTTTGCACACATGCCAGGTCTGGTGAAAAATTTTGTATTTTAATGGTTTTACTTATGAGCACTGGGAAATGGCTCTAGAGCGCCACCTATGCCTTGTTAAATGCAGCCCTACGACCACATGGTTTGAGCTACATGTATGAAATTTGGCACACATGTGTATCATGCCAAGACGAACAAAAAAGTCAGTGGGCCCATTGACGCAAACCCAACAGGAAGTCCGCCATTTGGAAGAGAAGGTGACATTTTGGCTCTAATTTTGCCATTTCCATGCCTCGAACTTTAACGAACTCCTCCTTGGGATTTGGTCCTATAAACTTCAAATTTGGACAGTGTCAACTACACCCTTGTGCCATGTTAAATTGCGGAGCTTTTGAGTTTTCACAATACCATGAGGCCGTGGCGCCATGGCGAATTTCGATGACTCGCCATGAAAATCTTATTGCCTCTCATTTTGTCATACATTTTCTGACCTTGACCAAAGTGAACACATATGATAAGGCTCCACCCCTGAACATATTTCAACTGCCATATTTGACATCAAGGACAGCGCCACCTAGTGGGAACAGGAAATGTCATGTTTTACACTTTGGGGTACAGTATTGTGATGGGTGACATCTGCAGCCTCAAATTTCTCCAGGAAAGCCTTAAGGAGTTGGTCTTGGGTTACAGTGAAAACTGTGAGTTTTCGCAAAAGGGTGTGACCCCAGCAGCATGGCGAACTTTGATGTCACGCCATGAAGAAACAAATTAGTATAACTCAATGAAATCCAGTCTGTTCAGTACCAGACTTTACAGGCATGATGTCAGACCCGCCCTGAAAAGATTGATGTGCCCATTGTCGGAAATACGGACAGCGCCACCTAGTGGCAACAGGAAATGTCATGGCTTTAATTTTGTTGTACTGATTTTCACAGGTTCATCGTGGCCACCTCAAAAGCGGTGAATATCAACATCAGTCCCTCGTGATGCATCAGTGCAAAAATTGTGACTTTAAACTGAACGGCGCACCCTGGTGGCAACGCAGTCCACCATGAAAGATGAAGTGGCTTTTGAGGGGCTTGGAAAGTATATAGAGGCTTTAAATTTAGCACACACCCCCAAATGGAGGAAAGCTTTGTTGTCATGTGATCATTTTCATTGAATAGCGCGAAATTGCTCCACAGCGCCCCCTACAAAATTTCAAAACCACAGCCCCAGCTCTGTGTTTTATGTATGAGTCTGAAACCTGGTAAGCTTATAGGAGATATCAAGATGTACAAAAAAGTCTCTTGGAGCAATATCCCAAATCCAACAGGAAGTCAGCCATTTTAAAATTAATGTGCAATTTTGGCAACATTTTCCCCGCTTTTCAGGCACCGTTCTTTGACGAACTCCTCCAAGGGATTTCATCACATTGATGCGATCTCCTGTGTGTGGAATCTAAAGACCTTTGTGATGTTAAATTGCGAAGCTTTTTACATTCAGGGAAACGGGGTGGTCATGGCGGCACATAGAGTTTCAATCACTCGCCAAAAAGCAGTAATCTGCTGTCACTCAAAAACACAATGTCCAATCTCTCCCAAAGCTCATAGGCGTGATGAGACTCGAGCTCGGAAATGTTTGTTATGCCATTTGTGCATAATGGTTAGAGCGCCACCTAGTGGAACGACTAACTAATCATAAATGAATGAGTTGAAATGTTAGCTGGTGGTTAAATGCATGAATTCCATCAATGTGACATCAGATCGGAGGTGCTGGTTTTAGGTGTTGGGCGTGGCTCGACGCGCCGGGGGTGCGAGGGCCCTCATAACGCTGCTTGCAGCTTTAATTAGGGCCCGAGCACCGAGAGTGCGAAGGCCCTATTGTATCTGCTCCGTTTCTTATTATTATTATTATTATTATTATTATTATTATTATTATTATTATTCAGGCGAAACAAGGGCCTTTTTGAGGGCCTAAACATGCTCAAAAACTCATGAAATTTTGCACACATGCCAGGTCTGGTGAAAAATTTTGTATTTTAATGGTTTTATATATGAGCACTGGGAAATGGCTCTAGAGCGCCACCTATGCCTTGTTAAATGCAGCCCTACGACCACATCGTTTGAGCTACATGTATGAAATTTGGCACACATGTGTATCATGCCAAGACGAACAAAAAAGTCTGTGGGCCCATTGACGCAAACCCAACAGGAAGTCCGCCATTTGGAAGAGAAGGTGACATTTTGGCTCTAATTTTGCCATTTCCATGCCTCGAACTTTTGCGAACTCCTCCTTGGGGTTTGATTTCATAACCTTCATATTTGGTCAGTGTCAACTACACCCTTGTGCCATGTTAAATTGCGGAGCTTTTGAGTTTTCACAATACTATGAGGCCGTGGCGCCATGGCGAATTTCGATGACTCGCCATGAAAATCTTATTGCCTCTCATTCTGTCATACATTTTCCGATCTGGACCAAAGAGCACACATATGATAAGGCTCCACCCCTGAACATATTTCAAGTGCCATGTTTGACATAAGGGCCAGCGCCACCTAGTGGGAACAGGAAATGTCATGTTTTACACTTTGGGGTACAGTATTGTGATGGGTGACATCTGCAGCCTCATATTTCTCCAGGAAAGCCTTAAGGAGTTGGTCTTGGGGTACAGTGAAAACTGTGAGTTTTCACGAAAGGGTGTGACCCCAGCAGCATGGCGAACTTTGATGTCTCGCCATGAAGAAACAAATTAGTATAACTCAATGAAATCCAGTCTGATCAGTACCAGACTTTACAGGCGTGATGTCAGACCCGCCCTGAACAGATTGATGTGCCCATTGTCAGGAATATGAAGAGCGCCACCTAGTGGGAACAGGAAATGTCATGGCTTACACTTTGTTGTACTGATTTTCACAGGTTCATCGTGGCCACCTCAAAAGCGGTGAATATCAACATCAGTCCCTCGTGATGTTTCAGTGCAAAAATTGTGACTTTAAACTGAACGGCGCACCCTGGTGGCAACGCTGTTCACCATGAAAGATGAAGTGGCTTTTGAGGGTCTTGGAAAGTTTATAGAGGCTTGAAATTTGGCGCACACCTCCATTGTGCTTAAGGCTTTGTTGTTATGTGATCATTTTCATTGAATAGCGCAAAATGGCTCCACAGCGCCCCCTACAAAATTTCAAAACATAAGCCCCAGCTCTGTGTTTTATGTATGAGTCTGAAACCTGGTAAGCTTATAGGAGATATCAAGATGTACAAAAAAGTCTCTTGGAGCAATATCCCAAATCTAACAGGAAGTCAGCCATTTTAAAATTAATGTGTAATTTTTGTGACATTTTCCCCTCTTTTCAGGCACCGTTCTTTGACGAACTCCTCCAAGGGATTTCATCATATTGAACCAATCTCCAGTGTGTGGAATCTAAAGACCTTTGTGATGTTAAATTGCGAAGGTTTTTACGTTGAGGGAAACGGGGTGGTCATGGCGGCACGTGGAGTTTCAGTCACTCGCCAAAAAGCAGTAATCTGCTGTCACTCAAAATCAAAATGTCCAATATGTCCCAAAGGTCGCAGGCGTGATGAGACTCGAGCTCGGAAATGTTTGTTATGCCATTTGTCAGTAATGGTTAGAGCGCCACCTAGTGGGACAACTATAATCATGATTGAATGAGATGAAATGTTAGCTGGTGGTTGAATGCATGAATTTCATCAATGTGACATCACATCGGAGGTGCTGGTTGTAGGTGTTGGGCGTAGCTCGACGCGATGGGGTGCGAGGGCCCTCATAACGCTGCTTGCAGCTTTAATTATTATTATTATTATTCAGGCGAAACAAGGGCCTTTTTGAGGGCCTAAACATGCTCAAAAACTCATGAAATTTTGCACACATGCCAGGTCTGGTGAAAAATTTTGTATTTTAATGGTTTTACATATGAGCACTGGGAAATGGCTCTAGAGCGCCACCTATGCCTTGTTAAATGCAGCCCTACGACCACATCGTTTGAGCTACATGTATGAAATTTGGCACACATGTGTATCATGCCAAGACGAACAAAAAAGTCTGTGGGCCCATTGACGCAAACCCAACAGGAAGTCCGCCATTTGGAAGAGAAGGTGACATTTTGGCTCTAATTTTGCCATTTCCATGCCTCGAACTTTTGCGAACTCCTCCTTGGGGTTTCATTTCATAACCTTCAAATTTGGACAGTGTCAACTACACCCTTGTGCCATGTTAAATTGCGGAGCTTTTGAGTTTTCACAATACTATGAGGCCGTGGCGCCATGGCGAATTTCGATGACTCGCCATGAAAATCTTATTGCCTCTCATTTTGTCATACATGTTCCGATCTGGACCAAAGAGCACACATATGATAAGGCTCCACCCCTGAACATATTTCAACTGCCATATTTGACATCAAGGACAGCGCCACCTAGTGGGAACAGGAAATGTCATGTTTTACACTTTGGGGTACAGTATAGTGATGGGTGACATCTGCAGCCTCAAATTTCTCCAGGAAAGCCTTAAGGAGTTGGTCTTGGGTTACAGTGAAAACTGTGAGTTTTCGCGAAAGGGTGTGACCCCAGCAGCATGGCGAACTTTGATGTCACGCCATGAAGAAACAAATTAGTATAACTCAATGAAATCCAGTCTGATCAGTACCAGACTTTACAGGTATGATGTCAGACCCACCCTGAACAGATTGATGTGTCCATTGTCGGAAATACGGACAGCGCCACCTAGTGGCAACAGGAAATGTCATGGCTTTAATTTTGTTGTACTGATTTTCACAGGTTCATCGTGACCACCTCAAAAGCGGTGAATATCAACATCAGTCCCTCGTGATGCTTCAGTGCAAAAATTGTGACTTTAAACTGAACGGCGCACCCTGGTGGCAACGCGGTTCACCATGAAAGATGAAGTGGCTTTTGAGGGGCTTGGCAAGTTTATAGAGGCTTGAAATTTGGCACACACCTCCAAATGGATGTAGGCTTTGTTGTCATGTGATCATTTTCATTGAATAGCTCGAAATTGCTCCACAGCGCCCCCTACAAAATTTCAAAACAACAGCCCCTGCTCTGTGTTTCATCTATGAGTCTGAAACCTGGTAAGCTTATGGAAAATATCAAGATGTACAAAAAAGTCTCTTGGAGCAATATCCCAAATCCAACAGGAAGTCAGCCATTTTAAAATTAATGTGTAATTTTGGCGACATTTTCCCCTCTTTTCAGGCTTCATACTTTGACGAACTCCTCCAAGGGATTTCATCATATTGAACCATTCTCCAGGGTGTGGAATCTAAAGACCTTTGTGATGTTAAATTGCGAAGCTTTTTACGTTCAAGGAAACGGGGTGGTCATGGCGGCACTTAGAGTTTCAATCACTCGCAAAAAGCAGTAATCTGCTGTCACTAAAAAACACAATGTCCAATCTCTCCCAAAGGTCGCAGGTGTGATGAGACTCGAGCTTGGAAATGTTTGTTATGCTATTTGTCAATAATGGTTAGAGCGCCACCTAGTGGCATGACTATAATCCTGGTTGAATAAGATGAAATGTTAGCTGGTGATTAAAAGCATGAAATCCATCAATGTGACATCACATCGGACGTGCCGGTTTGAGGTGTTGGCAGTGGCTCGACGTGCCGGGGGTGCGAGGGCCCTCATAACGCTGCTTGCAGCTTTAATTAGGGCCCGAGCACTGACAGTGCGAAGGCCCTATTGTAATTGCTCTGTTTATTATTATTATTAGGGCCCGAGCACTGAGAGTGCGAAGGCCCTATTGTATCTGCTCCGTTTCTTATTATTATTAGGGCCCGAGCACCGAGAGTGCGAAGGCCCTATTGTATCTGCTCCGTTTCTTATTATTATTATTATTATTATTATTATTATTATTATTATTATTAGGGCCCGAGCACTGACAGTGCGAAGGCCCTATTGTAATTGCTCTGTTTATTATTATTATTATTATTATTTCGGCAAATGAATTGGCCGTTTGAGGGCCTAAACATGCTCGAAAACTCATGAAATTTTGCACACATGCCAGGTCTGGTGAAAAATTTTGTATTTTAATGGTTTTACATATGAGCACTGGGAAATGGCTCTACAGCGCCACCTATGCCTTGTTAAATGCAGCCCTACGACCACATCGTTTCAGCTACATGTATGAAATTTGGCACACATGTGTATCATGCCGAGTCGAACAAAAAAGTCTGTGGGCCCATTGATGCAAACCCAACAGGAAGTCCGCCATTTGGAAGAGAAGGTGACATTTTGGCTCTAATTTTGCCATTTCCATGCCTCGAACTTTTGCGAACTCCTCCTTGGGATTTGGTTGTATAAGCTTCATCTTTGGTCAGTGTCAACTACACACCTGGGCCATGTTAAATTGCGGAGCTTTTGAGTTTTCACAATACTATGAGGCCGTGGCGCCATGGCGAATTTCGATGACTCGCCATGAAAATCTTATTGCCTCTCATTTTGTCATACATTTTCTGACCTTGACCAAAGTGAACACATATGATAAGGCTCCACCCCTGAACATATTTCAACTGCCATATTTGACACCAGGGACAGCGCCACCTAGTGGGAACAGGAAATGTCATGTTTTACACTTTGGGGTACAGTATTGTGATGGGTGACACCTGCAGCCTCAAATTTCTCCAGGAAAGCCTTAAGGAGTTGGTCTTGGGTTACAGTGAAAACTGTGACTTTTCGCAAAAGGGTGTGACCCCAGCAGCATGGCGAACTTTAATGTCACGCCATGAAGAAACAAATTAGTATAACTCAATGAAATCCAGTCTGTTCAGTACCAGACTTTACAGGCATGATGTCAGACCTGCCCTGAACAGATTGATGTGCCCATTGTCGGGAATACGTACAGCGCCACCTAGTGGCAACAGGAAATGTCATGGCTTTAATTTTGTTGTACTGATTTTCACAGGTTCATCGTGGCCACCTCAAAAGCGGTGAATATCAACATCAGTCCCTCGTGATGCTTCAGTGCAAAAATTGTGACTTTAAACTGAACGGCGCACCCTGGTGGCAACGCGGTCCACCATGAAAGATGAAGTGGCTTTTGAGGGGCTTGGAAAGTATATAGAGGCTTTAAATTTAGCACACCCCTCCAAATGGATGAAGGCTTTGTTGTCATGTGATCATTTTTATTGAATAGCGCGAAATGGCTCCACAGCGCCCCCTACAAAATTTCAAAACCACAGCCCCAGCTCTGTGTTTTATGTATGAGTCTGAAACCTGGTAAGCTTATAGGAGATATCAAGATGTACAAAAAAGTCTCTTGGAGCAATATCCAAAATCCAACAGGAAGTCAGCCATTTTAAAATTAATGTGCAATTTTGGCGACATTTTCCCCTCTTTTCAGGCTTCATACTTTGACGAACTCCTCCAAGGGATTTCATCATATTGAACCATTCTCCAGTGTGTGGAATCTAAAGACCTTTGTGATGTTAAATTGCGAAGCTTTTTACGTTCAAGGAAACGGGGTGGTCATGGCGGCACGTGGAGTTTCAATCACTCGCCAAAAAGCAGTAATCTGCTGTCACTCAAAGACACAAAGTCCAATCTCTCCCAAAGGTCGCAGGCGTGATGAGACTCGAGCTCGGAAATGTTTGTTATGCCATTTGTGCATAAGGGTTAGAGCGCCACCTAGTGGAACGACTAACAAATCATGAATGAATGAGTTGAAATGTTAGCTGGTGGTTAAATGCATGAATTCCATCAATGTGACATCACATCGGATGTGCTGGTTTTAGGTGTTGGGCGTGGCTCGACACGCCGGGGGTGCGAGGGCCCTCATAACGCTGCTTGCAGCTTTAATTATTATTATTATTATTATTCACCCCAAACAAGGGCCTTTTTGAGGGCCTAAACATGCTCAAAAACTCATGAAATTTTGCACACATGCCAGGTTTGGTGAAAAATTTTGTATTTTAATGGTTTTACATATGAGCACTGGGAAATGGCTCTACAGCGCCACCTATGCCTTGTTAAATGCAGCCCTACGACCACATCGTTTGAGCTACATGTATGAAATTTGGCACACATGTGTATCATGCCAAGACGAACAAAAAAGTCTGTGGGCCCATTGACGCAAACCCAACAGGAAGTCCGCCATTTGGAAGAGAAGGTGACATTTTGGCTCTAATTTTGCCATTTCCATGCCTCGAACTTTAACGAACTCCTCCTTGGGATTTGGTCCTATAAACTTCAAATTTGGACAGTGTCAACTACACCCTTGTGCCATGTTAAATTGCGGAGCTTTTGAGTTTTCACAATACTATGAGGCCGTGGCGCCATGGCGAATTTCGATGACTCGCCATGAAAATCTTATTGCCTCTCATTTTGTCATACATTTTCTGACCTTGACCAAAGTGAACACATATGATAAGGCTCCACCCCTGAACATATTTCAACTGCCATATTTGACCTCAAGGACAGCGCCACCTAGTGGGAACAGGAAATGTTATGTTTTACACTTTGGGGTACAGTATAGTGATGGGTGACATCTGCAGCCTCAAATTTCTCCAGGAAAGCCTTAAGGAGTTGGTCTTGGGTTTCAGTGAAAACTGTGAGTTTTCGCGAAAGGGTGTGACCCCAGCAGCATGGCGAACTTTGATGTCACGCCATGAAGAAACAAATTAGTATAACTCAATGAAATCCAGTCTGATCAGTACCAGACTTTACAGGCATGATGTCAGACCCGCCCTGAACAGATTGATGTGCCCATTGTCGGAAATACGGACAGCGCCACCTAGTGGCAACAGGAAATGTCATGGCTTTAACTTTGTTGTACTGATTTTCACAGGTTGATCGTGGCCACCTCAAAAGCGGTGAATATCACCATCAGTCCCTCGTGATGCTTCAGTGCAAAAATTGTGACTTTAAACTGAACGGCGCACCCTGGTGGCAACGCGGTTCATCATGAAAGATGAAGTGGCTTTGAGGGGCTTGGAAAGTTTATAGAGGCTTTAAATTTAGCACACCCCTCCAAATGGACGAAGGCTTTGTTGTCATGTGATCATTTTCCTTGAATAGCGCAAAATGGCTCCACAGCGCCCCCTACAATATTTCAAAACATCAGCCCCTGCTCTGTGTTTCATCTATGAGTCTGACACTTGGTAAGCTTGTGTAAGATATCAAGATGTACAAAAAAGTCTCTTGGAGCAATATCCCAAATCCAACAGGAAGTCAGCCATTTTAAAATTAATGTGTAATTTTGATGACATTTTCCCCCCTTTTCAGGCCTCATACTTTGACGAACTCCTCCAAGGGATTTCATCATATTGAAGCATTCTTCAGTGTGTAGAATCTAAAGACCTTTGTGATGTTAAATTGCGAAGCTTTTTCCGTTCAGGGAAACGGGGTGGTCATGGCGGCACGTAGAGTTTCAATCACTCGCAAAAAGCAGTAATCTGCTGTCACTAAAAAACACAATGTCCAATCTCTCCCAAAGGTCGCAGGTGTGATGAGACTCGAGCTTGGGAATGTTTGTTATGCTATTTGTCAATAATGGTTAGAGCGCCACCTAGTGGCATGACTATAATCCTGGTTGAATAAGATGAAATGTTAGCTGGTGATTAAAAGCATGAAATCCATCAATGTGACATCACATCGGACGTGCCGGTTTGAGGTGTTGGCAGTGGCTCGACGTGCCGGGGGTGCGAGGGCCCTCATAACGCTGCTTGCAGCTTTAATTATTATTATTATTATTATTCACCCCAAACAAGGGCCTTTTTGAGGGCCTAAACATGCTCAAAAACTCATGAAATTTTGCACACATGCCAGGTCTGGTGAAAAATTTTGTATTTTAATGGTTTTACTTATGAGCACTGGGAAATGGCTCTAGAGCGCCACCTATGGCTTGTTAAATGCAGCCCTACGACCACATGGTTTGAGCTACATGTATGAAATTTGGCACACATGTGTATCATTCCAAGACGAACAAAAAAGTCTGTGGGCCCATTGACGCAAACCCAACAGGAAGTCCGCCATTTGGAAGAGAAGGTGACATTTTGGCTCTAATTTTGCCATTTCCATGCCTCGAACTTTAACGAACTCCTCCTTGGGATTTGGTCCTATAAACTTCAAATTTTGACAGTGTCAACTACACCCTTGTGCCATGTTAAATTGCGGAGCTTTTGAGTTTTCACAATACTATGAGGCCGTGGCGCCATGGCGAATTTCGATGACTCGCCAAGAAAATCTTATTGCCTCTCATTTTGTCATACATTTTCTGACCTTGACCAAAGAGCACACATATGATAAGGCTCCACCCCTGAACATATTTCAACTGCCATATTTGACATAAGGGCCAGCGCCACCTAGTGGGAACAGGAAATGTCATGTTTTACACTTTGGGGTACAGTATTGTGATGGGTGACATCTGCAGCCTCATATTTCTCCAGGAAAGCCTTAAGGAGTTGGTCTTGGGGTACAGTGAAAACTGTGAGTTTTCGCAAAAGGGTGTGACCCCAGCAGCATGGCGAACTTTGATGTCTCGCCATGAAGAAACAAATTAGTATAACTCAATGAAATCCAGTCTGATCAGTACCAGACTTTACAGGCGTGATGTCAGACCCGCCCTGAACAGATTGATGTGCCCATTGTCAGGAATATGAAGAGCGCCACCTAGTGGGAACAGGAAATGTCATGTCTTACACTTTGTTGTACTGATTTTCACAGGTTCATCGTGGCCACCTCAAAAGCGGTGAATATCAACATCAGTCGCTCGTGATGTTTCAGTGCAAAAATTGTGACTTTAAACTGAACGGCGCACCCTGGTGGCAACGCTGTTCACCATGAAAAATGAAGTGGCTTTTGAGGGTCTTGGCAAGTTTATAGAGGCTTGAAATTTGGCACACACCTCCAATGTGATGAAGGCTTTGTTGTCATGTGATCATTTTCATTGAATATCCCAAAATGGCTCCACAGCGCCCCCTACAAAATTTCAAAACCACAGCCCCAGCTCTGTGTTTTATGTATGAATCTGAAACCTGGTAGGCTTATAGGAGATATCAAGATGTACAAAAAAGTCTCTTGGAGCAATATCCCAAATCCAACAGGAAGTCAGCCATTTTAAAATTAATGTGCAATTTTGGCAACATTTTCCCCTCTTTTCAGGCACCGTGCTTTGACGTACTCCTCCAAGGGATTTCATCAGATTGATGCAATCTCCTGTGTGTGGAATCTAAAGACCTTTGTGATGTTAAATTGCGAAGCTTTTTACATTCAGGGAAACGGGGTGGTCATGGCGGCACGTAGAGTGTCAGTCACTCGCCAAAAAGCACTAATCTGCTGTCACTCAAAAACACAATGTCCAATGTCTCCCAAAGCTCATAGGCGTGATGAGACTCGAGCTCGGAAATGTTTGTTATGTCATTTGTACATAATGGTTAGAGCGCCACCTAGTGGAATGACTAACTAATCACGAATGAATGAGTTGAAATGTTAGCTGGTGGTTAAATGCATGAATTCCATCAATGTGACATGAGATCGGACGTGCTGGTTTTAGGTGTTGGGCGTGGCTCGACGCGCCGGGGGTGCGAGGGCCCTCATAACGCTGCTTGCAGCTTTAATTAGGGCCCGAGCACTGATAGTGCGAAGGCCCTATTGTAATTGCTCTGTTTATTATTATTATTATTATTATTATTATTATTATTATTAGGGCCCGAGCACTGACAGTGCGAAGGCCCTATTGTAATTGCTCTGTTTATTATTATTATTATTATTATTATTATTATTAGGGCCCGAGCACTGACAGTGCGAAGGCCCTATTGTAATTGCTCTGTTTATTATTATTATTATTATTATTATTATTTCGGCAAATGAATTGGCCGTTTGAGGGCCTAAACATGCTCGAAAACTCATGAAATTTTGCACACGCGTCAGGTCTGGTGAAAATTTACGTATTTTAATGTTCTCAGACATGGCCAGGGAAAATTAGCTCAGTAGCGCCACCTAGAAAAATGAAAAACGCGAGCCCCCGGTATGGGTATGACCTACATGTTTGAAAGTCGGTACACCTATATAATGTTCAGAGTCGAACAAAAAAGTCTATTATGGCAATGTCCTAAACCCAACAGGAAGTCCGCCATTTTGGATTGAAGGTGACATTTTGGCTCTGATTTTACCATTTCCATGCCTCGAACTTTGACGAACTCCTCCTTGGGGTTTGATTTCATAACCTTCATATTTGGTCAGTGCCAACTACACCCTTATGCCATGTTAAATTGCGGAGCTTTTGAGTTTTCACAATACTATGAGGCCGTGGCGCCATGGCGAATTTCGATGACTCGCCATGAAAATCTTATTGCCTCTCATTCTGTCATAGATTTTCTGACCTTGACCAAAGTGAACACATATGATAAGGCTCCATCCCTGAACATATTTCAACTGCCATATTTTACATCAGGGACAGCGCCACCTAGTGGGAACAGGAAATGTCATGTTTTACACTTTGGGGTACAGTATTGTGATGGGTGACATCTGCAGCCTCAAATTTCTCCAGGAAAGCCTTAAGGAGTTGGTCTTGGGTTACAGTGAAAACTGTGAGTTTTCGCGAAAGGGTGTGACCCCAGCAGCATGGCGAACTTTGATGTCACGCCATGAAGAAACAAATTAGTATAACTCAATGAAATCCAGTCTGATCAGTACCAGACTTTACAGGCATGATGTCAGACCCGCCCTGAACAGATTGATGTGCCCATTGTCGGGAATACGGACAGCGCCACCTAGTGGCAACAGGAAATGTCATGGCTTTAATTTTGTTGTACTGATTTTCACAGGTTCATCGTGGCCACCTCAAAAGCGGAGAATATCACCATCAGTCCCTCATGATGCTTCAGTGCAAAAATTGTGACTTGAAACTGAACGCCGCACCCTGGTGGCAACGCGGTCCACCATGAAAGATGAAGTGGCTTTTAAGGGGCTTGGAAAGTTTATAGAGGCTTGAAATTTGGCACACACCTCCAATGTGATGAAGGCTTTGTTGTTATGTGATCATTTTCATTGAATAGCGCGAAATGGCTCCACAGCGCCCCCTACAATATTTCAAAATATCAGCCCCTGCTCTGTGTTTTATGTATGATTCTGAAACCTGGTAAGCTTATAGGAGATATCAAGATGTACAAAAAAGTCTCTTGGAGCAATATCCCAAATCCAACAGGAAGTCAGCCATTTTAAAATGAATGTGCAATTTTGGCAACATTTTCCCCTCTTTTCAGGCACCGTTCTTTGACGTACTCCTCCAAGGGATTTCATCATATTGAACCAATCTCCAGTGTGTGGAATCTAAAGACCTTTGTGATGTTAAATTGCGAAGCTTTTTACGTTCAGTGAAACGGGGTGGTTATGGTGGCACTTAGAGTTTGAATCACTCGCCAAAAAGCAGTAATCTGCTGTCACTCAAAAACACAATGTCCAATCTCTCCCAAACGTCTCAGGTGTGATGAGACTCGAGCTCGGAAGTGTTTGTTATGCCATTTGTACATAATGGTTAGAGCGCCACCTAGTGGAACGACTAACTAATCATGAATGAATGAGTTGAAATGTTAGCTGGTGGTTAAATGCATGAATTCCATCAATGTGACATCAGATCGGAGGTGCTGGTTTTAGGTGTTGGGCGTGGCTCGACGCGCCGGGGGTGCGAGGGCCCTCGTAACGCTGCTTGCAGCTTTAATTAGGGCCCGAGCACTGACAGTGCGAAGGCCCTATTGTAATTGCTCTGTTTATTATTATTATTATTATTATTATTATTTCGGCAAATGAATTGGCCGTTTGAGGGCCTAAACATGCTCGAAAACTCATGAAATTTTGCACACGCGTCAGGTCTGGTGAAAATTTACGTATTTTAATGTTGTCAGACATGGCCAGGGAAAATTAGCTCAGTAGCGCCACCTAGAAAATTGAAAAACGCGAGCCCCCGGTATGGGTATGGCCTACAAGTTTGAAAGTCGGTACACCGTTATAACGTTCAGAGTCGAATAAAAAAGTCTATTATGGCAATGTCCTAAACCCAACAGGAAGTCCGCCATTTTGGATTGAAGGTGACATTTTGGCTCTGATTTTACCGTTTCCATGCCTTGTACTTTAACGAACTCCTCCTTGGGATTTGGTCCTATAAACTTCAAATTTGGACAGTGTCAACTACACCCTTGTGCCATGTTAAATTGCGGAGCTTTTGAGTTTTCACAATACTATGAGGCCGTGGCGCCATGGCGAATTTCGATGACTCGCCATGAAAATCTTATTGCCTCTCATTTTGTCATACATTTTCTGACCTTGACCAAAGTGAACACATATGATAAGGCTCCACCCCTGAACATATTTCAACTGCCATATTTGACACCAGGGACAGCGCCACCTAGTGGGAACAGGAAATGTCATGTTTTACACTTTGGGGTACAGTATAGTGATGGGTGACACCTGCAGCCTCAAATTTCTCCAGGAAAGCCTTAAGGAGTTGGTCTTGGGTTACAGTGAAAACTGTGACTTTTCGCAAAAGGGTGTGACCCCAGCAGCATGGCGAACTTTGATGTCACGCCATGAAGAAACAAATTAGTATAACTCAATGAAATCCAGTCTGTTCAGTACCAGACTTTACAGGCATGATGTCAGACCCGCCCTGAACAGATTGATGTGCCCATTGTCGGGAATACGTACAGCGCCACCTAGTGGCAACAGGAAATGTCATGGCTTTAATTTTGTTGTACTGATTTTCACAGGTTCATCGTGGCCACCTCAAAAGCGGTGAATATCAACATCAGTCCCTCGTGATGCTTCAGTGCAAAAATTGTGACTTTAAACTGAACGGCGCACCCTGGTGGCAACGCTGTTCAACATGAAAGATGAAGTGGCTTTTGAGGGGCTTGCAAGTTTATAGAGGCTTGAAATTTGGCACACACCTCCAAATGGATGAAGGCTTTGTTGTCATGTGATCATTTTCATTGAATAGCGCGAAATTGCTCCACAGCGCCCCCTACAAAATTTCAAAACAACAGCCCCTGCTCTGTGTTTCATCTATGAGTCTGAAACCTGGTAAGCTTATGGAAAATATCAAGATGTACAAAAAAGTCTCTTGGAGCAATATCCCAAATCCAACAGGAAGTCAGCCATTTTAAAATTAATGTGCAATTTTGGCGACATTTTCCCCTCTTTTCAGGCTTCATACTTTGACGAACTCCTCCAAGGGATTTCATCATATTGAACCATTCTCCAGTGTGTGGAATCTAAAGACCTTTGTGATGTTAAATTGCGAAGCTTTTTACGTTCAAGGAAACGGGGTGGTCATGGCGGCACGTGGAGTTTCAATCACTGGCCAAAAAGCAGTAATATGCTGTCACTCAAAGACACAAAGTCCAATCTCTCCCAAAGGTCGCAGGCGTGATGAGACTCGAGCTCGGAAATGTTTGTTATGCCCTTTGTCTATAATGGTTAGAGCGCCACCTAGTGGGACGACTATACTCATGGTTGAACCAAATGAAATGTTAGCTGGTGGTTAAATGCATGAATTCCATCAATGTGACATCACATCGGACGTGCTGGTTTTAGGTGTTGGGCGTGGCTCGACACGCCAGGGTGCGAGGGCCCTCATAACGCTGCTTGCAGCTTTAATTATTATTATTATTATTATTCCGGCAAATGAATTGGCCTTTTGAGGGCCTAAACATGCTCGAAAACTCATGAAATTTTGCACACGCGTCAGGTCTGGTGAAAATTTACGTATTTTAATGTTCTCAGACATGGCCAGGGAAAATTAGCTCAGTAGCGCCACCTAGAAAAATGAAAAATGCGAGCCCCCGGTATGGGTAAGACCTACATATTTGAAAGTCGGTACACCTATATAACGTTGACAGTCGAACAAAAAAGTCTATTATGGCAATGTCCTAAACCCAACAGGAAGTCCGCCATTTTGGATTGAAGGTGACATTTTGGGTCTGATTTTACCGTTTCCATGCCTTGTACTTTAACGAACTCCTCCTTGGGATTTGGTCCTATAAACTTCAAATTTGGACAGTGTCAACTACACCCTTGTGCCATGTTAAATTGCGGAGCTTTTGAGTTTTCACAATAGTATGAGGCCGTGGCGCCATGGCGAATTTTGATGACTCGCCATGAAAATCTTATTGCCTCTCATTCTGTCATACATGTTCCGATCTGGACCAAAGAGCACACATATGATAAGGCTCCACCCCTGAACATATTTCAACTGCCATATTTGACATCAAGGACAGCGCCACCTAGTGGCAACAGGAAATGTCATGGCTTTGATTTTGTTGTACTGATTTTCACAGGTTCATCGTGGCCACCTCAAAAGCGGTGAATATCACCATCAGTCCCTCGTGATGCTTCAGTGCAAAAATTGTGACTTTAAACTGAACGGCGCACCCTGGTGGCAACGCGGTTCATCATGAAAGATGAAGTGGCTTTTGAGGGGCTTGGAAAGTTTATAGAGGCTTGAAATTTGGCACACACCTCCAAATGTATGAAGGCATTGTTGTTACGTAACCATTTTCCTTGAATAGCGCAAAATGGCTCCACAGCGCCCCCTACAATATTTCAAAACATCAGCCCCTGCTCTGTGTTTCATCTATGAGTCTGACACTTGGTAAGCTTGTGTAAGATATCAAGATGTACAAAAAAGTCTCTTGGAGCAATATCCCAAATCCAACAGGAAGTCAGCCATTTTAAAATTAATGTGTAATTTTGATGACATTTTCCCCCCTTTTCAGGCTTCATACTTTGACGAACTCCTCCAAGGGATTTCATCATATTGAACCATTCTCCAGTGTGTGGAATCTAAAGACCTTTGTGATGTTAAATTGCGAAGCTTTTTACGTTCAAGGAAACGGGGTGGTCATGGCGGCACGTGGAGTTTCAATCACTGGCCAAAAAGCAGTAATATGCTGTCACTCAAAGACACAAAGTCCAATCTCTCCCAAAGGTCGCAGGCGTGATGAGACTCGAGCTCGGAAATGTTTGTTATTCCCTTTGTCTATAATGGTTAGAGCGCCACCTAGTGGGACGACTATAATGATGACTGAATGAGATGAAATGTTAGCTGGTGGTTAAATGCATGAATTCCATCAATGTGACATCAGATCGGACGTGCTGGTTTCAGGTGTTGGGCGTGGCTCGACACGCCGGGGGTGCGAGGGCCCTCATAACGCTGCTTGCAGCTTTAATTAGGGCCCGAGCACTGAGAGTGCGAAGGCCCTATTGTATCTGCTCCGTTTCTTATTAGGGCCCGAGCACCGAGAGTGCGAAGGCCCTATTGTATCTGCTCCGTTTCTTATTATTATTATTATTATTATTATTATTATTATTATTATTATTATTAGGGCCCGAGCACCGAGAGTGCGAAGGCCCTATTGTATCTGCTCCGTTTCTTATTATTATTATTATTATTATTATTATTATTATTATTATTCAGGCGAAACAAGGGCCTTTTTGAGGGCCTAAACATGCTCAAAAACTCATGAAATTTTGCACACATGCCAGGTCTGGTGAAAAATTTTGTATTTTAATGGTTTTACATATGAGCACTGGGAAATGGCTCTAGAGCGCCACCTATGCCTTGTTAAATGCAGCCCTACGACCACATCGTTTGAGCTACATGTATGAAATTTGGCACACATGTGTATCATGCCAAGACGAACAAAAAAGTTAGTGGGCCCATTGACGCAAACCCAACAGGAAGTCCGCCATTTGGAAGAGAAGGTGACATTTTGGCTCTAATTTTGCCATTTCCATGCCTCGAACTTTTGCGAACTCCTCCTTGGGGTTTCATTTCATAACCTTCATATTTGGTCAGTGTCAACTACACCCTTGTGCCATGTTAAATTGCGGAGCTTTTGAGTTTTCACAATACTATGAGGCCGTGGCGCCATGGCGAATTTCGATGACTCGCCATGAAAATCTTATTGCCTCTCATTCTGTCATACATGTTCCGATCTGGACCAAAGAGCACACATATGATAAGGCTCCACCCCTGAACATATTTCAACTGCCATATTTGACATCAAGGACAGCGCCACCTAGTGGGAACAGGAAATGTCATGTTTTACACTTTGGGGTACAGTATAGTGATGGGTGACATCTGCAGCCTCAAATTTCTCCAGGAAAGCCTTAAGGAGTTGGTCTTGGGTTACAGTGAAAACTGTGACTTTTCGCCAAAGGGTGTGACCCCAGTGGCGTGGCGAACTTTGATGTCACGCCATGAAGAAACAAATTAGTATAACTCAATGAAATCCAGTCTGATCAGTACCAGACTTTACAGGCATGATGTCAGACCCGCCCTGAACAGATTGATGTGCCCATTGTCGGAAATACGGACAGCGCCACCTAGTGGCAACAGGAAATGTCATGGCTTTAATTTTGTTGTACTGATTTTCACAGGTTCATCGTGGCCACCTCAAAAGCGGTGAATATCACCATCAGTCCCTCATGATGCTTCAGTGCAGAAATTGTGACTTTAAACTGAACGGCGCACCCTGGTGGCAACGCGGTCCACCATGAAAGATGAAGTGGCTTTTGAGGGGCTTGGAAAGTTTATAGAGGCTTGAAATTTGGCCCACGCCTCCAATGTGATGAAGACTTTGTTGTCATGTCATCACTTTCATTGAATAGCGCAAAATGGCTCCACAGCGCCCCCTACAATATTTCAAAATATCAGCCCCTGCTCTGTGGTTTATGTATGAATCTGAAACCTGGTAGGCTTATAGGAGATATCAAGATGTACAAAAAAGTCTCTTGGAGCAATATCCCAAATCCAACAGGAAGTCAGCCATTTTAAAATTAATGTGCAATTTTGGCAACATTTTCCCCTCTTTTCAGGCTTCATACTTTGACGAACTCCTCCAAGGGATTTCATCATATTGAACCATTCTCCAGTGTGTGGAATCTAAAGACCTTTGTGATGTTAAATTGCGAAGCTTTTTACGTCCAGGGAAACGGGGTGGTTATGGCGGCACTTAGAGTTTGAATCACTCGCCAAAAAGCAGTAATCTGCTGTCACTCAAAAACACAAAGTCCAATCTCTCCCAAACGTCTCAGGTGTGATTAGACTCGAGCTCGGAAGTGTTTGTTATGCCATTTGTACATAATGGTTAGAGCGCCACCTAGTGGAACGACTAACTAATCATGAATGAATGAGTTGAAATGTTAGCTGGTGGTTAAATGCATGAATTCCATCAATGTGACATCAGATCGGACGTGCTGGTTTTAGGTGTTGGGCGTGGCTCGACGCGCCGGGGGTGCGAGGGCCCTCATAACGCTGCTTGCAGCTTTAATTATTATTATTATTATTATTATTCAGGCGAAACAAGGGCCTTTTTGAGGGCCTAAACATGCTCAAAAACTCATGAAATTTTGCACACATGCCAGGTCTGGTGAAAAATTTTGTATTTTAATGGTTTTACATATGAGCACTGGGAAATGGCTCTACAGCGCCACCTATGCCTTGTTAAATGCAGCCCTACGACCACATCGTTTGAGCTACATGTATGACATTTGGCACACATGTGTATCATGCCAAGACGAACAAAAAAGTCTGTGGGCCCATTGACGCAAACCCAACAGGAAGTCCGCCATTTGGAAGAGAAGGTGACATTTTGGCTCTAATTTTGCCATTTCCATGCCTCGAACTTTTGCGAACTCCTCCTTGGGGTTTGATTTCATAACCTTCATATTTGGTCAGTGTCAACTACACCCTTGTGCCATGTTAAATTGCGGAGCTTTTGAGTTTTCACAATACTATGAGGCCGTGGCGCCATGGCGAATTTCGATGACTCGCCATGAAAATCTTATTGCCTCTCATTTTGTCATACATTTTCTGACCTTGACCAAAGTGAACACATATGATAAGGCTCCACCCCTGAACATATTTCAACTGCCATATTTGACATCAAGGACAGCGCCACCTAGTGGGAACAGGAAATGTTATGTTTTACACTTTGGGGTACAGTATAGTGATGGGTGACATCTGCAGCCTCAAATTTCTCCAGGAAAGCCTTAAGGAGTTGGTCTTGGGTTACAGTGAAAACTGTGAGTTTTCGCGAAAGGGTGTGACCCCAGCAGCATGGCGAACTTTGATGTCACGCCATGAAGAAACAAATTAGTATAACTCAATGAAATCCAGTCTGATCAGTACCAGACTTTACAGGCATGATGTCAGACCCGCCCTGAACAGATTGATGTGCCCATTGTCAGGAATATGAAGAGCGCCACCTAGTGGGAACAGGAAATGTCATGTCTTACACTTTGTTGTACTGATTTTCACAGGTTCATTGTGGACACCTCAAAAGCGGTGAATATCACCGTCAGTCCTTCATGATGCTGCAGTGCGAATATTGTGACTTTATACTGAACGGCGCACCCTGGTGGCAACGCTGTTCACCATGAAAAATGAAGTGGCCTTTGAGGGGCTTGGAAAGTTTAAAAAGTCTTGAAATTTGGCGCACACCTCCAATGTGCTTAAGGCTTTGTTGTTATGTGATCATTTTCATTGAATAGCGCAAAATGGCTCCACAGCGCCCCCTACGAAATTTCAAAACATCAGCCCCAGCTCTGTGTTTTATGTATGAGTCTTAAACCTGGTAAGCTTATAGGAGATATCAAGATGTACAAAAAAGTCTCTTGGAGCAATATCCCAAATCCAACAGGAAGTCAGCCATTTTAAAATTAATGTGTAATTTTTGTGACATTTTCCCCTCTTTCCAGGCACCGTTCTTTGACGTACTCCTCCAAGGGATTTCATCATATTGAACCAATCTCCAGTGTGTGGAATCTAAAGACCTTTGTGATGTTAAATTGCGAAGCTTTTTACGTTCAGGGAAACGGGGTTGTCATGGTGGCACGTGGAGTTTCAATCACTCGCCAAAAAGCAGTAATCTGCTGTCACTCAAAATCTAAATGTCCAAATTCTCCCAAAGGTCGCAGGCGTGATGAGACTCGAGCTTGGAAATGTTTGTTATGCCATTTGTCAGTAATGGTTAGAGCGCCACCTAGTGGGACGACTATAATGATGATTGAATGAGATGAAATGTTAGCTGGTGGTTAAATGCATGAATTCCATCAATGTGACATCACATCGGACGTGCTGGTTGTAGGTGTTGGGCGTGGCTCGACGCGATGGGGTGCGAGGGCCCTCATAACGCTGCTTGCAGCTTTAATTATTATTATTATTAGGGCCCGAGCACTGACTGTGCGAAGGCCCTATTGTATCTGCTCTGTTTCTTATTATTATTATTATTATTCAGGCAAAACAAGGGCCTTTTTGAGGGCCTAAACATGCTCAAAAACTCATGAAATTTTGCACACATGCCAGGTCTGGTGAAAAATTTTGTATTTTAATGGTTTTACATATGAGCACTGGGAAATGGCTCTACAGCGCCACCTATGCCTTGTTAAATGCAGCCCTACGACCACATCGTTTGAGCTACATGTATGAAATTTGGCACACATGTGTATCATGCCAAGACGAACAAAAAAGTCTGGGGGCCCATTGACGCAAACCCAACAGGAAGTCCGCCATTTGGAAGAGAAGGTGACATTTTGGCTCTAATTTTGCCATTTCCATGCCTCGAACTTTTGCGAACTCCTCCTTGGGGTTTGATTTCATAACCTTCATATTTGGTCAGTGTCAACTACACCCTTGTGCCATGTTAAATTGCGGAGCTTTTGAGTTTTCACAATACTATGAGGCCGTGGCGCCATGGCGAATTTTGATGACTCGCCATGAAAATCTTATTGCCTCTCATTCTGTCATACATGTTCCGATCTGGACCAAAGAGCACACATATGATAAGGCTCCACCCCTGAACATATTTCAACTGCCATATTTGACATCAAGGACAGCGCCACCTAGTGGGAACAGGAAATGTCATGTTTTACACTTTGGGGTACAGTATAGTGATGGGTGACATCTGCAGCCTCAAATTTCTCCAGGAGTTGGTCTTGGGTTACAGTGAAAACTGTGAGTTTTCGCGAAAGGGTGTGACCCCAGCAGCATGGCGAACTTTGATGTCACGCCATGAAGAAACAAATTAGTATAACTCAATGAAATCCAGTCTGATTAGTACCAGACTTTACAGGCATGATGTCACACCCGCCCTGAACAGATTGATGTGCCCATTGTCAGGAATATGAAGAGCGCCACCTAGTGGGAACAGGAAATGTCATGTCTTACACTTTGTTGTACTGATTTTCACAGGTTCATAGTGGCCACCTCAAAAGCGGTGTATATCACCATCAGTCCTTGATGATGCTTTAGTGCAAAAATTGTGACTTTAAACTGAACGGCGCACCCTGGTGGCAACGCTGTTCACCATGAAAGATGAAGTGGCTTTTGAGGGTCTTGGCAAGTTTATAGAGGCTTGAAATTTGGCACACACCTCCAATGTGATGATAGCTTTGTTGTCATGTGATCATTTTCATTGAATATCCCAAAATGGCTCCACAGCGCCCCCTACAAAATTTCAAAACCACAGCCCCAGCTCTGTGTTTTATGTATGAATCTGAAACCTGGTAGGCTTATAGGAGATATCAAGATGTACAAAAAAGTCTCTTGGAGCAATATCCCAAATCCAACAGGAAGTCAGCCATTTTAAAATTAATGTGCAATTTTGGCAACATTTTCCCCTCTTTTCAGGCATCGTTCTTTGACGAACTCCTCCAAGGGATTTCATCAGATTGGACCGATCTGCAGTTTGTGGAATCTAAAGACCTTTGTGATGTTAAATTGCGAAGCTTTTTACGTCCAGGGAAACGGGGTGGTTATGGCGGCACTTAGAGTTTGAATCACTCGCCAAAAAGCAGTAATCTGCTGTCACTCAAAAACACAATGTCCAATCTCTCCCAAACGTCTCAGGTGTGATTAGACTCGAGCTCGGAAGTGTTTGTTATGCCATTTGTACATAATGGTTAGAGCGCCACCTAGTGGAACGACTAACTAATCATGAATGAATGAGTTGAAATGTTAGCTGGTGGTTAAATGCATGAATTCCATCAATGTGACATCACATCGGACGTGCTGGTTTTAGGTGTTGGGCGTGGCTCGACGCGCCGGGGGTGCGAGGGCCCTCATAACGCTGCTTGCAGCTTTAATTAGGGCCCGAGCACTGACAGTGCGAAGGCCCTATTGTAATTGCTCTGTTTATTAGGGCCCGAGCACTGAGAGTGCGAAGGCCCTATTGTATCTGCTCCGTTTCTTATTATTATTATTATTATTATTATTATTATTATTATTATTCACCCCAAACAAGGGCCTTTTTGAGGGCCTAAACATGCTCAAAAACTCATGAAATTTTGCACACATGCCAGGTCTGGTGAAAAATTTTGTATTTTAATGGTTTTACATATGCGCACTGGGAAATGGCTCTACAGCGCCACCTATGCCTTGTTAAATGCAGCCCTACGACCACATAGTTTGAGCTACATGTATGAAATTTGGCACACATGTGTATCATGACGAGCCGAACAAAAAAGTCAGTGGGCCCATTGATGCAAACCCAACAGGAAGTCCGCAATTTAGAAGTGAAGGTGACATTTTGGCTCTAATTTTGCCATTTCCATGCCTCGAACTTTTTCGAACTCCTCCTTGGGATTTGGGCGTATAAGCTTCAAATTTGGACAGTGTCAACTACACCCTTGTGCCATGTTAAATTGCGGAGCTTTTGAGTTTTCACAATACTATGAGGCCGTGGCGCCATGGCGAATTTCGATGACTCGCCATGAAAATCTTATTGCCTCTCATTTTGTCATACATTTTCTGACCTTGACCAAAGTGAACACATATGATAAGGCTCCACCCCTGAACATATTTCAACTGCCATATTTGACACCAGGGACAGCGCCACCTAGTGGGAACAGGAAATGTCATGTTTTACACTTTGGGGTACAGTATAGTGATGGGTGACATCTGCAGCCTCAAATTTCTCCAGAAAAGCCTTAAGGAGTTGGTCTTGGGTTACAGTGAAAACTGTGAGTTTTCGCGAAAGGGTGTGACCCCAGCAGCATGGCGAACTTTGATGTCACGCCATGAAGAAACAAATTAGTATAACTCAATGAAATCCAGTCTGATCAGTACCAGACTTTACAGGCATGATGTCAGACCCGCCCTGAACAGATTGATGTGCCCATTGTCGGAAATACGGACAGCGCCACCTAGTGGCAACAGGAAATGTCATGGCTTTAATTTTGTTGTACTGATTTTCACAGGTTCATCGTGGCCACCTCAAAAGCGGTGAATATCACCATCAGTCCCTCGTGATGCTTCAGTGCAAAAATTGTGACTTTAAACTGAACGGCGCACCCTGGTGGCAACACGGTTCAACATGAAAGATGAAGTGGCTTTTGAGGGGCTTGGAAAGTTTATAGAGGCTTTAAATTTGGCACACACCTCCAATGTGATGAAGGCTTTGCTGTCATGTGATCATTTTCATTGAATAGCGCGAAATGGCTCCACAGCGCCCCCTACAATATTTCAAAATATCAGCCCCTGCTCTGTGTTTTATGTATGAGTCTGAAACCTGGTAAGCTTATAGGAGATATCAAGATGTACAAAAAAGTCTCTTGGAGCAATATCCCAAATCCAACAGGAAGTCAGCCATTTTAAAATTAATGTGCAATTTTGGCAACATTTTCCCCGCTTTTCAGGCATGATTCTTTGACGAACTCCTCCAAGGGATTTCATCATATTGAACCGATCTCCAGTCTGTGGAATCTAAAGACCTTTGTGATGTTAAATTGCGAAGCTTTTTACGTTCAGGGAAACGGGGTGGTCATGGCGGCACGTAGAGTTTCAATCACTCGCCAAAAAGCAGTAATCTGCTGTCACTCAAAATCTAAATGTCCAAATTCTCCCAAAGGTCGCAGGCGTGATGAGACTCGAGCTTGGAAATGTTTGTTATGCCATTTGTCAGTAATGGTTAGAGCGCCACCTAGTGGGACGACTATAATGATGACTGAATGAGATGAAATGTTAGCTGGTGGTTAAATGCATGAATTCCATCAATGTGACATCAGATCGGAGGTGCTGGTTGTAGGTGTTGGGCGTGGCTCGACGCGATGGGGTGCGAGGGCCCTCATAACGCTGCTTGCAGCTTTAATTATTATTATTATTATTATTCACCCCAAACAAGGGCCTTTTTGAGGGCCTAAACATGCTCAAAAACTCATGAAATTTTGCACACATGCCAGGTCTGGTGAAAAATTTTGTATTTTAATGGTTTTACTTATGAGCACTGGGAAATGGCTCTAGAGCGCCACCTATGCCTTGTTAAATGCAGCCCTACGACCACATCGTTTGAGCTACATGTATGAAATTTGGCACACATGTGTATCATTCCAAGACGAACAAAAAAGTCTGTGGGCCCATTGACGCAAACCCAACAGGAAGTCCGCCATTTGGAAGAGAAGGTGACATTTTGGCTCTAATTTTGCCATTTTCATGCCTCGAACTTTAACGAACTCCTCCTTGGGGTTTGATTTCATAACCTTCAAATTTGGACAGTGTCAACTACACCCTTGTGCCATGTTAAATTGCGGAGCTTTTGAGTTTTCACAATACCATGAGGCCGTGGCGCCATGGCGAATTTCGATGACTCGCCAAGAAAATCTTATTGCCTCTCATTTTGTCATACATTTTCTGACCTTGACCAAAGAGCACACATATGATAAGGCTCCACCCCTGAACATATTTCAAGTGCCATATTTGACATAAGGGCCAGCGCCACCTAGTGGGAACAGGAAATGTCATGTTTTACACTTTGGGGTACAGTATTGTGATGGGTGACATCTGCAGCCTCATATTTCTCCAGGAAAGCCTTAAGGAGTTGGTCTTGGGGTACAGTGAAAACTGTGAGTTTTCGCGAAAGGGTGTGACCCCAGCAGCATGGCGAACTTCGATGTCTCGCCATGAAGAAACAAATTAGTATAACTCAATGAAATCCAATCTGATCAGTACCAGACTTTACAGGCATGATGTCAGACCCACCCTGAACAGATTGATGTGCCCATTGTCAGGAATATGAAGAGCGCCACCTAGTGGGAACAGGAAATGTCATGTCTTACACTTTGTTGTACTGATTTTCACAGGTTCATCGTGGCCACCTCAAAGGCGGTGAATATCAACATCAGTCCCTCGTGATGCTTCAGTGCAAAAATTGTGACTTTAAACTGAACGGCGCACCCTGGTGGAAACGCGGTTCACCATGAAAGATGAAGTGGCTTTTGAGGGGCTTGGAAAGTTTATAGAGGCTTGAAATTTGGCACACACCTCCAAATGGATGTAGGCTTTGTTGGCATGTGACCATTTTCATTGAATATCCCAAAATGGCTCCACAGCGCCCCCTTCAAAATTTCAAAACCACAGCCCCTGCTCTGTGTTTTATGTATGAATCTGAAACCTGGTAGGCTTATAGGAGATATCAAGATGTACAAAAAAGTCTCTTGGAGCAATATCCCAAATCCAACAGGAAGTCAGCCATTTTAAAATTAATGTGCAATTTTGGCAACATTTTCCCCTCTTTTCAGGCACCGTGCTTTGACGTACTCCTCCAAGGGATTTCATCAGATTGATGCAATCTCCTGTGTGTGGAATCTAAAGACCTTTGTGATGTTAAATTGCGAAGCTTTTTACATTCAGGGAAACGGGGTGGTCATGGCGGCACGTAGAGTTTCAGTCACTCGCCAAAAAGCACTAATCTGCTGTCACTCAAAAACACAATGTCCAATCTCTCCCAAAGCTCATAGGCGTGATGAGACTCGAGCTCGGAAATGTTTGTTATGCCATTTGTACATAATGGTTAGAGCGCCACCTAGTGGAACGACTAACTAATCACGAATGAATGAGTTGAAATGTTAGCTGGTGGTTAAATGCATGAATTCCATCAATGTGACATCAGATCGGACGTGCTAGGTTTTAGGTGTTGGGCGTGGCTCGACGCGCCGGGGGTGCGAGGGCCCTCATAACGCTGCTTGCAGCTTTAATTATTATTATTATTATTAGGGCCCGAGCACTGACAGTGCGAAGGCCCTATTGTAATTGCTCTGTTTATTATTATTATTATTATTATTATTATTTCGGCAAATGAATTGGCCGTTTGAGGGCCTAAACATGCTCGAAAACTCATAAAATTTTGCACACGCGTCAGGTCTGGTGAAAATTTACGTATTTTAATGTTCCCAGACATGGCCAGGGAAAATTAGCTCAGTAGCGCCACCTAGAAAAATGAAAAACGCGAGCCCCCGATATGGGTATGACCTACATGTTTGAAAGTCGGCACACCTATATAACGTTCAGAGTCAAACAAAAAAGTCTATTATGGCAATGTCCTAAACCCAACAGGAAGTCCGCCATTTTGGATTGAAGGTGACATTTTGGCTCTGATTTTACCGTTTCCATGCCTCGAACTTTAACGAACTCCTCCTTGGGGTTTGATTTCATAACCTTCATATTTGGTCAGTGCCAACTACACCCTTGTGCCATGTTAAATTGCGGAGCTTTTGAGTTTTCACAATACCATGAGGCCGTGGCGCCACGGCGAATTTCGATGACTCGCCATGAAAATCTTATTGCCTCTCATTTTGTCATACATTTTCTGACCTTGACCAAAGTGAACACATATGATAAGGCTCCACCCCTGAACATATTTCAACTGCCATATTTGACATCAAGGACAGCGCCACCTAGTGGGAACAGGAAATGTCATGTTTTACACTTTGGGGTACAGTATAGTGATGGGTGACATCTGCAGCCTCAAATTTCTCCAGGAAAGCCTTAAGGAGTTGGTCTTGGGGTACAGTGAAAACTGTGGCTTTTCACGAAAGGGTGTGACCTCAGCAGCATGGCGAACTTTGATATCTCGCCATGAAGAAACAAATTAGTATAACTCCATGAAATCCAGTCTGATTAGTACCAGACTTTACAGGCATGATGTCAGACCCGCCCTGAACAGATTGATGTGCCCATTGTCAGGAATATGAAGAGCGCCACCTAGTGGGAACAGGAAATGTCATGTCTTACACTTTGTTGTACTGATTTTCACAGGTTCATAGTGGCCACCTCAAAAGCGGTGAATATCACCATCAGTCCTTGATGATGCTTTAGTGCAAAAATTGTGACTTTAAACTGAACGGCGCACCCTGGTGGCAACGCTGTTCACCATGAAAAATGAAGTGGCTTTTGAGGGGCTTGGAAAGTTTATAGAGGCTTGAAATTTGGCACACACCTCCATTGTGATGAATGCTTTGTTGTTATGTGATCATTTTCATTGAATAGCGCAAAATGGCTCCACAGCGCCCCCTACAAAATTTCAAAACATCAGCCCCAGCTCTGTGTTTTATGTATGAGTCTGAAACCTGGTAAGCTTATAGGAGATATCAAGATGTACAAAAAAGTCTCTTGGAGCAATATCCCAAATCCAACAGGAAGTCAGCCATTTTAAAATTAATGTGTAATTTTTGTGACATTTTCCCCTCTTTCCAGCCACCGTTCTTTGACGAACTCCTCCAAGGGATTTCATCATATTGAACCAATCTCCAGTGTGTGGAATCTAAAGACCTTTGTGATGTTAAATTGCGAAGCTTTTTACGTTCAGGGAAACGGGTGGTCATGGCGGCACGTGGAGTTTCAGTCACTCGCCAAAAAGCAGTAATCTGCTGTCACTCAAAATCAAAATGTCCAATATGTCCCAAAGGTCGCAGGCGTGATGAGACTCGAGCTGGGAAATGTTTGTTATGCCATTTGTCAGTAATGGTTAGAGCGCCACCTAGTGGGACGACTATAATCATGGTTGAATGAGATGAAATGTTAGCTGGTGGTTGAATGCATGAATTTCATCAATGTGACATCAGATCGGACGTGCTGGTTGTAGGTGTTGGGCGTAGCTCGACGCGATGGGGTGCGAGGGCCCTCATAACGCTGCTTGCAGCTTTAATTATTATTATTATTATTATTCCGGCAAATGAATCGGCCTTTTGAGGGCCTAAACATGCTCGAAAACTCATGAAATTTTGCACACGCGTCAGGTCTGGTGAAAATTTACGTATTTTAATGTTGTCAGACATGGCCAGGGAAAATTAGCTCAGTAGCGCCACCTAGAAAAATGAAAAACGCGAGCCCCCGGTATGGGTATGACCTACATATTTGAAAGTCGGTACACCTATATAACGTTCAGAGTCGAACAAAAAAGTCTATTATGGCAATGTCCTAAACCCAACAGGAAGTCCGCCATTTTGGATTGAAGGTGACATTTTGGCTCTGATTTTACCGTTTCCATGCCTTGTACTTTAACGAACTCCTCCTTGGGATTTGGTCCTATAAGCTTCATCTTTGGTCAGTGCCAACTACACCCTTGTGCCATGTTAAATTGCGGAGCTTTTGAGTTTTCACAATACTATGAGGCCGTGGCGCCATGGCGAATTTCGATGACTCGCCATCAAAATCTTATTGCCTCTCATTTTGTCATACATTTTCTGACCTTGACCAAAGTGAAGACATATGATAAGGCTCCACCCCTGAACATATTTCAACTGCCATATTTGACATCAAGGACAGCGCCACCTAGTGGGAACAGGAAATGTCATGTTTTACACTTTGGGGTACAGTATAGTGATGGGTGACATCTGCAGCCTCAAATTTCTCCAGAAAAGCCTTAAGGAGTTGGTCTTGGGTTACAGTGAAAACTGTGACTTTTCACGAAAGGGTGTGACCCCAGCAGCATGGCGAACTTTGATGTCACGCCATGAAGAAACAAATTAGTATAACTCAATGAAATCCAGTCTGATCAGTACCAGACTTTACACGCATGATGTCAGACCCGCCCTGAACAGATTGATGTGCCCATTGTCGGAAATACGGACAGCGCCACCTAGTGGCAACAGGAAATGTCATGGCTTTAATTTTGTTGTACTGGTTTTCACAGGTTCATCGTGGCCACCTCAAAAGCGGTGAATATCCCCATCAGTCCCTCGTGATGCTTCAGTGCAAAAATTGTGACTTTAAACTGAACGGCGCACCCTGGTGGCAACGCTGTTCACCATGAAAAATGAAGTGGCTTTTGAGGGGCTTGGAAAGTTTATAGAGGCTTGAAATTTGGCGCACTCCTCCATTGTGCTTAAGGCTTTGTTGTTATGTGATCATTTTCATTGAATAGCGCAAAATGGCTCCACAGCGCCCCCTACAACATTTCAAAACATCAGCCCCAGCTCTGTGTTTTATGTATGAGTCTGAAACCTGGTAAGCTTATAGGAGATATCAAGATGTACAAAAAAGTCTCTTGGAGCAATATCCCAAATCCAACAGGAAGTCAGCCATTTTAAAATTAATGTGTAATTTTTGTGACATTTTCCCCACTTTCCAGGCACCATTCTTTGACGAACTCCTCCAAGGGATTTCATCATATTGAACCAATCTCCAGTGTGTGGAATCTAAAGACCTTTGTGATGTTAAATTGCGAAGGTTTTTACATTCAGGGAAACGGGGTGGTCATGGCGGCATGTGGAGTTTCAATCACTCGCCAAAAAGCAGTAATCTGCTGTCACTCAAAATCAAAATGTCCAATATGTCCCAAAGGTCGCAGGCGTGATGAGACTCGAGCTCGGAAATGTTTGTTATGCCATTTGTCAGTAATGGTTAGAGCGCCACCTAGTGGGACGACTATAATCATGATTGAATGAGATGAAATGTTAGCTGGTGGTTGAATGCATGAATTTCATCAATGTGACATCAGATCGGAGGTGCTGGTTGTAGGTGTTGGGTGTAGCTCGACGCGATGGGGTGCGAGGGCCCTCATAACGCTGCTTGCAGCTTTAATTAGGGCCCGAGCACTGACAGTGCGAAGGCCCTATTGTAATTGCTCTGTTTATTATTATTATTATTATTATTCCGGCAAATGAATCGGCCTTTTGAGGGCCTAAACATGCTCGAAAACTCTTGAAATTTTGCGCACGCGTCAGGTCTGGTGAAAATTTACGTATTTTAATGGTTTTACATATGAGCACTGGGAAATGGCTCTAGAGCGCCACCTATGCCTTGTTAAATGCAGCCCTACGACCACATCGTTTGAGCTACATGTATGAAATTTGGCACACATGTGTATCATGCCAAGACGAACAAAAAAGTCTGGGGGCCCATTGACGCAAACCCAACAGGAAGTCCGCCATTTGGAAGAGAAGGTGACATTTTGGCTCTAATTTTGCCATTTCCATGCCTCGAACTTTTGCGAACTCCTCCTTGGGGTTTCATTTCATAACCTTCATATTTGGTCAGTGTCAACTACACCCTTGTGCCATGTTAAATTGCGGAGCTTTTGAGTTTTCACAATACCATGAGGCCGTGGCGCCACGGCGAATTTCGATGACTCGCCATGAAAATCTTATTGCCTCTCATTCTGTCATAGATTTTCTGACCTTGACCAAAGTGAACACATATGATAAGGCTCCACCCATGAACATATTTCATCTGCCATATTTTACATCAGGGACAGCGCCACCTAGTGGGAACAGGAAATGTCATGTTTTACACTTTGGGGTACAGTATTGTGATGGGTGACATCTGCAGCCTCAAATTTCTCCAGGAAAGCCTTAAGGAGTTGGTCTTGGGTTACAGTGAAAACTGTGACTTTTCGCAAAAGGGTGTGACCCCAGCGGCATGGCGAACTTTGATGTCACGCCATGAAGAAACAAATTAGTCTAACTCAATGAAATCCAGTCTGATCAGTACCAGACTTTACAGGCATGATGTCAGACCCGCCCTGAACAGATTGATGTGCCCATTGTCGGAAATACGGACAGCGCCACCTAGTGGCAACAGGAAATGTCATGGCTTTAATTTTGTTGTACTGATTTTCACAGGTTCATCGTGGCCACCTCAAAAGCGGTGAATATCAACATCAGTCCCTCGTGATGCTTCAGTGCAAAAATTGTGACTTTAAACTGAACGGCGCACCCTGGTGGTAACGCGGTTCACCATGAAAGATGAAGTGGCTTTTGAGGGGCTTGGAAAGTTTATAGAGGCTTGAAATTTGGCACACACCTCCAAATGGATGTAGGCTTTGTTGTCATGTGATCATTTTCATTGAATAGCGCGAAATTGCTCCACAGCGCCCCCTTCAAAATTTCAAAACAACAGCCCCTGCTCTGTGTTTCATCTATGAGTCTGAAACCTGGTAAGCTTATGGAAAATATCAAGATGTGCAAAAAAGTCTCTTGGAGCAATATCCCAAATCCAACAGGAAGTCAGCCATTTTAAAATTAATGTGCAATTTTGGCGACATTTTCCCCTCTTTTCAGGCTTCATACTTTGACGAACTCCTCCAAGGGATTTCATCAGATTGAACCATTCTCCAGTGTGTGGAATCTAAAGACCTTTGTGATGTTAAATTGCGAAGCTTTTTACGTTCAAGGAAACGGGGTGGTCATGGCGGCACGTGGAGTTTCAATCACTCGCCAAAAAGCAGTAATATGCTGTCACTCAAAGACACAAAGTCCAATCTCTCCCAAAGGTCGCAGGCGTGATGAGACTCGAGCTCGGAAATGTTTGTTATGCCCTTTGTCTATAATGGTTAGAGCGCCACCTAGTGGGACGACTATACTCATGGTTGAACCAAATGAAATGTTAGCTGGTGGTTAAATGCATGAATTCCATCAATGTGACATCAGATCGGACGTGCTGGTTTTAGGTGTTGGGCGTGGCTCGACACGCCGGGGTGCGAGGGCCCTCATAACGCTGCTTGCAGCTTTAATTATTATTATTATTATTATTCACCCCAAACAAGGGCCTTTTTGAGGGCCTAAACATGCTCAAAAACTCATGAAATTTTGCACACATGCCAGGTCTGGTGAAAAATTTTGTATTTTAATGGTTTTACTTATGAGCACTGGGAAATGGCTCTAGAGCGCCACCTATGCCTTGTTAAATGCAGCCCTACGACCACATGGTTTGAGCTACATGTATGAAATTTGGCACACATGTGTATCATTCCAAGACGAACAAAAAAGTCTGTGGGCCCATTGACGCAAACCCAACAGGAAGTCCGCCATTTGGAAGAGAAGGTGACATTTTGGCTCTAATTTTGCCATTTCCATGCCTCGAACTTTAACGAACTCCTCCTTGGGATTTGGTCCTATAAACTTCAAATTTGGACAGTGTCAACTACACCCTTGTGCCATGTTAAATTGCGGAGCTTTTGAGTTTTCACAATACCATGAGGCCGTGGCGCCATGGCGAATTTCGATGACTTGCCAAGAAAATCTTATTGCCTCTCATTTTGTCATACATTTTCTGACCTTGACCAAAGAGCACACATATGATAAGGCTCCGCCCCTGAACATATTTCAACTGCCATATTTGACATAAGGGCCAGCGCCACCTAGTGGGAACAGGAAATGTCATGTTTTACACTTTGGGGTACAGTATTGTGATGGGTGACATCTGCAGCCTCATATTTCTCCAGGAAAGCCTTAAGGAGTTGGTCTTGGGGTACAGTGAAAACTGTGAGTTTTCGCCAAAGGGTGTGACCCCAGCAGCATGGCGAACTTTGATGTCTCGCCATGAAGAAACAAATTAGTATAACTCAATGAAATCCAGTCTGATCAGTACCAGACTTTACAGGCATGATGTCAGACCCGCCCTGAACAGATTGATGTGCCCATTGTCGGGAATACGGACAGCGCCACCTAGTGGGAACAGGAAATGTCATGTCTTACACTTTGTTGTACTGATTTTCACAGGTTCATCTTGGCCACCTCAAAAGCGGTGAATATCACCATCAGTCCTTGATGATGCTTTAGTGCAAAAATTGTGACTTTAAACTGAACGGCGCACCCTGGTGGCAACGCTGTTCACCATGAAAAATGAAGTGGCTTTTGAGGGGCTTGGAAAGTTTATAGAGGCTTGAAATTTGGCGCACACCTCCATTGTGCTTAAGGCTTTGTTGTTATGTGATCATTTTCATTGAATAGCGCAAAATGGCTCCACAGCGCCCCCTACAAAATTTCAAAACATCAGTCCCAGCTCTGTGTTTTATGTATGAGTCTGAAACCTGGTAAGCTTATAGGAGATATCAAGATGTACAAAAAAGTCTCTTGGAGCAATATCCCAAATCCAACAGGAAGTCAGCCATTTTAAAATTAATGTGTAATTTTTGTGACATTTTCCCCTCTTTCCAGGCACCGTTCTTTGACGAACTCCTCCAAGGGATTTCATCATATTGAACCAATCTCCAGTGTGTGGAATCTAAAGACCTTTGTGATGTTAAATTGCGAAGGTTTTTACGTTCAGGGAAACGGGGTGGTCATGGCGGCATGTGGAGTTTCAGTCACTCGCCAAAAAGCAGTAATCTGCTGTCACTCAAAATCAAAATGTCCAATATGTCCCAAAGGTCGCAGGCGTGATGAGACTCGAGCTCGGAAATGTTTGTTATGCCATTTGTCAGTAATGGTTAGCGCGCCACCTAGTGGGACGACTATAATCATGATTGAATGAGATGAAATGTTAGCTGGTGGTTGAATGCATGAATGTCATTAATGTGACATCAGATCGGAGGTGCTGGTTGTAGGTGTTGGGCGTAGCTCGACGCGATGGGGTGCGAGGGCCCTCATAACGCTGCTTGCAGCTTTAATTAGGGCCCGAGCACTGACAGTGCGAAGGCCCTATTGTAATTGCTCTGTTTATTATTATTATTATTATTATTATTATTATTATTATTATTATTATTATTTCGGCAAATGAATTGGCCGTTTGAGGGCCTAAACATGCTCGAAAACTCATGAAATTTTGCACACGCGTCAGGTCTGATGAAAATTTAGGTATTTTAATGTTCTCAGACATGGCCAGGGAAAATTAGCTCAGTAGCGCCGCCTAGAAAAATGAAAAACGCGAGCCCCCGGTATGGGTATGACCTACACGTTTGAAAGTCGGTACACCTATATAACGTTCAGAGTCGAACAAAAAAGTCTATTATGGCAATGTCCTAAACCCAACAGGAAGTCCGCCATTTTGGATTGAAGGTGACATTTTGGCTCTGATTTTACCGTTTCCATGCCTTGTACTTTAACGAACTCCTCCTTGGGATTTGGTCCTATAAACTTCAAATTTGGACAGTGTCAACTACACCCTTGTGCCATGTTAAATTGCGGAGCTTTTGAGTTTTCACAATACTATGAGGCCGTGGCGCCATGGCGAATTTCGATGACTCGCCATGAAAATCTTATTGCCTCTCATTCTGTCATACATGTTCCGATCTGGACCAAACAGAACACATATGATAAGGCTCCACCCCTGAACATATTTCAACTGCCATATTTGACACCAGGGACAGCGCCACCTAGTGGGAACAGGAAATGTCATGTTTTACACTTTGGGGTACAGTATAGTGATGGGTGACATCTGCAGCCTCAAATTTCTCCAGGAAAGCCTTAAGGAGTTGGTCTTGGGTTACAGTGAAAACTGTGAGTTTTCGCGAAAGGGTGTGACCCCAGCAGCATGGCGAACTTTGATGTCACGCCATGAAGAAACAAATTAGTATAACTCAATGAAATCCAGTCTGATCAGTACCAGACTTTACAGGCATGATGTCAGACGCGCCCTGAACAGATTGATGTGCCCATTGTCGGAAATACGGACAGCGCCACCTAGTGGCAACAGGAAATGTCATGGCTTTAATTTTGTTGTACTGATTTTCACAGGTTCATCGTGGCCACCTCAAAAGCGGTGAATATCACCATGAGTCCCTCGTGATGCTTCAGTGCAAAAATTGTGACTTTAAACTGAACGGCGCACCCTGGTGGCAACGCTGTTCACGATGAAAGATGAAGTGGCTTTTGAGGGTCTTGGCAAGTTTATAGAGGCTTGAAATTTGGCACACACCTCCAATGTGACGAAGGCTTTGTTGTTATGTGATCATTTTCATTGAATATCCCAAAATGGCTCCACAGCGCCCCCTACAAATTTTCAAAACCACAGCCCCAGCTCTGTGTTTTATGTATGAATCTGAAACCTGGTAGGCTTATAGGAGATATCAAGATGTACAAAAAAGTCTCTTGGAGCAATATCCCAAATCCAACAGGAAGTCAGCCATTTTAAAATTAATGTGCAATTTTGGCAACATTTTCCCCTCTTTTCAGGCACCGTGCTTTGACGTACTCCTCCAAGGGATTTCATCAGATTGATGCAATCTCCTGTGTGTGGAATCTAAAGACCTTTGTGATGTTAAATTGCGAAGCTTTTTACGTTCAGGGAAACGGGATGGTTATGGCGGCACTTAGAGTTTGAATCACTCGCCAAAAAGCAGTAATCTGCTGTCACTCAAAAACACAATGTCCAATCTCTCCCAAACGTCTCAGGTGTGATGAGACTCGAGCTTGGAAGTGTTTGTTATGCCATTTGTACATAATGGTTAGAGCGCCACCTAGTGGAACGACTAACTAATCATGAATGAATGAGTTGAAATGTTAGCTGGTGGTTAAATGCATGAATTCCATCAATGTGACATCAGATCGGACGTGCTGGTTTTAGGTGTTGGGCGTGGCTCGACGTGCCGGGGGTGCGAGGGCCCTCATAACGCTGCTTGCAGCTTTAATTAGGGCCCGAGCACTGATAGTGCGAAGGCCCTATTGTAATTGCTCTGTTTATTATTATTAGGGCCCGAGCACTGATAGTGCGAAGGCCCTATTGTAATTGCTCTGTTTATTATTGTTATTAGGGCCCGAGCACTGAGAGTGCGAAGGCCCTATTGTATCTGCTCCGTTTCTTATTATTAGGGCCCGAGCACTGACAGTGCGAAGGCCCTATTGTAATTGCTCTGTTTATTATTATTATTATTATTATTATTATTATTATTATTATTATTATTATTATTATTATTATTCCGGCAAATGAATTGGCCTTTTGAGGGCCTAAACATGCTCGAAAACTCATGAAATTTTGCACACGCGTCAGGTCTGGTGAAAATTTACGTATTTTAATGTTCTCAGACATGGCCAGGGAAAATTAGCTCAGTAGCGCCACCTAGAAAAATGAAAAATGCGAGCCCCCGGTATGGGTATGACCTACATATTTGAAAGTCAGTACACCTATATAACGTTGCGAGTCGAACAAAAAAGTCTATTATGGCAATGTCCTAAACCCAACAGGAAGTCCGCCATTTTGGATTGAAGGTGACATTTTGGGTCTGATTTTACCGTTTCCATGCCTTGTACTTTAACGAACTCCTCCTTGGGATTTGGTCCTATAAACTTCAAATTTGGACAGTGTCAACTACACCCTTGTGCCATGTTAAATTGCGGAGCTTTTGAGTTTTCACAATAGTATGAGGCCGTGGCGCCATGGCGAATTTTGATGACTCGCCATGAAAATCTTATTGCCTCTCATTCTGTCATACATGTTCCGATCTGGACCAAAGAGCACACATATGATAAGGCTCCACCCCTGAACATATTTCAACTGCCATATTTGACATCAAGGACAGCGCCACCTAGTGGGAACAGGAAATGTCATGTTTTACACTTTGGGGTACAGTATAGTGATGGGTGACATCTGCAGCCTCAAATTTCTCCAGGAAAGCCTTAAGGAGTTGGTCTTGGGTTACAGTGAAAACTGTGACTTTTCGCAAAAGGGTGTGACCCCAGCAGCATGGCGAATTTTGATGTCACGCCATGAAGAAACAAATTAGTATAACTCAATGAAATCCAGTCTGATCAGTACCAGACTTTACAGGCATGATGTCAGACCCGCCCTGAACAGATTGATGTGCCCATTGTCAGGAATATGAAGAGCGCCACCTAGTGGGAACAGGAAATGTCATGTCTTACACTTTGTTGTACTGATTTTCACAGGTTCATAGTGGCCACCTCAAAAGCGGTGAATATCACCATCAGTCCTTGATGATGCTTTAGTGCAAAAATTGTGACTTTAAACTGAACGGCGCACCCTGGAGGCAACGCTGTTCACCATGAAAAATGAAGTGGCTTTTGAGGGGCTTGGAAAGTTTATAGAGGCTTGAAATTTGGCACACACCTCCATTGTGCTTAAGGCTTTGTTGTTATGTGATCATTTTCATTGAATAGCGCAAAATGGCTCCACAGCGCCCCCTACAAAATTTCAAAACGTCAGCCCCAGCTCTGTGTTTTATGTATGAGTCTGAAACCTGGTAAGCTTATAGGAGATATCAAGATGTACAAAAAAGTCTCTTGGAGCAATATCCCAAATCTAACAGGAAGTCAGCCATTTTAAAATTAATGTGTAATTTTTGTGACATTTTCCCCTCTTTCCAGGCACCGTTCTTTGACGAACTCCTCCAAGGGATTTCATCATATTGAACCAATCTCCAGTGTGTGGAATCTAAAGACCTTTGTGATGTTAAATTGCGAAGGTTTTTACATTCAGGAAACGGGGTGGTCATGGCGGCATGTGGAGTTTCAGTCACTCGCCAAAAAGCAGTAATCTGCTGTCACTCAAAATCAAAATGTCCAATATGTCCCAAAGGTCGCAGGCGTGATGAGACTCGAGCTCGGAAATGTTTGTTATGCCATTTGTCAGTAATGGTTAGAGCGCCATCTAGTGGGACTACTATAATCATGATTGAATGAGATGAAATGTTAGCTGGTGGTTGAATGCATGAATTCCATCAATGTGACATCAGATCGGAGGTGCTGGTTGTAGGTGTTGGGTGTAGCTCGACGCGATGGGGTGCGAGGGCCCTCATAACGCTGCTTGCAGCTTTAATTATTAGGGCCCGAGCACTGAGAGTGCGAAGGCCCTATTGTATCTGCTCCGTTTCTTATTAGGGCCCGAGCACTGACAGTGCGAAGGCCCTATTGTAATTGCTCTGTTTATTATTATTATTATTATTATTATTATTATTATTATTAGGGCCCGAGCACTGATAGTGCGAAGGCCCTATTGTAATTGCTCTGTTTATTATTATTATTATTATTAGGGCCCGAGCACTGAGAGTGCGAAGGCCCTATTGTATCTGCTCCGTTTCTTATTATTATTATTATTATTATTCAGGCGAAACAAGGGCCTTTTTGAGGGCCTAAACATGCTCAAAAACTCATGAAATTTTGCACACATGCCAGGTCTGGTGAAAAATTTTGTATTTTAATGGTTTTACATATGAGCACTGGGAAATGGCTCTAGAGCGCCACCTATGCCTTGTTAAATGCAGCCCTACGACCACATCGTTTGAGCTACATGTATGAAATTTGGCACACATGTGTATCATGCCAAGACGAACAAAAAAGTCTGTGGGCCCATTGACGCAAACCCAACAGGAAGTCCGCCATTTGGAAGAGAAGGTGACATTTTGGCTCTAATTTTGCCATTTCCATGCCTCGAACTTTTGCGAACTCCTCCTTGGGGTTTCATTTCATAACCTTCAAATTTGGACAGTGTCAACTACACCCTTGTGCCATATTAAATTGCGGAGCTTTTGAGTTTTCACAATACTATGAGGCCGTGGCGCCATGGCGAATTTCGATGACTCGCCATGAAAATCTTATTGCCTCTCATTTTGTCATACATGTTCCGATCTGGACCAAAGAGCACACATATGATAAGGCTCCACCCCTGAACATATTTCAACTGCCATATTTGACATCAAGGACAGCGCCACCTAGTGGGAACAGGAAATGTCATGTTTTACACTTTGGGGTACAGTATAGTGATGGGTGACATCTGCAGCCTCAAATTTCTCCAGGAAAGCCTTAAGGAGTTGGTCTTGGGTTACAGTGAAAACTGTGAGTTTTCGCGAAAGGGTGTGACCCCAGCAGCATGGCGAACTTTGATGTCACGCCATGAAGAAACAAATTAGTATAACTCAATGAAATCCAGTCTGATCAGTACCAGACTTTACAGGCATGATGTCAGACCCGCCCTGAACAGATTGATGTGCCCATTGTCGGAAATACGGACAGCGCCACCTAGTGGCAACAGGAAATGTCATGGCTTTAACTTTGTTGTACTGATTTTCACAGGTTGATCGTGGCCACCTCAAAAGCGGTGAATATCACCATCAGTCCCTCGTGATGCTTCAGTGCAAAAATTGTGACTTTAAACTGAACGGCGCACCCTGGTGGCAACGCGGTTCACCATGAAAGATGAAGTGGCTTTTGAGGGGCTTGGAAAGTTTATAGAGGCTTGAAATTTGGCACACACCTCCAAATGGATGTAGGCTTTGTTGTCATGTGATCATTTTCATTGAATAGCGCGAAATTGCTCCACAGCGCCCCCTACAATATTTCAAAACAACAGCCCCTGCTCTGTGTTTCATCTATGAGTCTGAAACCTGGTAAGCTTATGGAAAATATCAAGATGTACAAAAAAGTCTCTTGGAGCAATATCCCAAATCCAACGGGAAGTCAGCCATTTTAAAATTAATGTGTAATTTTGGCGACATTTTCCCCTCTTTTCAGGCTTCATTCTTTGACGAACTCCTCCAAGGGATTTCATCATATTGAACCATTCTCCAGTGTGTGGAATCTAAAGACCTTTGTGATGTTAAATTGCGAAGCTTTTTACGTTCAAGGAAACGGGGTGGTCATGGCGGCACGTGGAGTTTCAATCACTGGCCAAAAAGCAGTAATATGCTGTCACTCAAAGACACAAAGTCCAATCTCTCCCAAAGGTCGCAGGCGTGATGAGACTCGAGCTCGGAAATGTTTGTTATGCCCTTTGTCAGTAATGGTTAGAGCACCACCTAGTGGGACGACTATACTCATGGTTGAACCAAATGAAATGTTAACTGGTGGTTAAATGCATGAATTCCATCAATGTGACATCAGATCGGACGTGCTGGTTTCAGGTGTTGGGCATGGCTCGACACGCCGGGGGTGCGAGGGCCCTCATAACGCTGCTTGCAGCTTTAATTATTATTATTATTATTATTTCGGCAAATGAATTGGCCGTTTGAGGGCCTAAACATGCTCGAAAACTCATGAAATTTTGCACACGCGTCAGGTCTGGTGAAAATTTACGTATTTTAATGTTCTCAGACATGGCCAGGGAAAATTAGCTCAGTAGCGCCACCTAGAAAAATGAAAAACGCGAGCCCCCGGTATGGGTATGACCTACATGTTTGAAAGTCGGTACACCTATATAACGTTCAGAGTCGAACAAAAAAGTCTATTATGGCAATGTCCTAAACCCAACAGGAAGTCCGCCATTTTGGATTGAAGGTGACATTTTGGCTCTGATTTTACCGTTTCCATGCCTTGTACTTTAACGAACTCCTCCTTGGGATTTGGTCCTATAAACTTCAAATTTGGACAGTGTCAACTACACCCTTGTGCCATGTTAAATTGCGGAGCTTTTGAGTTTTCACAATAGTATGAGGCCGTGGCGCCATGGCGAATTTTGATGACTCGCCATGAAAATCTTATTGCCTCTCATTCTGTCATACATGTTCCAATCTGGACCAAACAGCACACATATGATAAGGCTCCACCCCTGAACATATTTCAACTGCCATATTTGACATCAAGGACAGCGCCACCTAGTGGGAACAGGAAATGTCATGTTTTACACTTTGGGGTACAGTATAGTGATGGGTGACATCTGCAGCCTCAAATTTCTCCAGGAAAGTCTTAAGGAGTTGGTCTTGGGTTACAGTGAAAACTGTGACTTTTCGCAAAGGGGTGTGACCCCAGCGGCATGGCGAACTTTGATGTCACGCCATGAAGAAACAAATTAGTATAACTCAATGAAATCCAGTCTGATCAGTACCAGACTTTACAGGCATGATGTCAGACCCGCCCTGAACAGATTGATGTGCCCATTGTCGGAAATACGGACAGCGCCACCTAGTGGCAACAGGAAATGTCATGGCTTTAATTTTGTTGTACTGATTTTCACAGGTTCATCGTGGCCACCTCAAAAGCGGTGAATATCACCATCAGTCCCTCGTGATGCTTCAGTGCAAAAATTGTGACTTTAAACTAAACGGCGCACCCTGGTGGCAACACGGTCCAACATGAAAGATGAAGTGGCTTTTGAGGGGCTTGGAAAGTTTATAGAGGCTTGGAATTTGGCACACACCCCCAAATGGAGGAAAGCTTTGTTGTCATGTGATCATTTTCATTGAATAGCGCGAAATTGCTCCACAGCGCCCCCTACAAAATTTCAAAACATCAGCCCCAGCTCTGTGTTTTATGTATGAGTCTGAAACCTGGTAAGCTTATAGGAGATATCAAGATGTACAAAAAAGTCTCTTGGAGCAATATCCCAAATCCAACAGGAAGTCAGCCATTTTAAAATTAATGTGCAATTTTGGCAACATTTTCCCCGCTTTTCAGGCACCGTTCTTTGACGAACTCCTCCAAGGGATTTCATCACATTGATGCGATCTTCTGTGTGTGGAATCTAAAGACCTTTGTGATGTTAAATTGCGAAGCTTTTTACATTCAGGGAAACGGGGTGGTCATGGCGGCACATAGAGTTTCAATCACTCGCCAAAAAGCAGTAATCTGCTGTCACTCAAAAACACAATGTCCAATCTCTCCCAAAGCTCATAGGCGTGATGAGACTCGAGCTCGGAAATATTTGTTATGCCATTTGTACATAATGGTTAGAGCGCCACCTAGTGGAACCACTAACTAATCATGAATGAATGAGTTGAAATGTTAGCTGGTGGTTAAATGCATGAATTCCATCAATGTGACATCACATCGGACGTGCTGGTTTTAGGTGTTGGGCGTGGCTCGACGCGCCGGGGGTGCGAGGGCCCTCGTAACGCTGCTTGCAGCTTTAATTATTATTATTATTATTATTCCGGCAAATGAATTGGCCGTTTGAGGGCCTAAACATGCTCGAAAACTCATGAAATTTTGCACACGCGTCAGGTCTGGTGAAAATTTACGTATTTTAATGTTCCCAGACATGGCCAGGGAAAATTAGCTCAGTAGCGCCACCTAGAAAAATTAAAAACACGAGCCCCCGGTATGGGTATGACCTACAAGTTTGAAAGTCGGTACACCTATATAACGTTCAGAGTCGAACAAAAAAGTCTATTATGGCAATGTCCTAAACCCAACAGGAAGTCCGCCATTTTGGATTGAAGGTGACATTTTGGGTCTGATTTTACCGTTTCCATGCCTTGTACTTTAACGAACTCCTCCTTGGGATTTGGTCCTATAAACTTCAAATTTGGACAGTGTCAACTACACCCTTGTGCCATGTTAAATTGCGGAGCTTTTGAGTTTTCACAATACTATGAGGCCGTGGCGCCATGGCGAATTTCGATGACTCGCCATGAAAATCTTATTGCCTCTCATTCTGTCATACATGTTCCGATCTGGACCAAAGAGCACACATATGATAAGGCTCCACCCCTGAACATATTTCAACTGCCATATTTGACATCAAGGACAGCGCCACCTAGTGGGAACAAGAAATGTCATGTTTTACACTTTGGGGTACAGTATAGTGATGGGTGACATCTGCAGCCTCAAATTTCTCCAGGAAAGCCTTAAGGAGTTGGTCTTGGGTTACAGTGAAAACTGTGACTTTTTGCAAAAGGGTGTGACCCCAGCAGCATGGCGAACTTTGATGTCACGCCATGAAGAAACAAATTAGTATAACTCAATGAAATCCAGTCTGATCAGTACCAGACTTTACAGGCATGATGTCAGACCCGCCCTGAACAGATTGATGTGCCCATTGTCGGAAATACGGACAGCGCCACCTAGTGGCAACAGGAAATGTCATGGCTTTAACTTTGTTGTACTGATTTTCACAGGTTGATCGTGGCCACCTCAAAAGCGGTGAATATCACCATCAGTCCCTCGTGATGCTTCAGTGCAAAAATTGTGACTTTAAACTGAACGGCGCACCCTGGTGGCAACGCGGTTCATCATGAAAGATGAAGTGGCTTTTGAGGGGCTTGGAAAGTTTATAGAGGCTTGAAATTTGGCACACCCCTCCAAATGGATGAAGGCATTGTTGTTATGTAACCATTTTCCTTGAATAGCGCAAAATGGCTCCACAGCGCCCCCTACAATATTTCAAAACATCAGCCCCTGCTCTGTGTTTCATCTATGAGTCTGACACTTGGTAAGCTTGTGTAAGATATCAAGATGTACAAAAAAGTCTCTTGGCGCAATATCCCAAATCCAACAGGAAGTCAGCCATTTTAAAATTAATGTGTAATTTTGATGACATTTTCCCCCCTTTTCAGGACTCATACTTTGACGAACTCCTCCAAGGGATTTCATCATATTGAAGCATTCTTCAGTGTGTAGAATCTAAAGACCTTTGTGATGTTAAATTGCGAAGCTTTTTCCGTTCAGGGAAACGGGGTGGTCATGGCGGCACGTAGAGTTTCAATCACTCGCAAAAAGCAGTAATCTGCTGTCACTAAAAACAAAATGTCCAATCTCTCCCAAAGGTCGCAGGTGTGATGAGACTCGAGCTTGGAAATGTTTGTTATGCTATTTGTCAATAATGGTTAGAGCGCCACCTAGTGGCATGACTATAATCCTGGTTGAATAAGATGAAATGTTAGCTGGTGGTTAAAAGCATGAAATCCATCAATGTGACATCACATCGGACGTGCCGGTTTGAGGTGTTGGCAGTGGCTCGACGTGCCGGGGGTGCGAGGGCCCTCATAACGCTGCTTGCAGCTTTAATTATTATTATTATTATTATTATTATTCCGGCAAATGAATTGGCCGTTTGAGGGCCTAAACATGCTCGAAAACTCATGAAATTTTGCACACGCGTCAGGTCTGGTGAAAATTTACGTATTTTAATGTTCTCAGACATGGCCAGGGAAAATTAGCTCAGTAGCGCCACCTAGAAAAATGAAAAACGCGAGCCCCCGGTATGGGTATGACCTACATGTTTGAAAGTTGGTACACCTATATAACGTTCAGAGTCGAACAAAAAAGTCTATTATGGCAATGTCCTAAACCCAACAGGAAGTCAGCCATTTTGGATTGAAGGTGACATTTTGGGTCTGATTTTACCGTTTCCATGCCTTGTACTTTAACGAACTCCTCCTTGGGATTTGGTCCTATAAACTTCAAATTTGGACAGTGTCAACTACACCCTTGTGCCATGTTAAATTGCGGAGCTTTTGAGTTTTCACAATACTATGAGGCCGTGGCGCCATGGCGAATTTTGATGACTCGCCATGAAAATCTTATTGCCTCTCATTCTGTCATACATGTTCCGATCTGGACCAAAGAGCACACATATGATAAGGCTCCACCCCTGAACATATTTCAACTGCCATATTTGACATCAAGGACAGCGCCACCTAGTGGGAACAGGAAATGTCATGTTTTACACTTTGGGGTACAGTATAGTGATGGGTGACATCTGCAGCCTCAAATTTCTCCAGGAAAGCCTTAAGGAGTTGGTCTTGGGTTACAGTGAAAACTGTGACTTTTCGCAAAAGGGTGTGACCCCAGCAGCATGGCGAACTTTGATGTCACGCCATGAAGAAAGAAATTAGTATAACTCAATGAAATCCAGTCTGATCAGTACCAGACTTTACAGGCATGATGTCAGACCCGCCCTGAACAGATTGATGTGCCCATTGTCGTAAATACGGACAGCGCCACCTAGTGGCCACAGGAAATGTCATGGCTTTAATTTTGTTGTACTGATTTTCACAGGTTCATCGTGGCCACCTCAAAAGCGATGAATATCAACATCAGTCCCTCGTGATGCTTCAGTGCAAAAATTGTGACTTTAAACTGAACGGCGCACCCTGGTGGCAACGCGGTTCACCATGAAAGATGAAGTGGCTTTTGAGGGGCTTGGAAAGTTTATAGAGGCTTGAAATTTGGCACACACCTCCAAATGGATGTAGGCTTTGTTGTCATGTGATCATTTTCATTGAATAGCGCGAAATTGCTCCACAGCGCCCCCTACAAAATTTCAAAACATCAGCCCCAGCTCTGTGTTTCATCTATGAGTCTGAAACCTGGTAAGCTTATGGAAAATATCAAGATGTACAAAAAAGTCTCTTGGAGCAATATCCCAAATCCAACAGGAAGTCAGCCATTTTAAAATTAATGTGTAATTTTGGCAACATTTTCCCCTCTTTTCAGGCTTCATACTTTGACGAACTCCTCCAAGGGATTTCATCATATTGAACCATTCTCCAGTGTGTGGAATCTAAAGACCTTTGTGATGTTAAATTGCGAAGCTTTTTACGTTCAAGGAAACGGGGTGGTCATGGCGGCACGTGGAGTTTCAATCACTCGCCAAAAAGCAGTAATCTGCTGTCACTCAAAATCAAAATGTCCAATATGTCCCAAAGGTCGCAGGCGTGATGAGACTCGAGCTAGGAAATGTTTGTTATGCCATTTGTCAGTAATGGTTAGAGCGCCACCTAGTGGGACGACTATAATGATGATTGAATGAGATGAAATGTTAGCTGGTGGTTGAATGCATGAATTCCATCAATGTGACATCAGATCGGACGTGCTGGTTTCAGGTGTTGGGCATGGCTCGACACGCCGGGGGTGCGAGGGCCCTCCTAACGCTGCTTGCAGCTTTAATTAGGGCCCGAGCACCGAGAGTGCGAAGGCCCTATTGTATCTGCTCCGTTTCTTATTATTATTATTATTATTATTAGGGCCCGAGCACTGAGAGTGCGAAGGCCCTATTGTATCTGCTCCGTTTCTTATTATTATTATTATTATTATTATTATTCAGGCGAAACAAGGGCCTTTTTGAGGGCCTAAACATGCTCAAAAACTCATGAAATTTTGCACACATGCCAGGTCTGGTGAAAAATTTTGTATTTTAATGGTTTTACATATGAGCACTGGGAAATGGCTCTAGAGCGCCACCTATGCCTTGTTAAATGCAGCCCTACGACCACATCGTTTGAGCTACATGTATGAAATTTGGCACACATGTGTATCATGCCAAGACGAACAAAAAAGTCTGTGGGCCCATTGACGCAAACCCAACAGGAAGTCCGCCATTTGGAAGAGAAGGTGACATTTTGGCTCTAATTTTGCCATTTCCATGCCTCGAACTTTTGCGAACTCCTCCTTGGGGTTTCATTTCATAACCTTCAAATTTGGTCAGTGCCAACTACACCCTTGTGCCATGTTAAATTGCGGAGCTTTTGAGTTTTCACAATACTATGAGGCCGTGGCGCCATGGCGAATTTCGATGACTCGCCATGAAAATCTTATTGCCTCTCATTTTGTCATACATGTTCCGATCTGGACCAAAGAGCACACATATGATAAGGCTCCACCCCTGAACATATTTCAACTGCCATATTTGACATCAAGGACAGCGCCACCTAGTGGGAACAGGAAATGTCATGTTTTACACTTTGGGGTACAGTATAGTGATGGGTGACACCTGCAGCCTCAAATTTCTCCAGGAAAGCCTTAAGGAGTTGGTCTTGGGTTACAGTGAAAACTGTGACTTTTCACAAAAGGGTGTGACCCCAGCAGCATGGCGAACTTTGATGTCACGCCATGAAGAAACAAATTAGTATACCTCAATGAAATCCAGTCTGTTCAGTACCAGACTTTACAGGCATGATGTCAGACCCGCCCTGAACAGATTGATGTGCCCATTGTCGGGAATACGTACAGCGCCACCTAGTGGCAACAGGAAATGTCATGGCTTTAATTTTGTTGTACTGATTTTCACAGGTTCATCGTGGCCACCTCAAAAGCGGTGAATATCACCATCAGTCCCTCGTGATGCTTCAGTGCAAAAATTGTGACTTTAAACTGAACGGCGCACCCTGGTGGCAACGCGGTCCACCATGAAAGATGAAGTGGCTTTTGAGGGGCTTGGAAAGTATATAGAGGCTTGAAATTTAGCACACCCCTCCAAATGGATGAAGGCTTTGTTGTCATGTGATCATTTTTATTGAATAGCGCGAAATGGCTCCACAGCACCCCCTACAAAATTTCAAAACCACAGCCCCAGCTCTGTGTTTTATGTATGAGTCTGAAACCTGGTAAGCTTATAGGAGATATCAAGATGTACAAAAAAGTCTCTTGGTGCAATATCCCAAATCCAACAGGAAGTCAGCCATTTTAAAATTAATGTGTAATTTTGGCGACATTTTCCCCTCTTTTCAGGCTTCATACTTTGACGAACTCCTCCAAGGGATTTCATCATATTGAACCATTCTCCAGTGTGTGGAATCTAAAGACCTTTGTGATGTTAAATTGCGAAGCTTTTTACGTCCAAGGAAACGGGGTGGTCATGGCGGCACGTGGAGTTTCAATCACTCGCCAAAAAGCAGTAATCTGCTGTCACTCAAAGACACAAAGTCCAATCTCTCCCAAAGGTCGCAGGCGTGATGAGACTCGAGCTCGGAAATGTTTGTTATGCCCTTTGTCTATAATGGTTAGAGCGCCACCTAGTGGGACGACTATACTCATGGTTGAACCAAATGAAATGTTAACTGGTGGTTAAATGCATGAATTCCATCAATGTGACATCAGATCGGACGTGCTGGTTTCAGGTGTTGGGCGTGGCTCGACGCGCCGGGGGTGCGAGGGCCCTCATAACGCTGCTTGCAGCTTTAATTAGGGCCCGAGCACTGACAGTGCGAAGGCCCTATTGTAATTGCTCTGTTTATTATTATTATTATTATTATTATTATTATTATTATTATTATTATTATTATTAGGGCCCGAGCACCGAGAGTGCGAAGGCCCTATTGTATCTGCTCCGTTTCTTTTTATTATTATTATTCACCCCAAACAAGGGCCTTTTTGAGGGCCTAAACATGCTCAAAAACTCATGAAATTTTGCACACATGCCAGGTCTGGTGAAAAATTTTGTTTTTTAATGGTTTTACATATGAGCACTGGGAAATGGCTCTAGAGCGCCACCTATGCCTTGTTAAATGCAGCCCTACGACCACATCGTTTGGGCTACATGTATGAAATTTGGCACACATGTGTATCATGCCAAGACGAACAAAAAAGTCAGTGGGCCCATTGACGCAAACCCAACAGGAAGTCCGCCATTTGGACGTGAAGGTGACATTTTGGCTCTAATTTTGCCATTTCCATGCCTCGAACTTTTGCGAACTCCTCCTTGGGATTTGGTTGTATAAGCTTCATCTTTGGACAGTGTCAACTACACACCTGGGCCATGTTAAATTGCGGAGCTTTTGAGTTTTCACAATACTATGAGGCCGTGGCGCCATGGCGAATTTCGATGACTCGCCATGAAAATCTTATTGCCTCTCATTTTGTCATACATTTTCTGACCTTGACCAAAGTGAACACATATGATAAGGCTCCACCCCTGAACATATTTCAACTGCCATATTTGACATAAGGGCCAGCGCCACCTAGTGGGAACAGGAAATGTCATGTTTTACACTTTGGGGTACAGTATAGTGATGGGTGACATCTGCATCCTCAAATTTCTCCAGGAAAGCCTTAAGGAGTTGGTCTTGGGTTACAGTGAAAACTGTGAGTTTTCGTGAAAGGGTGTGACCCCAGCAGCATGGCGAACTTTGATGTCACGCCATGAAGAAACAAATTAGTATAACTCAATGAAATCCAGCCTGATCAGTACCAGACTTTACAGGCATGATGTCAGACTCGCCCTGAACAGATTGATGTGCCCATTGTCAGAAATACGGACAGCGCCACCTAGTGGCAACAGGAAATGTCATGGCTTTAATTTTGTTGTACTGATTTTCACAGGTTCATCGTGGCCACCTCAAAAGCGGTGAATATCACCATCAGTCCCTCGTGATGCTTCAGTGCAAAAATTGTGACTTTAAACTGAACGGCGCACCCTGGTGGCAACGCTGTTCACCATGAAAGATGAAGTTACTTTTGAGGGTCTTGGCAAGTTTATAGAGGCTTGAAATTTGGCACACACCTCCAATGTGACGAAGGCTTTGTTGTCATGTGATCATTTTCATTGAATATCCCAAAGTGGCTCCACAGCGCCCCCTACAAAATTTCAAAACCACAGCCCCAGCTCTGTGTTTTATGTATGAATCTGAAACCTGGTAGGCTTATAGGAGATATCAAGATGTACAAAAAAGTCTCTTGGAGCAATATCCCAAATCCAACAGGAAGTCAGCCATTTTAAAATTAATGTGTAATTTTGATGACATTTTCCCCCCTTTTCAGGCCTCATACTTTGACGAACTCCTCCAAGGGATTTCATCATATTGAAGCATTCTTCAGTGTGTAGAATCTAAAGACCTTTGTGATGTTAAATTGCGAAGCTTTTTCCGTTCAGGGAAACGGGGTGGTCATGGCGGCACGTAGAGTTTCAATCACTCGCAAAAAGCAGTAATCTGCTGTCACTAAAAAACACAATGTCCAATCTCTCCCAAAGGTCGCAGGTGTGATGAGACTCGAGCTTGGAAATGTTTGTTATGCTATTTGTAAATAATGGTTAGAGCGCCACCTAGTGGCATGACTATAATCCTGGTTGAATAAGATGAAATGTTAGCTGGTGATTAAAAGCATGAAATCCATCAATGTGACATCACATCGGACGTGCCGGTTTGAGGTGTTGGCAGTGGCTCGACGTGCCGGGGGTGCGAGGGCCCTCATAACGCTGCTTGCAGCTTTAATTATTATTATTATTATTATTCCGGCAAATGAATTGGCCGTTTGAGGGCCTAAACATGCTCGAAAACTCATGAAATTTTGCACACGCGTCAGGTCTGGTGAAAATTTACGTATTTTAATGTTCTCAGACATGGCCAGGGAAAATTAGCTCAGTAGCGCCACCTAGAAAAATGAAAAACGCGAGCCCCCGGTATGGGTATGACCTACATGTTTGAAAGTCGGTACACCTATATAACGTTCAAAGTCGAACAAAAAAGTCTATTATGGCAATGTCCTAAACCCAACAGGAAGTCCGCCATTTTGGATTGAAGGTGACATTTTGGCTCTGATTTTACCATTTCCATGCCTCGAACTTTAACGAACTCCTCCTTGGGGTTTGATTTCATAACCTTCATATTTGGTCAGTGCCAACTACACCCTTGTGCCATGTTAAATTGCGGAGCTTTTGAGTTTTCACAATAGTATGAGGCCGTGGCGCCATGGCGAATTTTGATGACTCGCCATGAAAATCTTATTGCCTCTCATTCTGTCATACATGTTCCGATCTGGACCAAAGAGCACACATATGATAAGGCTCCACCCCTGAACATATTTCAACTGCCATATTTGACATTGGGGACAGCGCCACCTAGTGGGAACAGGAAATGTCATGTTTTACACTTTGGGGTACAGTATAGTGATGGGTGACATCTGCAGCCTCAAATTTCTCCAGGAAAGCCTTAAGGAGTTGGTCTTGGGTTACAGTGAAAACTGTGACTTTTCGCGAAAGGGTGTGACCCCAGCAGCGTGGCGAACTTTGATGTCACGCCATGAAGAAACAAATTAGTATAACTCAATGAAATCCAGTCTGATCAGTACCAGACTTTACAGGCATGATGTCAGACCCGCCCTGAACAGATTGATGTGCCCATTGTCGGAAATACGGACAGCGCCACCTAGTGGCAACAGGAAATGTCATGGCTTTAATTTTGTTGTACTGATTTTCACAGGTTCATCTTGGCCACCTCAAAAGCGGTGAATATCACCATCAGTCCCTCGTGATGCTTCAGTGCAAAAATTGTGAGTTTAAACTGAACGGCGCACCCTGGTGGCAACGCTGTTCAACATGAAAGATGAAGTGGCTTTTGAGGGTCTTGGCAAGTTTATAGAGGCTTGAAATTTGGCACACACCTCCAAATGGATGAAGGCTTTGTTGTCATGTGATCATTTTCATTGAATAGTGCGAAATTGCTCCACAGCGCCCCCTACAAAATTTCAAAACCACAGCCCCTGCTCTGTGTTCTATGTATGATTCTGAAACCTGGTAAGCTTATAGGAGATATCAAGATGTACAAAAAAGTCTCTTGGTGCAATATCCCAAATCCAACAGGAAGTCAGCCATTTTAAAATTAATGTGTAATTTTGGCAACATTTTCCCCTCTTTCCAGGCACCGTTCTTTGACGAACTCCTCCAAGGGATTTCATCATATTGAACCAATCTCCAGTGTGTGGAATCTAAAGACCTTTGTGATGTTAAATTGCGAAGCTTTTTACGTTCAGTGAAACGGGGTGGTTATGGTGGCACTTAGAGTTTGAATCACTCGCCAAAAAGCAGTAATCTGCTGTCACTCAAAAACACAATGTCCAATCTCTCCCAAACGTCTCAGGTGTGATGAGACTCGAGCTCGGAAGTGATTGTTATGCCATTTGTACATAATGGTTAGAGCGCCACCTAGTGGAACGACTAACTAATCATGAATGAATGAGTTGAAATGTTAGCTGGTGGTTAAATGCATGAATTCCATCAATGTGACATCAGATTGGAGGTGCTGGTTTTAGGTGTTGGGCGTGGCTCGACGCGCCGGGGGTGCGAGGGCCCTCATAACGCTGCTTGCAGCTTTAATTAGGGCCCGAGCACCGAGAGTGCGAAGGCCCTATTGTATCTGCTCCGTTTCTTATTATTATTATTATTATTATTATTATTATTATTATTATTATTATTATTATTATTATTCAGGCAAAACAAGGGCCTTTTTGAGGGCCTAAACATGCTCAAAAACTCATGAAATTTTGCACACATGCCAGGTCTGGTGAAAAATTTTGTATTTTAATGGTTTTACATATGAGCACTGGGAAATGGCTCTACAGCGCCACCTATGCCTTGTTAAATGCAGCCCTACGACCACATCGTTTGAGCTACATGTATGAAATTTGGCACACATGTGTATCATGCCAAGACGAACAAAAAAGTCTGTGGGCCCATTGACGCAAACCCAACAGGAAGTCCGCCATTTGGAAGAGAAGGTGACATTTTGGCTCTAATTTTGCCATTTCCATGCCTCGAACTTTAACGAACTCCTCCTTGGGATTTGGTCCTATAAACTTCAAATTTGGACAGTGTCAACTACACCCTTGTGGCATGTTAAATTGCGGAGCTTTTGAGTTTTCACAATACTATGAGGCCGTGGCGCCATGGCGAATTTCGATGACTCGCCATGAAAATCTTATTGCCTCTCATTTTGTCATACATGTTCCGATCTGGACCAAAGAGCACACATATGATAAGGCTCCACCCCTGAACATATTTCAACTGCCATATTTGACATCAAGGACAGCGCCACCTAGTGGGAACAGGAAATGTCATGTTTTACACTTTGGGGTACAGTATAGTGATGGGTGACATCTGCAGCCTCAAATTTCTCCAGGAAAGCCTTAAGGAGTTGGTCTTGGGTTACAGTGAAAACTGTGAGTTTTCGCGAAAGGGTGTGACCCCAGCAGCATGGCGAACTTTGATGTCACGCCATGAAGAAACAAATTAGTATAACTCAATGAAATCCAGTCTGATCAGTACCAGACTTTACAGGCATGATGTCAGACCCGCCCTGAACAGATTGATGTGCCCATTGTCGGAAATACGGACAGCGCCACCTAGTGGCAACAGGAAATGTCATGGCTTTAATTTTGTTGTACTGATTTTCACAGGTTCATCGTGGCCACCTCAAAAGCGGTGAATATCACCATCAGTCCCTCGTGATGCTTCAGTGCAAAGAATGTGACTTTAAACTGAACGGCGCACCCTGGTGGCAACGCTGTTCACCATGAAAAATGAAGTGGCTTTTGAGGGGCTTGGCAAGTTTATAGAGGCTTTAACTTGGCCCACACCTCCAATGTGATGAAGGCTTTGTTGTTATGTAACCATTTTCCTTGAATAGCGCAAAATGGCTCCACAGCGCCCCCTACAAAATTCCAAAATATCAGCCCCTGCTCTGTGTTTTATCTATGAGTCTGAAACTTGGTAAGCTTATGGAAGATCTTAAGATGTACAAAAAAGTCTCTTGGAGCAATATCCCAAATCCAACAGGAAGTCAGCCATTTTAAAGTTAATGTGTAATTTTGGCAACATTTTCCCATCTTTTCAGGCACCGTACTTTGACGAACTCCTCCAAGGGATTTCATCAGATTGGACCGATCTGCAGTTTGTGGAATCTAAAGACCTTTGTGATGTTAAATTGCGAAGCTTTTTACGTCCAGGGAAACGGGGTGGTTATGGCGGCACTTAGAGTTTGAATCACTCGCCAAAAAGAAGTAATCTGCTGTCACTCAAAAACACAATGTCCAATCTCTCCCAAACGTCTCAGGTGTGATGAGACTCGAGCTTGGAAGTGTTTGTTATGCCATTTGTACATAATGGTTAGAGCGCCACCTAGTGGAACGACTAACTAATCATGAATGAATGAGTTGAAATGTTAGCTGGTGGTTAAATGCATGAATTCCATCAATGTGACATCAGATCGGACGTGCTGGTTTTAGGTGTTGGGCGTGGCTCGACGCGCCGGGGGTGCGAGGGCCCTCATAACGCTGCTTGCAGCTTTAATTAGGGCCCGAGCACCGAGAGTGCGAAGGCCCTATTGTATCTGCTCCGTTTCTTATTATTATTATTATTATTATTATTATTATTATTATTATTATTATTCAGGCGAAACAAGGGCCTTTTTGAGGGCCTAAACATGCTCAAAAACTCATGAAATTTTGCACACATGCCAGGTCTGGTGAAAAATTTTGTATTTTAATGGTTTTACATATGAGCACTGGGAAATGGCTCTACAGCGCCACCTATGCCTTGTTAAATGCAGCCCTACGACCACATGGTTTGAGCTACATGTATGAAATTTGGCACACATGTGTATCATGCCAAGACGAACAAAAAAGTCTGTGGGCCCATTGACGCAAACCCAACAGGAAGTCCGCCATTTGGAAGAGAAGGTGACATTTTGGCTCTAATTTTGCCATTTCCATGCCTCGAACTTTTGCGAACTCCTCCTTGGGATTTGGTTGTATAAGCTTCATCTTTGGACAGTGTCAACTACACACCTGGGCCATGTTAAATTGCGGAGCTTTTGAGTTTTCACAATACGGTGACGCCGTGGCGCCATGGCGAATTTCGATGACTCGCCATGAAAATCTTATTGCCTCTCATTTTGTCATACATTTTCTGACCTTGACCAAAGTGAACACATATGATAAGGCTCCACCCCTGAACATATTTCAACTGCCATATTTGACATCAGCAACAGCGCCACCCAGTGGGAACAGGAAATGTCATGTTTTACACTTTGGGGTACAGTATAGTGATGGGTGACATCTGCAGCCTCAAATTTCTCCAGGAAAGGCTTAAGGAGTTGGTCTTGGGGTACAGTGAAAACTGTGACTTTTCACGAAAGGGTGTGACCTCAGCAGCATGGCGAACTTTGATATCTCGCCATGAAGAAACAAATTAGTATAACTCAATGAAATCCAGTCTGATCAGTACCAGACTTTACAGGCATGATGTCAGACCCGCCCTGAACAGATTGATGTGCCCATTGTCAGGAATATGAAGAGCGCCACCTAGTGGGAACAGGAAATGTCATGTCTTACACTTTGTTGTACTGATTTTCACAGGTTCATTGTGGACACCTCAAAAGCGGTGAATATCACCGTTAGTCCGTCATGATGCTGCAGTGCGAATATTGTGACTTTATACTGAACGGCGCACCCTGGTGGCAACGCTGTTCACCATGAAAAATGAAGTGGCTTTTGAGGGGCTTGGAAAGTTTAAAAAGTCTTGAAATTTGGCGCACACCTCCAATGTGCATAAGGCTTTGTTGTTATGTGATCATTTTCATTGAATAGCGCAAAATGGCTCCACAGCGCCCCCTACGATAATTCAAAACATCAGCCCCAGCTCTGTGTTTTATGTATGAGTCTGAAACCTGGTAAGCTTATAGGAGATATCAAGATGTACAAAAAAGTCTCTTGGAGCAATATCCCAAATCCAACAGGAAGTCAGCCATTTTAAAATTAATGTGTAATTTTGGCAACATTTTCCCCTCTTTTCAGGCACCGTTCTTTGACGTACTCCTCCAAGGGATTTCATCATATTGAACCAATCTCCAGTGTGTGGAATCTAAAGACCTTTGTGATGTTAAATTGCGAAGCTTTTTACGTTCAGGGAAACGGGGTTGTCATGGTGGCACGTGGAGTTTCAATCACTCGCCAAAAAGCAGTAATCTGCTGTCACTCAAAATCTAAATGTCCAAATTCTCCCAAAGGTCGCAGGCGTGATGAGACTCGAGCTTGGAAATGTTTGTTATGCCATTTGTCAGTAATGGTTAGAGCGCCACCTAGTGGGACGACTATAATGATGACTGAATGAGATGAAATGTTAGCTGGTGGTTAAATGCATGAATTCCATCAATGTGACATCAGATCGGAGGTGCTGGTTGTAGGTGTTGGGCGTGGCTCGACGCGATGGGGTGCGAGGGCCCTCATAACGCTGCTTGCAGCTTTAATTATTATTATTATTATTCACCCCAAACAAGGGCCTTTTTGAGGGCCTAAACATGCTCAAAAACTCATGAAATTTTGCACACATGCCAGGTCTGGTGAAAAATTTTGTATTTTAATGGTTTTACATATGAGCACTGGGAAATGGCTCTACAGCGCCACCTATGCCTTGTTAAATGCAGCCCTACGACCACATCGTTTCAGCTACATGTATGAAATTTGGCACACATGTGTATCATGCCAAGACGAACAAAAAAGTCTGTGGGCCCATTGATGCAAACCCAACAGGAAGTCCGCCATTTGGAAGAGAAGGTGACATTTTGGCTCTAATTTTGCCATTTCCATGCCTCGAACTTTTGCGAACTCCTCCTTGGGATTTGGTTGTATAAGCTTCATCTTTGGTCAGTGTCAACTACACACCTGGGCCATGTTAAATTGCGGAGCTTTTGAGTTTTCACAATACTATGAGGCCGTGGCGCCATGGCGAATTTCGATGACTCGCCATGAAAATCTTATTGCCTCTCATTTTGTCATACATTTTCTGACCTTGACCAAAGTGAACACATATGATAAGGCTCCACCCCTGAACATATTTCAACTGCCATATTTGACACCAGGGACAGCGCCACCTAGTGGGAACAGGAAATGTCATGTTTTACACTTTGGGGTACAGTATAGTGATGGGTGACACCTGCAGCCTCAAATTTCTCCAGGAAAGCCTTAAGGAGTTGGTCTTGGGTTACAGTGAAAACTGTGACTTTTCGCAAAAGGGTGTGACCCCAGCAGCATGGCGAACTTTGATGTCACGCCATGAAGAAACAAATTAGTATAACTCAATGAAATCCAGTCTGTTCAGTACCAGACTTTACAGGCATGATGTCAGACCCGCCCTGAACAGATTGATGTGCCCATTGTCGGGAATACGTACAGCGCCACCTAGTGGCAACAGGAAATGTCATGGCTTTAATTTTGTTGTACTGATTTTCACAGGTTCATCGTGGCCACCTCAAAAGCGGTGAATATCAACATCAGTCCCTCGTGATGCTTCAGTGCAAAAATTGTGACTTTAAACTGAACGGCGCACCCTGGTGGCAACGCTGTTCACCATGAAAGATGAAGTGGCTTTTGAGGGGCTTGGAAAGTATATAGAGGCTTTAAATTTAGCACACCCCTCCAAATGGATGAAGGCTTTGTTGTCATGTGATCATTTTTATTGAATAGCGCGAAATGGCTCCACAGCGCCCCCTACAAAATTTCAAAACCACAGCCCCAGCTCTGTGTTTTATGTATGAGTCTGAAACCTGGTAAGCTTATAGGAGATATCAAGATGTACAAAAAAGTCTCTTGGAGCAATATCCAAAATCCAACAGGAAGTCAGCCATTTTAAAATTAATGTGCAATTTTGGCGACATTTTCCCCTCTTTTCAGGCTTCATACTTTGACGAACTCCTCCAAGGGATTTCATCATATTGAACCATTCTCCAGTGTGTGGAATCTAAAGACCTTTGTGATGTTAAATTGCGAAGCTTTTTACGTTCAAGGAAACGGGGTGGTCATGGCGGCACGTGGAGTTTCAATCACTGGCCAAAAAGCAGTAATATGCTGTCACTCAAAGACACAAAGTCCAATCTCTCCCAAAGGTCGCAGGCGTGATGAGACTCGAGCTCGGAAATGTTTGTTATTCCCTTTGTCTATAATGGTTAGAGCGCCACCTAGTGGGACAACTATACTCATGGTTGAACCAAATGAAATGTTAGCTGGTGGTTAAATGCATGAATTCCATCAATGTGACATCACATCGGACGTGCTGGTTTTAGGTGTTGGGCGTGGCTCGACACGCCAGGGTGCGAGGGCCCTCATAACGCTGCTTGCAGCTTTAATTATTAGGGCCCGAGCACTGAGAGTGCGAAGGCCCTATTGTATCTGCTCCGTTTCTTATTATTATTATTATTATTATTATTATTATTATTATTATTATTCACCCCAAACAAGGGCCTTTTTGAGGGCCTAAACATGCTCAAAAACTCATGAAATTTTGCACACATGCCAGGTCTGGTGAAAAATTTTGTATTTTAATGGTTTTACATATGAGCACTGGGAAATGGCTCTAGAGCGCCACCTATGCCTTGTTAAATGCAGCCCTACGACCACATGGTTTGAGCTACATGTATGAAATTTGGCACACATGTGTATCATGCCAAGACGAACAAAAAAGTCTGTGGGCCCATTGACGCAAACCCAACAGGAAGTCCGCCATTTGGAAGAGAAGGTGACATTTTGGCTCTAATTTTGCCATTTCCATGCCTCGAACTTTTGCGAACTCCTCCTTGGGGTTTCATTTCATAACCTTCAAATTTGGACAGTGTCAACTACACCCTTGTGCCATGTTAAATTGCGGAGCTTTTGAGTTTTCACAATACTATGAGGCCGTGGCGACATGGCGAATTTCGATGACTCGCCATGAAAATCTTATTGCCTCTCATTTTGTCATACATTTTCTGACCTTGACCAAAGTGAACACATATGATAAGGCTCCACCCCTGAACATATTTCAACTGCCATATTTGACATCAAGGACAGCGCCACCTAGTGGGAACAGGAAATGTCATGTTTTACACTTTGGGGTACAGTATAGTGATGGGTGACATCTGCAGCCTCAAATTTCTCCAGGAAAGCCTTAAGGAGTTGGTCTTGGGTTACAGTGAAAACTGTGAGTTTTCGCGAAAGGGTGTGACCCCAGCAGCATGGCGAACTTTGATGTCACGCCATGAAGAAACAAATTAGTATAACTCAATGAAATCCAGTCTGATCAGTACCAGACTTTACAGGCATGATGTCAGACCCGTCCTGAACAGATTGATGTGCCCATTGTCGGAAATACGGACAGCGCCACCTAGTGGCAACAGGAAATGTCATGGCTTTAACTTTGTTGTACTGATTTTCACAGGTTGATCGTGGCCACCTCAAAAGCGGTGAATATCACCATCAGTCCCTCGTGATGCTTCAGTGCAAAAATTGTGACTTTAAACTGAATGGCGCACCCTGGTGGCAACGCGGTTCATCATGAAAGATGAAGTGGCTTTTGAGGGGCTTGGAAAGTTTATAGAGGCTTGAAATTTGGCACACACCTCCAAATGCATGAAGGCATTGTTGTTATGTAACCATTTTCCTTGAATAGCGCAAAATGGCTCCACAGCGCCCCCTACAATATTTCAAAACATCAGCCCCTGCTCTGTGTTTCATCTATGAGTCTGACACTTGGTAAGCTTGTGTAAGATATCAAGATGTACAAAAAAGTCTCTTGGAGCAATATCCCAAATCCAACAGGAAGTCAGCCATTTTAAAATTAATGTGTAATTTTGATGACATTTTCCCCCCTTTTCAGGCCTCATACTTTGACGAACTCCTCCAAGGGATTTCATCATATTGAAGCATTCTTCAGTGTGTAGAATCTAAAGACCTTTGTGATGTTAAATTGCGAAGCTTTTTCCGTTCAGGGAAACGGGGTGGTCATGGCGGCACGTAGAGTTTCAATCACTCGCAAAAAGCAGTAATCTGCTGTCACTAAAAAACACAATGTCCAATCTCTCCCAAAGGTCGCAGGTGTGATGAGACTCGAGCTTGGAAATGTTTGTTATGCTATTTGTCAATAATGGTTAGAGCGCCACCTAGTGGCATGACTATAATCCTGGTTGAATAAGATGAAATGTTAGCTGGTGATTAAAAGCATGAAATCCATCAATGTGACATCACATCGGACGTGCCAATTTGAGGTGTTGGCAGTGGCTCGACGTGCCGGGGGTGCGAGGGCCCTCATAACGCTGCTTGCAGCTTTAATTATTATTATTATTATTATTATTATTATTATTATTTCGGCAAATGAATTGGCCGTTTGAGGGCCTAAACATGCTCGAAAACTCATGAAATTTTGCACACGCGTCAGGTCTGGTGAAAATTTACGTATTTTAATGTTCTCAGACATGGCCAGGGAAAATTAGCTCAGTAGCGCCACCTAGAAAAATGAAAAACGCGAGCCCCCGGTATGGGTATGGCCTACAAGTTTGAAACTCGGTACACCTATATAACGTTCAGAGTCGAACAAAAAAGTCTATTATGGCAATGTCCTAAACCCAACAGGAAGTCCGCCATTTTGCATTGAAGGTGACATTTTGGCTCTAATTTTGCCATTTCCATGCCTCGAACTTTAACGAACTCCTCCTTGGGATTTGGTCCTATAAGCTTCAAATTTGGACAGTGTCAACTACACCCTTGTGCCATGTTAAATTGCGGAGCTTTTGAGTTTTCACAATACTATGAGGCCGTGGCGCCATGGCGAATTTCGATGACTCGCCATGAAAATCTTATTGCCTCTCATTCTGTCATACATGTTCCGATCTGGACCAAAGAGCACACATATGATAAGGCTCCACCCCTGAACATATTTCAACTGCCATATTTGACATCAAGGACAGCGCCACCTAGTGGGAACAGGAAATGTCATGTTTTACACTTTGGGGTACAGTATAGTGATGGGTGACATCTGCAGCCTCAAATTTCTCCAGGAAAGCCTTAAGGAGTTGGTCTTGGGTTACAGTGAAAACTGTGAGTTTTCGTGAAAGGGTGTGACCCCAGCAGCATGGCGAACTTTGATGTCACGCCATGAAGAAACAAATTAGTATAACTCAATGAAATCCAGTCTGATCAGTACCAGACTTTACAGGCATGATGTCAGACCCGCCCTGAACAGATTGATGTGCCCATTGTCGGAAATACGGACAGCGCCACCTAGTGGCAACAGGAAATGTCATGGCTTTAATTTTGTTGTACTGATTTTCACAGGTTCATCTTGGCCACCTCAAAAGCGGTGAATATCACCATCAGTCCCTCGTGATGCTTCAGTGCAAAAATTGTGAGTTTAAACTGAACGGCGCACCCTGGTGGCAACGCTGTTCAACATGAAAGATGAAGTGGCTTTTGAGGGTCTTGGCAAGTTTATAGAGGCTTGAAATTTGGCACACACCTCCAAATGGATGAAGGCTTTGTTGGCATGTGATCATTTTCATTAAATAGCGCGAAATTGCTCCACAGCGCCCCCTACAAAATTTCAAAACCACAGCCCCTGCTCTGTGTTCTATGTATGATTCTGAAACCTGGTAAGCTTATAGGAGATATCAAGATGTACAAAAAAGTCTCTTGGAGCAATATCCCAAATCCAACAGGAAGTCAGCCATTTTAAAATTAATGTGTAATTTTGGCAACATTTTCCCCTCTTTCCAGGCACCGTTCTTTGACGAACTCCTCCAAGGGATTTCATCATATTGAACCAATCTCCAGTGTGTGGAATCTAAAGACCTTTGTGATGTTAAATTGCGAACGTTTTTACGTTCAGGGAAACGGGTGGTCATGGCGGCACGTGGAGTTTCAGTCACTCGCCAAAAAGCAGTAATCTGCTGTCACTCAAAATCAAAATGTCCAATATGTCCCAAAGGTCGCAGGCGTGATGAGACTCGAGCTGGGAAATGTTTGTTATGCCATTTGTCAGTAATGGTTAGAGCGCCACCTAGTGGGACGACTATAATCATGATTGAATGAGATGAAATGTTAGCTGGTGGTTGAATGCATGAATTTCATCAATGTGACATCAGATCGGACGTGCTGGTTGTAGGTGTTGGGCGTAGCTCGACGCCATGGGGTGCGAGGGCCCTCATAACGCTGCTTGCAGCTTTAATTATTATTATTATTATTCAGGCAAAACAAGGGCCTTTTTGAGGGCCTAAACATGCTCAAAAACTCATGAAATTTTGCACACATGCCAGATCTGGTGAAAAATTTTGTATTTTAATGGTTTTACATATGAGCACTGGGAAATGGCTCTACAGCGCCACCTATGCCTTGTTAAATGCAGCCCTACGACCACATCGTTTGAGCTACATGTATGAAATTTGGCACACATGTGTATCATGCCAAGACGAACAAAAAAGTCTGGGGGCCCATTGACGCAAACCCAACAGGAAGTCCGCCATTTGGAAGAGAAGGTGACATTTTGCCTCTAATTTTGCCATTTCCATGCCTCGAACTTTTGCGAACTCCTCCTTGGGGTTTGATTTCATAACCTTCATATTTGGTCAGTGTCAACTACACCCTTGTGCCATGTTAAATTGCGGAGCTTTTGAGTTTTCACAATACCATGAGGCCGTGGCGCCACGGCGAATTTCGATGACTCGCCATGAAAATCTTATTGCCTCTCATTCTGTCATAGATTTTCTGACCTTGACCAAAGTGAACACATATGATAAGGCTCCACCCATGAACATATTTCAACTGCCATATTTTACATCAGGGACAGCGCCACCTAGTGGGAACAGGAAATGTCATGTTTTACACTTTGGGGTACAGTATTGTGATGGGTGACATCTGCAGCCTCAAATTTCTCCAGGAAAGCCTTAAGGAGTTGGTCTTGGGTTACAGTGAAAACTGTGACTTTTCGCAAAAGGGTGTGACCCCAGCGGCATGGCGAACTTTGATGTCACGCCATGAAGAAACAAATTAGTCTAACTCAATGAAATCCAGTCTGATCAGTACCAGACTTTACAGGCATGATGTCAGACCCACCCTGAACAGATTGATGTGCCCATTGTCGGAAATACGGACAGCGCCACCTAGTGGCAACAGGAAATGTCATGGCTTTAATTTTGTTGTACTGATTTTCACAGGTTCATCGTGGCCACCTCAAAAGCGGTGAATATCAACATCAGTCCCTCGTGATGCTTCAGTGCAAAAATTGTGACTTTAAACTGAACGGCGCACCCTGGTGGCAACGCGGTTCACCATGAAAGATGAAGTGGCTTTTGAGGGGCTTGGAAAGTTTATAGAGGCTTGAAATTTGGCACACACCTCCCAATGGATGTAGGCTTTGTTGTCATGTGATCATTTTCATTGAATAGCGCGAAATTGCTCCACAGCGCCCCCTTCAAAATTTCAAAACAACAGCCCCTGCTCTGTGTTTCATCTATGAGTCTGAAACCTGGTAAGCTTATGGAAAATATCAAGATGTACAAAAAAGTCTCTTGGAGCAATATCCCAAATCCAACAGGAAGTCAGCCATTTTAAAATTAATGTGCAATTTTGGCGACATTTTCCCCTCTTTTCAGGCTTCATACTTTGACGAACTCCTCCAAGGGATTTCATCATATTGAACCATTCTCCAGTGTGTGGAATCTAAAGACCTTTGTGATGTTAAATTGCGAAGCTTTTTACGTTCAAGGAAACGGGGTGGTCATGGCGGCACGTGGAGTTTCAATCACTCGCCAAAAAGCAGTAATATGCTGTCACTCAAAGACACAACGTCCAATCTCTCCCAAAGGTCGCAGGCGTGATGAGACTCGAGCTCGGAAATGTTTGTTATGCCCTTTGTCTATAATGGTTAGAGCGCCACCTAGTGGGACGACTATACTCATGGTTGAACCAAATGAAATGTTAGCTGGTGGTTAAATGCATGAATTCCATCAATGTGACATCAGATCGGACGTGCTGGTTTGAGGTGTTGGGCGTGGCTCGACGCGCCGGGGGTGCGAGGGCCCTCATAACGCTGCTTGCAGCTTTAATTATTATTATTATTATTCAGGCAAAACAAGGGCCTTTTTGAGGGCCTAAACATACTCAAAAACTCATGAAATTTTGCACACATGCCAGGTCTCGTGAAAAATTTTGTATTTTAATGGTTTTACATATGAGCACTGGGAAATGGCTCTAGAGCGCCACCTGTGCCTTGTTAAATGCAGCCCTACGACCACATCGTTTCAGCTACATGTATGAAATTTGGCACACATGTGTATCATGCCAAGACGAACAAAAAAGTCTGTGGGCCCATTGACGCAAACCCAACAGGAAGTCCGCCATTTGGAAGAGAAGGTGACATTTTGGCTCTAATTTTGCCATTTCCATGCCTCGAACTTTAACGAACTCCTCCTTGGGATTTGGTCCTATAAACTTCAAATTTGGACAGTGTCAACTACACCCTTGTGCCATGTTAAATTGCGGAGCTTTTGAGTTTTCACATTACTATGAGGCCGTGGCGCCATGGCGAATTTCGATGACTCGCCATGAAAATCTTATTGCCTCTCATTTTGTCATACATTTTCTGACCTTGACCAAAGTGAACACATATGATAAGGCTCCACCCCTGAACATATTTCAACTGCCATATTTGACATCAAGGACAGCGCCACCTAGTGGGAACAGGAAATGTCATGTTTTACACTTTGGGGTACAGTATAGTGATGGGTGACATCTGCAGCCTCAAATTTCTCCAGGAAAGCCTTAAGGAGTTGGTCTTGGGTTACAGTGAAAACTGTGACTTTTCGCAAAAGGGTGTGACCCCAGCAGCATGGCGAACTTTGATGTCACGCCATGAAGAAACAAATTAGTATAACTCAATGAAATCCAGTCTGATCAGTACCAGACTTTACAGGCATGATGTCAGACCCGCCCTGAACAGATTGATGTGCCCATTGTCGGAAATACGGACAGCGCCACCTAGTGGGAACAGGAAATGTCATGGCTTTCATTTTGTTGTACTGATTTTCACAGGTTCATCGTGGCCACCTGAAAAGCGGTGAATATCACCATCAGTCCCTCGTGATGCTTCAGTGCAAAAATTGTGACTTTAAACTGAACGGCGCACCCTGGTGGCAACGCTGTTCACCATGAAAGATGAAGTGGCTTTTGAGGGTCTTGGCAGGTGTATAGAGGCTTGAAATTTGGCACACACCTCCAATGTGACGAAGGCTTTGTTGTCATGTGATCATTTTCATTGAATATCCCAAAATGGCTCCACAGCGCCCCCTACAAAATTTCAAAACCACAGCCCCAGCTCTGTGTTTTATGTATGAATCTGAAACCTGGTAGGCTTATAGGAGTTATCAAGATGTACAAAAAAGTCTCTTGGAGCAATATCCCAAATCCAACAGGAAGTCAGCCATTTTAAAATTAATGTGTAATTTTGGCAACATTTTCCCCTCTTTTCAGGCTTCATACTTTGACGAACTCCTCCAAGGGATTTCATCAGATTGGACCGATCTGAAGTTTGTGGAATCTAAAGACCTTTGTGATGTTAAATTGCGAAGCTTTTTACGTTCAGGGAAACGGGGTGGTCATGGCGGTACTTAGAGTTTCAATCACTCACCAAAAAGCAGTAATCTGCTGTCACTCAAAAACACAATATCCAATCTCTCCCAAACGTCGCAGGTGTGATGAGACTCGAGCTCGGAAATGTTTGTTATGCCATTTGTCGGTAATAGTTAGAGCGCCACCTAGTGGGACGACTATATTCATGGTTCAATGAGATGAAATGTTAGCTGGTGGTTAAATGCATGAATTCCATCAATGTGACATCACATCGGACGTGCTGGTTTTAGGTGTTGGGCGTGGCTCGACACGCCAGGGTGCGAGGGCCCTCATAACGCTGCTTGCAGCTTTAATTATTATTATTATTATTATTTCGGCAAATGAATTGGCCGTTTAAGGGCCTAAACATGCTCGAAAACTCATGAAATTTTGCACACGCGTCAGGTCTGGTGAAAATTTACGTATTTTAATGTTCTCAGACATGGCCAGGGAAAATTAGCTCAGTAGCGCCACCTAGAAAAATGAAAAACGCGAGCCCCCGGTATGGGTATGACCTACATGTTTGAAAGTCAGTACACCTATATAACGTTCAGAGTCGAACAAAAAAGTCTATTATGGCAATGTCCTAAACCCAACAGGAAGTCCGCCATTTTGGATTGAAGGTGACATTTTGGCTCTAATTTTGCCGTTTCCATGCCTCGAACTTTTTCGAACTCCTCCTTGGGATTTGGTCGTATAAGCTTCATCTTTGGTCAGTGTCAACTACACACCTGGGCCATGTTAAATTGCGGAGCTTTTGAGTTTTCACAATACTATGAGGCCGTGGCGCCATGGCGAATTTCGATGACTCGCCATGAAAATCTTATTGCCTCTCATTTTGTCATACATTTTCTGACCTTGACCAAAGTGAACACATATGATAAGGCTGCATCCCTGAACATATTTCAACTGCCATATTTGACACCAGGGACAGCGCCACCTAGTGGGAACAGGAAATGTCATGTTTTACACTTTGGGGTACAGTATAGTGATGGGTGACATCTGCAGCCTCAAATTTCTCCAGGAAAGCCTTAAGGAGTTGGTCTTGGGTTACAGTGAAAACTGTGAGTTTTCGCCAAAGGGTGTGACCCCAGCAGCATGGCGAACTTTGATGTCACGCCATGAAGAAACAAATTAGTATAACTCAATGAAATCCAGTCTGTTCAGTACCAGACTTTACAGGCATGATGTCAGACCCGCCCTGAACAGATTGATGTGCCCATTGTCGGGAATACGTACAGCGCCACCTAGTGGCAACAGGAAATGTCATGGCTTTAATTTTGTTGTACTGATTTTCACAGGTTCATCGTGGCCACCTCAAAAGCGGTGAATATCACCATCTGTCCCTCATGATGCTTCAGTGCAAAAATTGTGACTTTAAACTGAACGGCGCACCCTGGTGGCAACGCTGTTCAACATGAAAGATGAAGTTACTTTTGAGGGGCTTGGAAAGTTTATAGAGGCTTTAAACTTGGCCCACGCCTCCAATGTGATGAAGGCTTTGTTGTTATGTAACCATTTTCCTTGAATAGCGCAAAATGGCTCCACAGCGCCCCCTACAAAATTCCAAAATATCAGCCCCTGCTCTGTGTTTTATCTATGAGTCTGAAACTTGGTAAGCTTATGGAAGATCTTAAGATGTACAAAAAAGTCTCTTGGAGCAATATCGCAAATCCAACAGGAAGTCAGCCATTTTAAAGTTAATGTGTAATTTTGGCGACATTTTCCCATCTTTTCAGGCACCGTACTTTGACGAACTCCTCCAAGGGATTTCATCAGATTGGACCGATCTGCAGTTTGTGGAATCTAAAGACCTTTGTGATGTTAAATTGCGAAGCTTTTTACGTCCAGGGAAACGGGGTGGTTATGGCGGCACTTAGAGTTTGAATCACTCGCCAAAAAGCAGTAATCAGCTGTCACTCAAAGACACAATGTCCAATCTCTCCCAAAGCTCGCAGGTGTGATAAGTCTCGAGCTCGGAAATGTTTGTTATGCCATTTGTACATAATGGTTAGAGCGCCGCCTAGTGGAACGACTAACTAATCATGAATGAATGAGTTGAAATGTTAGCTGGTTGGTTAAATGCATGAATTCCATCAATGTGACATCAGATTGGAGGTGCTGGTTTTAGGTGTTGGGCGTGGCTCGACGCGCCGGGGGTGCGAGGGCCCTCATAACGCTGCTTGCAGCTTTAATTAGGGCCCGAGCACTGAGAGTGCGAAGGCCCTATTGTATCTGCTCCGTTTCTTATTATTAGGGCCCGAGCACTGACTGTGCGAAGGCCCTATTGTATCTGCTCCGTTTCTTATTATTATTATTATTCAGGCAAAACAAGGGCCTTTTTGAGGGCCTAAACATGCTCAAAAACTCATGAAATTTTGCAGACATGCCAGGTCTGGTGAAAAATTTTGTATTTTAATGGTTTTACTTATGAGAACTGGGAAATGGCTCTAGAGCGCCACCTATGCCTTGTTAAATGCAGCCCTACGACCACATAGTTTGAGCTACATGTATGAAATTTGGCACACATGTGTATCATGACGAGCCGAACAAAAAAGTCAGTGGGCCCATTGATGCAAACCCAACAGGAAGTCCGCAATTTAGAAGTGAAGGTGACATTTTGGCTCTAATTTTGTCGTTTCCATGCCTCGAACTTTAACGAACTCCTCCTTGGAAATTGGTCGTATAAGCTTCATATTTGGTCAGTGCCAACTACACCCTTGTGCCATGTTAAATTGCGGAGCTTTTGAGTTTTCACAATACCATGAGGCCGTGGCGCCACGGCGAATTTCGATGACTCACCATGAAAATCTTATTGCCTCTCATTCTGTCATACATTGTCCGATCTGGACCAAAGAGCACACATATGATAAGGCTCCAGCCCTGAACATATTTCAACTGCCATATTTGACGTGAGCGACAGCGCCACCTAGTGGGAACAGGAAATGTCATGTTTTACACTTTGGGGTACAGTATTGTGATGGGTGACATCTGCAGCCTCAAATTTCTCCAGGAAAGGCGTAAGGAGTTGGTCTTGGGGTACAGTGAAAACTGTGACTTTTCACGAAAGGGTGTGACCTCAGCAGCATGGCGAACTTTGATATCTCGCCATGAAGAAACAAATTAGTATAACTCCATGAAATCCAGTCTGATTAGTACCAGACTTTACAGGCATGATATCAGACCCGCCCTGAACAAATTGATGTGCCCATTGTCAGGAATATGAACAGCGCCACCTAGTGGGAACAGGAAATGTCATGTCTTACACTTTGTTGTACTGATTTTCACAGGTTCATTGTGGATACCTCAAAAGCGGTGAATGTCACCGTCAGTCCTTCATGATGCTGCAGTGCGAAAATTGTGACTTTATACTGAACGGTGCACCCTGGTGGCAACGCTGTTCACCATGAAAAATGAAGTGGTTTTTGAGGGGCTTGGAAAGTTTAAAAAGTCTTGAAATTTGGCCCACACCTCCAATGTGACGAAGGCTTTGTTGTTATGTGATCATTTTCGTTGAATATCCCAAAATATCCCCTACAAAATTTCAAAACCACAGCCCCAGCTCTGTGTTTTATGTATGAGTCTGAAACCTGGTAAGCTTATAGGAGATATCAAGATGTACAAAAAAGTCTCTTGGAGCAATATCCCAAATCCAACAGGAAGTCAGCCATTTTAAAATTAATGTGCAATTTTGGCAACATTTTCCCCTCTTTCCAGGCACCGTTCTTTGACGAACTCCTCCAAGGGATTTCATCAGATTGGACCGATCTGCAGTTTGTGGAATCTAAAGACCTTTGTGATGTTAAATTGCGAAGCTTTTTACGTCCAGGGAAACGGGGTGGTTATGGCGGCACGTGGAGTTTCAATCACTCGCCAAAAAGCAGTAATCTGCTGTCACTCAAAAACACAATGTCCAATCTCTCCCAAACGTCTCAGGTGTGATTAGACTCGAGCTTGGAAGTGTTTGTTATGCCATTTGTACATAATGGTTAGAGCGCCACCTAGTGGAACGACTAACTAATCATGAATGAATGAGTTGAAATGTTAGCTGATGGTTAAATGCATGAATTCCATCAATGTGACATCAGATCGGAGGTGCTGGTTGTAGGTGTTGGGCGTGGCTCGACGCGATGGGGTGCGAGGGCCCTCATAACGCTGCTTGCAGCTTTAATTATTATTATTATTATTATTCAGGCAAAACAAGGGCCTTTTTGAGGGCCTAAACATGCTCAAAAACTCATGAAATTTTGCACACATGCCAGGTCTGGTGAAAAATTTTGTATTTTAATGGTTTTACATATGAGCACTAGGAAATGGCTCTACAGCGCCACCTATGCCTTGTTAAATGCAGCCCTACGACCACATCGTTTCAGCTACATGTATGAAATTTGGCACACATATGTATCATGCGAAGACGAACAAAAAAGTCTGTGGGCCCATTGACGCAAACCCAACAGGAAGTCCGCCATTTGGAAGAGAATGTGACATTTTGGCTCTAATTTTGCCATTTCCATGCCTCGAACTTTTGCGAACTCCTCCTTGGGGTTTGATTTCATAACCTTCATATTTGGTCAGTGTCAACTACACCCTTGTGCCATGTTAAATTGCGGAGCTTTTGAGTTTTCACAATACTATGAGGCCGTGGCGCCATGGCGAATTTCGATGACTCGCCATGAAAATCTTATTGCCTCTCATTTTGTCATACATGTTCCGATCTGGACCAAAGAGCACACATATGATAAGGCTCCACCCCTGAACATATTTCAACTGCCATATTTGACATCAAGGACAGCGCCACCTAGTGGGAACAGGAAATGTCATGTTTTACACTTTGGGGTACAGTATAGTGATGGGTGACATCTGCAGCCTCAAATTTCTCCAGGAAAGCCTTAAGGAGTTGGTCTTGGGTTACAGTGAAAACTGTGAGTTTTCGCCAAAGGGTGTGACCCCAGCAGCATGGCGAACTTTGATGTCACGCCATGAAGAAACAAATTAGTATAACTCAATGAAATCCAGCCTGATCAGTACCAGACTTTACAGGCATGATGTCAGACCCGCCCTGAACAGATTGATGTGCCCATTGTCGGAAATACGGACAGCGCCACCTAGTGGCAACAGGAAATGTCATGGCTTTAATTTTGTTGTACTGATTTTCACAGGTTCATCGTGGCCACCTCAAAAGCGGTGAATATCACCATCAGTCCCTCGTGATGCTTCAGTGCAAAAATTGTGACTTTAAACTGAACGGCGCACCCTGGTGGCAACGCTGTTCATGATGAAAGATGAAGTGGCTTTTGAGGGTCTTGGCAAGTTTATAGAGGCTTGAAATTTGGCACACACCTCCAATGTGACGAAGGCTTTGTTGTTATGTGATCATTTTCATTGAATATCCCAAAATGGCTCCACAGCGCCCCCTACAAATTTTCAAAACCACAGCCCCAGCTCTGTGTTTTATGTATGAATCTGAAACCTGGTAGGCTTATAGGAGATATCAAGATGTACAAAAAAGTCTCTTGGAGCAATATCCCAAATCCAACAGGAAGTCAGCCATTTTAAAATTAATGTGCAATTTTGGCAACATTTTCCCCTCTTTTCAGGCACCGTGCTTTGACGTACTCCTCCAAGGGATTTCATCAGATTGGACCGATCTGCAGTTTGTGGAATCTAAAGACCTTTGTGATGTTAAATTGCGAAGCTTTTTGCGTCCAGGGAAACGGGGTGGTTATGGCAGCCCTTAGAGTTTGAATCACTCGCCAAAAAGCAGTAATCTGCTGTCACTCAAAAACACAATGTCCAATCTCTCCCAAACGTCTCAGGTGTGATTAGACTCGAGCTTGGAAGTGTTTGTTATGCCATTTGTACATAATGGTTAGAGCGCCACCTAGTGGAACGACTAACTAATCATGAATGAATGAGTTGAAATGTTAGCTGGTGGTTAAATGCATGAATTCCATCAATGTGACATCAGATCGGACGTGCTGGTTTTAGGTGTTGGGCGTGGCTCGACGCGCCGGGGGTGCGAGGGCCCTCATAACGCTGCTTGCAGCTTTAATTAGGGCCCGAGCACTGACAGTGCGAAGGCCCTATTGTAATTGCTCTGTTTATTATTATTATTATTATTATTATTATTATTATTATTATTATTCTGGCAAATGAATTGGCCGTTTGAGGGCCTAAACATGCTCGAAAACTCATGAAATTTTGCACACGCGTCAGGTCTGGTGAAAATTTACGTATTTTAATGTTCTCAGACATGGCCAGGGAAAATTAGCTCAGTAGCGCCACCTAGAAAAATGAAAAACGCGAGCCCCCGGTATGGGTATGACCTACATGTTTGAAAGTCGGTACACCTATATAACGTTCAGAGTCGAACAAAAAAGTCTATTATGGCAATGTCCTAAACCCAACAGGAAGTCCGCCATTTTGGATTGAAGGTGACATTTTGGGTCTGATTTTACCGTTTCCATGCCTTGTACTTTAACGAACTCCTCCTTGGGATTTTTTCCTATAAACTTCAAATTTGGACAGTGTCAACTACACCCTTGTGCCATGTTAAATTGCGGAGCTTTTGAGTTTTCACAATACTATGAGGCCGTGGCGCCATGGCGAATTTTGATGACTCGCCATGAAAATCTTATTGCCTCTCATTCTGTCATACATGTTCCGATCTGGACCAAAGAGCACACATATGATAAGGCTCCACCCCTGAACATATTTCAACTGCCATATTTGACATCAAGGACAGCGCCACCTAGTGGGAACAGGAAATGTCATGTTTTACACTTTGGGGTACAGTATAGTGATGGGTGACATCTGCAGCCTCAAATTTCTCCAGGAAAGCCTTAAGGAGTTGGTCTTGGGTTACAGTGAAAACTGTGACTTTTCGCAAAAGGGTGTGACCCCAGCGGCGTGGCGAACTTTGATGTCACGCCATGAAGAAACAAATTAGTATAACTCAATGAAATCCAGTCTGATTAGTACCAGACTTTACAGGCATGATGTCAGACCCGCCCTGAACAGATTGATGTGCCCATTGTCAGGAATATGAAGAGCGCCACCTAGTGGCAACAGGAAATGTCATGGCTTTAATTTTGTTGTACTGATTTTCACAGGTTCATCGTGGCCACCTCAAAAGCGGTGAATATCACCATCAGTCCCTCGTGATGCTTCAGTGCAAAAATTGTGAGTTTAAACTGAACGGCGCACCCTGGTGGCAACGCTGTTCAACATGAAAGATGAAGTGGCTTTTGAGGGTCTTGGCAAGTTTATAGAGGCTTGAAATTTGGCACACACCTCCAAATGGATGAAGGCTTTGTTGGCATGTGATCATTTTCATTGAATAGCGCGAAATTGCTCCACAGCGCCCCCTACAAAATTTCAAAACCACAGCCCCTGCTCTGTGTTCTATGTATGATTCTGAAACCTGGTAAGCTTATAGGAGATATCAAGATGTACAAAAAAGTCTCTTGGAGCAATATCCCAAATCCAACAGGAAGTCAGCCATTTTAAAATTAATGTGTAATTTTGGCAACATTTTCCCCTCTTTCCAGGCACCGTTCTTTGACGAACTCCTCCAAGGGATTTCATCATATTGAACCAATCTCCAGTGTGTGGAATCTAAAGACCTTTGTGATGTTAAATTGCGAAGCTTTTTACGTTCAGTGAAACGGGGTGGTTATGGTGGCACTTAGAGTTTGAATCACTCGCCAAAAAGCAGTAATCTGCTGTCACTCAAAAACACAATGTCCAATCTCTCCCAAACGTCAGATCGGAGGTGCTGGTTTTAGGTGTTGGGCTTGGCTCGACGCGCCGGGGGTGCGAGGGCCCTCATAACGCTGCTTGCAGCTTTAATTAGGGCCCGAGCACTGATAGTGCGAAGGCCCTATTGTAATTGCTCTGTTTATTATTATTATTATTATTATTATTATTTCGGCAAATGAATTGGCCGTTTGAGGGCCTAAACATGCTCGAAAACTCATGAAATTTTGCACACGCGTCAGGTCTGGTGAAAATTTACGTATTTTAATGTTCTCAGACATGGCCAGGGAAAATTAGCTCAGTAGCGCCACCTAGAAAAATGAAAAACGCGAGCCCCCGGTATGGGTATGGCCTACATGTTTGAAAGTCGGTACACCTATATAACGTTCAGAGTCGAACAAAAAAGTCTATTATGGCAATGTCCGAAACCCAACAGGAAGTCCGCCATTTTGGATTGAAGGTGACATTTTGGCTCTGATTTTACCGTTTCCATGCCTTGTACTTTAACGAACTCCTCCTTGGGATTTGGTCCTATAAACTTCAAATTTGGACAGTGTCAACTACACCCTTGTGCCATGTTAAATTGCGGAGCTTTTGAGTTTTCACAATACTATGAGGCCGTGGCGCCATGGCGAATTTCGATGACTCGCCATGAAAATCTTATTGCCTCTCATTCTGTCATACATGTTCCGATCTGGACCAAAGAGCACACATATGATAAGGCTCCACCCCTGAACATATTTCAACTGCCATATTTGACATCAAGGACAGCGCCACCTAGTGGGAACAGGAAATGTCATGTTTTACACTTTGGGGTACAGTATAGTGATGGGTGACATCTGCAGCCTCAAATTTCTCCAGGAAAGCCTTAAGGAGTTGGTCTTGGGTTACAGTGAAAACTGTGACTTTTCGTGAAAGGGTGTGACCCCAGCAGCATGGCGAACTTTGATGTCACGCCATGAAGAAACAAATTAGTATAACTCAATGAAATCCAGTCTGATCAGTACCAGACTTTACAGGCATGATGTCAGACCCGCCCTGAACAGATTGATGTGCCCATTGTCGGAAATACGGACAGCGCCACCTAGTGGCAACAGGAAATGTCATGGCTTTAATTTTGTTGTACTGATTTTCACAGGTTCATCTTGGCCACCTCAAAAGTGGTGAATATCACCATCAGTCCCTCGTGATGCTTCAGTGCAAAAATTGTGACTTTAAACTGAACGGCGCACCCTGGTGGCAACGCTGTTCACCATGAAAGATGAAGTGGCTTTTGAGGGTCTTGGCAAGTTTATAGAGGCTTGAAATTTGGCACACACCTCCAAATGGATGAACGCTTTGTTGGCATGTGATCATTTTCATTGAATAGCGCGAAGTGGCTCCACAGCGCCCCCTACAAAATTTCAAAACCACAGCCCCTGCTCTGTGTTCTATGTATGATTCTGAAACCTGGTAAGCTTATAGGAGATATCAAGATGTACAAAAAAGTCTCTTGGTGCAATATCCCAAATCCAACAGGAAGTCAGCCATTTTAAAATTAATGTGTAATTTTGGCAACATTTTCCCCTCTTTCCAGGCACCGTTCTTTGACGAACTCCTCCAAGGGATTTCATCATATTGAACCAATCTCCAGTGTGTGGAATCTAAAGACCTTTGTGATGTTAAATTGCGAAGCTTTTTACGTTCAGTGAAACGGGGTGGTTATGGTGGCACTTAGAGTTTGAATCACTCGCCAAAAAGCAGTAATCTGCTGTCACTCAAAAACACAATGTCCAATCTCTCCCAAACGTCTCAGGTGTGATGAGACTCGAGCTCGGAAGTGTTTGTTATGCCATTTGTACATAATGGTTAGAGCGCCACCTAGTGGAACGACTAACTAATCATGAATGAATGAGTTGAAATGTTAGCTGGTGGTTAAATGCATGAATTCCATCAATGTGACATCAGATCGGACGTGCTGGTTGTAGGTGTTGGGCGTGGCTCGACGCGCCGGGGGTGCGAGGGCCCTCATAACGCTGCTTGCAGCTTTAATTATTATTATTATTATTATTCCGGCAAATGAATTGGCCGTTTGAGGGCCTAAACATGCTCGAAAACTCATGAAATTTTGCACACGCGTCAGGTCTGGTGAAAATTTACGTATTTTAATGTTCTCAGACATGGCCAGGGAAAATTAGCTCAGTAGCGCCACCTAGAAAAATGAAAAACGCGAGCCCCCGGTATGGGTATGACCTACATGTTTGAAAGTTGGTACACCTATAAAATGTTCAGAGTCGAACAAAAAAGTCTATTATGGCAATGTCCTAAACCCAACAGGAAGTCCGCCATTTTGGATTGAAGGTGACATTTTGGCTCTGATTTTACCATTTCCATGCCTCGAACTTTAACGAACTCCTCCTTGGGATTTGGTCCTATAAACTTCAAATTTGGACAGTGTCAACTACACCCTTGTGCCATGTTAAATTGCGGAGCTTTTGAGTTTTCACAATACTATGAGGCCGTGGCGCCATGGCGAATTTCGATGACTCGCCATGAAAATCTTATTGCCTCTCATTTTGTCATAGATTTTCTGACCTTGACCAAAGTGAACACATATGATAAGGCTCCACCCCTGAACATATTTCAACTGCCATATTTGACATCAAGGACAGCGCCACCTAGTGGGAACAGGAAATGTCATGTTTTACACTTTGGGGTACAGTATAGTGATGGGTGACATCTGCAGCCTCAAATTTCTCCAGGAAAGCCTTAAGGAGTTGGTCTTGGGTTACAGTGAAAACTGTGACTTTTCGCAAAAGGGTGTGACCCCAGCAGCATGGCGAACTTTGATGTCACGCCATGAAGAAACAAATTAGTATAACTCAATGAAATCCAGTCTGATCAGTACCAGACTTTACAGGCATGATGTCAGACCCGCCCTGAACAGATTGATGTGCCCATTGTCGGAAATACGGACAGCGCCACCTAGTGGCAACAGGAAATGTCATGGCTTTAATTTTGTTGTACTGATTTTCACAGGTTCATCGTGGCCACCTCAAAAGCGGTGAATATCACCATCTGTCCCTCGTGATGCTTCAGTGCAAAAATTGTGACTTTAAACTGAACGGCGCACCCTGGTGGCAACGCTGTTCAACATGAAAGATGAAGTGGCTTTTGAGGGTCTTGGCAAGTTTATAGAGGCTTGAAATTTGGCACACACCTCCAAATGGATGAAGGCTTTGTTGGCATGTGATCATTTTCCTTGAATAGCGCAAAATGGCTCCACAGCGCCCCCTACAAAATTCCAAAATATCAGCCCCTGCTCTGTGTTTTCTCTATGAGTCTGAAACTTGGTAAGCTCATGGAAGATATTAAGATGTACAAAAAAGTCTCTTGGAGCAATATCCCAAATCCAACAGGAAGTCAGCCATTTTAAAATTAATGTGTAATTTTGGCGACATTTTCCCATCTTTTCAGGCACCGTACTTTGACGAACTCCTCCAAGGGATTTCATCAGATTGGACCGATCTGCAGCTTGTGGAATCTAAAGACCTTTGTGATGTTAAATTGCGAAGCTTTTTACGTTCAGGGAAACGGGGTGGTTATGGCGGCACTTAGAGTTTGAATCACTCTCCAAAAAGCAGTAATCTGCTGTCACTCAAAAACACCATGTCCAATCTCTCCCAAAGTTCGCAGGTGTGATGAGACTCGAGCTAGGAAATGTTTGTTATGCCATTTGTCAGTAATGGTTAGAGCGCCACCTAGTGGTATGACTAACTAATCATGATTGAATGAGAATAAATGTTAGCTGGTGGTTAAATGCATGAATTCCATCAATGTGACATCAGATCGGACGTGCTGGTTTCAGGTGTTGGGTGTGGCTCGACGTGCAGGGGGTGCGAGGGCCCTCATAACGCTGCTTGCAGCTTTAATTAGGGCCCGAGCACTGAGAGTGCGAAGGCCCTATTGTATCTGCTCCGTTTCTTATTAGGGCCCGAGCACTGACAGTGCGAAGGCCCTATTGTAATTGCTCTGTTTATTAGGGCCCGAGCACTGACAGTGCGAAGGCCCTATTGTAATTGCTCTGTTTATTATTATTATTATTATTATTATTATTATTATTATTTCGGCAAATGAATTGGCCGTTTGAGAGCCTAAACATGCTCGAAAACTCATGAAATTTTGCACACGCGTCAGGTCTGGTGAAAATTTACGTATTTTAATGTTCTCAGACATGGCCAGGGAAAATTAGCTCAGTAGCGCCACCTAGAAAAATGAAAAACGCGAGCCCCCGGTATGGGTATGACCTACATGTTTGAAAGTCGGTACACCTATATAATGTTCAGAGTCGAACAAAAAAGTCTATTATGGCAATGTCCTAAACCCAACAGGAAGTCCGCCATTTTGGATTGAAGGTGACATTTTGGCTCTGATTTTACCATTTCCATGCCTCGAACTTTGACGAACTCCTCCTTGGGGTTTGATTTCATAACCTTCATATTTGGTCAGTGCCAACTACACCCTTATGCCATGTTAAATTGCGGAGCTTTTGAGTTTTCACAATACGGTGAGGCCGTGGCGCCATGGCGAATTTCGATGACTCGCCATGAAAATCTTATTGCCTCTCATTTTGTCATACATTTTCTGACCTTGACCAAAGTGAACACATATGATAAGGCTCCACCCCTGAACATATTTCAACTGCCATATTTGACATCAGCGACAGCGCCACCTAGTGGGAACAGGAAATGTCATGTTTTACACTTTGGGGTACAGTATTGTGATGGGTGACATCTGCAGCCTCAAATTTCTCCAGGAAAGCCTTAAGGAGTTGGTCTTGGGTTACAGTGAAAACTGTGACTTTTCGCCAAAGGGTGTGACCCCAGCAGCATGGCGAACTTTGATGTCTCGCCATGAAGAAACAAATTAGTATAACTCAATGAAATCCAGTCTGAACAGTACCAGACTTTACAGGCATGATGTCAGACCCGCCCTGAACAGATTGATGTGCCCATTGTCGGGAATACGGACAGCGCCACCTAGTGGCAACAGGAAATGTCATGGCTTTAATTTTGTTGTACTGATTTTCACAGGTTCATCGTGGCCACCTCAAAAGCGGTGAATATCACCATCAGTACCTCGTGATGCTTCAGTGAAAAAATTGTGACTTTAAACTGAACGGCGCACCCTGGTGGCAACGCTGTTCACCATGAAAGATGAAGTGGCTTTTGAGGGGCTTGGAAAGTTTATAGAGGCTTTAAATTTGGCCCACACCTCCCAATGTGATGAAGGCTTTCTAGTTATGTGACCATTTTCCTTGAATAGCGCAAAATGGCTCCACAGCGCCCCCTACAACATTCCAAAATATCAGCCCCTGCTCTGTGTTTTATCTATGAGTCTGAAACTTGGTAAGCTCATGGAAGATATTAAGATGTACAAAAAAGTCTCTTGGAGCAATATCCCAAATCCAACAGGAAGTCAGCCATTTTAAAATTAATGTGTAATTTTGGCGACATTTTCCCCTCTTTTCAGGCTTCATACTTTGACGAACTCCTCCAAGAGATTTCATCAGATTGGACCGATCTGAAGTTTGTGGAATCTAAAGACCTTTGTGATGTTAAATTGCGAAGCTTTTTACGTCCAGGGAAACGGGGTGGTTATGGCGGCACTTAGAGTTTGAATCACTCGCCAAAACGCAGTAATCTGCTGTCACTCAAAAACACCATGTCCAATCTCTCCCAAACGTCTCAGGTGTGATGAGACTCGAGCTTGGAAGTGTTTGTTATGCCATTTGTACATAATGGTTAGAGCGCCACCTAGTGGAACGACTAACTAATCATGAATGAATGAGTTGAAATGTTAGCTGGTGGTTAAATGCATGAATTCCATCAATGTGACATCAGATCGGACGTGCTGGTTTTAGGTGTTGGGCGTGGCTCGACGCGCCGGGGGTGCGAGGGCCCTCATAACGCTGCTTGCAGCTTTAATTATTATTATTATTATTATTATTATTATTATTATTATTTCGGCAAATGAATTGGCCGTTTGAGGGCCTAAACATGCTCGAAAACTCATGAAATTTTGCACACGCGTCAGGTCTGGTGAAAATTTACGTATTTTAATGTTGTCAGACATGGCCAGGGAAAATTAGCTCAGTAGCGCCACCTAGAAAATTGAAAAACGCGAGCCCCCGGTATGGGTATGGCCTACAAGTTTGAAAGTCGGTACACCGTTATAACATTCAGACTCGAACAAAAAAGTCTATTATGGCAATGTCCTAAACCCAACAGGAAGTCCGCCATTTTGGATTGAAGGTGACATTTTGGCTCTGATTTTACCGTTTCCATGCCTTGTACTTTAACGAACTCCTCCTTGGGGTTTGATTTCATAACCTTCATATTTGGTCAGTGCCAACTACACCCTTGTGCCATGTTAAATTGCGGAGCTTTTGAGTTTTCACAATAGTATGAGGCCGTGGCGCCATGGCGAATTTTGATGACTCGCCATGAAAATCTTATTGCCTCTCATTCTGTCATACATGTTCCGATCTGGACCAAAGAGCACACATATGATAAGGCTCCACCCCTGAACATATTTCAACTGCCATATTTGACATCAAGGACAGCGCCACCTAGTGGGAACAGGAAATGTCATGTTTTACACTTTGGGGTACAGTATAGTGATGGGTGACATCTGCAGCCTCAAATTTCTCCAGGAAAGCCTTAAGGAGTTGGTCTTGGGTTACAGTGAAAACTGTGACTTTTCGCAAAAGGGTGTGACCCCAGCAGCATGGCGAACTTTGATGTCACGCCATGAAGAAACAAATTAGTATAACTCAATGAAATCCAGTCTGATCAGTACCAGACTTTACAGGCATGATGTCAGACGCGCCCTGAACAGATTGATGTGCCCATTGTCGGGAATACGGACAGCGCCACCTAGTGGCAACAGGAAATGTCATGGCTTTAATTTTGTTGTACTGATTTTCACAGGTTGATGGTGGCCACCTCAAAAGCGGTGAATATCACCATCAGTCCCTCGTGATGCTTCAGTGCAAAAATTGTGACTTTAAACTGAACGGCGCACCCTGGTGGCAACGCTGTTCACCATGAAAGATGAAGTGGCTTTTGAGGGTCTTGGCAAGTTTATAGAGGCTTGAAATTTGGCACACACCTCCAAATGGATGAAGGCTTTGTTGGCATGTGATCATTTTCATTGAATAGTGCGAAATTGCTCCACAGCGCCCCCTACAAAATTTCAAAACCACAGCCCCTGCTCTGTGTTCTATGTATGATTCTGAAACCTGGTAAGCTTATAGGAGATATCAAGATGTACAAAAAAGTCTCTTGGTGCAATATCCCAAATCCAACAGGAAGTCAGCCATTTTAAAATGAATGTGCAATTTTGGCAACATTTTGCCCTCTTTCCAGGCACCGTTCTTTGACGAACTCCTCCAAGGGATTTCATTATATTGAACCAATCTCCAGTGTGTGGAATCTAAAGACCTTTGTGATGTTAAATTGCGAACGTTTTTACGTTCAGGGAAACGGGTGGTCATGGCGGCACGTGGAGTTTCAGTCACTCGCCAAAAAGCAGTAATCTGCTGTCACTCAAAATCAAAATGTCCAATATGTCCCAAAGGTCGCAGGCGTGATGAGACTCGAGCTGGGAAATGTTTGTTATGCCATTTGTCAGTAATGGTTAGAGCGCCACCTAGTGGGACGACTATAATCATGATTGAATGAGATGAAATGTTAGCTGGTGGTTGAATGCATGAATTTCATCAATGTGACATCAGATCGGACGTGCTGGTTGTAGGTGTTGGGCGTGGCTCGACGCGCCGGGGGTGCGAGGGCCCTCATAACGCTGCTTGCAGCTTTAATTATTATTATTATTATTATTATTATTATTCAGGCGAAACAAGGGCCTTTTTGAGGGCCTAAACATGCTCAAAAACTCATGAAATTTTGCACACATGCCAGGTCTGGTGAAAAATTTTGTATTTTAATGGTTTTACATATGAGCACTGGGAAATGGCTCTACAGCGCCACCTATGCCTTGTTAAATGCAGCCCTACGACCACATCGTTTCAGCTACATGTATGAAATTTGGCACACATGTGTATCATGCCAAGACGAACAAAAAAGTCTGTGGGCCCATTGACGCAAACCCAACAGGAAGTCCGCCATTTGGAAGAGAAGGTGACATTTTGGCTCTAATTTTGCCATTTCCATGCCTCGAACTTTTGCGAACTCCTCCTTGGGGTTTGATTTCATAACCTTCATATTTGGTCAGTGTCAACTACACCCTTGTGCCATGTTAAATTGCGGAGCTTTTGAGTTTTCACAATACTATGAGGCCGTGGCGCCATGGCGAATTTCGATGACTCGCCATGAAAATCTCATTGCCTCTCATTTTGTCATACATTTTCTGACCTTGACCAAAGTGAACACATATGATAAGGCTCCACCCCTGAACATATTTCAACTGCCATATTTAAAATCAAGGACAGCGCCACCTAGTGGGAACAGGAAATGTCATGTTTTACACTTTGGGGTACAGTATTGTGATGGGTGACATCTGCAGCCTCAAATTTCTCCAGGAAAGCCTTAAGGAGTTGGTCTTGGGTTACAGTGAAAACTGTGACTTTTCGCCAAAGGGTGTGACCCCAGTGGCGTGGCGAACTTTGATGTCACGCCATGAAGAAACAAATTAGTATAACTCAATGAAATCCAGTCTGATCAGTACCAGACTTTACAGGCATGATGTCAGACCCGCCCTGAACAGATTGATGTGCCCATTGTCGGAAATACGGACAGCGCCACCTAGTGGCAACAGGAAATGTCATGGCTTTAATTTTGTTGTACTGATTTTCACAGGTTCATCGTGGCCACCTCAAAAGCGGTGAATATCACCATCAGTCCCTCGTGATGCTTCAGTGCAAACATTGTGACTTTAAACTGAACGGCGCACCCTGGTGGCAACGCTGTTCACCATGAAAGATGAAGTGGCTTTTGAGGGTCTTGGCAAGTTTATAGAGGCTTGAAATTTGGCACACACCTCCAATGTGATGAAGGCTTTGTTGTCATGTGATCATTTTCATTGAATATCCCAAAATGGCTCCACAGCGCCCCCTACAAAATTTCAAAACCACAGCCCCAGCTCTGTGTTTTATGTATGAATCTGAAACCTGGTAAGCTTATAGGAGATATCAAGATGTACAAAAAAGTCTCTTGGAGCAATATCCCAAATCCAACAGGAAGTCAGCCATTTTAAAATTAATGTGTAATTTTGGCAACATTTTCCCATCTTTTCAGGCACCGTAGTTTGACGAACTCCTCCAAGGGATTTCATCAGATTGGACCGATCTGCAGCTTGTGGAATCTAAAGACCTTTGTGATGTTAAATTGCGAAGCTTTTTACGTTCAGCGAAACGGGGTGGTTATGGCGGCACTTAGAGTTTGAATAACTCGCCACAAAGCAGTAATCTGCTGTCACTCAAAAACACAAAGTCCAATCTCTCCCAAACATCTCAGGTGTGATGAGACTGGAGCTCGGAAATGTTTGGTATGCCATTTGTCGGTAATAATTAGAGCGCCACCTAGTGGGACGACTATAATCATGGTTCAATGAGATGAAATGTTAGCTGGTGGTTAAATGCATGAATTCCATCAATGTGACATCACATCGGACGTGCTGGTTTTAGGTGTTGGGCGTGGCTCGACACGCCGGGGTGCGAGGGCCCTCATAACGCTGCTTGCAGCTTTAATTAGGGCCCGAGCACCGAGAGTGCGAAGGCCCTATTGTATCTGCTCCGTTTCTTATTATTATTATTATTATTATTAGGGCCCGAGCACCGAGAGTGCGAAGGCCCTATTGTATCTGCTCCGTTTCTTATTATTATTATTATTAGGGCCCGAGCACTGACAGTGCGAAGGCCCTATTGTAATTGCTCTGTTTATTATTATTATTATTATTATTATTATTTCGGCAAATGAATTGGCCGTTTGAGGGCCTAAACATGCTCGAAAACTCATGAAATTTTGCACACGCGTCAGGTCTGGTGAAAATTTACGTATTTTAATGTTCTCAGACATGGCCAGGGAAAATTAGCTCAGTAGCGCCACCTAGAAAAATGAAAAACGCGAGCCCCCGATATGGGTATGACCTACATGTTTGAAAGTCGGTACACCTATATAACGTTCAGAGTCGAACAAAAAAGTCTATTATGGCAATGTCCTAAACCCAACAGGAAGTCCGCCATTTTGGATTGAAGGTGACATTTTGGCTCTGATTTTACCGTTTCCATGCCTCGAACTTTAACGAACTCCTCCTTGGGGTTTGATTTCATAACCTTCATATTTGGTCAATGCCAACTACACCCTTGTGCCATGTTAAATTGCGGAGCTTTTGAGTTTTCACAATACCATGAGGCCGTGGCGCCACGGCGAATTTCGATGACTCGCCATCAAAATCTTATTGCCTCTCATTTTGTCATACATTTTCTGACCTTGACCAAAGTGAACACATATGATAAGGCTCCACCCCTGAACATACTTCAACTGCCATATTTGACATCAAGGACAGCGCCACCTAGTGGGAACAGGAAATGTCATGTTTTACACTTTGGGGTACAGTATAGTGATGAGTGACATCTGCAGCCTCAAATTTCTCCAGGAAAGCCTTAAGGAGTTGGTCTTGGGGTACAGTGAAAACTGTCGCTTTTCACGAAAGGGTGTGACCTCAGCAGCATGGCGAACTTTGATATCTCGCCATGAAGAAACAAATTAGTATAACTCCATGAAATCCAGTCTGATTAGTACCAGACTTTACAGGCATGATGTCACACCCGCCCTGAACAGATTGATGTGCCCATTGTCAGGAATATGAAGAGCGCCACCTAGTGGGAACAGGAAATGTCATGTCTTACACTTTGTTGTACTGATTTTCACAGGTTCATAGTGGCCACCTCAAAAGCGGTGAATATCACCATCAGTCCTTGATGATGCTTTAGTGCAAAAATTGTGACTTTAAACTGAACGGCGCACCCTGGTGGCAACGCTGTTCACCATGAAAAATGAAGTGGCTTTTGAGGGGCTTGGAAAGTTTATAGAGGCTTGAAATTTGGCGCACACCTCCATTGTGCTTAAGGCTTTGTTGTTATGTGATCATTTTCATTGAATAGCGCAAAATGGCTCCACAGCGCCCCCTACAAAATTTCAAAACATCAGCCCCAGCTCTGTGTTTTATGTATGAGTCTGAAACCTGGTAAGCTTATAGGAGATATCAAGATGTACAAAAAAGTCTCTTGGAGCAATATCCCAAATCCAACAGGAAGTCAGCCATTTTAAAATTAATGTGTAATTTTTGTGACATTTTCCCCTCTTTCCAGGCACCGTTCTTTGACGAACTCCTCCAAGGGATTTCATCATATTGAACCAATCTCCAGTGTGTGGAATCTAAAGACCTTTGTGATGTTAAATTGCGAAGCTTTTTACGTTCAGGGAAACGGGGTGGTCATGGCGGCATGTGGAGTTTCAGTCACTCGCCAAAAAGCAGTAATCTGCTGTCACTCAAAGACACAAAGTCCAATCTCTCCCAAAGGTCGCAGGCGTGATGAGACTCGAGCTCGGAAATGTTTGTTATGCCCTTTGTCTATAATGGTTAGAGCGCCACCTAGTGGGACGACTATACTCATGGTTGAACCAAATGAAATGTTAACTGGTGGTTAAATGCATGAATACCATCAATGTGACATCAGATCGGACGTGCTGGTTTCAGGTGTTGGGCATGGCTCGACACGCCGGGGGTGCGAGGGCCCTCATAACGCTGCTTGCAGCTTTAATTATTATTATTATTATTCAGGCAAAACAAGGGCCTTTTTGAGGGCCTAAACATGCTCAAAAACTCATGAAATTTTGCACACATGCCAGGTCTGGTGAAAAATTTTGTATTTTAATGGTTTTACATATGAGCACTGGGAAATGGCTCTACAGCGCCACCTATGCCTTGTTAAATGCAGCCCTACGACCACATCGTTTCAGCTACATGTATGAAATTTGGCACACATGTGTATCATGCCGAGTCGAACAAAAAAGTCTGTGGGCCCATTGATGCAAACCCAACAGGAAGTCCGCCATTTGGAAGAGAAGGTGACATTTTGGCTCTAATTTTGCCATTTCCATGCCTCGAACTTTTGCGAACTCCTCCTTGGGATTTGGTTGTATAAGCTTCATCTTTGGTCAGTGTCAACTACACACCTGGGCCATGTTAAATTGCGGAGCTTTTGAGTTTTCACAATACTATGAGGCCGTGGCGCCATGGCGAATTTCGATGACTCGCCATGAAAATCTTATTGCCTCTCATTTTGTCATACATTTTCTGACCTTGACCAAAGTGAACACATATGATAAGGCTCCACCCCTGAACATATTTCAACTGCCATATTTGACACCAGGGACAGCGCCACCTAGTGGGAACAGGAAATGTCATGTTTTACACTTTGGGGTACAGTATAGTGATGGGTGACACCTGCAGCCTCAAATTTCTCCAGGAAAGCCTTAAGGAGTTGGTCTTGGGTTACAGTGAAAACTGTGAGTTTTCGCAAAAGGGTGTGACCCCAGCAGCATGGCGAACTTTAATGTCACGCCATGAAGAAACAAATTAGTATAACTCAATGAAATCCAGTCTGTTCAGTACCAGACTTTACAGGCATGATGTCAGACCTGCCCTGAACAGATTGATGTGCCCATTGTCGGGAATACGTACAGCGCCACCTAGTGGCAACAGGAAATGTCATGGCTTTAATTTTGTTGTACTGATTTTCACAGGTTCATCGTGGCCACCTCAAAAGCGGTGAATATCAACATCAGTCCCTCGTGATGCTTCAGTGCAAAAATTGTGACTTTAAACTGAACGGCGCACCCTGGTGGCAACGCGGTCCACCATGAAAGATGAAGTGGCTTTTGAGGGGCTTGGAAAGTATATAGAGGCTTTAAATTTAGCACACCCCTCCAAATGGATGAAGGCTTTGTTGTCATGTGATCATTTTTATTGAATAGCGCGAAATGGCTCCACAGCGCCCCCTACAAAATTTCAAAACCACAGCCCCAGCTCTGTGTTTTATGTATGAGTCTGAAACCTGGTAAGCTTATAGGAGATATCAAGATGTACAAAAAAGTCTCTTGGAGCAATATCCAAAATCCAACAGGAAGTCAGCCATTTTAAAATTAATGTGCAATTTTGGCGACATTTTCCCCTCTTTTCAGGCTTCATACTTTGACGAACTCCTCCAAGGGATTTCATCATATTGAACCATTCTCCAGTGTGTGGAATCTAAAGACCTTTGTGATGTTAAATTGCGAAGCTTTTTACGTTCAGTGAAACGGGGTGGTCATGGCGGCACGTGGAGTTTCAATCACTCGCCAAAAAGCAGTAATATGCTGTCACTCAAAGACACAAAGTCCAATCTCTCCCAAAGGTCGCAGGCGTGATGAGACTCGAGCTCGGAAATGTTTGTTATGCCATTTGTGCATAAGTGTTAGAGCGCCACCTAGTGGAACGACTAACAAATCATGAATGAATGAGTTGAAATGTTAGCTGGTGGTTAAATGCATGAATTCCATCAATGTGACATCACATCGGATGTGCTGGTTTTAGGTGTTGGGCGTGGCTCGACACGCCGGGGGTGCGAGGGCCCTCATAACGCTGCTTGCAGCTTTAATTATTATTATTATTATTATTATTATTATTCACCCCAAACAAGGGCCTTTTTGAGGGCCTAAACATGCTCAAAAACTCATGAAATTTTGCACACATGCCAGGTCTGGTGAAAAATTTTGTATTTTAATGGTTTTACATATGAGCACTGGGAAATGGCTCTACAGCGCCACCTATGCCTTGTTAAATGCAGCCCTACGACCACATCGTTTGGGCTACATGTATGAGATTTGGCACACATGTGTATCATGCCAAGACAAACAAAAAAGTCAGTGGGCCCATTGACGCAAACCCAACAGGAAGTCCGCCATTTTGGATTGAAGGTGACATTTTGGCTCTGATTTTACCGTTTCCATGCCTTGTACTTTAACGAACTCCTCCTTGGGATTTGGTCCTATAAACTTCAAATTTGGACAGTGTCAACTACACCCTTGTGCCATGTTAAATTGCGGAGCTTTTGAGTTTTCACAATACTATGAGGCCGTGGCGCCATGGCGAATTTCGATGACTCGCCATGAAAATCTTATTGCCTCTCATTCTGTCATACATGTTCCGATCTGGACCAAAGAGCACACATATGATAAGGCTCCACCCCTGAACATATTTCAACTGCCATATTTGACATCAAGGACAGCGCCACCTAGTGGGAACAGGAAATGTCATGTTTTACACTTTGGGGTACAGTATAGTGATGGGTGACATCTGCAGCCTCAAATTTCTCCAGGAAAGCCTTAAGGAGTTGGTCTTGGGTTACAGTGAAAACTGTGAGTTTTCGCCAAAGGGTGTGACCCCAGCAGCATGGCGAACTTTGATGTCACGCCATGAAGAAACAAATTAGTATAACTCAATGAAATCCAGTCTGATCAGTACCAGACTTTACAGGCATGATGTCAGACCCGCCCTGAACAGATTGATGTGCCCATTGTCGGAATTACGGACAGCGCCACCTAGTGGCAACAGGAAATGTCATGGCTTTAATTTTGTTGTACTGATTTTCACAGGTTCATCGTGGCCACCTCAAAAGCGGTGAATATCAACATCAGTCCCTCGTGATGCTTCAGTGCAAAAATTGTGACTTTAAACTGAATGGCGCACCCTGGTGGCAGCGCATTTCACCATGAAAGATGAAGTTAATTTTGAGGGGCTTGGAAAGTTTATAGAGGCTTGAAATTTGGCACACACCTCCAAATGGATGTAGGCTTTGTTGTCATGTGATCATTTTCATTGAATAGCGCGAAATTGCTCCACAGCGCCCCCTACAAAATTTCAAAACAACAGCCCCTGCTCTGTGTTTCATCTATGAGTCTGAAACCTGGTAAGCTTATGGAAAATATCAAGATGTACAAAAAAGTCTCTTGGAGCAATATCCCAAATCCAACAGGAAGTCAGCCATTTTAAAATTAATGTGTAATTTTGGCAACATTTTCCCCTCTTTTCAGGCTTCATTCTTTGACGAACTCCTCCAAGGGATTTCATCATATTGAACCATTCTCCAGTGTGTGGAATCTAAAGACCTTTGTGATGTTAAATTGCGAAGCTTTTTACGTTCAAGGAAACGGGGTGGTCATGGCGGCACGTAGAGTTTCAGTCACTCGCCAAAAAGCAGTAATCTGCTGTCACTCAAAAACACAATGTCCAATCTCTCCCAAAGCTCATAGGCGTGATGAGACTCGAGCTCGGAAATGTTTGTTATGCCATTTGTACATAATGGTTAGAGCGCCACCTAGTGGAACGACTAACTAATCACGAATGAATGAGTTGAAATGTTAGCTGGTGGTTAAATGCATGAATTCCATCAATGTGACATCAGATCGGACGTGCTGGTTTTAGGTGTTGGGCGTGGCTCGACGCGCCGGGGGTGCGAGGGCCCTCATAACGCTGCTTGCAGCTTTAATTAGGGCCCGAGCACCGAGAGTGCGAAGGCCCTATTGTATCTGCTCTGTTTCTTATTATTATTATTATTATTCAGGCAAAACAAGGGCCTTTTTGAGGGCCTAAACATGCTCAAAAACTCATGAAATTTTGCACACATGCCAGGTCTGGTGAAAAATTTTGTATTTTAATGGTTTTACATATGAGCACTGGGAAATGGCTCTACAGCGCCACCTATGCCTTGTTAAATGCAGCCCTACGACCACATCGTTTGAGCTACATGTATGAAATTTGGCACACATGTGTATCATGCCAAGACGAACAAAAAAGTCTGGGGGCCCATTGACGCAAACCCAACAGGAAGTCCGCCATTTGGAAGAGAAGGTGACATTTTGGCTCTAATTTTGCCATTTCCATGCCTCGAACTTTTGCGAACTCCTCCTTGGGGTTTGATTTCATAACCTTCATATTTGGTCAGTGTCAACTACACCCTTGTGCCATGTTAAATTGCGGAGCTTTTGAGTTTTCACAATACTATGAGGCCGTGGCGCCATGGCGAATTTCGATGACTCGCCATGAAAATCTTATTGCCTCTCATTCTGTCATACATGTTCCGATCTGGACCAAAGAGCACACATATGATAAGGCTCCACCCCTGAACATATTTCAACTGCCATATTTGACATCAAGGACAGCGCCACCTAGTGGGAACAGGAAATGTCATGTTTTACACTTTGGGGTACAGTATAGTGATGGGTGACATCTGCAGCCTCAAATTTCTCCAGGAAAGCCTTAAGGAGTTGGTCTTGGGTTACAGTGAAAACTGTGACTTTTCGCGAAAGGGTGTGACCCCAGCAGCATGGCGAACTTTGATGTCACGCCATGAAGAAACAAATTAGTATAACTCAATGAAATCCAGTCTGATTAGTACCAGACTTTACAGGCATGATGTCACACCCGCCCTGAACAGATTGATGTGCCCATTGTCAGGAATATGAAGAGCGCCACCTAGTGGGAACAGGAAATGTCATGTCTTACACTTTGTTGTACTGATTTTCACAGGTTCATAGTGGCCACCTCAAAAGCGGTGTATATCACCATCAGTCTTTGATGATGCTTTAGTGCAAAAATTGTGACTTTAAACTGAACGGCGCACCCTGGTGGCAACGCTGTTCACCATGAAAGATGAAGTGGCTTTTGAGGGTCTTGGCAAGTTTATAGAGGCTTGAAATTTGGCACACACCTCCAATGTGATGATGGCTTTGTTGTCATGTGATCATTTTCATTGAATATCCCAAAATGGCTCCACAGCGCCCCCTACAAAATTTCAAAACCACAGCCCCAGCTCTGTGTTTTATGTATGAATCTGAAACCTGGTAAGCTTATAGGAGATATCAAGATGTACAAAAAAGTCTCTTGGAGCAATATCCCAAATCCAACAGGAAGTCAGCCATTTTAAAATTAATGTGCAATTTTGGCAACATTTTCCCCTCTTTTCAGGCATCGTTCTTTGACGAACTCCTCCAAGGGATTTCATCAGATTGGACCGATCTGCAGTTTGTGGAATCTAAAGACCTTTGTGATGTTAAATTGCGAAGCTTTTTACGTCCAGGGAAACGGGGTGGTTATGGCGGCACTTAGAGTTTGAATCACTCGCCAAAAAGCAGTAATCTGCTGTCACTCAAAAACACAATGTCCAATCTCTCCCAAACGTCTCAGGTGTGATTAGACTCGAGCTCGGAAGTGTTTGTTATGCCATTTGTACATAATGGTTAGAGCGCCACCTAGTGGAACGACTAACTAATCATGAATGAATGAGTTGAAATGTTAGCTGGTGGTTAAATGCATGAATTCCATCAATGTGACATCACATCGGACGTGCTGGTTTTAGGTGTTGGGCGTGGCTCGACGCGCCGGGGGTGCGAGGGCCCTCATAACGCTGCTTGCAGCTTTAATTAGGGCCCGAGCACTGAGAGTGCGAAGGCCCTATTGTATCTGCTCCGTTTCTTATTAGGGCCCGAGCACTGACAGTGCGAAGGCCCTATTGTAATTGCTCTGTTTATTATTATTATTATTATTATTATTATTATTATTATTTCGGCAAATGAATTGGCCGTTTGAGGGCCTAAACATGCTCGAAAACTCATGAAATTTTGCACACGCGTCAGGTCTGGTGAAAATTTACGTATTTTAATGTTCTCAGACATGGCCAGGGAAAATTAGCTCAGTAGCGCCACCTAGAAAAATGAAAAACGCGAGCCCCCGGTATGGGTATGACCTACATGTTTGAAAGTCGGTACACCTATATAACGTTCAGAGTCGAACAAAAAAGTCTATTATGGCAATGTCCTAAACCCAACAGGAAGTCCGCCATTTTGGATTGAAGGTGACATTTTGGCTCTGATTTTACCGTTTCCATGCCTTGTACTTTAACGAACTCCTCCTTGGGATTTGGTCCTATAAACTTCAAATTTGGACAGTGTCAACTACACCCTTGTGCCATGTTAAATTGCGGAGCTTTTGAGTTTTCACAATAGTATGAGGCCGTGGCGCCATGGCGAATTTTGATGACTCGCCATGAAAATCTTATTGCCTCTCATTCTGTCATACATGTTCTGATCTGGACCAAAGAGCACACATATGATAAGGCTCCACCCCTGAACATATTTCAACTGCCATATTTGACATCAAGGACAGCGCCACCTAGTGGGAACAGGAAATGTCATGTTTTACACTTTGGGGTACAGTATAGTGATGGGTGACATCTGCAGCCTCAAATTTCTCCAGGAAAGCCTTAAGGAGTTGGTCTTGGGTTACAGTGAAAACTGTGACTTTTCGCGAAAGGGTGTGACCCCAGCGGCGTGGCGAACTTTGATGTCACGCCATGAAGAAACAAATTAGTATAACTCAATGAAATCCAGTCTGATCAGTACCAGACTTTACAGGCATGATGTCAGACCCGCCCTGAACAGATTGATGTGCCCATTGTCGGAAATACGGACAGCGCCACCTAGTGGCAACAGGAAATGTCATGGCTTTAATTTTGTTGTACTGATTTTCACAGGTTCATCGTGGCCACCTCAAAAGCGGTGAATATCACCATCAGTCCCTCGTGATGCTTCAGTGCAAAAATTGTGAGTTTAAACTGAACGGCGCACCCTGGTGGCAACGCTGTTCAACATGAAAGATGAAGTGGCTTTTGAGGGTCTTGGCAAGTTTATAGAGGCTTGAAATTTGGCACACACCTCCAAATGGATGAAGGCTTTGTTGGCATGTGATCATTTTCATTGAATAGCGCGAAATTGCTCCACAGCGCCCCCTACAAAATTTCAAAACCACAGCCCCTGCTCTGTGTTCTATGTATGATTCTGAAACCTGGTAAGCTTATAGGAGATATCAAGATGTACAAAAAAGTCTCTTGGTGCAATATCCCAAATCCAACAGGAAGTCAGCCATTTTAAAATTAATGTGTAATTTTGGCAACATTTTCCCCTCTTTCCAGGCACCGTTCTTTGACGAACTCCTCCAAGGGATTTCATCATATTGAACCAATCTCCAGTGTGTGGAATCTAAAGACCTTTGTGATGTTAAATTGCGAAGCTTTTTACGTTCAGTGAAACGGGGTGGTTATGGTGGCACTTAGAGTTTGAATCACTCGCCAAAAAGCAGTAATCTGCTGTCACTCAAAAACACAATGTCCAATCTCTCCCAAAGCTCATAGGCGTGATGAGACTCGAGCTCGGAAATGTTTGTTATGCCATTTGTACATAATGGTTAGAGCGCCACCTAGTGGAACGACTAACTAATCATGAATGAATGAGTTGAAATGTTAGCTGGTGGTTAAATGCATGAATTCCATCAATGTGACATCAGATCGGAGGTGCTGGTTTTAGGTGTTGGGCTTGGCTCGACGTGCCGGGGGTGCGAGGGCCCTCGTAACGCTGCTTGCAGCTTTAATTATTATTATTATTATTCACCCCAAACAAGGGCCTTTTTGAGGGCCTAAACATGCTCAAAAACTCATGAAATTTTGCACACATGCCAGGTTTGGTGAAAAATTTTGTATTTTAATGGTTTTACATATGAGCACTGGGAAATGGCTCTACAGCGCCACCTATGCCTTGTTAAATGCAGCCCTACGACCACATCATTTGAGCTACATGTATGAAATTTGGCACACATGTGTATCATGCCAAGACGAACAACAAAGTCTGTGGGCCCATTGACGCAAACCCAACAGGAAGTCCGCCATTTGGAAGAGAAGGTGACATTTTGGCTCTAATTTTGCCATTTCCATGCCTCGAACTTTTGCGAACTCCTCCTTGGGGTTTCATTTCATAACCTTCAAATTTGGACAGTGTCAACTACACCCTTGTGCCATGTTAAATTGCGGAGCTTTTGAGTTTTCACAATACTATGAGGCCGTGGCGCCATGGCGAATTTCGATGACTCGCCATGAAAATCTTATTGCCTCTCATTTTGTCATACATGTTCCGATCTGGACCAAAGAGCACACATATGATAAGGCTCCACCCCTGAACATATTTCAACTGCCATATTTGACATCAAGGACAGCGCCACCTAGTGGGAACAGGAAATGTCATGTTTTACACTTTGGGGTACAGTATAGTGATGGGTGACATCTGCAGCCTCAAATTTCTCCAGAAAAGCCTTAAGGAGTTGGTCTTGGGTTACAGTGAAAACTGTGAGTTTTCGCCAAAGGGTGTGACCCCAGCAGCATGGCGAACTTTGATGTCACGCCATGAAGAAACAAATTAGTATAACTCAATGAAATCCAGTCTGATCAGTACCAGACTTTACAGGCATGATGTCAGACCCGCCCTGAACAGATTGATGTGCCCATTGTCGGGAATACGGACAGCGCCACCTAGTGGGAACAGGAAATGTCATGGCTTTAATTTTGTTGTACTGATTTTCACAGGTTCATCATGGCCACCTCAAAAGCGGTGAATATCACCATCAGTCCCTTGTGATGCTTCAGTGCAAAAATTGTGACTTTAAACTGAACGCCGCACCCTGGTGGCAACGCGGTTCACCATGAAAGATGAAGTGGCTTTTGAGGGGCTTGGAAAGTTTAAAAAGTCTTGAAATTTGGCGCACACCTCCAATGTGGTTGAGGCTTTGTTGTTATGTGATCATTTTCATTGAATATCCCAAAATGGCTCCACAGCGCCCCCTACAAAATTTCAAAATCACAGCCCCTGCTCTGTGTTTTATGTATGAGTCTGAAACCTGGTAAGCTTATAGGAGATATCAAGATGTACAAAAAAGTCTCTTGGAGCAATATCCCAAATCCAACAGGAAGTCAGCCATTTTAAAATTAATGTGCAATTTTGGCAACATTTTCCCCTCTTTTCAGGCATCGTTCTTTGACGAACTCCTCCAAGGGATTTCATCATATTGAACCAATCTCCAGTGTGTGGAATCTAAAGACCTTTGTGATGTTAAATTGCGAAGCTTTTTACGTTCAGGGAAACGGGATGGTTATGGCGGCACTTAGAGTTTGAATCACTCTCCAAAAAGCAGTAATCTGCTGTCACTCAAAAACACAATGTCCAATCTCTCCCAAACGTCCCAGGTGTGATGAGACTCGAGCTCGGAAATGTTTGGTATGCCATTTGTCGGTAATAGTTAGAGCGCCACCTATTGGGACGACTATAATCATGGTTCAATGAGATGAAATGTTAGCTGGTGGTTAAATGCATGAATTCCATCAATGTGACATCACATCGGACGTGCTGGTTTTAGGTGTTGGGCGTGGCTCGACACGCCGGGGTGCGAGGGCCCTCATAACGCTGCTTGCAGCTTTAATTAGGGCCCGAGCACTGATAGTGCGAAGGCCCTATTGTAATTGCTCTGTTTATTATTATTATTATTATTATTATTATTATTATTATTTCGGCAAATGAATTGGCCGTTTGAGGGCCTAAACATGCTCGAAAACTCATGAAATTTTGCACACGCGTCAGGTCTGGTGAAAATTTACGTATTTTAATGTTCTCAGACATGGCCAGGGAAAATTAGCTCAGTAGCGCCACCTAGAAAAATGAAAAACGCGAGCCCCCGGTATGGGTATGGCCTACAAGTTTGAAACTCTGTACACCTATATAACGTTCAGAGTCGAACAAAAAAGTCTATTATGGCAATGTCCTAAACCCAACAGGAAGTCCGCCATTTTGCATTGAAGGTGACATTTTGGCTCTAATTTTGCCATTTCCATGCCTCGAACTTTAACGAACTCCTCCTTGGGATTTGGTCCTATAAGCTTCAAATTTGGACAGTGTCAACTACACCCTTGTGCCATGTTAAATTGCGGAGCTTTTGAGTTTTCACAATACTATGAGGCCGTGGCGCCATGGCGAATTTCGATGACTCGCCATGAAAATCTTATTGCCTCTCATTCTGTCATACATGTTCCGATCTGGACCAAAGAGCACACATATGATAAGGCTCCACCCCTGAACATATTTCAACTGCCATATTTGACATCAAGGACAGCGCCACCTAGTGGGAACAGGAAATGTCATGTTTTACACTTTGGGGTACAGTATAGTGATGGGTGACATCTGCAGCCTCAAATTTCTCCAGGAAAGCCTTAAGGAGTTGGTCTTGGGTTACAGTGAAAACTGTGAGTTTTCGTGAAAGGGTGTGACCCCAGCAGCATGGCGAACTTTGATGTCACGCCATGAAGAAACAAATTAGTATAACTCAATGAAATCCAGTCTGATCAGTACCAGACTTTACAGGCATGATGTCAGACCCGCCCTGAACAGATTGATGTGCCCATTGTCGGAAATACGGACAGCGCCACCTAGTGGCAACAGGAAATGTCATGGCTTTAATTTTGTTGTACTGATTTTCACAGGTTCATCTTGGCCACCTCAAAAGCGGTGAATATCACCATCAGTCCCTCGTGATGCTTCAGTGCAAAAATTGTGAGTTTAAACTGAACGGCGCACCCTGGTGGCAACGCTGTTCAACATGAAAGATGAAGTGGCTTTTGAGGGTCTTGGCAAGTTTATAGAGGCTTGAAATTTGGCACACACCTCCAAATGGATGAAGGCTTTGTTGGCATGTGATCATTTTCATTAAATAGCGCGAAATTGCTCCACAGCGCCCCCTACAAAATTTCAAAACCACAGCCCCTGCTCTGTGTTCTATGTATGATTCTGAAACCTGGTAAGCTTATAGGAGATATCAAGATGTACAAAAAAGTCTCTTGGAGCAATATCCCAAATCCAACAGGAAGTCAGCCATTTTAAAATTAATGTGTAATTTTGGCAACATTTTCCCCTCTTTCCAGGCACCGTTCTTTGACGAACTCCTCCAAGGGATTTCATCATATTGAACCAATCTCCAGTGTGTGGAATCTAAAGACCTTTGTGATGTTAAATTGCGAACGTTTTTACGTTCAGGGAAACGGGTGGTCATGGCGGCACGTGGAGTTTCAGTCACTCGCCAAAAAGCAGTAATCTGCTGTCACTCAAAATCAAAATGTCCAATATGTCCCAAAGGTCGCAGGCGTGATGAGACTCGAGCTGGGAAATGTTTGTTATGCCATTTGTCAGTAATGGTTAGAGCGCCACCTAGTGGGACGACTATAATCATGATTGAATGAGATGAAATGTTAGCTGGTGGTTGAATGCATGAATTTCATCAATGTGACATCAGATCGGACGTGCTGGTTGTAGGTGTTGGGCGTAGCTCGACGCCATGGGGTGCGAGGGCCCTCATAACGCTGCTTGCAGCTTTAATTATTATTATTATTATTATTTCGGCAAATGAATTGGCCGTTTGAGGGCCTAAAAATGCTCGAAAACTCATGAAATTTTGCACACGCGTCAGGTCTGGTGAAAATTTACGTATTTTAATGTTCTCAGACATGGCCAGGGAAAATTAGCTCAGTAGCGCCACCTAGAAAAATGAAAAACGCGAGCCCCCGGTAAGGGTATGGCCTACAAGTTTGAAAGTCGGTACACCTATATATCCTTCAGAGTCGAACAAAAAAGTCTATTATGGCAATGTCCTAAACCCAACAGGAAGTCCGCCATTTGGACATGAAGGTGACATTTTGGCTCTGATTTTACCGTTTCCATGCCTTGTACTTTAACGAACTCCTCCTTGGGGTTTGATTTCATAACCTTCATATTTGGTCAGTGCCAACTACACCCTTGTGCCATGTTAAATTGCGGAGCTTTTGAGTTTTCACAATACCATGAGGCCGTGGCGCCATGGCGAATTTCGATGACTCGCCATGAAAATCTTATTGCCTCTCATTTTGTCATACATTTTCTGACCTTGACCAAAGTGAACACATATGATAAGGCTCCACCCCTGAACATATTTCAACTGCCATATTTGACCTCAAGGACAGCGCCACCTAGTGGGAACAGGAAATGTCATGTTTTACACTTTGGGGTACAGTATTGTGATGGGTGACATCTGCAGCCTCAAATTTCTCAAGGAAAGCCTTAAGGAGTTGGTCTTGGGTTACAGTGAAAACTGTGACTTTTCGCAAAAGGGTGTGACCCCAGCAGCATGGCGAACTTTGATGTCACGCCATGAAGAAACAAATTAGTATAACTCAATGAAATCCAGTCTGATCAGTACCAGACTTTACAGGCATGATGTCAGACCCGCCCTGAACAGATTGATGTGCCCATTGTCGGAAATACGGACAGCGCCACCTAGTGGCAACAGGAAATGTCATGGCTTTAATTTTGTTGTACTGATTTTCACAGGTTCATCGTGGCCACCTCAAAAGCGGTGAATATCACCATCAGTCCTTCATGGTGCTGCAGTGCGAAAATTGTGACTTTAAACTGAACGGCGCACCCTGGTGGCAACGTGGTTCACCATGAAAAATGAAGTGGCTTTTGAGGGGCTTGGACAGTTTAAAAAGTCTTGAAATTTGGTGCATTCCTCCAATTTGATGCGGGCTTTTTTGTTATGTGATCATTTTCATTGAATATCCCAAAATGGCTCCACAGCCTAAATTTCAAAACCACAGCCCCAGCTCTGTGTTTTATGTATGAATCTGAAACCTGGTAAGCTCATGGAAGATATTAGCATGTACAAAAAAGTCTCTTGGAGCAATATCCAAAATCCAACAGGAAGTCAGCCATTTTAAAATTTATGTGTAATTTTGGCAACATTTTGCCCTCTTTCCAGGCACCGTTCTTTGACGAACTCCTCCAAGGGATTTCATCACATTGAACCAATCTCCAGTGTGTGGAATCTAAAGACCTTTGTGATGTTAAATTGCAAAGCTTTTTACGTTCAGGGAAACGGGGTTGTCATGGCGGCACGTGGAGTTTCAATCACTCGCCAAAAAGCAGTAATCTGCTGTCACTCAAAATCAAAATGTCCAAACTCTCCCAAAGGTCGCAGGCGTGATGAGACTCGAGCTCGGAAATGTTTGTTATGCCATTTGTCAGTAATGGTTAGAGCGCCACCTAGTGGGACGACTATAATGATGATTGAATCAGATGAAATGTTAGCTGGTGGTTAAATGCATGAATTCCATCAATGTGACATCAGATCGGAGGTGCTGGTTGTAGGTGTTGGGCGTGGCTCGACGCGATGGGGTGCGAGGGCCCTCATAACGCTGCTTGCAGCTTTAATTAATTTTGAGTTTCTGAACATCGGAAACGTATAAAATGTATTCAAATTCCTAAAAGCTTAATGTAATGGTTTTTATCAAACTCCTTGAATTAAAGCTCAAAGTCTGCATTTCATTCACCTTTTGATTTTCTTCTTCTTAGCTTTTTTATTTCTTTTTTCTTGATTTAAAATCCACTGTGAGGTTGAATAGAGGCAGCATTATAAGAAAAAAGTGTCATTATTCAGGGCCTCCACAAATAATGATCTCAAAAATACAAGCAAGAACAGAAAAGACAAAAAAAACATGTCAGAGAAAGCGTCAAGAGCCTAATATCACATGATAAACAACTCTAGGCTTTATAAATTGAATTTAACTTGATATTAATATTGTCATGAGGAGACTTGAAATAATTCTCACACACACACACACACACACACACACACACACACACACACACACACACACACACACACACACATCAGTTCATATAGTGTTTTAACATCCACAGCAATGACCTTAGTGCCTTCATTGGGGCTTGATGAGGAATAACTGAACTGCAGAAAATTGGATCTATAGAAGGTGACTTTAATTAGCAGCTGGCTGCGTGCACGTGGCTTTTAAAACTATGAGCTCTCATTTACACGTCTAATCAGGGATACTCCCAATTTAAACTATGCTTAATTTTCATATTTCTCATGTGGAAGCAGTCGCAGCTGATTGCACCTGTTCCCCCGAGAGCTGAAAAACCGATATGCTGCACTGATGCCCCATTAAAAATTCAGCCATATCAACATAATTTCACCACCTTTCTCTTCCTACAATCATGCAGCAAATATTCATTTCGCATTCACAAAGGAACAGTGAATCATGATTCATTTCACATATTTCAACAACAAATTAATTGACACAGTTTGATGCTTTTTGGCATCTATGCTGGATATTTATAATTATTTTCCCCTTTGGTGTTTCCATCACATAAAAGCAGGAATTAATAAGAGTGAATGAAACCTCTGAATGTGTTTTTACATTTTTTTTAATCATTATAACATTTAAGAGAAGCTCTTACAACCACCACCCCCCACAAAAAAAGACCAACCCCCCCCCCCCCCATATATATATATATATATATATATATATATATATATATATATATATATATATATATATATATATATATATATATATACTGTATGTGTAATTCACTCACAGCTACAGGTTCAAATAAAGCATGTGCTGTCATGGTCCTGGGTCGTGCGACCCAGTGTTTTGTGTTTTAGCCTATTTTGATGTTTATTCTTTGTTTAGGGTCACTAAGGCAGTCCAGCCATTTGTACATATTACCCGTGTATTAAGTCTCCCTTGCCCTTCGTGTGTTTATGTCTGCGTGTCTTATATTGTCAAGTCCATGCTGTCGGTTATGTCATCTCCCCTGTACTACGTCTCCCCGGTTCATGTGTCTTGTCTAATCTCCATGTTTCCTGTTTTACTTTGAAAGTCTGTATTCACGGTCAGTGTATTCAGTTTCACTCCTTCTGTCCTGTCGTTAAGTTCATGTGTGTCAGCTGTGTTCCCATGTGTGGCCACTTCCCCTGATCATCCCTCATGTGTATTTAGTCTCTGTGTTTCATACAGTCTGTCTCGCGTCGTCTGTGTTACCACCTCCTGTGTTCTGTACCTCCAGCCATAGTCTTTCCTTAGTTTTGTCCAGTTTAGGTTTTCTGTTGAGTACTACACGTATGCTGCCCTCATTCTGTTTTTGTTCTTTTCATCAGCCATAATAAAAGGCTCGTTTTGTTGGAATCCACTCCTGCATCCTCGTTTGTGTTCGCACCTGGGTCCACCACACACCTTTCCACACGGTCTGCCTCCGCAGACCGTGACATGTGCTGCATGCATGGTTGCACTTTGCTTTATTCGAAGATTACACGCTTCACTGCCCAAGAGGCTAAAGCTGCCAGTAGTAAATGAACTGGTTCTTGTATAGTGCTTTTCTACTCTTGAGCACTCAGGTGAACCGGTTCACCTGACTAATGCATTCACCCTTTTCTATTGTTTCTGAGAACAGAATAGAATTAGAATAGAATTCAACTTTATTGTCATTGCACATGTCACAGGTACAAAGTCAACAAAATGCAGTTTGCATCCATCCAGACGTGCTTTAGCCATGATATAGATATATTACAAATATATTAGCAATAATATAGATATGTAAGTATATTACAGAAATGGGTCTATTATGGTATGTTATAATGTACACGATATGAAGGTATGTTATGAATATGCTATAACTATAAGCAGTGTTGGTCAGGTTACTTGAAAAAAGCAATCCCGTTACTTTACTGATTACTTATTTTCAAAAGTAATTAATTACTTAGTTACTTTTTAAAAACACGATTTACAACCTGAAGAGGTGATAAAGCGTTAGATCTTTCAGCCCAATTCTACTTTTTCTGCATAATCCATCATACAAAATGTAATCAAATGGAAAAGTCTCTTTTTTTTAACTTGTTTTATCAGTTTTAATCTTTTAACTTTATGCATCAAGCAAAAATGTAATTATATGCAACATTCTCTGACTTGAATAAATTAGTTTAACATTTAAACCTATTTTCTGCACATTCCAGCACATAAAATAAAATATTTTTTGTGCTTACACTCACTCTTTCAAATAGATGCAAGTAAAACACAGCAAAAAATAAATAAAGTCAAAGACTCAGCGGTCCTGTTGCTTTATTTTCACCTGTAAAGCAGGACTGGGGTAGGCGGAGGTTTACCCTGGTGCAGGTGTGCTGCGGTCAGTTGAAGAATCTGCGAGTTTCTCTGTGAATTTCCCATTACGTCGTTGCGCACTCGGTGCTTGCTTGGAAGTTTAGGGGGTTTTTTTGCTGTAAAAAGTTTTCTTCCCACGCACAACGGACGCTAATGTTTTTGTCACTTTTTATGGAATCAAACTCAAAATAAGGTCAGTACTTCCACGCTTTAAACGCTGCACGCTCATACTCTCTCCCACAATCGATATATGATCCATTGTTGATCTGCACACAGCTGTTGTCACCAACGGTGCACTCGCTTACGTCACTGTCATGAGACATTCTTGCAAAAAAATCACGGTTTTATTAACGCAGTAACGCAGCGTCTCTACGGGAAAGTAACGGTAATCTAATTACCGATTTTGCAATAGTAATCCCTTACTTTACTCGTTACTTGAAAAAAGTAATCAGATTACAGTAACGCGTTACTGCCCATCTGTGACTATAAGTATGTACAGGCTATGAACATGTGCTTCCAAACTAACATTCACACACCAATGGATGCATCAGAGAGTAACACGGGGTTGGTATCATGCCCAAGTAGACCTGGGCGATATAAGATTTTTTCATATCACGATATGTTTTTTTATTTCAGGCAATAATGATATATATCACGATATAAGCCAAATAACTATATTTGTAAGATTTAAATGTGCCGTTGCTCACAAGTAAAATGTGAAATAATCAGCAGCTTGTTTTGATTAAAATTTTTATTTTCCATAATAAGTTCAACAGGGCAGATGTACTTAAGGAACATGAGACTTTTCCCAATAAATAAAGGCAAATATTGTAAACTACACAAAAGGCAGCCGCTAAAGCGTTTAAGTTTCAAAATAGAACTGTCATGGTCTGGTTGGGCACCTGCAGGTCTCAGACAGCGGCTCCTCCTCCTTTAGGCGGAGTCCGGTTGCCCCTCCCTGGCTGACCACCTGTGAGCAATCGTGCCAGCGGTATATCAGACCTGCGCTCTCAACCACTCATCGCCTGAGTATCTGCTATTCCCATGTTAGTTCAGTGGAGCATCCTAAACCTTGTCTTAACGCCGTGTGATGACTGACCTGTCTTTTCTTGTCCTCAGTGATAGCACCCGGAGTGGAGATCTTGTTCCCCTCGCTCCCGTCCTCCTGGACCTGGGCCGCCAGCTGCTTACACAACGTGGCCTGCCGGCCCACCGCTCACCTGCCTGCCTCCCCACGCCTCGACCGCTTCCGGGTTTTCCGCTCCACCTGTCCCCTCCATCTGAAACCAAGTAAGGCAATTCAATTCAACTGCGGAGGATTATTGGTTGTCTGCTGGATCCCTCTGATCGTGATCTCCTCTTGTTCCAGTGCCCCCGGCCCCTACCTAGTCCTGTTTCTACCTCCCCGCTGTCCCCGCTGTTCAGCCGTCTCCTAGAGGTGTCTAGGTCGCCCTCATTATCACCGACGAATCCTACGCGCCACTAGTGTGGTGGCGTCGCTTTGTGTTTCACCTTTGTTTACCTGTGGGCGGAAATAAATCGTTTGTTTTCTGTCACCTCGCTTCCGGGTTGGTTTCTGCGCCTGTGTCCATCCCTGTTCCCTCGTGCCGTTGAGCCGTGACAAGAACAAACAAAACAGACTACTAAATTGTGTCAATTCCACTTAGAAACAAAATATTAATTCTAAAAATAAATCTTAGTTTGTTTTACAGAAGAACGGACAAAATTGACTAACTTTTGTCAATATCAAATAAACTGAGAACTAAAAGGAAATTCTCAATCTCTCCTTGTTGTATAGCTTAGATTTTCAAACAGTCTTAACAGTTACTTTAGTCTGACAAAAGCCGAATAACGAATTAGCGCTTCCAGTCAGAGATTGAGCATGCACCGCTTTATTGTATTTCCAGACTTGCTTTCGGCACAATTTACACTGCACGCTACTCTGTTTTTTGTCAGACTTGAAATAGCCGAAATACCTTCACACTACAGAACTTCTATGGCTCTTCCGTTCGACAATCTCTCCGGCATTGGAACCATCATCTGTTTTCTCTTTGGTAACCTTCGGTGATGCTCTCATACACTCATTTCCTCCATTACCCGGGCTGCACGGTGGCTGGCTGCTTCCCAAACAAATACACATGTGTGGCACTTGTGCTGTACGTAACAAGTCACGTGATGTGACGCTGCAGCTGTGATTGGTTTGGCTCTGCGCTAGTTAATTTGGATTGGCTGTTCTTCTTTTTTTTTTAAGAGGACAAGAGCGGTGAGGCCTATCGCAATAGTTACATTTTTCTATCGAGAAAAAGTTATTTCGCTATACATATCGTTATCGTTCTATCGCCCAGCTCTATGCCCAAGGCTATTTGTCATGCAGACTAGAGCAGACGAAGAGCAAACCACCAACCTTCTGGTTAGTAGGTGACCTGCTCTACCACCTGAGCTATAGCCACCTTCATAGTAGCAGTCATAGGTATTAATTCTTTCAGGTACATACAAATAAAGAGTCAGAATCCAAATAGAGCGGGTCAGGAGTGCCAGGTGTAATTAAAGCTTCCCTGATAATGTTTTTACCTGACTTTGAACACTTCAAGGCTCTCTTCCTGTGAAGCTCTGCACTACTGTACATTGTAGTATTGTATTTTAAATCACCGGTCTGAAAATCAGATCATTTCATTGTATTATTGAATGAAACACATGTAGTGCAGGATTTGGAAGGAAGGGATCCGGGTTCTTCTTTGCAATCTTGCTGTTGTTTGAATAATATCGACCGGTCAGATTTGAAAGGCTCTCGCTGCAAAAAGTGTGGAAAGAAAAAGAATGTTGAGAGAAAAGAATGAATTTGCTAAAATTTGAAAGTATTTGAATGCCTTCTATATACCTTGCATCTCGCCCCATACCTGTTGGGATACAGTGGAGGAAATTATTGTTTGATCAGTTGTGGAATTTAAAAGAATCTGTAAGTTTGTTCACTTACAAAGAAATGAACAGTCTCTCATTCTTATGGTAGTTTCATTTAAAAGGAGAGAGACAGCTCAACAAAAATCTGGAAAACCCCACCAAAACACATTAAATAAAAGTAATACATTGATTGGCATGTCATTGAGTGAAATCAGTATTTTATGACTTAGTAATTGGTGGACAAAACCTTGATGCCAAGCACAGCTGTAGTTGGTCATTAGGTTTGCACACATCTTAAGCTGGGCATATACTGTGTGATTTTTGGCCCATTTTGAGCCGATTTTTCAGTCGTGCGACCATTTTGGGGATTGGCCCGAGTTTCGCTTTAATCGTGTGTTGTGCATCCTGTAGTATACATGGGGTAACGAGAAGCGAATAACACCTCACAACCAGCTCCCGATCATCAATCATATGGTCGCAAGAAAATCAAACCTGTTTGAAATCCTGTTGCCCTCGTGATGGTGTCAACGCAGCCTCTCACACTGCACGTGTGCAAACACAGAAATGGAAGTGAAAAGACAGAGTAGCATGGCAGTGCAGCGTGTGATTAACAAATAAATCTATATACACCGATGACAACAGATGAATAAATAAAAAATCTATGCATACATAAAAATCAGGGGGTCCTTTTGTCCCTCTGTGGGGGGTTACACCCACTAGGTTTATATCTGGGACTCTCCACCATTTGACCTTAGAACTGAAGAAGCTTCTTGGATGAGAGGTGAAACGTCTTCAAGCAACTTAAAGAAGTCCAGACGCTTTTATTTGCAAGCTCCTTTGACTACGATGACCTGGATGACTGAGAACCTTCACAGACATACATAAAAAACATCTCTTCTTTTTGGCCGTATGTATATCTGTCCCACTGATTGTGGCAGACTTCAAAAACAGCAGATCATTGTTTCTCTGAGTGATGGACTCATGCTAATAATAATATTAAATACATTCTAACAACAGCTGATCAATCTTAAACGTGCTGCTGTTGTTTAACCTGACCGCCATTGGTTTCTTCTTTCTGGCGCAAAGTGGGCGATAAACAAACAAGAGAGATGGGACTTGCGACAGAAAAGCCGATCAGCTGATCATTAATCTGTTTCATGATTGAAGTAGAAACAGGAGAGGGAGGGGGAGAGAATGAGAGAAGAAGAGGCAGCTGTGTAGCAAAGACACAGAATAACTCCAGCTTTGCGTCTTTTTCATTTTAGCTGAAGTAAGGGACAAACTGCATTCCTTTTCACCTCAATACGAAACATGTAATATTTTCTCTGAATACCAGATGATTCCGTTTTTTTGGGGATTTTTAAGGTTATTTATTAGAGTTGGCAACTCTAATAAATAACCTTATGAACAAAATAAAGTTCAAGATCAGTAACATCATAGCACCCACCCAGCTCTATAGAAACTCCGTCATGCTAGTTAGTACCAGTACGAAAAAGTCAGCATAACGAAAATAAACTACACCTAAACTTGGTTTATATCTGACCCAGATAGACTGCAGGTCATAACTTCTTACCTGAAATTCAGTTCACCTGACACTCGGACTGGAGGCCACCTCGGGTCTCTCCTCCTCCTGCCTCCCCTTTCCCTCATCCACCTGCTGGCCTCCACCACTTGCTAATGTTACTGAATCTGTGGAAGCGCTGCTATAGCCACTAGTGATGTGTCAGTCGCGAACGAAATGGCTCTTACGGTGTGTTCACACCGAACGCGATGGACGCGAACTAATTTGACGCGTGCACATTCGCGTCTCAACGCGTGTCCAAGAAAAATCCATCGCCGCGCGTGAACCGGAAATGTGGGAGGAATGTGGGAGGAAGTTGTGCCAGACCGGTATCTTTGCAAGATGGCGGCTGTCGAGCTAGCGCTTGAAGAGAGAGTCTCCCTTCTCTATGTACTGTGGAGAGCAGAGCAGCGGCGTAAAAGACGTCCTTGCCATACCTGGGTCCATCAGGTCGTCCAGAGGCGTGAGCAGTTTGGTGAGTTTCACCATTTGCTCCAGGAGCTGCGCCTGGATGATGGCCGATTCCAGCGATATCACCATCGGCCAGTTTGAGGACCTGCTTTCCCTCGTCGGTCCCAGCAGGCGCTCAATCCCACCTGCAGAGCGCCTGTCTGTCTGCCTGAGGTTAGTAAAAGTATTTAATACGGTAGTCCTTTATTGATACCTGTGCTAATATGCTAAACCATCCATTTATACACTGCTAACAGTGAATGCTCTCGGTGTTTACTGATAGAAAACTGTGGTACGGAGACGACTCTTTATAATGTTTCTAGTGATACTCAGAAGGTCTCATCAAGTCCAGATTTAATTCGATTTATGCTGTTATCAGTGTTTGCGATGATAGCATGGCTGTGGTGTCACATCAATGTATGCGCTCGGTGTTTGCTGATATCAAACTGTAGCATTAGGACCACTGAGTTAACCTTTGTAGTGATACTCACTCCTTTTTATTTAGACCTGGTTTAATTCTGGTATAGTTGAATATTTGTATATAATCCCTGCAGCTGTCAGACTCTATAACAGGGGTCACCAGCCTTTATTAAAACTGAGAGTTAGATAAAACTGAACAGTATGGTTCATCTTTAGTTACATGGTTCTATCTTAATAAGCTGTCTTATCACAGATTAATTTTTCAAAAATATTAATGATTTAAGCAAGGAAAGGGCTACAGCTCTTTATTTCTATTAATGTCTTACTTCATTCCTACCTGATTGACATGTTTAGGAATTATGAGTGATTTTCACACTGTAGTTGTAAAAGTTGCTACCAACCAAATTATGATATGTTAAAGTTAAAACAAAACACAACTGTTTTAGATATTATCTAATATACATTTTGTAATTATCCTTATAATTACAAAATGTTTTATGTAAGATTTAAGTTTTGTGATTTAAATCAGACATTACAAAAGTATTTTGGAATTTGAATAATGTATTTTGTAACTGCAGTACACATAATACTAATTTTGAACAATTTTGTCCAGGTTCCTTGCCACCGGGGACTCCTTCAGGACCATCGCGTTCAGTTTTCGAGTTGGTGTGTCCACGGTGAGCCAGATCATCCCCCAGGTAGTGATGGCCATCTGGGACTGTCTAGTGGACGATTTCATGGCTGTGCCTTCAACTGAAGACTGGCGGTCCATCACAGAGGGATTCCAGGAGCGCTGGAACTTCCCTCTCTGCTGTGGAGCTCTGGATGGGAAGCACGCCCAGAGGAACCGCATATATCATATAGGAGACACACACATTGATGTACACTAAACATTTATTCCATTTCTTTTTTTGTGGTGCCCAAATTTATGCACCTGCTTTATTTTGTTTAAACAATTATTGCACACTTTCTGTAAATCCAGTGAACTTCTTTTCACTTCTCAAATATCACTATGTGTCTCCTGTATGATATATTTAACCGTCTTTTTTATTGTAATAACGATTTATACAGGAAAATGATGGCTATTAACAATGTTGCCCAAACTTTTGCATCCCACTGTATTAGTATATTTGTCATTAGTACAATATGAAATAAATTCTACATGTGTCAAGTCGTGTGTTAACATTTGCTGTGTAGTAGAACTGAGACATTAGTCATTATAAAAATTTATTTGAAATAATATTAAAATTCTCAAACAGAAAAACATTAAACATAAATATATAAAATATAAGTATTTACAGAGAGACAGGAATAAAAAGGACCCAGCTGCTCTCCAGAGCAGGAACAAGGCTGAGGAGGAAATGCTCCATTGGAGACTGGTGTGGCCTCTTCAGGGACTCCAGGATGGCCAGCTCCAGCGCCGATGGACCGTCCTGGGACCCGTCCCTCATCTGCCTCAGAGCTGTCCTCCTCTGTGGGCCTGTAAAACAGCACTAAACACAAAGAAATGAGAAGGCTGCTACTAGATTTTCATTTCAACATCGAAAAAAACCAAGCAGGATATAATCAGATTGGTTGTAGACATTTAGTAAAGGTGATCACAAGGGGATCCCACCGAGTAAAAAGCTATCAGTGCTTGCTGTACTTCTGATGCTACAATTACATACCTGTGGTGCAGCAGCAGGAGCTCAGGGACTGGGGAGCCAGGAGAAGCAACAGGGGATGCTCTGCTGCAGAATCAGTTGGTTCTATCAATACAGTATTAAATGTTAACAGGTTGAATATAATAATCATAGAGTAGACAGTGGTCCCTCATTTATTGCAGGGGTTCTCAGAATAACTAGCCCCTCGCCACGCACTTTATACACTTTTTCCCCCACACACATGAACATTGGTCACAGTTCTCACAATTGATTCTCAAAGTGCAAACCTTTGTAGATTGCAAAACGTAAAAGTATTATTATGCCGCGTTTTGTCTTCATCTGCCCGCCACTTTCCCTCGCCTTTTCCCCTCGCGGTGCAGGTGTCTATTTCCGAATGAGGGTCATAGTTATGGGTGTTTTTGTGCTTTTTTTTCTATTGGACGTGATGGCTATCAAAACCAAACATAATAAATTTGGCAAGCGCAGGAGACACGACACGAAGGAGATTTGTCAATCAGGCTGCAGAATGCAATGCTGTACTGTGCAATAACAAATCAGCGAAAAAGCGAAGCATGAGCGGGACCACTGTGTGCTGTTTATTAATAAACAATAAAATATATTCCTAAATGACAACATGGATAAAAGCAGAACGGTATTTGTACGTCAGTGGGAAAATAGCGGTGGCTTGCTAGCTTTTGTGCGGCTTCCCCGGGTCAGTAAAAACTTTCAAAAGAGAAATGAATGAACTTACCAGGTTGCCCGATCTCTTCACATATCTTCCTCCAAGCTCGGTCCTTTATATTCCTGTCTCGATACAGAAAGCAGCTGGTGTCGTACAGCTCCGGGCTGTTTGCTACCGCATTGATTAGCCTTCCCCTCCATTGAAGTATGAAGGGCTTTGGCTGGATCTGCCCCTTTGACCTAGGTCACAGCCACGTCACCAGGCTCCTGATTGGTTGTCGCGGCGCGATTTGACGCTGGAGTTCAGATTTTTCCAACTCGAGCGGTAGACGCGAAACGCGCATATGCACAAAATGCAACACAAAAACTCACGCGCGTGGTTTTATTCGTGCGTCAAACGCACCAGACGCACTACACTGACACGCGTTTCAGGTGTTTTGGCGTTTTCGCGACGCAAATCTGCTTCCGAATTTTCGCGGGACCTGCAATCGCGTGTCATCGCGCCTTTCCATTGACTTTACATGTAAACCTGACGCTCTATTCGCGTCCATCGCGTTCGGTGTGAACACACCGTTAGAGCCGGCTCCTTATCACGAGCTGTGGGTTTTGTTTTTTGTTCTTTCTCACCCTCTCTCTCGCACTTTTTTTCTGCTTCACTCCGCAAGCGAGCCTTATGCTTTGCGCTGGGAAGAGGGGGGAGGGGCGGTAGTTACACTCGCAGTAGCACTGGAACAGAGCGGGAGAGAGAGACAGATAAAGAGAGCCAGGGACAACAACGTCACATTAGAAAGGTATAGAGATCATCCACAACTATTTTAAGTTGCGGATGATAAAGGATTCAGAAGGTTTATTCATGCTGTCCCATATGACAGAGAATATGCATGTTCTTTTTGTTTTCATATTTTAATTTATATTTAATTGTGTTGTGGTTTGCAGTGTTTTGTGTTGTTTCACTTTAAATTTGTAAAAGGAAAAAGCTGAAAATTTAAATAGTTAAAAGTTGAACTGTGAATAGTTGGTTTTTGTAATATATGATTTATTTATTACATTTTATGTGGAGTGAATAAATAAAAGTATATTTACGGTGGCCCCTAGAGACAAAGCACACACCAACTCCAAAACATGTAAAAACTCCAAAACACTTAAAAACGTAATAGTACGTACAAACTTCGAAGCATGTACTGAGTGCTACAGGTGTTACAGGAGTGATACGTGTCCTGTTGTCAGGCCTGCAGGTATCAGGCTTGTGATGTTCTCCTTTATCTCATAGTGGCCAGAAATTATTTTTGGAGTGGCACAAATAATTTGTGTGGCATCAAATTTGATGCAGAACACCTGATTGTTAGTTTTAAATGTTTATTTAAAAAAACACCTTGGCTGCATTTTTAGGTAAACAGCTGCAAAAAACGTTGTTTGCTAAACTCAGTTACTTCTTCAAAAAAGTAACTATATAATTAATTGCCCAACATTGGTCATTATATATTGTGTTTTGCAGACAGAGTTACAGAGCTCTCTCCCAGACCACAGACTCATACTCACAATACAAGTCAGAGATTTATAAAAAAGAAAAAAGAAAGAGAAAGTTGTGTTTTCAAAACTGGAGTTCAAGTTATTTTTACTTCCAATAGGGTTAGCATATTACAAAGGTCATGAACAATATTATTATTTTTTTTTTTTTTAAATTGTAAGTGGGCTAAAGCAGTTAATTAAAAGTAGTCTAACATAAATGTAAATGCTGTAATTTGAATATTTTAATAAACCATGTAACTTGGATGGATTTGATGCTGGCGTGGCCACAGTGCACACGTCTGCTGTTGCTCACAGTGGTCCAAGGAACCACTCAGGGAGTTTGGGTGTTCGCTCAGACAAATGAAAAATTAGAGGGAACATTGCCCTGAATGGTATGCCTCATTTTATTTTATTCATTTATTATTTTTATTTTAATGAAGCAAACAATAAATGAATTCCCCTGTGGTTACATAATTATTTTTCGACTTACAGGCTTGATCATTCTTATTAGTTAAGTCTCAGCTTAGTTCTAGCTCTTTAGAAATGTTTCAGTTTCAGTTGAAGAAAGATAGCGATGCTCATCTGTTTTGGCTGCTAGCAGAAACCTAGCTAACTCACCTATGCAACCCAATATTACCTTATTTCCTTTATAGAAAATTATTAATGTAGTAAGCTAATTATTGCTACTGGAGGCAATTTGTTATCATCATAATAATTCAGTCATAGTAGCAGACTGGTGTAAACTGGCCCTTTTCATATGTATTATTTTATTGATTTAAATTTAGCCAACAGTGGCAGCATGATTCAGGTACTAGTGAGCAAAATTTTAGTCTGTACAAGCTGTGAACATATAGTATCTCACTTATGCCACTTAGATCAAAATTTTACACACACACACACACACACACAAAGAATGAGAAGAAGAATGAAAATGAGCAGCCTAGCTTAGGTACATTGTTAATATATTAATTATTTTCATTAAAACTGTATTCTCAATTCAGTTTGTCTGTATTTTGATACAAGACACAGATTAGCAATGATGGGCCAACCAGAGACTATAGAGGGTCAGTGAAGATTGGTGCTCAATTTGAGAAAAAAAAAAAAAAACACTGATTGAAATACATTAGAATGTAGCTAGACTCCCCAACATTCCTAAACCATGCCCTTTATATAAGGAACAGCCCGTCTTTTAGCATTAGCCTAGATAAAAATCCAGCTTACCTGTTAACTGAAGACTTCTCTGGTGCATGGTGTAAACAAGTGGCTTTTGCTGTTGATGATATAAAAAAAGACTCAGTCTAGTTTTATATTTCACAAGCAAGAGTATTATTGGTCAGCTTCCAAACCTTGCTAAGTACTCAGCTTCAAAATGGTCAACAAACTTTCTGACTCAGACAGAGCAGGTGGGTGGGACTGCTGAGCTCACAGCCAGAGCTGTGTGCCAGAGATGATCACCAAGTGTTCGAGCTGCCAGAAACCAAAGGTTTTGGCTCACAGGGAATACATGTAAATACGCTGACCTAATTTTTAAAAAACTGTAGGCATTTTTAATATGAGCATCAGTGTAGCATGTGAAGGTGGAAAACATATCATAGGTCCTCTTTAAAATACTTTGCATGTGTTCCATCCAGCATATTTTGTTTGTCCATAGTGAGGCCTGCTGTAATGTCTTTGGTGGCTAAAGCTTAATCCCACGCAATGACCTTGTGTGGGACAGCTGGGAGGTAGCGCTTACATAATGTGCAGTGATGAGGACATACATAATTACAATCATCCTTTGTAGTCATTCATAAAAGGTTAAAGAGTCTTCCTCGAAGATGTCACTTTCTAAAGTTAGAATGGATATTGTGGATAGATCTTGTTAATCAACCTGACACAGCCAAGATAACTGAGAGAAAAGTTTGCTATAGAGTACTATGCAAAAGTTTGGAATCCCAACCAGTTCTTTAGATATTCATTTAAGTTTTTAAAGTGGTCTTGAGCAATAGTTCTCCAGGAATTCCGAGGGTATTTTAAAGGTTTGCTTTGGACATTAATTCCTTTTTTACTCTTTGTACGAGCCCATTTTCAGATGAATGTTTTATTTGTTAAGACACTTCAGCTACACTGACCTCTGAATTATTCAAGCATAAAAATGTACCTAACTTTAGGGATTAAGCAGTGTTGTCTCTACACGTAACATAAAGGTTAGTGAAAAACAAAGCACTTAGTTAAACAAAGCTGCTTGTTACAAAAATACATTTGTTCCAGTTTCTTTACTTGAATCTATGAAAAAGTATCATCTACTCTTCACTGAAACCTCATCAGAAATAGTGGAAGGGTGGCTATGAAGAAACCATTCTTAAGGAAGAGCTACAGCAGCTTTGAAATGTGGAAATGTAACGCGTGGCGGACACTAAAGCGGTCGCGCCAGAATGTCACGCTAAAAGGAAAGATTCTTTAAAATACAAGGGGGAGCAAGCGAGTCAGATACCACGGGCACAGAAAGGAAGCAGGTCTGATCAGAAACAGTTTATTACTAGGCCAGGGAGCACAAATAAAACACCCTTAAAATGTACGTAATAAAATGTTTGCTCTCTACTAAAAACAATTCTAAAACCCGTAAAACTACCATTTTCTACATTCACTAAACCCCCCTGCTATAATTAGGCCACATGTTCATTATGGGTCCATCCGCAGGCCAGGAATTCCTCCTTTAGAGCAGAGTCCACGCCAGCCCCGTCTTCGGCAGACAAGAAAGAGCCACCCATCTTCTTGTCCTTCCGCTGGCCCATCACTTCCCAGCCCGGCTTGCGTTCTGCCAGAACAATGGTCCCAGAGGCGGCCCTGGCTCATGGCCATGGTGACCCTCCCCCAATCCAACTGCACCCAATAAACAACAGTAGAGACCCTACTCACAAATGCAGGTAAACCTCTGCCCTGCTGCCAATCACACGCGTTGTCTCTTACTGTTGCCGTTCCATGAGGTCAGGACTTGGTCACCGCATCACACTGGCCATCTCGCATTAACCTTCCAGTCTGGGGCCTCTCTCTTCAGTGCTCAGCTAGCCTGTTTTTAAAAGGTCTTTACACAGCTGATAGGCCACCTCTGGACACACCCCTGCCTCAGCAGGTGGTCCCTATCAGCTAATTTGTCCCATGTGCAGCCAGTCCACAGTGGATAAAAACCATGTCACATAAAACACTAAAAACCATGCAATAGAAACAGAATAAAACCATGCAAATAAAACAACACTCATAAATAAACACTAAAAATCAGAATAAAACAATATACAAGATAAATACAAATTTCCACTGTGTGACAGAAACATTTGAAATTTTTGCCTCAAATGTATTTTTGCTACTCATAAATGTATGTTATGAGTATTTCAGGAGACGGCTACAACAGTAAGTGTCTGCAGCCATCTGCAAAACATGGTGGAAGCTCTATCGTGGTCTGGGGTTACATTTCAGCCAGCGGTGTTGGGGATTTTGTCAAACTTGATGGAATTATGAAGGCAGAATTGTATCGTTAGATTTTGTTCCACCATTCAATACCATCTGAGAGGCATGTGATTGGCACTGCTTTCATTTTTCAGCATGGCACAATGCAGAAAGAGAACACTTGGATAGAAAAGGTAGCCAACCAGAGTCCAAAGGAGCTTAGAAGAGTAAAAGTGGTCATACCAAATTGTGACTTTCTAGCTTGTTAGAATTGTACAGACACAGTTTTTGACTGACCTTTGACTTCAATGTATGTTTGCAGATACATTTCAATAATTCACTGCACCTATTTTCCATTTTCCTAGGAATATACAGGGAGTGCAGAATTATTAGGCAAGTTGTATTTTTGAGGAATAATTTTATTATTGAACAACAACCATGTTCTCATTGAACCCAAAAAACTCATTAATATCAAAGCTGAATGTTTTTGGAAGTAGTTTTTAGTTTGTTTTTAGTTTTAGCTATTTTAGGGGGATATCTGTGTGTGCAGGTGACTATTACTGTGCATAATTATTAGGCAACTTAACAATAAACAAATATATACCCATTACAATTATTTATTTTTACCAGTGAAACCAATATAATATCTCCACATTCACAAATATACATTTCTGACATTCAAAAACAAAACAAAAACAAACATCCATGGATTCTGTCAGTGTTTTGATCTGTTCACCATCAACATTGCGTGCAGCAGCAACCACAGCCTCCCAGACACTGTTCAGAGAGGTGTACTGTTTTCCCTCCTTGTAAATCTCACATTTGATGATGGACCACAGGTTCTCAATGGGGTTCAGATCAGGTGAACAAGGAGGCCATGTCATTAGTTTTTCTTCTTTTATACCCTTTCTTGCCAGCCACGCTGTGGAGTACTTGGACGCGTGTGGTGGAGCATTGTCCTGCATGAAAATCATGTTTTTCTTGAAGGATGCAGACTTCTTCCTGTACCACTGCTTGAAGAAGGTGTCTTCCAGAAACTGGCAGTAGGACTGGGAGTTGAGCTTGACTCCATCCTCAACCCAAAAAGGCCCCACAAGCTCATCTTTGATGATACCAGCCCAAACCAGTACTCCACCTCCTCCTTGCTGGCGTCTGAGTCGGACTGGAGCTCTCTGCCCTTTACCAATCCAGCCACGGGCCCATCCATCTGGCCCATCAAGACTCACTCTCATTTCATCAGTCCATAAAACCTTAGAAAAATCAGTCTTGAGATATTTCTTGGCCCAATCTTGACGTTTCAGCTTGTGTGTCTTGTTCAGTGGTGGTCGTCTTTCAGCCTTTCTTACCTTGGCCATGTCTCTGAGTATTGCACACCTTGTGCTTTTGGGCACTCCAGTGATGTTGCAGCTCTGAAATATGGCCAAACTGGTGGCAAGTGGCATCTTGGCAGCTGCACGCTTGACTTTTCTCAGTTCATGGGCAGTTATTTTGCGCCTTGGTTTTTCCACACGCTTCTTGCACACCTGTTGATCACGCTTCAGAAGCTTTGCAATTTTGAGACTGCTGCATCCCTCTGCAAGATATCTCACTATTTTTGACTTTTCTGAGCCTGTCAAGTCCTTCTTTTGACCCATTTTGCCAAAGGAAAGGACGTTGCCTAATAATTATGCACACCTGATATAGGGTGTTGATGTCATTAGACCACACCCCTTCTCATTACAGAGATGCACATCACCTAATATGCTTAATTGGTAGTAGGCTTTCGAGCCTATACAGCTTGGAGTAAGACAACATGCATGAAGAGGATGATGTGGACAAAATACTCATTTGCCTAATAATTCTGCACTCCCTGTATAAAAATGAGGTCCCATAAGTCAGTAGTCTTTCCAGTTTGTGTCCTGAGTACTTTACATTACAGTGACAGACACTTAGTCAAAAATGGTTTTTCACTAAACTCAAAAGACTAGCAGCATGATAGAAAGGGGTTGCCACCAAATTTCTATTTCCATAAAGCCATTCTTCTTGCTTTTTTTTGCTATGGCAATTTACCTATTTATAGCACCTAGTAGCACAAAGTTGTTGTTGTTGGGTTTTTTTTATAGAAAGACCTATACGAATATACCTACACAAAGGAGAGTCCCTTTCTATACCTTGTGCCAGAGATAGACAAGGTCAATACAGTAATCTAGATTACCAATAAATCTAAATGGTACGATTGGATTTAGAAGCTGTGCTGTGACAGCCAAACTGCAATATCATGACATTTTCACTAAGGAGATAAGAAGACAACTAATAAAGAATCCAACAGAGATGGATGAGTGCTGGAACTGCTGAGCTCCAAGCATTCATAAGGAGACACCCTCCACTCAGTTCCAACAATGAAATCAAAGTCGAGAAAATAAATGAGGCAGAGAGTGCCATGGGAGGCTTAGCCATTGATCCAACAGAGAAACAAATCTGTCTTCCTCTCTATCTGCAGAGATCACAATAATACAGTACGGCTCACCTGCGGCTGACTGTTACTGTGTCAGATTTGTATAAACCTGCTGCCTTTTTACTTGTTCCAATCATTTGAGTTTGACAACACATCGAAACTTTGATGCCAATGAAATATTGTTCCCTTTTTTTCCCCTTTTTATTTGATTAGATATTAATAGCCACATATTTAATGAATTTTATGATATCTTGGCTAGAGGGTTTACAACTATTCTTTCTCTATAGTTGTTTCTTTTTGGGTTTTAGGCTGGAATTTTTGAAGGGGTATAGTTTTTGGGGTGGCAATAGCTCAGTAGCTCAGGAGTTAGAGCAGGTCATGTACAAATCAGAAGGTTGGTGGTGATGCATGGCTGCTCCAGTCTGCATGCTAAATATCCTTGGGCAAGATACAACCCCAAGAAAAGTGCTATACAAGAACCAGTCTGTTTACCTTATTTAAAAAAAAAAAAAAATTAAAGTAAGCCAACTGTTTGATCATACTATTGTCAACAAAATAGGTAAGAACACACATCTACATTGTGCTTGTCATAAGTGTGAACATTTTAAAAAGCCAGGGAATGTGCTGTAGTAATTTAAATAGAGGTCTTGATAGATTTCAATAGAATTTTTGACTTACAGCTTAAACCCCCAGGCACTTATCTCTGAGCTGATTTCTAAATAGGTTTTTCTTCTTTGTTTGAGACAACCCTTTCACATAGAGTTTTTCTTATGGAATAACTCTCACTGACAATCAGTGTTGGTCAAGTTACTTGAAAATAGCAATTTACTACTTTTACAAGAAAGTAATCCCGTTACTTTACTGATTACTTATTTTAAAAAGTAATTAGTTACTTTATTACTTTGTTACTTTTTAAAAACATGATACACAACCTGAATACACAATAAAGCAATAGACCTTTCAGCCCAATTCTGTTTTTTCTGCATAATCCATCATATAAAATTGAATTAAACGAAAAAAAATCTCTTTTAAAAACTTGTTTTATTAGTTTGAATCTTTTAACTTTATGCACATTGCATCAAGCAAAAAATAAATTATATGCAACATTCTCTGACTGGAAGAAATTTGTTTAATATGTTATTTTCTGCATAGTTTTTGTGTTTACACTCAAAATAATTCAAATCAAAGATTCAGCAGCACTAAGTCTTGTCGCTCTTAAATCTATTTTCACCTGCTTAGCAGGAGCGGGGCCGGTGGAGGTTTGCCTGATGCAATAGCGGTCATGTCAGTGTTTCTCTGTGAATTTCACATTCCCATGGCAGAGTGCTAGGTGCTTGCTCAGATTTGAAGGTTAATTTTTTGCTGTAGAAAGTTTTCTTCCCACGCAGAGTGTACAGCAGATGCTAATGTTTTTGTCACTTTTTTGTCATCCATTGTTGACTTACACACCTCTGTTGCAACCACGGACGTCGCACACTTGTACGTCATTGCCATGAGACACTCTCACAAACAAAATCACCGTTTAGTAACGCAGTAACGCAGCCTGCTTACTGGAAAGTAACAGTAATCTAATGACTTTTTTTTTTGCAATAGTTATTCTTACTTTACTTGTTACTTGAAAGGGGTAATCGGATTACAGTAATGCATTACTTTTAACGCATTACTGCCCATCTCTGCTGGCAATACATAGGAGTGAATGACCTGAATCAGAACATTGGACAATATTTGCAAAATTGATAGAGTTTCAATTTAATTAAAAGAGGAAAAAGAAAAAAGGTTATAAGGTTAATCAAGTGGCCATTTGAGAAACTGCAGTTTTCAGTTAATTTGAAGTAGATGTACTTGACAGCTCCAGAGGTTTGATGCTTGGTTTTCTTTTTTGTTTTTTTTTTGTTTTTTTAAGAGATTTTAATACCCGATATTAAAATGTCTTAACCCCCCCCCCCCCCAAAAAAAAAAAAAAAAACAAGCATCTCTTTTCCTCCATATAATAACTTCATGAGTTCAATACTCATCTGCCTGTTCAGTGATTTCTTATATTCCAATTAAACTCTTGTTTTTTTCTTTTGGAGTTGTATTTTGGCCATTAGCTTTTATTTACAAAGCATCAAAGACATAAACAAACATGCAAACTGAGAAACAGTCTCTTTTACCTATCTGTCTTCCCTCAACACATCCCACTTTCTTAGTCACTGTCTTTCATTGCCTCTCTATTGTTTTTTGCATGGCCCTTGATACAAAGGATAGCATGAGTGTTAATATCAGCTTGTAGCTGAGAGGAATTCATTTATCTGGTTTCCTTCTCCCTTGCATCTGAGTAGTAGAGCCAATAAAGAAATTGGTTCTGCTGCAGCCTGAGGACAACAGACAAGGTATATCTGCTTCTAGCAGATGGCTGGACCAAGACCATTCTCCATTAACAGTGGAAGTTAACACTGACAAACCACAATCAATTATATTTTAAATAAAACCTCATTCATCCAGACTTCAAAACCCAATGTAATCCTTAGTTAAAAAAAAGGTAAGACAAGGCCAGAATCCATTTTATTCAAACCTAAAACTTTTAATTTAAAAGTACAGCAATATTCATTTCTAGACTCTAGTCTTCTTCTGTTTGTCTACCACCACTATGTCCGGTTGGTTAGCCACCACCATTTTGTCCGTCTGTATCTGGAAGTCCCACAGGATCTTAGCTCGGTCATTCTCCACCACCCTTGGGGGCATCTCCCATTTTGACCTCGGAACTTCCAGGCCGTATTCGGCACAGATGTTTCTGTATACTATGCCGCCCACTTGGTTATGGCGTTCCATGTATGCCTTGCCTGCTAGCATCTTGCACCCTGCTGTTATGTGCTGGATTGTCTCTGGGGCATCTTTACACAGCCTGCACCTGGGGTCTTGCCTGGTGTGATAGACCCCAGCCTCTATGGATCTTGTACTCAGAGCTTGTTCTTGCGCTGCCATGATTAGTGCCTCTGTGCTGTCTTTAAGTCCAGCTTTGTCCAGCCACTGGTAGGATTTCTGGATATCAGCCACCTCCTCTATCTGCCGGTGGTACATACCGTGCAGGGGCCTGTCCTTCCATGATGGTTCCTCGTCTCCCTCCTCTTTCTTGGGTTTCTGCTGCCTGAGGTATTCACTGAGCACTCGGTCAGTTGGGGCCATCTTCCCAATGTATTCTTGGATGTTCGTTGTCTCATCCTGGATTGTGGTGCTGACACTCACCAGTCCCCGGGCCCCTTCCTTCCGCTTACCGTACAGCCTCAGGGTGCTGGACTTGGGGTGAAACCCTCCATGCATAGTAAGGCGCTTTCTTGTCTTTATGTCAGTGGCTTCTATCTCCTCCTTTGGCCAACTTATTATACCAGCTGAATACCTGATCACGGGCAGGGCGTAGGTGTTGATGGCCCGGATCTTGTTCTTACCGTTCAGCTGACTCCTCAGGACTTGCCTGACCCTCTGCAGGTACTTGGTGGTTGCAGCTTTCCTAGCTGCCTCTTCATGGTTCCCATTCGCCTGCGGGATCCCCAGGTGTCCTCTATGTAGGGCTGCTCGATTATGGCAAAAATGATAATCACGATTATTTTCACTGAAATTGAGATCTCGATTATTTGACGATATTTATTTAACCCTTTAAGACCTAGTATAGAACCAAGTCCGCCAGAGCTTATATTATTTTTTTACATGTTGTAATGCCATTTGTGGGAGCATTTCAAATTGCTATACAACTGTTATAGCCCATATTTTAATAATATGTATGCATTAAGTCCATAGTAACTACATTAATTGCAAAAAAGTGCAATAAACTACAAAAAAAATTGAAAATCTTTTTTTTATATATATATATATATATTTCTACTTGGAGAAATTTAAGAGGTTTATCCCTCAAAACTTTAAATACAAAAAAGTTGCAAAAAATAGTTTACAACAACAGGAAATTTATTTTGAGGGGCTTCATAGTTTTATTTTGGAGATACACCAATTTTTATATACTGCAGGAAAAACAAAAAAACAATCCTATGATGCAAATTTGCAACGAAAACAGCATGTGCAGCAAAATAAACTGTTTCCACCAGTGCAATTCGAGTTCTAAGCATCCCAGAAACTATTCAGAAAAGTCAAACATGACTTATAAAAACACCAGTATAGGCTTTTAAGGCCTACAAGTAAAAAACGACATTTTCCGCGAAAATGACGTCCCTTCTGGTTTCGGGCAGGAAATGGCAGACATGCGATAATTCGCGCTGACGTCTGTTTCACTGTGGGAAGTGTTACGAACAGCTGATTGGATCGGCAAAACGTGTTTCTTTAATATTATGTTTTTGTTCCTGCAAGCGCTTTTTATGCAATTTTTGCAAAGCTATATGTGGAAGGAAACCGTGACCTAGGACAAGGTGATGGCATGAGATGTAAGTACAACTCCTCTGGTTTCATATGCAAAAAAAAAATTGCGCTAGCTTACACGGTTCAGGTTATACAGGGATTTAAAAATAGTTATACAAAACGGAGCGTGCTGCTCTGACCACCCGGTCAGAGCAGCACGCTTAAAGGGTTAACAATAACAATGTATTGAATAATGAATAATGACTTTAAAAAATAATATAAAATAGTGTGCAACACCACTGAAGTTTTTTTTTTACCTCTCTTTTCAACCAACGGCAGTCACTCTCCTCTCCAAATAACTTCTGCTTAGCTTTCCGAGCTTCCCTCAGGTCCTCTTAATCAGCGGTCTCCAACCTTTTTTCCGTCACGGACTGGTTTATGCCCGACAATATTTTCACAGACCGGCCTTTAAGGTGTTGCGGATAAATGCAACAAAATAAAACTAGTACCGGTACCGAAAAAAAGATTTATTCATAACACACGTGAAAAGACCCAGGAAAACCGAGTTAACAATCAAAACGATAACAAAATAACGCTGAAAACTGATAAAAACCCTGAAAACCATACATTTCACACCTGTGCCTCAACTCTCGCGGCCCGGTACCAAACGACTCACAGACCGGTACCGGTCCAAGGCCCGGGGGTTGGGGACCGCTGCTCTTAATTGTTGTGACGCATGTTCGAAGTGCAGAGAGGTGCGCTGGATTTGCCACACGGAGCAGCGCGAGAGTAAAGCATGAGGAAGGGGCTAATAATCGGCTCAGTCATTTTTAATGATCGTTGAAAGCCCAGATCGTAATTGTGATTAAAATTCGATTAAATGAGCAGCCCTACCTCTATGTCTGCAATTTTGCCTTCTCGTAGCTCGATCCCCACAGTTCTGACTACCTTCCCTCTCTTTGTTATCATCAGACTACACTTCTCCAGCCCGAATGAAATCCTGATGTCATTGCTGTATATCCTGGTAGTGTTGATCAGTGAATCGATGTCTCGTTCACTCTTGGCATACAGCTTGATGTCATCCATGTACAGGAGGTGGCTGACAACTGCTCCGTTCCGTAGTCGATATCCGTAGGCAGTCTTGTTAATGATCTCACTGAGGGGGTTCAGGCCTATGCAGAGCAGCAGTGGGGACAGAGCATCTCCTTGGTAGATCCCGCACTTGATGGTGACTTGTGCTATGGGCTTGGAGTTGGCCTCTAGTGTTGTACGCCACATCCCCATTGAGTTCCTGATGAAGGCTTTTTGTGTCCTGTTGATCTTGTACAATTCTAGGCATTCCAGTATCCAGCTGTGGGGCACTGACTCATAGGCCTTCTTGTAATCAATCCAGGCAGTGCACAGTTTGGTCAGCCTGGTCTTGCAGTCTTGGCTGACTGTTCTGTCTACCAGTAGCTGGTGTTTTGTGCCTCTGGTATTCTTGCCAATCCCTTTCTGTGCCCCGCTCATGTATTGACCCATGTGCCTGTTCATCTTAGCCGATATGATGCCTGACAGGAGCTTCCATGTAGTACTGAGGCAGGTTATTGGTCGGTAGTTGGATGGGACCGGTCCCTTCTTGGGGTCCTTGGGGATCAGGACCGTCCGACCTTTGGTTAGCCATTCCGGGTGTCTCTCGAAAGGTCAATCCCTTAACCTCTTAACACCACTAAAACATTATTTATCACCTGTGAACCAGGTTTTGGTTGGGTTGTATATTATCAATATATCCCATGAGTCATAATCAGAGCTATGTCTTGTGTAAAGAGCACAAATCCACGTTCTTGGGTAAGAGTGTAATTATTCAGTGTTTAAATGATACACTTGATACTAATCTTACATCTCCATGTTCAATAGGACATTACAGCTACCAGCCAGTTAAGGTATCAGGCAACAGCTGGATTTGTCTACTCCTAATAAATTCTAAATTTTTTTCTGTGTCTTTTCTGTCACCAAAAATTGTCATTTTAACTTGTGCAAACCTGACATCACGGGATACGAACTGATGCATAAAAATGCACTGTATAATGTAAGGTATATCCGTATGTATTCACCACTCAAAAGAAGCTCTCTGCATCTCTCCACACTGAAATTTTTATGCAATTACTCATCCAGCTGGGATGAGCCTTAGGGCTTGGCATCCTTATCCATGGGGCCCCAGAGATTTCACAAAGCCCTGATGCTCCTATTCTCCACAGTTGAATGCGTTTTGATGAATACTTTAAAACTTAAAAAAAAAAAAAAAAAACCCCACAAAAGAACAAAACACACAAACGAAAAGTCAGAAATGTAAAATGGAAGTGATAGAACTGGTGTAAAGGCATTCCTTACAGTTATAAAATAACATATTGCATATTGTCTATGGGACATCAACACATCAAGAGCTGTATCTCCATATTCAGAAAGCCATTTGAACATCCCACTTATCATCCCAGCCAGCACCCTGAAAATCTTTTCATTCAAGTACACAAATTGCTTATTGACATTCCTCATGCTTTCTGTCAGTATACGCTCCATGGAATGTTTTGTCAGACTTAGCATTCATTTGATGTTTTTATTCCACGCTTTCACCATAATTGTGTGATTTATAACCAGGCTAGAGGCTGCAGCACAAGCTTGTATAATATGCACAGTGAGCTATTTATGGGACTGTGTGCATTTTGTTACAACAAAATGAAAAGGTAGAGTATGAGCATATGGTTGCTGCTGCTGCTGATTTAACCATGTTCTCTGCATTCTATCCAGTTAAGGGAAAAGAAAAGTACCAAGTCTTACAATTTAGACTTGAAAAAAATAGCATACATACAGTGGGGCAAAAAAGTATTTAGTCAGCCACCGATTGTGCAAGTTCCCCCACCTAAAATGATGACAGAGGTCAGTAATTTGCACCAGAGGTACACTTCAACTGTGAGAGACAGAATGTGAAAAAAAAAATCCATGAATCCACATGGTAGGATTTGTAAAGAATTTATTCGTAAATCAGGGTGGAAAATAAGTATTTGGTCACCTCAAACAAGGAAAATCTCTGGCTCTCACAGACCTGTAACGTCTTCTGTAAGAAGCTTTTCTGTCCCCCACTCGTTACCTGTATGAATGGCACCTGTTTGAACTCATCATCTGTATAAAAGACACCTGTCCACAGCCTCAAACAGTCAGACTCCAAACTCCGCCATGGCCAAGACCAAAGAGCTTTCGAAGGACACCAGGAAAAGTATTGTAGACCTGCACCAGACTGGGAAGAGTGAATCTACAATAGGCAAGCAGCTTGGTGTGAAAAAATCAACTGTGGGAGCAATCATCAGAAAATGGAAGACATACAAGACCACTGATAATCTCCCACGATCTGGGGCTCCACGCAAGATCTCATCCCGTGGGATCAAAATGATCATGAGAACGGTGAGCAAAGATCCCAGAACCACACGGGGGGACCTGGTGAATGACCTGCAGAGAGCTGGGACCAAAGTAACAAAGGTCAACATCAGGGAATCAAATCCCGCAGTGCCAGACGTGTTCCGCTGCTGAAGCCAGTGCATGTCCAGGCCCGTCTGAAGTTTGCCAGAGAGCACATGGATGATACAGCAGAGGATTGGGAGAATGTCATGTGGTCAGATGAAACCAAAGTAGAACTTTTTGGTATAAACTCAACTCGTCGTGTTTGGAGGAAGAAGAATACTGAGTTGCATCCCAAGAACACCATACCTACTGTTAAGCATGGGGGTGGAAACATCATGCTATGGGGCTGTTTTTCTGCCAAGGGGACAGGACGACTGATCCGTGTTAAGGACAGAATGAATGGGGCCATGTATCGTGAGATTTTGAGCCAAAACCTCCTTCCATCAGTGAGAACTTTGAAGATGAAACGAGGCTGGGTCTTCCAACATGACAATGATCCAAAACACACCGCCCGGGCAACAAAGGAGTGGCTCCGTAAGAAGCATTTGAAAGTCCTGGAGTGGCCTAGCCAGTCTCCAGACCTCAACCCCATAGAAAATCTGTGGCGGGAGTTGAAAGTCCGTGTTGCTCGGCGACAGCCCCAAAACATCACTGCTCTCGAGAAGATCTGCATGGAGGAATGGGCCAAAATACCAGCTACTGTGTGTGCAAACCTGGTAAAGACCTATAGTAAACGTTTGACCTCTGTTATTGCCAACAAAGGTTATGTTACAAAGTATTGAGTTGTATTTTTGTTATTGACCAAATACTTATTTTCCACCCTGATTTACGAATAAATTCTTTACAAATCCTACCATGTGGATTCATGGATTTTTTTTTCACATTCTGTCTCTCACAGTTGAAGTGTACCTCTGGTGCAAATTACTGACCTCTGTCATCATTTTAGGTGGGGGAACTTGCACAATCGGTGGCTGACTAAATACTTTTTTGCCCCACTGTATAGCAAATATCATAAAAATCATCTGGTCATTAGCAGGTCTTAAAAGCAGGTAAATACTTAGCACATAACAAATTATACCTTGAATGGGAAAGCTGTGAGAACAACTTTAAATGCATATTTAAAAAACACACAAAAAGCACAGACAGTGACTGCAGTAGACACTTTTGATTGTTTTTAATATTTCGCTTCACAAGGAAGCTCGTTGACCAACAACAGCACAAGCAGGAGTGACCCACAGACCAGTTGTACCACTTACCTTGAGCACTTTCTCCATTTGGCAACAGAGCTCTCCAGGCAGACTGGAGCAAATAATGAAGAAGCTATCTTTGTGGGGCCATAAATTCCACTTTTGACTCCTTCTGTTAGAAGATGTACATTTGGGTATGCTAAATATACTTGGCAATGCCATAAAGCTTCTTGTGCACTGTCTTTGTGCTGATGTTAATGCTAATGGAGGTGTTAAACTCTACAGTTACTGAGTCAGCAGAGCGTCACACACTTTTACACACCGTGCACTTGATGACTGTGGTCTATCCATTTGCAGCTGATTCTTTTCTGTGGTTCTTAAATGTTTCAGCTTTGCAATAATACCTCCTACCTGATCCTGAAATATCTAGGAGGAAAGAAATTTCACAAAATCACAGTACCATGTTGGAACTGAGAACAACTCATTCTTTCACAAATGTTTGTAAAGGCTGGCTGCTTGGTTAGGTGCTCGTGCACTGACTTTTTTTCACAGCAGGTAAGATGTGTTAATAACATTACGCAGTGGAAATGGTTTGTGGAAATGAGGCATGGATTCTATTGTTTCAGTTTTAAGACTTGCCTTTAATATTTATGGGTTAAGCTCTTCCTTTGTTAGAAAAAGAGTTTGCTAACATCCAAAAATCTAGCTTTAAATACAAGCAAATGGTAATGATAGGATAAAATAAGAATTCCATCCAAGCACAAATAGCAGGGCTGGAAAGCAGTATATTAAGAGATGCATCAAGCAAACAAGAAGACAGGCTGAGGCTGAGGGAGAAAGAGGAGACCTCCTTCCTCCCACTTTCCTCCCACACACATTCATACTGTGATTATGAAAAGAAAGAACCAAGGCCTTGAACAATATTACTCCCAAATGGAGAACAAAATGCCTATCAGCTATTTAGCTGAGCATGATTATATGCTATACAGCAGTCCTCGTTTGACTGCATGTTAAGAATCCTGCAACCACACATATGTGGAACAAAGAAGTGGCCTACCAATCACTTTTACAGGATAAAATAATCCTGAATAAAGGAAAAAAGGGGAAAAAAATCCCCACACTGCTGTATCAACAGCAGTGAGAAGAGAAATGTTTAGATAGCCTAAGGCAGAGATGAGAATAGTGAAGAATAGGGGAGGTGGAGTTTTCAAATAAATGAAAATGAAAGAGACAGTGATGGAAACACTGAGGAAAGATCAATTTCCCCATTAATTAGAGTTTCTTTGTGGAAAAGTAAAGCTGTAAATTGAATGACTAAGTCTGACCACAGCTGTCAAACACTGCTGGATGTTTTGATGTGTAGCTACACAGTGATAAGACCTTTGGCAGAGAAAATAATTGGAGTGAAAGTAGTGGCAATCCACAATATATATTTTTATGGAGCCACTACTAGAAGTTAGTTTTAACCCTCTCAGGCTCAGATTAAACTTTTTGTTGCTAATGCACAACCAAGTCCTGCAGTGGTACTTCTGAGTAAAAAAACTCATAAAATATTTTAATAGGCAAATTTAATGATAGCTTATTTCTATCAAACCATGTTTTCAGTTTAATCATTTCTTGTGTGACAATTTCCAAAAGCTGCTGTAAGTTCTCTCCAGCACAAAAAATATTTGTATCATCTGCAAATAGAATAAACTGTAGTATATCTGATGTTCTGCATATATCATTGATATAGAGGATAAACAGCTTTGGTCCCAATACTGACCCCTGCGGAACTCCGCAAACAATGTCCATACACTCTGATTGATATTCCCCAATTTTCACAAATTGCTGCCTGTCTCTCAAATAACTCTTTACCCATTCTAACACCACTCCTCTAATGCCGTAGTACTCCAGTTTATTAAGTAATATGTCATGATTAATTGTGTCAAAAGCTTTTTTTAGGTCAATGAATACACTAACTATACATTGTCTTTTATCTATATTGTTGGTGATATTTTCGATCAGTTCCATTAATGCCAATGATGTTGATCTATTTGATCTGAAACCATACTGACTATCCATTATTATTTTGTGTTTATCTATAAATTTGTCAAGTCTATTACTAAAGACTTTTTCCAGTATTTTTGAAAATTGAGAAAGTAGAGAGACAGGCCTATAATTTGTGAATTGGTGTCTGTCACCATTTTTAAACAGTGGTGTTACTTTAGCTGTTTTCATTTGTTTTGGGAATGTACCAGTTTGTAAGGACAAATTGCAAATGTGTGTTAAGGGTTTGGAAATGCCCTCTATCACTCTCTTAACGATTTCTATATCAATGTCATCAGAGTCTGTAGAGTTTTTTGTTTGTGATTTCCCAACAATATCAATGATTTCCATTTCTTCCACCACCGTTAAGAACATTGAATGAGGACTGCGGTCAATGAGTCTAGTTTCTTTCTCTACAGAATCTGTTATATCAGGAATTGTTTCAGCCAAGTCTGGCCCAACACTTACAAAGAAGTTATTGAACTCATTTACCACATCTCTCATATTAGTAATATTTCTATCATTATTTGCGAAATACGAAGGATAGTCTGCCTGCCCCGAGCCCTTTTTGATGATGGTATTTAATGTTTTCCAGATCCCTTTAATATTATTTTTATTCATAATCAGTAATTTTTCATAGTATTCCTTTTTACATGACCTTAAAATACTCGTTAATTTATTTTTATATTTCTTGTATTTATTTTCAGCTTCTGTACTTCTGTTCATTATAAATTCTCTGTATAAGGTATTTTTCTTCTTACATGCATTTTGCAATCCTTTTGTAATCCATGGGCACTCTGCATATTTTTGTTTTTTACTATATTTCTTTACTGGGCAATGACTATTATATAACAGTTTAAATTTTCCTTAAAAAATCTCATAAGCTTTATCAATATTTTTTTCCTTATACAGCATCTCCCATTCTTGCTTGAGTAAATCACTTTTGAATGCGTTTATTGACTCTTCTGTTCTCACTCATTTGTATTTTATTGTGTTTTGCTGTTTAACCTTCCTGTAATTGCTGTTATACACTATAAAAACAGGTAGATGATCACTGATGTCATTAATTAGGAGACCACTTATGGTTCTATTCTATTCTACTATTCTACTATTCTACTTTACGAAGTCGATGGCTAGCAAGGATTCACCAGTTAGCAGTGAGGCCATGGACTCCGGTGTGGCAAACGCTAGCGGAACTCCAGAGATTAATACGCCGGACAGAAGCAGGGATATGGCGGCAGGAGAGTCCTGCCCCACATCGGCCATGATCCTGACCACTATCAACAACATGAAAACAGAGTTTTCCACCAGGTTTGATGGCATATTGTCCGCTGTTGAGAGTGTGAGGAAAGACATTACTGACTGCGTAGAGCGCGTCACAGAAGCAGAAACTAGGATTTCAACATTGAGGATAACGTCGCCTCCCTCCGAAACAAAAGTACAAGTCCTTGAAAATAAAAATAAAGATTTGGAGGACAAACTGCTGGACCTGGAGACAAGATCAAGGCGCTCCAATTTGAGGATGGTCAACCAAATGGAGGGAGTGGAGGCCGAGGATGTCTGTGCCTTTCTGGAGAGTTGGCTGCCAAGATGCACTGGAGTTGCCGCTGGGGCGTACAAAACTAACGGTGGAGAGGGCTCACAGAGTTGGGCAGAGAAACCACAACAATCCTGCACCCCGTACGCTGATAATGAAATTTCTCAGCTTCAAAGATAAAGAATTGGTGATGAGAGTGGCTAAGTCTAAAAGAGAAGTACTGTGGAGGTAAGCATCAACGACACAGAGCTCTCAGTTCTCACTCCTTCTTTATTCGTCTCCAACATCAACTGCGCATATCGCGCCACAAAACACAGGAACACACTTCCTATACACTGGGTGTGAGTGGAGCCCTCTAGTGGTCCACCACACACCCAGCAGAACTAATCCAGGACCCGGGGCTTAAGCAAACGGCCGGAACGGCTGAACTGGGGGGGTGGGGAACTGACAGAGGGCAACCCAGCCCGGGAGCGAGGCTGGCACTGGCGGTCAGAAAAAGCTGCAGACGACTTGGACTCCGTTGATTTTGGGTCGCTCCTGGGGGAAAAACAGAATCCATCAGCCCGGTGGCAGGTGGGCGGCCACGAAGAGGGGCCTGGGCCGGGACCACCTGATCCTCTTGCATAACATGTGCAGGCTTAAGTCTGTCAACAGAGACAACTTCCTGCCGACCGCCAAAGTCCAAAATGAAATGTTTGTTGCCTGGTTTAAGAACCCTGTATGGCCCGTCATACGCAGCGGAGTCCTATGGGCATCGTGCCTGATGAAAACGAAATGAGCACAGTCCAACGAACTCGGAACAAAAGTGTCAGGCAGGCAGTGGTGCACAGGACCAGGAACAGGAAATGAGTCTCTTGGGGGGCGAAAAGGCAACAAAGAGGTATCGAAACATGGGGGAGGGCTCCCAGGTAAGAATTCGCCGGGGACCCGGAGAGGCTGGCCGAGGACCAGTTCAGCCGGGGAAACCCCGAGGTCTTCTTTAACCGCGCTACGCAACCCCAGCAAAACCCACGGAAGACGGTCGACCCAGTCGCCACTTGTCAAGGAAGCCCGGAGCGCGGCCTTAAGTGACCGGTGAAACCGTTCGCACATCCCATTAGCTTGCGGGTGGTATGCTGTGGTGCGGTGGACCTTGACTCCCAGGCCATCAGCCATAGCAGACCAAAGCTCGGAAACAAACTGGAGGCCCCTGTCCGAGGTAATGTCAGCAGGGGGGCCGAAACGTGAAACCCACGTTGACAAAAATGCCCTGGCCACCGTCGCCGCTGTCGTGGACGCCAGGGGTACCGCCTCCGGCCACCTGGTTGTGCGGTCCACCACAGTCAAAAGGTGCGTGAAACCCTGTGACTGCGGCAAGGGACCAACCAGGTCCACATGAACGTGATCAAAACGCCTACCCGGGACACGAAAGGTTCGAGGGGTGCCTATGTGTGCCGGTGGATTTTCGAGCGTTGGCATGGGATACAAACCGCCGCCCATTCTTTCACCGTCTTGCGAAGGCCTGGCCAAACAAACCTGGCGCTGACCAGCTTGACCGAGGCCCGGACGCCGGGATGAGAGAGGGCATGCACCGAGTCAAAAACACGACGACGCCATGAAAGGGGAACCACCGGGCGGGGGCGGCCGGTGGAAACGTCGCAAAGAAGGTGCAGACCGCCATCCCACACCGGGGTGTCCTCCAGCACGAAGCCCGTTTTTGTTGACTGAAGGGCAAGGACGTCCGGGTCAGCACGTTGCTCGGCGGCCATGGCAGCATAGTCGATGCCGACATACACCGGAGAAACCAACACACGTGAGAGACAGTCAGCGACGTGATTGGACTTACCAGCTACATGCTGAATGTCTGTGGTAAACTCTGAAATGGCCGCCAACTGGCGCTGCTAGCGTGCGCTCCATGTGTCAGAGACCTTGGACATCGCAAACGTCAAAGGTTTGTGGTCAACGTACGCAGTAAAGTTGCGACCCTCGAGGAAAAAACGAAAATGTTGTGTCGCAAGGTGCAGGGCCAGCAACTCCCTGTCAAAAACACTGTACTTGCGTTCAGCATCCCGGAGCGTACGACTGAAATAGGCGAGCGGTTGCCGGAGACCTGAAACCCGCTGTTCCAACACCCCACCCACTGCCACGTCAGAGGCGTCGGTGGTCAACGCGATCTCCGCCGACAGAAGCGGGTGGGCCAGCAGGGCGGCGTCAGCCAGCGCAGACTTGGCTGCGGAAAACGCACGGACGCGTTCCAGCAGCCAGTCAACCGGATCTTTGGCTGTTTTACCTTTTAAGGCAGCATAGAGTGGCTTTAGCAGTTGGGCAGCTCTGGGGAGAAAGCGGTTGTAAAAATTTATCATCCCCAAGAACTCCTGCAACGCTTTAACCGACGTGGGACGCGGGAAAGCTGAAACGGCCTGGACTCTGTCGGGCAACGGAACCACACCTTCAGCGGAAATGCGGTGCCCGAGGAAATCCAGAACAGGCAACCCAAACTGGCACTTGGAAGGGTTGATGATCAGGCCGTGCGCTGCCAAACGCTGGAAAACCTGGCGCAGATGGGACTTGTGCTGGCTCGCTGAGCAGCTGGCCCACCCGCTTCCGTCGGCGGAGATCGCGTTGACCACCGATGCCTCTGACGTGGCAGTGGGTGGGGTGTTGGAACAGCAGGTTTCAGGTCTCTGGCAACCGCTCGCCTTTTTCAGTCGTACACTCTGGGATGCTGAACGCAAGTACAGTGTTTTTGACAGGGAGTTGCTGGCCCTGCACCTCGCGACACGACATTTTCGTTTTTTCCTAGAGGGTCGCAACTTTACTGCGCACGTTGACCACAAACCTTTGACGTTTGCGATGTCCAAGGTCTCTGATCCATGGAGCGCACGCCAGCAGCGCCAGTTGGCGGCCATTTCAGAGTTTACCACAGACATTCAGCATGTGGCTGGTAAGTCCAATCACGTCGCTGACTGTCTCTCACGGCGGCCGGTAGTTGGCGGAGGAAGAGGTGCACGAAGAGGAAACCACCGTCATCCAGCCCGAGCAACGATAGCATGTTCTCCATGAGCTCGAGCGCGGTACCGCCACCCAAACCTGACAGGTTGAGGAGCTTTTTGGCTCGTTCAGCGTCGGAGAGGGCATAGTGCCGAAGAAGCAGCTCTTTGAGGGCGGCGTATTTCCCTTGGGCGGGTGGGTCCCGGAGGAGCACCATCGCGCGACGGGTGGCCAGCGGGTCGAGCGAGGCCACCACATGGTGATACTTCGTGTCGTCAGGCGAGATGCCGCGAAGGGCGAACTGAGCCTCCACGTGTACAAAGCATGACGGGGGGTCATGGAGCCAAAAGTCCGGCAGTTTCAGCGCCACAGCGAACGTAGCTGCAACAGGAGGCGGAGGTCCGGCGGCCGCTGATGCATCCATAGCGGAGTCTCCGTTATCTACGGCGCGTTGCATGCTCGAGTCAGGGGTCACCAATGTGGAGGTAAGCATCAACGACACAGAGCTCTCAGTTCTCACTCCTTCTTTATTCGTCTCCAACATCAACTGCGCATATCGCGCCACAAAACACAGGAACACACTTCCTATACACTGGGTGTGAGTGGAGCCCTCTAGTGGTCCACCACAGTATGATACAAGAACCAGATAGTGAGGTTCTACCAGGATGTGGTGGCAGGTGTCCACAAGAAACAGGAGTTCGACAAGGTGAGGCGCCAACTCTGCGCAATGGGACTCCGGTATGGCATCATTCCCCCAGCCCGGCTGATAGTGACATATAAGGAAGAGTCCCTCATCTTTAACAACCATGTCGAGGCGGAGGGCTTCATCCAACGGATCAAGTCAAAAGAGGGATCGGACTGATGGTTAGGATACGATCTAAGTTTACAAAGCATAAGGTAACATTTGACCTGAGAATAAGAGCAGGATCGAGCCCAGCCGGCTCGGGTAGATCAAGCTATAAGGTTAAATGTATGCTTGTGCCTAATAGCGCGTATTACACTGAATTTTCTATTAGTTAAAGTCATGCTACACTCTATTCTGGGCTTAGTGCAGGATTAAAGCTCTTGAGATACCCATATCTGTCTTCTAATTTAAGACAAACAAATAAATAAATAAAATACAAAAAGATTAAGAGGCCGAATGTATTTCTGCAACAAATGTAAATTGGTCAACTTCAAGTAAATGGGGCTTAATCAAACCAGCAGACCACTTCTGGTTAGTTTTGCTTAGAAATCTTGATTCGGAAATGTGAAACGTGTTTTCACCTATGGCAAAGAGGGGTGTTTATAAATAGATAAAAATTTAATATCTAATCTTGGTGGCATAGGAGGGTATGGGTAATGTTATAGTTAAAAGTTGGATTGTTCGGTTTCACTAGTTCAGCTATACAGTGTCATCCTTGGGTGGGACTGTTAATTGCTACCTGGAAGCTTTAAACATCTGGGGAAGGAAATCCAGGTTAAAAGGCCTGGATATGGGTGACGGTGAGGGTATTTGGGCAGTTTCTGTTGTTAGTAGTAGTATTTATGTTAGATTTCTGTCTTTTTCTTTTTGTATTTTTTTTTTGACATATATTTTCACTTGTTTGGGGAATATAACTACACAATCTACAAGAAATGTCTAGTGAGCAAGGTTATTATCGTTAACGAAAACTAACGAAATAACGAACACCAGAAGTGAAAAAACATTTTCGTTAACGGAAATAAAAATAAAAACAAAAAAAGGAAAACTAACTAAAACTGTAATGAGTGTTCACAAAACTAACTAAAATTAACTGAATTTATAGCAAAAATGTGTTTAGTTTTCATTGATGTGTGCGTGTCATACAATAGTCATAGGTGAAAATGAAGTTTAGTTTCCAGATTTTTTTCTTGCCGTCTAATTATGCTAGCAGGTGGCAAGTACGTTAGTCGAGTCTTCTGTGTTGCTGCTCCGTCCACGTGCAGAATCATGTCCAATTTGGGATTACTTTGAATATGACTTTGTTTTGGATAAAGGAAGTGTCTTGTAGTGGAAAGAGACAAATTATGAGGGACATTTCTAAAGGGAAAAAAAATCCCACAAACCTTAAAGTGCACTTGAAAAGCTCACACAAGAAGTCTAACCTAGCTTACCTTGAGAAGGTAACTCAACCCTCATCCCCAGAAAACAGAAGCTAACCCCAGGCAAGGCAGCGTGATGCATCCCGAGACAACAGGACGGGGATCTACATAACTGTGTGAGTCAATTGCCTTCAAAAAGTTTATCAATTCACTTGAACCAAAATTATGAACACCCGGTGCTGCAAGAGTTAATAGTCTCATTGGGGCCAAGATATACATTTTATAGTTGCCTGGTATCAATGGTTGTTCATCTGCCTTTATTTATTTATTTAACCCTCCTGCCATCCTTTAAAAAACTCACACCCATCACCCTAGGGACCATTCTCAGCCACGCCATAAAAAGACCATATATCCATATTTTATTCCACTTTAAATTAGCCAACCTTGTAAAACTACTTCTCCCTGAAATATTCATGTAAAGTTTTAATTATATTTTCGTTGTTTTAACCCTTCAAATCCCAGTGTTATTACATGAGCGCCCTGTGTTATAAGCCCCAAAAACCAAAAAACGAAACTAAATATTTCCACAAAAAAAACAGTTGAAGTAATATGTGATTGTCATTATAAGTAGGCCTTTAGATGGACCAAAGATTGGCACCAACATACATTTTGACCTGCCATTATTTGTTTTGCATTTTTTTTGCAATTTAAAAATTAAAACTTCAAGGCCCTGAGTCTTCATTGACATCCAAGAAAAGAAGAAAAAATAAAATCATATGATGATAATTTGGGGTTGAAAAATAGCGTTTATAATGGAAGTCAATGGGCAGAAAATGGTCCCCAGGGTGATGGGTGTGGGGATTTCTGCTGCTCAGCCATTTTAGGCTGATTTAAGGAATTCACACTGGAATATTAACATTGACAGGTAAAAACTATCCTGTGGCAAGTTTGGTTATATTCCACTGAACACAGTGGAAATGGCAGCCATTTAACACATAGCAGTGGCACAAAAAGGTCCCAAGAAGGCAGGAAGGTTAAAGAACCCATAGGTGGGAATATGAGTTGTCTGTCTCTGTGTGTTAGCCCTGCGACAGACAGGCGACCTGTCCAGGGTGCAGGGTATGGTAGCTGGAATAGCAACATACCCAAGGATAAGCAGAAGAGAATGACTGATATGATGAAACTGGGATTTTGTTACACGTAATTATTGCAAACACAACTAAAACTATAACTGAAACTAATCAAAATGAAAACGGAAACTAAGGATTTTCAAAAAAATAAAAACTAAACTAAACACGCAAACAATTGGTAAAAACTAATTAAAACTGATATAAAATTGAAAATCTGAAGTAAAAACTAAATAAAAATAAAAACAAATGAAAATTGCAAAACTATTAAAACCCTGCTAGTGAGATAAAAATCAAAATCACATCATGGAACTGCAGAGGGTTAAGAAATCTGAAGAAAGTTAAACAAGTCATGAACAGAATAAAATTTTTGCAGTCTAACATTGTGTTTCTTCAGGAAATACATTTGATGCATAATGAGGACTTGAAAATTAAGAGGAGGTGGAGAGGCAAGGTCTTGTCTGCATCGTTTAACTCTCAAGCGAGAGGGGTCACCATTTTGGTGCACGAATCCATACCACTCCAGGTAAACAAAGTCACCAAAGATAAATTTGGACGTTACCTTGTCATTCAAGGGAACTTACTAAATGAAGTCAAAGGAGCTTGCAAAGAGAACAAAGTAATTTGTTCATTGTTACTAAATGAACAAATTATCTTGGCAAACATCTATGCTCCTAATACAGACGACCCTGTCTTTTTTCAAAACTTATTCCTTATGTTGTCCTCTTTTCCTGGTAAATGTGTGGTGGCAGGCAATTCTAACTGTGTACTAGATCCGGTGAAAGATAGGAGCTCGGGAACCGAAGAGTCTCACACCCGTAGTAGGGTAACTATACAGCACTTTATGAAGGAATTGAACTTAATAGATATCTGGAGGGAAGAAAATACGGACGTTCTAAAGTTCTCATGTTATTCTGGTGCACACAAGTCATATTCAAGAATTGACTTCTTTTTGATATCTGCAGAGTTGAGACATAAAATCAAAGAATGCTCCTATGAGGCGATTCTAATCTCAGATCATGCTCCTAATTCATTGGTATATCAGGACTCAAAGCTTGTGAAAGATGCTAGGATTTGGCGTTGCAAACAAAAATGGTTGGCGGACCCTGGTTTTGTCTCACTTTTGGATGAACAAATTAGCCTCTATTTTGAAATGAATAAAACAGAAACTTCTGCAAGCATAAGATGGGAGGCTTTTAAGGCTTTTATTAGGGGCCAAATAATTAGCATCACTAGCTCTAAACCAAGACTGACTTTCCAAAAGGCAAAACAGTTAGAGACAAAAATAAAGGAATTAGAAAATGAATACTATCAAACAAGGTCCCCTGAAATACACCAAAATTTAGTGCTGCTTCGGGCCCAATACAATTAACTTTCTGCCTTTAAAGCTTTGGCTAGTTGGCTGCGACTTAAACAGTCCTTCTACGATCAGGGTGAAAAACCTGGGAAAGTTCTTGCATGGCGTCTCAAGCAGCTCCAGAGTGAAAGGGTTATTATCTCACTGCAAAATGAGCTAGGAGAAATTATTGTGGATCTGGCAGATATAAATGAATCCTTCAGGAAATATTATGAAGATCTTTACAGTTCAGAAATACCCAATGACCACTCAGAACTAAAAATGTTTTTAGATAAGATAAATATACCCATTATACCAGAAGACCTTAGGGCTATTTTGGAGAAAGATAGCTCAGTCGAGGAATTATCTGCTGCAATTGATAGTATTAAATCATTAATGCCTAAAACTAAATCTGAGCCCTGGCTGAACGACATGACCTGAGCTGTCAGATGCGACTGCCGTCGAGCTGAGCGCAAGTGGAAGAAGGACAAACTACAAGTGTCATTCCAGATGCTGAAGGACTGTTGGTGTCAATATCAAAGAACTGTAAAAGATGCCAAAAGAAAACACTTATCTGACATTATTTTGTCAAACTGCCACAACCCGTGTGTTTTATTTAAAACTATTAACTCTGTTCTTAGTGCACCATATACTGACTGTATCGCGCCCTCATTAGAAGCCTGTGAAAATTTTTTACACTTTTTTATTGAGAAGGTCTCCTCCACAAGGGCTCAAATCTGTCCTTGTGCTCATGACCTCTCAGTCTCTGTTTCCTGCTCTGCTGTCTTTGACAGATTTGAGCCTGTGACTCTGTCCTTTTTAGAGGAGACTGTTGGTCGTCTTAAAGATGATGATGTGTTGTTTCATACAGTTCTAAAAAACTGCTTGGATAGTAGTGATAGACCTAATTAAAGGTAACAGAACTACTGGATACTGTACAAACGTCTGTCCCAGAACCAAAGTTTAGTAGTGGCAATACCACACTCTTAAGATATTAAGCCCTCATCATCGTCTCTTTCTCGGTTTTATTTTTTTTAATACAAAAGCATCACCTAGTTACAATATCCTCTTGTGCCTCTCAGGCAGAAGTACCTCTCATACAGCACTCCAGCCCTTAAACGGACACAGGCTCTGATTTCCCCCCATCAAAAGGTGAGGAAAGTGTAAGGGGAATACCTTCAAGTGAGGACACTCAGAGAATTAATTTTCCTTCTTTAGAATTCATTAGGTGATATTCTCAAGATATGCGAGGCACATGGTAATTTCAGACATTTTAAAAAAAACATTTTTGCCTGTCCCATTTGGTTCTTCAGCTGTCAGAATTGTTGTCTGAAGACCAACAAGGATACCCAATGGATTTACTTTGCCAAATGGATCATCATGGCCTTGCCGTATTGGTCCATTTGATCAACATTTGTTGTTATTATTTATTTTATTATATTTTCAGTTGTTACAGACGGGACAGACATGACTGAGGGATAGGAAAAGAAGGAAAAAAAATTGAAGGAAAAGAAAAAACAGAAGGGAAGAGGGACAGTGAGAGAGGGCACTTAAAAAGAGAAAGAAGAGGAAAAAAAAGAAAAAAAAATCTCCTGGATCACCTGTTGAGAGAAAAAGAAGAGAAAACAAGCAAAAAAACAAACAAACAAAAAAACAGAGCAACATACTAAACACAACACTATCACATTAATCTAGCTAAGTGTAAACAGCAGTATATATTAAATGTTGAATGTTGTTGTGTAGCAAGCAGGACTGACAGCGCACATTGTGCTTGGAAATAGCAGCCAATAAAGGTATAGTTTATGTCTATGAACAGTGGACACTCGTGTGCACACCTGTGTGGATCAGCGCACTTGTATTCAAAAGGTTTCCCCATGTAATGGTCAGCTAGAGGATGTAGAGAGCCATGTGAGCGAGAGCCCAAGGAGGACCACTGGAGGGGCATCGTGCCACCCTCCTGAGAAGAGCTGAGGAGAGCCCCAGATGAGGGGTCACCCAGTAGCCACGGAGCAGAAGCCAGAGGGGGCTGTGCCGGCAGCCAGCTGTGCCAGAGTGAACCGAGCCGCAGGCCCAGAGGCCGGAGGCCCGAGGGCCCCCTTTGCCCCGGAAGAGGCCTGACCAAGCAACAGGCGCCAGGCCCCCGCCAAGTAGTCACCGGGAGTGAGCTGGTACATACCTGAGCGCCCAGCCCCAGACACCAAGAACCACCAACGCACCGACCCCTGAGGGCATCAGTTACCGGCAGGGAGTGCGGTGAGGGGAGATAGGCCTTTGGAGGGCCTGCGAGTACCCAGAAAGGTGGAGTGTAAGACCCGACCTGACATATAAACACAGACAAACAGGCACACACAGACACAAACATGCATTCCCACCCTCATGCACACATATACAAATACTCAGCACTCACCCAACGTAGGGATAGACATACATGGACACTGTACACACAATCACACTCCCCAAACAAACTCTATACCCCAGGTCCAGGTTCCCTCGCCCCTGGAGGGGGAAGCAGCACCTAGACCCAGGAGATGTTACCCTTTCCCCCGGGGTGGAGGCAAGCGGACCGCCCCAGGCTCCACAGGAGCAAGGAGGCCCCGCATCCCAGATCCCAATCAGACGGCCAACACCTCCTCCCAGCCCCCCCCCCGCACCGATGGCCAGCAGAGAACAGGGGTGTGTGAATTTGAGACATTTTTACAGAAGTTGAATCGGAGAGTAAACTTTATATTTTAGTGGCAGAAAGTCAGTGTTACTCAACGGGGTATATTATATAAATGGTGGGAGAGGGGAAATATCCAACCTGATCAAAGAGGCCACTGTAAATCCAGGTAATTTCATTGTCCAGAATGTGGCTGCAATTGAGGGCTTATGCACAGGTCACTTGCAAGATAGCACTGAAAGAATAAAAGTGAATAATAATAATTTTTATTATTATTATTATTATTATTATTATTATTATTATTATTATTATTAGTATAAAAGTGAATGTAGATAAAAGACTGTTAAAATATCTAATAATATTTAGAGCAGCTTTTACATATTTTATTTTCTTTCGACTCTCAAGTCTTCTCACAAAGATTCCTATTTTTCCCATACAATGTTGGGTTGGGTAAGGATTCACAACACTCCGTCAGAGGCACTTATTGATAAATGATAAGCAGATGTTAGAAGTGTAATTAATGATAACAAAGACAAAATATTCACAAACCAGATGTTAATTTTGGGGCTTCAGGTCCATAGAGGTCTAATCAATCTGGGCTTCCTCCCATATGCCTCTTGTTAAACCAGAAGGCCTAGAAGTTTTCTAGGCGTGCTATGTTTTGAGTTTTGCGCCTATTACTTTTACACTTTCAGTGTAATTTTGATACTGTCCCAAGGAGAATTACTGTAAGCAGTACAAGACAGTACCTTTGGTATTGAGTAAGTCAAGTAATGCACAGCTAACGCAGAATTTCACTTGTTGGCCTAACATAATTATAAAAGGTACAGTTAGATGATTTCTCTTGCATTTTTGCTAAAGAGACAGTTCCACATTTACAAAATATTGAGTAAATATGGCATGAATATTGTGAGCTACATAACAACCAAAAAGACCAAGAAAGTCTAGTAATTTATTAGCCTCTTACATAACACCATAAATACAGCTGTCTAGGATAATTATAAACAACTATGCTAACTGCTAGTTTTGGCTTTTTAATTAAAATTGTGATGATTAAAATGCTAATGCAGCAGTCCAAAAACCAATGGGTCAAGCTCTTTCTCTTACAGGAGATGGTTTACAATGCTTCTCTAATGCAACCCGTCAAATCTTTACCTCTGTTCCTCCACTACACTATTGATGCTTTTGTTTTTTCAGAACAGAAACCCGAAACTGGGTCATGTTTTTATTCAGAAAGAGAAAAAAGTGCTGATTGAGGGAATATAAGCCTTAGCTTGTGAAGGCAGACAGACAGACAGACCTGTTTGAAAATGCATTGGAAAGCTTGGGTGTCACCAGCTGTGTGCAACTGTGCCGAAGGACAGCATACTAATCCACAGTGGAATTCACAATAAAGAAGAACATTGCACATTGTTCTGGGAAGATCGATGCTATGTGAGTGATCGTGCTCGGCTTCCCACATATATGTGTTTGAATAAAATCATTGTTTTGACGCACCTCACTGGGACTTTGCAGTTGTTTGTCTCTTACCTCAAAATACGAAATCAGGACAGCAGCCTCAATGCATTCCAATCAGTTCTTACTTCAGCGCACGTGTGTGCTATTAGGCATGTGTGACTCTCAAGACTGACAGTGAGTGTGTATAATCACATCTCTATGTGTCTATCTCTGTCAGTGCTGCACAAAAACACGATGCTGCCCTGACTTCACATCGCTCTCGTCCAGCACCTGACTTTGGTTGAAGTAAACAGCATTTTTAAAATGTAACTGTGCGTGTGTGTGTGTCTGCTGACATTGTTTGCAGATATTAATGGAAGTTTCTCTGTGTGTGGATGGTATACTTCAGCTCTGAGGACACTTGAGTTTAGAAAATTGAGGGAGTAAAGAGCTGCTGCAGTGTTGATGAAGCAGTTTCTTTCTCTGACAGCGTACCTTGCTGCTTTAAACTAAAAAAAGTACTGAGTTAGGAAAGCTCAAATCAAACATTGCAGTAGTGTATTGCAGATCCTGCCCATTAGTAATTGTATTTAGAACGTGTCATATCACAAGAGGCTCCCATGCTGTACACAGGAAGGTCATAGATAGAAAGCTCAGAAATTGACCTTGAGCAAGCAAGTGGGACTCAAGATAAAATTTCAAGGATTATCTGCATTGTGCACAACCTCTTCTGCATTTCCATATCCTCACATGGGTGAGGCTGTGGCTCAGGAGATAGAGCAGGTCACATATTAACTGTAAGCTCAATCCCCAGCTTCTCTAGTCCGTGTGTCAAACTATCACTATGCAAGATACCGAACCCCGAGAAGCTTGTTACAGTGGGGCAAAAAAGTATTTAGTCAGCCACCGATTGTGCAAGTTCCCCCACTTAAAATGATGACAGAGGTCAGTAATTTGCACCAGAGGTACACTTCAACTGTGAGAGACAGAATGTGAAAAAAAAATCCATGAATTCACATGGTAGGATTTGTAAAGAATTTATTCGTAAATTAGGGTGGAAAATAAGTATTTGGTCACCTCAAACAAGGAAAATCTCTGGCTCTCACAGACCTGTAACGTCCTCTGTAAGAAGCTTTTCTGTCCCCCACTCGTTACCTGTATGAATGGCACCTGTTTGAACTCATCTGTATAAAAGACACCTGTCCACAGCCTCAAACAGTCAGACTCCAAACTCCGCCATGGCCAAGACCAAAGAGCTTTCGAAGGACACCAGGAAAAGTATTGTAGACCTGCACCAGACTGGGAAGAGTGAATCTACAATAGGCAAGCAGCTTGGTGTGAAAAAATCAACTGTGGGAGCAATCATCAGAAAATGGAAGACATACAAGACCACTGATAATCTCCCTCGATCTGGGGCTCCACGCAAGATCTCATTCCGTGGGGTCAAAATGATCATGAGAACGGTGAGCAAAGATCCCAGAACCACACTGGGGGACCTGGTGAATGACCTGCAGAGAGCTGGGACCAAAGTAACAAAGGTCACCATCAGTAACACACTACAACGGCAGGGAATCAAATCCCGCAGTGCCAGACGTGTTCCGCTGCTGAAGCCAGTGCATGTCCAGGCCCGTCTGAAGTTTGCCAGAGAGCACATGGATGATACAGCAGAGGATTGGGAGAATGTCATGTGGTCAGATGAAACCAAAGTAGAACTTTTTGGTATAAACTCAACTCGTCGTGTTTGGAGGAAGAAGAATACTAAGTTGCATCCCAAGAACACCATACCTACTGTGAAGCATGGGGGTGGAAACATCATGCTATGGGGCTGTTTTTCTGCCAAGGGGACAGGACGACTGATCCGTGTTAAGGACAGAATGAATGGGGCCATGTATCGTGAGATTTTGAGCCAAAACCTCCTTCCATCAGTGAGAACTTTGAAGATGAAACGAGGCTGGGTCTTCCAACATGACAATGATCCAAAACACACTGCCCGGGCAACAAAGGAGTGGCTCCGTAAGAAGCATTTGAAAGTCCTGGAGTGGCCTAGCCAGTCTCCAGACCTCAACCCCATAGAAAATCTGTGGCGGGAGTTGAAAGTCCGTGTTGCTCGGCGACAGCCCCAAAACATCACTGCTCTCGAGAAGATCTGCATGGAGGAATGGGCCAAAATACCAGCAACTGTGTGTGCAAACCTGGTAAAGACCTATAGTAAACGTTTGACCTCTGTTATTGCCAACAAAGGTTATGTTACAAAGTATTGAGTTGTATTTTTGTTATTGGCCAAATACTTATTTTCCACCCTGATTTAAGAATAAATTCTTTACAAATCCTACCATGTGGATTCATGGATTTTTTTTTCCACATTCTGTCTCTCACAGTTGAAGTGTACCTCTGGTGCAAATTACTGACCTCTGTCATCATTTTAGGTGGGGGAACTTGCACAATCGGTGGCTGACTAAATACTTTTTTGCCCCACTGTAGATGAAGTACTTTATTATTTGTTATATGAGAAACCAACAGAAAGTGTTAAAAGAAGAATGGTGCTGTATAAATACTAGTCTGTTTATTTATTTTGCTTGTATTCTCTGACAGCAGCGTTATGAGATCAGTACCTAAAATGAGATTTGCAATAGATTTGCAAGTGTACCATTGTTCCACCAGCATATAACTTGCCTTAACTTACTTTATCACACAATTCAGCCACTGGGCTTGCTATCTTTGGTTCAATTTTGGTCTCATGTGACCAGAGCACCTTCTTCCACATGGTTTATGGCAAACGGGACTTCTTATGGTTTTCTGTTAACAATGGTGTAACGGTCTTTTGCATTTGATGTTTGTTGCATTTGATATTTGTTAAGCTGTATGTCTGGATTTTGTTCCTTTGCGCCCTCTGGTGGTGAACTGTGTAGGGTACAGCTTTGCTGTTTGGGTCTCCACCCAACCACTTTTCTTTTGCTAGTGCACATGGTGTCCGCATGCTGCAACTCAGTTAGCTCCACACATGGAGAAATTATCGTTTAAAGAGTGGAAATAATTGACAAAGAAGATGGAAGATAAGGCAATAAGGCCATAAGGGACTATTTAGCACCTCCTGGATGTCAGCTCACAAGGTTTGTGTATTTTAAATGTTTATTTTCTGTAATTAAGGATTTTTGATTGATTGACACTACGTACAAGAGCGCATTTTGATGTGATGTTTTTGTTTTATTGTTTTGTCCGTGAGCAGTTCTCACGGGTTGCCAAGACCAGAATAAACCCTGTTTTATAACTACATCGTGCGTACGTCAATCCTTGAGGGTGCTACAGTGAGAACTCCGCTCTGCACGGGTAGATGAAGGACGCAGCCCCGCAGGAAAGTCAGGTGCCCCGAAAATAAGTGTTGCCTCAGTTAAAGGACTGAATATAATTAACCACAAGAAAGAGAAATAAAAAGGAAAAGGAATGTAAAAATAATTAAGATAAGTTTCCTTTTATAAATGAACAAAGGACTGGAATATTTCATCTTTTTTCTTTCTTTCTCATTGTTTACATTTCTGCTGTTCAAGTGACTGATATTCATACAGTGTTAAGTTAATGTTGTGATGAGTAACCTGTGTATTGTGCATATGGTGGGCTTCAGCAGTTGCTGTATGAAACAGTATTACTGGCTTGGACAAGATATGTAATGTGACTTAAGTATACACGTTAAGTGATGTTTAAGGAGTAATAGTAATTACTGTGCCTTAAAGTTGTAACAGTAAATGTAGATTAATATTAATTTGCTCCTCAACTACCAAATCAAATTTAAGCTGCTGCACCTTTACATTAAGGCTAAGTAAGATATACAAAAAACCCAAACCCCTCCAACAATGGCAGAGTTTGAGGCTAATCCAGAAGTCAGTGAAAAGGGTGATGTGGAACAACTCTCTGCAGATGAGCAACTACAAGCAGTTGAAGGCACAGCTGATGATGTTTCTACTACCTCACAAAGAGCACGACAGAGCCAACGAGTCCGTACATTGACGGAAAAGGGCAAAGAACTGTACGGTGAGCACATAAAGAAGGCTGCACATCGTTTCAGTGTGCGCTATGAGAAGTGGAAGGTTGTCATTAAGGATGCCAAAGGAGCTATAGATGGTCAATGCTCAAAGGATCTGCTACAAGAACATGTTTCCAAGGTTTTGAGTGCTTCTAAGGATGTGAATGCAGCCTATGATGACTTGAGACGTATTGAATCTCCAGATAGTGACACAAGACGAAGGATGGATACGTGTGAAGCCATAACAAAGACAATTATCGAATCTGTAAGAAAGTGTCCAAGCCCAAGTAGTGCGGAGGTTCAAAGAGATGAAGAACTTTGGAAGGACGCTGAGTCTTCATCTAAATCCGTAGCCTCAGATGTGAAAAGTCAAAGGGATGAAAAATGGAAGGAGACTGAGTCTATGCCTAAGTTAGAAGCCTCAGACAGGATGAGTGTTAAGTCACACCACACTAAGCTCTCTTCTCATTCGAGGGTTTCCTCTAGACACTCCAGCCGGCTCTCGGCTAAAAGACAAGATGCAGCTGCTGAAGTTGCAGCAAATGAGGCTGCTCTCCAAGTTCTGCTTGAACAAGAAATCCATATGAAGGAAATTGAAAGGCAAGAAGCAGAAATAGCACAAAGACAAAAGGCTCTAGAAGCTAAGCGCAGAGAAATAGAGCGACTTGAGACTGTAAAAAAGCTGAATGCAGCAAAGGCTCGACAGCGGGTGTATGAACAAAGTGAATGTTCAGATGAAGAAATATACAACCTACTTCACCACAGATCTGATAAGAAAAATGAAGTCAAGTCTGAAAACAATGACCAGCATATGAAACGGTGTTCCTCGCCACGAAATGTGACACCGCACCGAGAGGTGAACACAGAAGATCTGGTCAAAGCATTTGCAGTGTCTCTTAATGCAAGTCGTCTTCCGGTACCAGAGCCAACAATATTCAGTGGCGACCCTATCAGATATAATGATTGGAAAATTTCCTTTCAGACTCTGATTGACAGGAAAAATATACCAACTGAAGAGAAGACTTATTATCTGAGGAAATATGTAAGTGGACCTGCAAGGAAGGCAATAGAAGGCTACTTCCCGCTTGGCACAGAGTCTGCATACTATGCAGCATGGACAGTTCTCGAAGAGAGGTATGGCAATCCCTTCCTTGTAGCAAAGGCCTTCAGAGACAAACTTGACGCATGGCCTAAGATAAGCTCTAAAGGCGGTATGGAACTTCAAGCATTTGCTGACTTCCTTTGCTGCTGTAAGACAGCCATGTCGCAAATGAAGGGGCTTGAAGTGCTCAATGACTGGAATGAAAACCAAAAAATGCTCGCAAAACTTCCAGATTGGCTTACTTCAAGGTGGAACAGAAAGGTTACAGAAGTGCAAGAAGAGACTCACACCTTTCCAAGCTTCAGCCAATTTGTAGATTTCATCTCACGGGAAGCCAAAATTGCCTGTAATCCCATAACATCTCTCTTTGCTCTGAAGCCAAGTGAAACTGAAGGGGCAAAAACAACAAGGAACAGAGGCAATGGAGCAAAGGTGCTAGCAACTAACTCAAATGAAAGGACTGTTAGTGCTAGTTGTGTGTACTGTGAAAGGTCGGGTCACAGCCTACTTAAGTGTAGAAGGTTCATAAATGAGAGCATTGTTGAGAGACTAAAGTTTGTTCAAGACAAGAAGTTATGTTTTGGCTGTCTGAACTCTGGTCATCGCTCCAAGGATTGTGAAGGGAGAGAAACCTGTGACACATGTAATAAAAGACATCCAACATGTCTTCATGACAGTCGCACGAAGGAAGAAAGAACAAGGAGAAATCCACACAAGAACAGTGACAGGACAAGACAAACAAACGCAGATGTCTCACAAGACAACAGTGTCACACCAACAACAAGTGAAGCAACTTCTAACAGAGTCACACAGAATGTTGACGACACTCACACATCTTCCATTATTCCAGTATGGGTGTCAACCAAAGGTGAGCCAGAGCATGAAATTCTTATGTACGCGCTCCTTGATACACAGAGCGATACGACCTTTATTCTTGAAGAAACGGCACAAGCTCTGCATATCAAAGGTGAATCGACTCAGCTAAAGCTCACTACTATGTCTTCAAGAAACACAGTTGTGTCCTGTCGCAAGCTCTCAGGTCTACAAGTCAGAGGGTTCTACTCAAATAAGACCATTTCCCTACCAGTGACGTATGCCAGAGACTTTATTCCCGCAAACCGAGATCACATTCCATCGCCTGCAACAGCTAAGGCATGGTCTCATCTTGAATGCATTGCAAGTGAGATCGCTCCACTACAAAGTTGTGATGTTGGTCTGCTGATTGGGTACAACTGCCCCCAAGCACTTGTTCCTCGTGAGGTTGTGTCTGGAAAGGAAAATCAGCCGTTTGCGCAAAGAACTGATCTGGGATGGAGTATTGTGGGTTATGGCAATCCATGTCTCGATTATGGAGACGCCTTCGGAATAAGTCACCAAGTCATTGTGAAGGAAGTGGTGCCTGACATTAATCCCTCTTCAAATCTCACCAACAAGGTTCACTATGTCTACAGAACTCAAATAAAGGAAATGATCTCTCCCACAGAGGTCCTAAAGATGTTGGAGTCTGACTTTGTTGAGAAAGCACCAGAAGACACAAAGGTCTCTCAAGAAGATCTCAAATTTTTAACAAGGATGAAGGCCGGCATTAGGCACAAGGAGGATGGTCATTTTGAAATGCCACTCCCATTTAAGAGCGAAAGGCCGAACCTGACAAACAACAAGATATGTGCTATTCATCGCCTCAAATGTTTAGAAAAAAGGCTCAAGAGTAACAAGCAGTACTACATGGACTATAAGAAATTCATGGATGAGATCCTAGCCCATGGAGATGCTGAAAAGGTCCCAGAGCAAGACATTGACAAGACACCAGTTTGGTACATCCCACACCATGGTGTGTATCATCCACAAAAACCCGGAAAGATTTGTGTCGTCTTTGATGCTTCTGCCAAGTTCCAAGGCGCTTCCTTAAATGACCATCTCCTCACTGGTCCAGAGCTAACAAACACCTTGCTCGGAGTCTTGTGTCGCTTCTGAAGAGGCCCAGTGGCTTTCATGTGTGACATCAAACGCATGTTCCACCAATTCCATGTGCATGCTTGTGACCAAGATTACCTACGGTTCTTGTGGTGGGAGAACGGTGACCTTGAAACTCCATTCACTGTCTACAGGATGAAGGTACACCTATTTGGAGCAGCATCTTCTCCAGGTTGTGCCAACTATGGCCTCAAGCATCTTGCAGCTGAAGGGGAAGGAAGTTTTAATGAAGAAACCATCAAGTTCATCAAAACCAACTTCTATGTTGATGACGGACTAGCAAGTGTTGACACTGAAGATCAGGCAATACAGCTGGTTAATGAAGCACGCAAACTCTGCAGCATGGGAAAACTTCGGTTGCACAAGTTCATCTCAAACAGCACCAAAGTTCTAGCTTCGCTTCCGAAAGAAGAATGCGCTGCAGCTCCCAAAGAGCTAGATATGGCACTCGGTGAAGTACACATGGAAAGAGCACTTGGCGTACAATGGTGTGTGGCGTCAGATCAATTTCAGTTCAGAGTAGTTGTTAAGGACAAACCACTCACCAGAAGAGGAGTATTGGCCACAGTCGCCTCTGTGTTCGATCCACTTGGGTTTGTGTCACCTTTCATTCTGCTGGGAAAGCAGATTTTGCAACAAATGTGTCGAGATAAACTCAGCTGGGATGATAACTTACCTGACAGACTTCGACCTCAGTGGGAGTATTGGTTGCGTGATCTGGGAAACCTTGCAGACGTAAAGGTTCACAGATGCTACATTCCTTCGAACTTCAAGGCACGGCACTACGAACTTCATCATTTTTCTGATGCAAGTGCATCTGGATATGGAATGTGCACTTACCTCAGAGCAGTAAGCACAACTGGTGAAGTCCACTGCTCATTGGTGATGGGAAGATCAAGAGTTCCACCAACCAAAGTCACAACTATACCTCGGCTCGAGTTGTCAGCGGCCGTTGTTGCTGTGCGCACTGGTGACATGCTGAAAAAGGAATTGGAAATGGAAATTTCAGAAGAAAGGTATTGGACTGACTCGAAGGTGGTACTCGGATACCTCAGCAATGAAGCCAGAAGATTTCATGTGTTTGTTGCAAACCGAGTGGAACGCATCAAACAAAGCACAGATTCAACCCAATGGAGGTATGTAACTTCCGAAGATAATCCGGCAGACCACGCCTCAAGAGGTCTTACAGCAGAACAACTTGTAGCATCAAACTGGTTCAAAGGCCCAGACCTCCTTTGGCAGAAGGTCATACCCAGTGGGGAAATTAAGGTGGGAGAGTTATCAACCAGTGACCCGGAGGTTAAGAAGGTTCAAGTCCACAAGATACAAGGGGAGGAACAAAGGTCACTGTTAGATCGCTTACACAAGTTTTCCGACTGGTCTAGGATGATTAAGGCAGTTGCTAGACTCAAGCGCTATGTGAAAGAAGCAAAGGATCACAAGAGTAGATCACACGACATCAGTAGCCTACAAGAGAGAAAGGAAGCAGAGTTAACAATCATAAAGATGGTTCAAGAAACAGCCTTTGCTCAGCAAATAAAAACCTTGCAACATCATGATGTGATGCAGATGAAAGACAAGGTTAGCAAGTTACACAAGTTATGTCCATTTCTTGATGACCAAGGCATTCTTCGGGTAGGCGGACGCTTAACACATGCAGCTTTGCACCCCAATGTCAAGCATCCTGCGATCCTGCCAAGAGACAGTCACGTGTCGGCATTACTGGTCAAACATTATCACGAGAAGACATACCATCAAGGACGAGGGATCACCATGAATGAACTTCGAGCTAACGGATTCTGGATTCTTGGATGCAGCAAGATTGTGTCATCTTACATCTATAAATGTGTAAAATGCAGAAGGTTCAGAAGGCGCACAGAGCAGCAGAAGATGGCAGACCTCCCAGAGGATCGGATGGAGACCACACCGCCATTCACCTACTGTGGGATGGACTGCTTTGGTCCTTTTTATGTCAAAGAAGGCCGCAAGGAGCTAAAGCGTTATGGCTTGCTAATCACTTGCATGTGCTCCAGAGCAGTGCATCTTGAAATGCTTGACGATCTCTCTACAGATTCCCTCATCAACTCCTTACGTGCATTCATGGCCATCAGAGGTACAGTTCGCCAGATAAGATGCGATCAAGGCACTAATTTTGTCGGCACTAGAAATGAGTTTATTGGAGCATTTAAGGAAATGGATCAAGCCAAGCTAGGGAAACTGGACTGTGAGTTTCTCATGAACACCCCAGCATCTAGTCATATGGGTGGTGTCTGGGAAAGACAAATTCGCACCATAAGAAGTGTTCTCATGTCCATTCTGGAACAGTCAGCCAAACAACTCGACAGCTCCTCTCTGAGGACATTCCTGTATGAAGTCATGGCAGTGATTAATAGCAGACCATTGACTACTGACCACCTATGTGATCCATCAAACCCAGAACCTTTGACACCGAATCACATACTAACCATGTAGTCCACAATCATCTCTCCACCTCCAGGAAGGTTTGTGAAAGAAGATCTTTATCTCCGTAAGAGGTGGCGTCGTGTTCAACTACTTGCCAACACTTTCTGGACAAGGTGGAAAAAGGAGTATTTGTTAAATCTTCAAGGCAGACAGAAGTGGACCAAAGAGCACAGAAATGCTAAGATCAATGATGTTGTCCTCCTGAAGGATGAGATAACTCCACGCAACCAGTGGAAGTTGGCAAGGATCATTGAAGTGTATCCTGGAAAGGATGGAAAAGTGAGGAAGGTGAAATTGCTGCTGAGTGATCCAACCCTGGATAGAGCAGGGAAACGTACCTCCAAACCTGTGCACCTGGAAAGACCCATTCAGAAGATTCTGATGGAAGCGGAAGAAGATTCTCCACCGCACTCTGCTTGAAGGATAATTCATGATAGTTCATTCAAAAGCCGTTCATTAGTTCATAGGCAATACTTTATTCTTTTTAATCACAAGTGATTGGTGGGAGTGTAACGGTCTTTTGCATTTGATGTTTGTTGCATTTGATGTTTGTTGCATTTGATATTTGTTAAGCTGTATGTCTGGATTTTGTTCCTTTGCGCCCTCTGGTGGTGAACTGTGTAGGGTACAGCTTTGCTGTTTGGGTCTCCACCCAGCCACTTTTCTTTTGCTAGTGCACATGGTGTCCGCATGCTGCAACTCAGTTAGCTCCACACATGGAGAAATTATCGTTTAAAGAGTGGAAATAATTGACAAAGAAGATGGAAGATAAGGCAATAAGGCCATAAGGGACTATTTAGCACCTCCTGGATGTCAGCTCACAAGGTTTGTGTATTTTAAATGTTTATTTTCTGTAATTAAGGATTTTTGATTGATTGACACTACGTACAAGAGCGCATTTTGATGTGATGTTTTTGTTTTATTGTTTTGTCCGTGAGCAGTTCTCACGGGTTGGCAACCAGAATAAACCCTGTTTTATAACTACATCGTGCGTACATCAATCCTTGAGGGTGCTACAAATGGCTTTCTTCTTGCCACACTTCCATAAAGGTCAACTTTGTGCAGTGCGAAAATGTCGAAGGAGCGCGCTCAGTATTTTACGGCAGCAGAGCAAGAACTCTTGATTGAGGGATTTCAGGAGTTTCAGAGTTTAATTAAAACGCAAGGGAACACTGCAAAGGCTGCAAAAGCAAGGAGAGAGGGCTGGCAGAAAGTTGCTGACAAATTAAACTCGTAAGTAATTTAATAATAATAATAATAATAATAATAATAATAATAATAATAATAATGGATTGGATTTATATAGCGCTATTCAAGGCACCCAAAGCGCTTTACAATACCACTATTCATTCACTCTCACATTCACACACTGGTGGAGGCAGCTACAGTTGTAGCCACAGCTGCCCTGGGACAGACTGACAGAAGCGAGGCTGCCATATCGCGCCATCGGCCCCTCTGGCCAACACCAGTAGGCGGTAGGGTAAATTTATTATATTATATTACATTATATCCTCTTTCACATTAGAGCCACAACAGGACCCACTAGAACATGGGAACAAGTAAAAGTGAAATATAAGAATATTCTACAGAATGGTAATATTTATCACTTATATTGCTTTTAGTCTCTTGAAAAGAGACCCTGAAATGATCTGTTTGTTTGTTTATAACAGCAACCAAGAAAAGAGCAGAGCACAAAAAGACAGGTGGTGGTCCTGCACCTCCTCGTCAACAAGTTGGTTAAGTAAATAATACCCTCACGGGAAAATTGATATCTCTCTATGAGCACACTGTCGCGCTGAGCTAAAGGATCCTGTCTATCCCGCAATATACGCTGAATTCTGAAAACTCTCCTTATCAATCTCGCACCTTCCGCAATGGGTGGCTCGCGTATACGGACAGGACATGGCTGCGACAGACTTCCCAAATCCACCTTCGCTTTTATAGCCGTGGTCTCTCATCTTGCTTACATGAAGTAATTTACTATTACTACTCTAAAATATGAATTACATCTGAAATAATCAAATACATGTAATAGAATGATTAATAGTACATTTCCCTTTTTTAAGGAAATGACCTGTATGTATCTGTATGAAATCAATAAAAGGATCAAGTACTGCATTATCTTTAGTTACATTGATAATATTTATTTATGGTAAAACAGTGGTAAAATATCGCTGTTGCTTTCGTATAAATGAAGCGGACATACCAGAGTGGCCGCGATCTAATCTTGTTTACATAAAGTAAACCTGCTCCCGAGCAGGTTTACGCTTAGGGATCTGTTGCTATGACAGCAAGTCCCGGATGAGCTTCGGGGAACCGAACGATCCAGGATCACGCGAAATCGTCAACAATCAAATCCAGCTAACTTACTTAGCGAGGTACGAAGAACGGACCCCAGGAAATGTCTATGGGCCCCTGACTGCACTCAGACCAAAGGGGGCTGAATAATTATGCATATCCCACTTTTCAGTTATTTATTTGTAAAAAAATGTTTGGAATCATGTATGATTTTCGTTCCACTTCTCACGTGTACACCGCTTTGTATTGGTCTTTCACGTGGAATTCCAATAAAATTGATTCATGTTTGTGGCTGTAATGTGACAAAATGTGGATAAGTTCAAGGGGGCCGAATACTTTTGCAAGCCACTGTATTAGAGCCTTTGATGCATCGCCATGTAATTCACTGGCTATATGGATGTGAGATCACTTTCAGTAAAGGCTGTTAGAAATACAGGGTCTAAAATTTCTTTTCATGCCTTCATGATTTGGTCAAATCAGTGCCTATATAACCCATGGTTATTTTATTGCCAATGGTGTTTTAGTTTGTTTTTTATTTTATTTTAAATGTTACTTTTTTGTTGAGTATTGAGTTTCCCCATGTACTATGAATGCACAGTAGCTCTGCTCAGTGCCAGGTAATTTTATTTTACTGCATCTGTCTGCACATGCAAATTTCTCTGTATATTGCCCCATTCTTAATGGGTAGAAAAGCTCCATGAATTGTGGTTTTGAGCAATGATTTTGTTTTGTAGATGCACAAAACTGTTGTGTGAGTTTCTGTCACAATACGGCTGTGTGCAGGCAAGAGTAGGACCCAAACGCAAACTCGCAGAGACGAAAAGTAAACTCAAAAAACACAGCTTTATTGCTGGCATGGAGTGGGACACGAAAAACAATACTAAACTAAACTAAACTAAACTGGGAAAACTAAAGCACAAGAAGCCACAGGGAAAAAATCACACAGCTATGAAGGAGGACACAACACTGACAAAGAAACATGGGGCTTAAATACACTGAGGGATAACGAGGGGGAATGAGCCACAGGAGGAGAGCACAGCTGGGAGTAATTAGGCAGGACGAGACAAGGGAAGCAAAACTAGAAACATTAACATAGGACAGACTGTGAAAGTAAAACAGGAAACACACTGACGGAACTCAAGACATGTAAACTTAACAGACTGGGGAGACAGAACATAGGGACCTGAAACATGGAACAGAAAAGCACAGTAGACACAACATGAACATAACAATGCCACAGGGGAAGAGTAAAACAAAATGCAGGAACACAGGACCTCTTTCAAAATAAAATGGGAAACATAATGAAACGCAAATATGACAACATAAGAAAAACAGACATGAAGCACATGAAAGACAAGGGAGACTTAACAGGGGTTGGAAACACAAGGGGAATCTAATAAACAAATGAACTTAGATAATGAACAAAATATACTCAAACTTAAAACGTTGGGTCAAAAGACCCAGGATAATGACAGTTTCAGTCCTGTAACGTGTTAGGCCAAAGGAGTTATCGTATTCTGTGAGGAATATCCTGGCTGTTTTTTTTTTGGTTTTTTTTTTATGTGGTGGAAATCTGCTGCTAAGGACTGAGGGGTGTCATCTAAGGACTGGATGTCACTCGAGATGTCTACAAAGGATACTCCTAATCTGAAGGCCACCTGTTACCTTGGAGGATGGAAGGATACAACGATTTCCATGTTTTTTTTTTTTTGTTTTGTTTTGCTTTTTTTTAAAGGATTCACATTTTTTTCTGCGATCTTGGGACAATTTATGTTGCAACCTTGTTTTTTGGGGTCAGGCCTGATACTACTTAATAAAAACTGATGCATCAGAGAGATGAACCGTGAAATAAAGACAATAGGTGGGGGCCACTAGAGGCTATAAGAAGCTGAGTGACCCGTCACCATTTTGAGACATGCGGTAACCCTCTGCAAGCATCTCTCCCGTCCGGACGTTCTAATGCTCTTAAGTGTTGAATTGTATGGAAATAAATGATTGTTGATTGAGCATTTATGCACCGAGTATTGTCCTTCCTTCATCCCAAAGATTAAAAGAATTGGGAGATTTCAACAGCACTCACAACAATGGCTGAGCGTAATTGTGCGGACGTATTTTACCTCCACAAACAGCTGAGACGTGGTTTGCGATACATGTGATAAAAAAGTGCTCCAAGAGTGAGGTGTTGTGGCCATACTTGCCAACCTTGAGACCTCAGAATTAGGGAGACATTCAAAAGGGCTGTTGGGGGGGGGGGGGGGGGGGGGGGTGATAAATACATTTTACAGTGTTTATTTTTTTGGATAAAATACGTTAAATGTCACCGTTATTATTGACCGGCCCGGAAACAGCGGGGGTGTCCAAATTCAGAGGCTGCTTCCACCTGAGGACCCGTCCTTCGTGGTCTAAAGAAAGCCGGGTAGTATGTCATGAGCTCCCTCGGTGGAGTGAAACTCTGCAGAAAGAGAAATAAGAGTAATATTAAAACTAAGTAGCTGCCGCCATTGTTGGAAACTGGAATTGGTTGGGCCGCGCTATGAATTCTGCGATATGGTTTTTCAATTTTGTTGCCCGGGTGGAAAATCGCGAGAAATTCGGGAGAATGGTGGCTCCGGGAGATTTTCGGGAGGGGCACTGAAATTCGGGAATATATATAAAATATGCTTTATATCTATATGCCCTATCAAAAGCAAGGTGTATGCCACTGAGGAAAAAAACCCACACTGCAAAACATCGGAGGCTTGTTTTTGAAGGCGGCTGAAAGTTGTCAAAAACAGAGGCGCTCATGTGCATATAATTGGTCCTCAAGATGTTGGAACATTATGGCAAGCCTAGTAAGTAAAACTGCAATGAGTTTTGTGCTTGGCCCACATGCTGTAAGCTTGTGTCAATTGCTGGAAGTACTGCTGATGCTGAGGCTTGCTTGTGGGATTGAGCAGTGTCTTGGCTCATGAGAAAACTCTTTCACTTTCATAATAAGCAGCTCCTGGCAAAAAGCATGCTCTTCTCCCACTAAAGTGTCACCAATAAACCACAGATGTCATTGCAAATCAGGGATAAGACCGTTCTGAAGATAGATGGCCTGCAGAGCAATTGTGGAAAGTAAGTAAGATAAGAAAATGAGAGCTGAGGGGAAAAAAGTATTATTTTCAATTACCCAGGAATATTTAAGAGCAAAAGGCGAAGATGATCAAGAGAAAAGACAGGCGTGAGGGGACATTACATTGTGGAAATGCCAAGCATATGGGAAGATGCAATCTCCTGGAGCAATTCAATTTTGTCCTTGATTTAGCAGCAGCACATGAACGCTGCAGAGTGGCTACATTAACATATGCTCTACTTTAATGAGAGAAGGACAGATGGTGGGCCATGGTTCGGAGCTTTATCTCAACTGTATCTGTAAGTTTGACTTTGGTGCAGAGCAAGAATGCTGACCGAAGAGGCATGGAGGGGAAAATGAAGATGCAGCAAGGAACGAATGGAAGGGGGCGTGCCAAAGAGAAGTTGCAGTAAAGTTAGAGGACCTAGCAGACGTGAAGGTTAAAACGTGAAAAAGGTTTATATAAATATTCACTTTATCCCACTAGAACGTTATCAGCCCTGATTTATAGGGCATGAACCTTCCACTTTCATACACATTAATGTCAAAACCATTCCAAAATGAATTCGCTCCCAACACTGAACATTCATCCATCAACAAGGAAGTCCTTTGTCTGATCATACCCTCCAGGCTTACATACACCTCTAGTGTTGGGACATCTGTAATGCCTTTAACTTTAGGTTTAATAGATTTTACATGATTCTGCATTAGAGTAATAAATGACTCCAATACTTGCTTCTAGAACCTGCTTGGAGAGCAAGAAAACATTATACCAAGTACACTGACAAGAACCTCTTTCAACTCTTGCGCAGAACATCGTGTCAGTATCTTATGGTGGATCTTAGAGGTCAAATACACTGCAACCTAAGAAAACACCAGCAAATAGAACAATGCTGCAAAAACACAAAGAAGTTGAATAAAACTCAGTGAAAATAGAAAAACTATCTTACCCAACAATTTTAAACTGTCGTAAATCATCTTACCTAAAAAATCTTCAATAATCTTCTCTAAACCATTGAAAATGATGAAATTATTAATTACGATAGAAGTCCTGTATGGAACGCCAGGACTGCCATAATGAATTAATTAAATACACCATTAAATAATTAATTAAATGTGTCAATAATTAATTAAAATTGGAATTAATTAATTAAATAAATAGTTATGACACATGTAATTAATTAATTATTGACACATTTAATTAATTATTTATGTATTTCACATTTTAATTAATTATTGACACATGTAATTAATTAATTATTGACACATTTAATTAATTATTTATGTATTTCACATTTTAATTAATTATTGACACATTTCATTAATTATTGACACATTTAATTAATTATTTAATGATATATTTATTTATTTCATTTTGGCAGTCCTGACGCCTGGCTCTCGTCATGAAATAATTTTATCTGTCAGCCTCACCCATCAAACTCGGGGGGCGGGGTTAACGCTGCCCATGCAGCTTCTCTAACATTTGATTGGTTGCCGTGCAAAGTAAGTCAAAACAGGTCGATCCTAGAAAATCGATTGCTTGTGTAGACTTGGGGCAGCCAGTTATCCCAGAATGCAGATCAAATCACAGGCAGCAATGGTGGTGGTGTAGTTTTAAAATACCCCGTTTTTCTGTCACCAGCTACACTTTTAACAGTGTTTTAGCCGCGAATGTCGCGACGTATGTCTGGTCAGGTTGTCAACATAGAACATGTTTGCAAAAGTGCTCAGATGTTTTCAGAGATTTCACTAGCTCTGCTAACAGTTAGCATGCAGAGTGCACCGAGGGGGTTACGTTAACCGGTTTGTTTACATATTCCACTCTCCGTGTTCCACATGTTGCATTCGCAGATTCTCATTTTCACTGAACGATCGTCTCTTTCCGCCTGGTCTTGTGTCTCTGTGCTTCTGTAACATAAAGAACGAGCTGACATTTTTCTCACGAAACCAGCGATCAGCTCAACAGACCCTCAGTTTACCTGCATGCATCCTCCTCCTCATCTGTCAGCTGTTTAACACCTGCTGCTAATTCAAGAAACACGCCTACGTTACCTGGTGATAGTCACAGTTTAACTGGGCAGCCGGTGCTCGATATAACGCAATGTCAGCGCATTTTTCTGCACAAGATAAGTAAATATAGTGTTTTCCCCGAGCGCAGAGCTGCTGGAGCTTGTTTCCTTACAGAGCACTTTATAGGCGAACAGCTTTATCAGCGGCTGATGTCCAATCACCGGCACACAGCTTTGAAACCTCAGCTGAGTTTTAGCTCTCAGTGGTTAAACGCTGGACTTCATTCACTCAGGTTCTGTCTGTCGGGTCACGTTTACTTCGCTGTTTTATTTACAACTGAGCAAATCGGTTTGGCTGAGGTTAAAGTTACGTTTCATAACTGCATAGTTTCACAGACGTTTAATGGTTCACTGGCACATGTGTTAGACTGAACTATCATCTAAATATCATCTGTTTTTTAATAGTTATTCAACTGTATTCTAAGCACCAGCTGTCTGTTAGAATGTGATTTTTTTTCTCTCTCTGTTGGCAGAGGTATAAAAATGCGCAGGAAAATCTGACATGCATGGCGAACTTCACCGACGATATTTAGGGAGGAATAAACACACATCAAACATAAATGAACCATTTGTCTGTCTCCATAATTGAGAGCATTTTCTCTTCTTATGTCAACACTCTCTCTCTTTTTTTTTTCTTTTTTTTTTTGCTTTTTCGGTCATGTTATGTTTACCTGTCAAAGGCTTGTTACAAACTATGAAACACATTGTGCAGACTTCTGGATGTTAGAAGAAAACTAATACTGCTCATGAATGAGACTAAAGGCAGGAAGGTGTCCTTTAAAACTAAACATGTTAATAGGACCTCCCTGTTTATATCATAGTTTATGATATAGCACGTGTATTTCAGTAATAGCCTGCTGAGGCCACTATACGTGCTGGCCTCATATCAAATGTGAAGGCAGACTGAGTCTATGTTTGACGTTTTTTATATCTAATCTTCCTTTTCAAACATTTAAACAGCAGCGAGTCTGCAGCTGAGGGAATACAAATTCAAATTGTCGGAACAGGTTTGCTCGTTTCTTGGATTCATTTGGTGATTTATTAAATGTATAACTGTTATTCTAATCTGCTGCTGAGTCTCTTACACTTTTCTTTATGCTGTATATTTTCACGTCTCTGGAATAGTTGGCAGTTAGATAGTCAGCTGGGAAACTTTGTGTTAACTCATGGAGCTGAGGATATCGTGGATATGCTGACCTCGCTGCGTGGTGTACAGAGCGAGGTCAGCATGATTAATATTCACAATAAAAATATTAGCCGAACATCATGAAGTCTGTATGTGTTTCATAGTGTCGAACAACCTTTGTACAGTTAAAGCCAGCAGTTACTACATGACGGAAACACCAACGTTATCTCTTTTATGTGTTTATACACAGGTCACGCTGATTACTGAACAAAAACCCAAAGATCAGATGTTAAACAGATTTATTTGCTCTCTCTCCTCCTTAAACATGTTTTTAATGTTAGTTATAATTCAGAATTGGCGACTGAAACACGTAGGACACATAAGAACATCAGGAAATAAAACATCGATAAATATAACCTCAGTAAAAGAAGTCAGCGGGGGTTACTACAGCTGTGTACCGGGGCCTGCGCTTTGTCGGTGGGATTGCTTGCGAGGCGAGCGGGTCTATCCCACGCTTTGCCGTGAGACTGGGCAGACATCTCCGAAATCATCGAAACACTTTTGCAAAGAGGCTGTATCTTGACAAACCGACCAGACACATGAAGATTAAACCACTACATTCTCGGCTAAAAAAATATTAAAACGGTATTTGGTAACACACAAACAGGGTTTTTCAAAGCTCAGTTCTGTTAGCTTCCACATGCCGGTTGTTGTGTGCTAGAAACAATGGCCACCAGGCCAAAGCAATGGTTTTGACTCGATCAGCGTTAACCCCGCCCCCTGAGTTTGATGGGTGAGGCTGACAGATAAAATTATTTCATGATGAGAGCCAGGCGTCAGGACTGCCAAAATGAAATAAATAAATATATCATTAAATAATTAATTAAATGTGTCAATAATTAATTAAATGTGTCAATAATTCATTAAAATGTGAAATACATAAATAATTAATTAAATGTGTCAATAATTAATTAATTAAATGTGTCAATAATTAATTAAAATGTGAAATACATAAATAATTAATTAAATGTGTCAATAATTAATTAATTACATGTGTCATAACTATTTATTTAATTAATTAATTCCAATTTTAATTAATTATTGCCACATTTAATTAATTATTTAATGGTGTATTTAATTAATTCATTATGGCAGTCCTGGCGTTCCATAGTCCTGTTGATAGTGTCACTGTAGGGAATACAGGGAGTGCAGAATTATTAGGCAAATGAGTATTTTGTCCACATCATCCTCTTCATGCATGTTGTCTTACTCCAAGCTGTATCGGCTCGAAAGCCTACTACCAATTAAGCATATTAGGTGATGTGCATCTCTGTAATGAGAAGGGGTGTGGTCTAATGACATCAACACCCTATATCAGGTGTGCATAATTATTAGGCAACGTCCTTTCCTTTGGCAAAATGGGTCAAAAGAAGGACTTGACAGGCTCAGAAAAGTAAAAAATAGTGAGATATCTTGCAGAGGGATGCAGCAGTCTCAAAATTGCAAAGCTTCTGAAGCGTGATCATCGAACAATCAAGCGTTTCATTCAAAATAGTCAACAGCGTCGCAAGAAGCATGTGGAAAAACCAAGGCGCAAAATAACTGCCCATGAACTGAGAAAAGTCAAGCGTGCAGCTGCCAAGATGCCACTTGCCACCAGTTTGGCCATATTTCAGAGCTGCAACATCACTGGAGTGCCCAAAAGCACAAGGTGTGCAATACTCAGAGACATGGCCAAGGTAAGAAAGGCTGAAAGACGACCACCACTGAACAAGACACACAAGCTGAAACGTCAAGATTGGGCCAAGAAATATCTCAAGACTGATTTTTCTAAGGTTTTATGGACTGATGAAATGAGAGTGAGTCTTGATGGGCCAGATGGATGGGCCCGTGGCTGAATTGGTAAAGGGCAGAGAGCTCCAGTCCGACTCAGACGCCAGCAAGGAGGAGGTGGAGTACTGGTTTGGGCTGGTATCATCAAAGATGAGCTTGTGGGGCCTTTTCGGGTTGAGGATGGAGTCAAGCTCAACTCCCAGTCCTACTGCCAGTTTCTGGAAGACACCTTCTTCAAGCAGTGGTACAGGAAGAAGTCTGCATCCTTCAAGAAAAACATGATTTTCATGCAGGACAATGCTCCACCACACGCGTCCAAGTACTCCACAGCGTGGCTGGCAAGAAAGGGTATAAAAGAAGAAAAACTAATGACATGGCCACCTTGTTCACCTGATCTGAACCCCATTGAGAACCTGTGGTCCATCATCAAATCTGAGATTTACAAGGAGGGAAAACAGTACACCTCTCTGAATAGTGTCTGGGAGGCTGTGGTTGCTGCTGCACGCAATGTTGATGGTGAACAGATCAAAACACTGACAGAATCCATGGATGGCAGGCTTTTGAGTGTCCTTGCAAAGAAAGGTGGCTATATTGGTCGCTGATTTGTTTTTGTTTTGTTTTTGAATGTCAGAAATGTATATTTGTGAATGTGGAGATGTTATATTTGGTTTCACTGGTAAAAATAAATAATTGTAATGGGTATATATTTGTTTTTTGTTAAGTTGCCTAATAATTATGCACAGTAATAGTCACCTGCACACACAGATATCCCCCTAAAATAGCTAAAACTAAAAACTACTTCCAAAAACATTCAGCTTTGATATTAATGAGTTTTTTGGGTTCATTGAGAACATGGTTGTTGTTCAATAATAAAATTATTCCTCAAAAATACAACTTGCCTAATAATTCTGCATTCCCTGTAGTGATGGGATTTCCAGCTCTTTCGGCTCCAAACCGGCTCTTAGGGTTGTTTTGTTGCTTTAATTAATTTATCATTAACAATAATATAAAATTATGCAGAAAAGGAATTACTAATGTAAAAAAAGTGGTTTTATTTATATATGTTTATATATGGCCCTAGAGACAAAGCACGTACAAGCTCTAAAGCATATACAAACTCCAAAAAGCACGTACAACTCCAAAACACATTTCTTTTTTTTTTTCTTTTTTTGTGTCCCGTTTGGATCTTTAGCCATCAGAATTGTTGTCTTAAGGCCAAGAAAGATGCCAAGCGGATTTATTTTACCAAGTGGATCATCATGGCCTTGCCATATTGGTCCATTTGATTGACCTTTATTATAATTATGAATTTATTTTATTTTCAGTTGCTACAAACGGGACAGACATGACTGGGGGATAGGACAGGGAGAAAGAATGAAAGAAAGAGAGGGAGAGAGAGAGAGAAAACCAAAGGGGAGAAGAGACGGTGAGAAGGGGGGGGAAGAAAGAAAAAAGAAAAAAAAAACAAAACACCTGAGTCACCTGTATGGAGAAAAAAAACAGAAGAGAAAGCAAACAACAAAGAGCAACATAATAAAAAAAACAGCACCATCACAATAAACTAGCTAGCAGTAGATATCAGTAGATACTAAATAATAAACGATATTGTGCAGCACGCAAGATAGACAGCACACAATGTGCTTTGAGGCAGCAGCCAAGAAAGCTGTAGTCCGTGTCTGTGAATACCAGTGTGTACACCTGTGTGCATACCTGTGTGGATCAGCATGCTTGCATTCCAAAGGTTTCTCCATGTAACGATCTGCTAGAGGGTGTGGGGAGCCACAGCCCTGTCCTCCAGGGTATGAAGCAGGTATGGAGGAGATCAAAACTCCAGACATCCAGAGGCCCCCAGAACACAAGAGACCAAGGAAGACCAACAGAGGGGCAGCCGCGCCACTGTCCCAGTAAGAGCTGAGGAGAGTCCCAGATGAGGGCTCACTCAGCAGCTGCGGAGCAGAAGCCAGGGGGGGGTTGCAGTGACGTGCCCGTGAGCTCCGCCGGCAGCCAGCTGTGCCTGAGTGACCGAGCCCCAGGCCGAGAGGCCGGGGGCACCCGACCTCCGAAGTGGCCCCAGCGAGCCCCAGGCTCCAGGCCCCGATAAGCGGCCGCCAAGGAGTGAGCCGGTGTGTACCCGGACGCCCACCCCTAGACACAAAGAACCACCAACGCACCGATACCTGAGGGAGTCCGCCACTGGCAGGGGAAGTGGTGGTGGGTGGAGATAGGCCTCCAAACCTTGGAGGGCCTGAGATGTCCCCAGAGAGGTGGCGTCTGATACCCAACCTGACATATAGACACAGACATACAGGCACACACAGACACAAACATCCATTCCCACCCTCATGCTCTCATATGCACTTACTCCACACTCAACCAATGTGGAGACAGACATAAAGACACACGATCACACTCCCCAAGCGTACTCTACGAACCGGGTCTAGGTACCCTTGCCCTCGGAGGGGGAAACTGCACCCAGACCCAGGTGGTGTTACCCTTTTCCCTGCGGTGGGGAGAGGCAGACCGCCCCGACTCCGTAGCAGCAGGGAGGCCCCACACCCCAGACCGCAGTCGGACGGCCAACTCCTCCTAGCCCCCCCGCTCCAGCAGGTCGCAGAGAATGGGGGTGAGAGAAGACTCCAAACCTCCCTCCACCCGCTCATTGTAGTGTTGATGCATGTGTGTTCTAAGGTGCAATTAAAACCCAGGAGGGCATGGAGCTATCTGCCAGAGAGCAGCAGGTAAGCGCATAGCCCCTCCTGCTAGCCCTCAACGTCTACGTGTATTTAAAATTGAGAGGTGGGCAACGACGCCAGGGGTGAGGTGTACACCCTGATGGTAATTTGGACTCCGTGTATCGTGCCCACCCCCAAGATCCTATATGTATGTGTAATGAGAGTGTGAGTAATGTGAATGTCTAAGTTGTGGGATAAAATTGAGGCAGAGGCAGCCAGAAGGGGACAGAGGGGGGGGGGGGGGTAGCCTCCTCTGCATCCTGGTGACATACCCCTACTCCAAGGCCCTGCATGTGTGGGTGGTTGTGGTGGAGCGGGAAGAGGGAGGCAGCTGGAGATGGGGAGGGAAGGAAGGGTGACCCCTCCCTGGGGCCAGCTCCCCCGCTGACCCCAGTAGGCACTCCCATACTCTGCGACCCGCCAGGGAAAGGGGGCCCAGGCCCATCCAGACCGGGGCCCAGTGCAGCAGCGCACACAGAGCCCGGGACAGTCCACCCAACCCCACCACAGAGAAAACTGCACCCACCCCACCATCCACTCATCTTCCAGACTACATGAGACAATAGACGCCCAGGCTGAGATCTTCCTCCACCTCTCCTGTATCTCCCCCTCCTGCAGAGAGTTCCTGAGGAGAGGAAAGCTCCTGCAAGGTGTGACAATCTCCTCCACCAGTTGAAGAGCCCCCCAGGTGGCTCGACGCACCGGCGGCACCCTCCGCCAGGGATGGGCCCCCTTGCACCCACCCGCCCACAACCACGGCAACACACCAACCAGGACCCAAGCCCCCGAGGCCCGGCCAGGGCCCCAGCCCAGAGACTGAGCGCCCCCAGAACCCCACGCCCATCCCGGACCCACCCAGGGGCAGCCAGGCTACCAGGTCAGTAACCCACGTCCGTCAGCACAGACCCTCCCCTAGCCCCGCTGCACGCAGCCACGAGGAAACAGTCACCCGAGAGCCAACAGAGCCCCTAACCGGACATGACCGCTACCCCGGGTTGAGCCCCCCAAGGAAAATGCCTCCGGGGAACCCCCCGACGCCCTAAGCCTGTCCCTACCCCCACACCAATCACAACAGTGAAAGCGGGACCAAACTATGACCCCCCACCCCCACTAGGTGATGGAGCTGATCAAAGGAGCCCAGAGCAATTGATCTGATGTGGTGGCAGAGGCTGTATCAAGACTAATGTAATCTAATAGATAATTTCTATATTGGTTAGAATTAAGATTGTTTTTATTTTTCCAGTTCATGAGGACAGTTTTCTTGGATAGCCAAGAAAAACCCATAGGGCAGTGAAAACCATATGGGCTATATTCTTTTCTGAAGTGACATTATCTAAGCTGCCCAACAAACACACTAAGTTGGAATGTTACATTTCAGACACTTTGATAAGTCTTCACATATCTCGCGCCAAAACTTCTGCACTGGTGGACAGAACCAAAGAGCGTGAATGTAATTGTCTGGTGTATTGCCTTGACAGTGTGAGCAGTTGTTGGAAGATGTAAAGCCCATCTTGAACATCCGATGACCTGTATAGTGCACTCTATGTAGTATTTTGTATTGTATTAATTGCAGACTGGGATTTTTACTCAATTTAAAGGTTTTTAAGCATACCTGAGACCAGAAGTTTTGGTCTAAGCTGATTGATAAATCTGCTTCCCACTTTGCAATAGGAAGGGATATTGATTCATCTAATTTAGAAAGTGTTCTGTATATTTTAGATAATAATTTGGGGGATTTAAGAGTGAGGAAATGTGCCGCACTTGGTGGTGTCCAAAACACATTTCTAGCGTTAACTGAACTTCCAAAACAGAGCTACCCAGATCACTTAAATTACACAATTGAAAGCATATGTGTATTGTTTGTGTATTTATAGACAACCACTCATATTTATTCAAATAATTTAAAAAAAAAGTTCATTTACCTGTTACTACCACACACCAAATCCAGTTGTTGATACTTCCTGGCTTGTGTAGCCACTAGGTAACAAAAGCTCAACACTGCGCCTAGCATTCTGGAACACTTCTGTTGTCTTTTGTACGTGATTCTGAGTTTGTACGTGCTTCTGAATTTTTACGTGTTTTGGAGTTTTTACGTGCTTCTGAGTTTTTACGTGTTTTGGAGTTTGTACGTGCTTCGGGGTTTGTACGTGTTTTGGAATTTTTATATGTTTTGGAGTTACGTGCTTCTGAATTTTTACGCATTTTGGAGTTTTTACGTGTTTTGGAGTTTTTACGTGATTCAGGGTTTGTACATACTTAGCAGTTTGTATGTGTTTTGGAGTTCGTACATGTTTTGGAGTTTGAACGTGCTTTGTCTCTAAGGGCCACCATAAATATACTTTATTTATTCACTCCACATAATACAAAAAACAACTATTTACATTTTAAACTTTTAACTATTTAAATTTTCAGCTTTTTCCTTTTAGACAAATTTAACGTGAAACAACACAAAACACTACAAACCACAACACAATTAAATATAAATTAAAATATTAAAACAAAAAGAAGATGCACATTCTCCGTCATATGGGCCTGCATGATTTCTGAATCCTTTATCATCTGCAACTGAAAATAGTGGATGATTACTATACCTTTCTAATGTGACTGTCATGGCTCGCTGTGTGGCAGGCAGGATGAGGGCCCAAAAATGCAAAACTCACAGACTCAGGGGATGAACTCAAAATCACAGCTTTAATGCTGGAGAGGCAGATTGTAGGACATTCAAAACTAAACTGGGAACAACAAACTAAACACTCGCAGAGAGACACAGGGAGGTCCACACAGCATGAGGGAGAACGCGACACAGAACTGAGGGAGACACAGACATAAATACACAGAGGGTTAATGAGGGAAGTGGGAGCACATGGGGAACACAGGTGACACTGATAATCATAACGAGACAGGGCGGGGTGAACATAACATGACGTATACAGGCGCGGGAGTCACAAAGTAAAACAGGAAGTACACGGGGGTTCAGACAGGAGGGGAGAGAGAGAGCACAGGAAGAACATAGCCATAACGGGCAGGGGAAACATGGAATAAACACAAAGAGCGACGAGGGCTCATAAATACACAGAGGGGCACACAGGGGGTAAGAGTCACGAAGGGAAAACACTTAGGGAACAACACAACAGGACAACTCAGGAAACATGGCCTAAATAAGGAACGAAATACAAACAATACAAGAAACTAAGAATACTGAGCCAACATGGCCCAGGACCATGACAGTGACGTTGTTGTCCCCCACAAGGGCTGGCTCCCGACAGCCCAAATCCAGGAACCAAAACACAAGCAAAACAGAAAACACCCCACCCAGGGCGGGAGGCGGGGGACCAGGACGGAGGGAACGAAACGAACAAAAAACAAGGAGCAGGAGAACAAAATCGAGTCCACAAATACACAAAAAAGTCCAGAACAGGGAGGCGAATGTCCAAAGAGGCCCGAAGGCCAACCCGAGAGGCGAAACCACAAAAGTTCAGTCCAACCGTTCCGGAGGCCGGCCATGGAAAAGGTGGCCACGGCGACAGAACGGATCCGGAGGCAGCAGTGGTGCAGTTCAGGAGGCCGACCCGGAGCCCGCGGGCACAAGAGTTCAAGGGCCACACGGTCGGGGGGCCGACCAGGTGGGTGACACAGATGACAGAGCCGGTCGGGAGGCCAGCCGTGCGGAAGGCAACGGCGGCGGTGAAGGAGACGACGGAGCAGTTCAGGAGGCCGGCCGCGCGGAAGGCAGCGGCGGCGGCAGCACAGGAGACGACGGAGCAGTTCAGGAGGCCGGCCGCGCGGAAGGCGGTGGCGGCGGCGGCGAAGGAGACGGAGACGACGGAGAAGTTCAGGAGGCCGGCCGCGCGGAAGGCAGCGGCTCCCCAGTGTCAGGCGTACCGGCCGAGGCACAGGACCAGACGAGGCAGGACCAGACGAGGCGGGACCAGACGGTGGCGTGGCGGCCACAGGCGATGGAGCCAGACCAGGCGGAGGCGATGCGGGGGCTGGACCAGGCGAAGCTGAAGCCGGAGCTGGACCAGGCGACGGCGTCGGTGGAGACACGAAGGCTGCAGCTGGCGGCGGCGTGGAAGCCGGGGACGGAGACTCCGAGGCTGCAGCTGATGGAGCAGCTGGTGGCTGGACGGGCTCCTCGGGCCCCCCAGTTGACGAGGAAGGTTGCTGAACAGGTCCCTCGGACCCTCCAGCGGAGACGGGCGGCTGGCGGAGACGGGCGGCTGAACGGGCCCCTCGGACCCTCCAGCGGAGACAGGCAGCTGAACGGGCCCCTCGGACCCTCCAGCTGACGTAACGTGAAGCGGTGGTGTCGCCGCAGGGTGCCAGATAGGTACACCTGGAAGTCCAACAGCAGATGCAGGACAAACAGTTATGAAGGCCCCTGGCTGGACTTGGAGCTGAGGAAACACAGGCTGCTGAGGCACAAACCCAGAGAGAGAGAGAGCAGGTAAAACACAGTCTATAGGGCTTGATATCTTGGCACAAAAAACCATGAAGTGAACAGTGGTAGGGACCATCAGTTCTGAGCCAGCAATCATTAGGTTCCCAAAGTCTGCATCAGTCCAAAGTGGCTCAGAGGTTACTAGCCCAGTCTTTGTAGTCCCAGGAGAGGTCAACATAAACTGGTTGGACTTAATCGATGGTAGTGTGCGGCTCAGAGGAGCTGGTCCAACCATACGGAAAACAAGAATGGCCACTCGATTCACAAAGACAAGGCTTAGATCATCAGGGGCTGACTCCTGGAAAAACAATAAATACACAGGTATGGACCTAACCAATGACACTGTGGTAGCATGACTGTGATGTGTTGGATGGATGTGTTTGTTGGAACCCGCACCTGTAGTGATCTGTGGCTTTGGAGTGATGGCTATGTTGAGTTGGGAAACAGACACAGATAAAACGGCATCTGAACCATTAACTGCGGTAGGTGACACTTTAGACCGTGCGTGAGTGGTAACCTCATTGTCTAAGTGCAGAATTGTCTCTAGTGATGAGTTCGTGGGAACAGGATAAAACGGTGTCACATTAACCCTAATGTTAGCCTCTATCTCTTGATCGGAGGTAATCGTGCAGGAGCAAGACCGGTCGAAATCGCCCTCTGAGTTACCCTCAGGAGGACAGAATTCGCGTTGTGGCATTACACAGTCTGGGTCGTCGTGATCTGCAGTTAAGTTTGCCTCACGGCGATGTAATATGGGTTCGTGATCAGCGTTCATAGTCTCCAGTTCGTGAGAAACAGGTGTAGCTGGGCAAACCGGAGCGCTAGTTATGCTTTCGTTACCGTCATTCAGTGACTGATGGAGGAGCAGGGCCGGCTCAGGAGGGAAGAAATTAGCCACAGGCAACTCAGATTTAGTTGAAACTGCAGACACGGAAAGAGACACCAAAGAAAACACCTCCCTACCACTATCAAAACAAAAGGCAGTGGGAAACCTTGTCAGTCTGTGAGTTGAGTCTGTGGTCCCTGCAGGATTGAGTGAAGCGGAAGAGGAACTGTCTCTAGCCTGCGGCTCGGTGAATGGCTCATTGCCAGCCATCTCACCGGCTAAGTCTGTAGCCACCTCACATGCCTTCCGCTCAGAGGTAACTCGGAGCGACTGGAGAGTTTCACTCACCTCCGAGCGATGCGGTGGCGACGCGAACGCCGTTTTCTTTTGGCCGTGGGCCCCGTTGACGTGGAAGGCGGAGCCTCCTGCGGCGTCGCAGAGGCTGAGGAGGCGAGTGTTGGAGGAGCGGTAGGCGGGAGCTCCTGGCACCTCCGGGGGCCCCCAAGGGCCAGGTGTGTCCCGCGAAAAATCTCACCGTAGTGAGGAGCGAGCCATGGCTCCTCCCGTAGCTCTTCCTCCAGTTGCGCGCATGCGGCGCGCTGCCGCTCCTCGAGGTCGGAATCCATGCCCCCCACAGCTTCCTCGTGTTGCTCAGTGGAGGGCAAAACAGGCCGTGGCGGTGCTCGACGGCGGCGGGAACGCTGCTTTCTCTTTGGAGCGGCCGTGGGCAAAGCCTGGCCTTCCGTGGCGACCGGCTCCTCGTCCCCCGACCACATCCGTGCAAGGTAGGAAGCAGGAGACGAGTAGCCCGATCGAGGCGGCGAGGGTGGGTGGTCGGTCTGAGGTGGGGCAGCTGACGAGAGCTCCTCCTCGGAGATGAGCCAGGGCTTACAACGGAGCTCGTCCTCGCGATACGCCCGTAATACCTGCTGCCGCTCCTCCTCGCCGAAGTCAATAGCCGCTGGCATCTACTTGATCCGCGTACTGCAGTCAGGTGGTGGCGAAGATGCGGAAGCCGAGGAAGCGTGGACAGACGGTGTAACGGTGGTGGGCCTCATTGTTCCGACTCTGACTATTTCCGGTTCTTCATGCTGGAACAGCTGCCCCGGGCGAATGCCCACAGTGGAGACGAGAAAGTCCCGGATGTGGGCGCACAGCGCGCCGAACAGCCACGGGAGTCCGGACACCATCCGCTGTAGACGGACGGCTACGACCTCCCGGTGTTCGTCGCCTGGCAGCGCCTCCCACTCCTGATAGTGGTACTCCACTGTATAGATCAAATCCTCCCGGAGCTCAGCGGAGGGGTTGTGAGTTGCTGGGTCCATGTCGTGGTCGCGTTCTTCTGTCATGGCTCGCTGTGTGGCAGGCAGGATGAGGACCCAAAAATGCAAAACTCACAGACTCAGGGGATGAACTCAAAATCACAGCTTTAACCCTCCTGCCTTCTTGGGACCTTTTTGTGCCACTGCTATGTGTTAAATGGCTGCCATTTCCACTGTGTTCAGTGGAATATAACCAAACTTGCCACAGGATAGTTTTTACCTGGCAATGTTAATATTCCAGTGTGAATTCCTTAAATCAGCCTAAAATGGCTGAGCAGCAGAAATCCCCACACCCATCACCCTGGGGACCATTTTCTGCCCATTGACTTCCATTATAAACGCTATTTTTCAACCCCAAATTATCATCAAATGATTTTATTTTTTCTTCTTTTCTTGGATGTCAATGAAGACTCAGGGCCTTGAAGTTTTAATTTTTAAATTGCAAAAAAAATGCAAAAAAAATAATGGCAGGTCAAAATGTATGTTGGTGCCAATCTTTGGTCCATCTAAAGGCCTACTTATAATGACAATCACATATTACTTCAACTGGTTTTTTGTGGAAATATTTAGTTTCGTTTTTTGGTTTTTGGGGCTTATAACACAGGGCGCTCATGTAATAACACTGGGATTTGAAGGGTTAAAACAACGAAAATATAATTAAAACTTTACATGAATATTTCAGGGAGAAGTAGTTTTACAAGGTTGGCTAATTTAAAGTGGAATAAAATATGGATATATGGTCTTTTTATGGCGTGGCTGAGAATGGTCCCTAGGGTGATGGGTGTGAGTTTTTTAAAGGATGGCAGGAGGGTTAATGCTGGAGAGGCAGATCGTAGGACATACAAAACAAAACTGGGAACAACAAACTAAACACTCGCAGAGAGACACAGGGAGGTCCACACAGCATGAGGGAGAACGCGACACAGAACTGAGGGAGACGCAGACATAAATACACAGAGGGTTAACGAGGGAAGTGGGAGCACATGGGGAACACAGGTGACACTGATAATCATAACGAGACAGGGCGGGGTGAACATAACATGACGTATAAAGGCGCGGGAGTCACAAAGTAAAACAGGAAGTACACGGGGGTTCAGACAGGAGGGGAGAGAGAGAGCACAGGAAGAACATAGCCATAACGGGCAGGAGAAACATGGAATAAACACAAAGAGCGACGAGGGCTCATAAATACACAGAGGGGCACACAGGGGGTAAGAGTCATGAAGGGAAAACACTTAAGGAACAACACAACAGGACAACTCAGGAAACATGGCCTAAATAAGGAACGAAATACAAAAAATACAAGAAACTAAGAATACTGGGCCAACATGGCCCAGGACCATGACAGTGACGTTGTTGTCCCTCGCTCTCTTTCTCTCTGGCTCTGTTCCTGTGCTACTGCACCCCCCTCTTCCCAGCGCAAAGTACAGGCCGTGCTTGCGGAGTTTAGTGGAAAAAAGGGCGAGAGAGAGGGTGAGAGAAAGGAAAAAAAAAACCCTCACGGCTCGCGTCGTTCACTTCAAAGAGTCGGCTCTAAGAGCCGTTTCGTTCGCGAACAACACATCACTAGTAGGGAATGAATTCACAGGACATAACCTTATACATCTGTTGCTAGTCTTTTTCAGATTTACATCTTATTCAGAGCTAGATAATTAATATTATTAAATTGAATCATTATTTAACTAATGCCAGTTCAGATTCTGTTAGTGACCATTTATAACGCTGCACAGCTATTTGACTCAGGGTTTATTGTTTAGCACAGCTATAATTTATGAAAGGTATGCTCATCCTTTCTGTCTTTGTGTTGGCTTGCTCTTGCTTTTACCATGTATAGGTGTGTCAGCTCATATTACAAATGGACTCTCAAAGTGCCCTTTTCAGGACAGCTCTATATTGGTCTTTAGACCACAGTGGTTACTTATATGAATCAGAGGAGCTTGGTCCCATCTGAAGGTCAGCCATATAGTGGCTGGATCAGACACAAGGTCCACACAACACAGAGCCTTATCATTATTCACTGCCGAGACACCCACAGAGCAGTAGTGCTAAAACACCAACATTTATTATGGCTGCCCTTGACTCTCTGCGTGGCTGCCATAATGTCACTGAGCATTATAAAGATGACATGCAGGAGCAACATTTGCTACTTTTTGTTCTTGAAGCACTGCAGAATTTATGCATTTACATTTAGACCATATAGACGCTCTTAAAAGAATGAGAAAAAGGCAGATTTTGTTCAGTTGTAACAGAAGCTGCAAAAAAACATCCTTGGTCAGGTCTAGGTTCTAAAAACTATGTTGGCGGGTGTTGGTAGGTATAAAAATCTACTTGGATAAGTGTAGGCACTAAACAATCCATCCATTTTCTTCCGCTTATCCTTGTCAGGGTTGCAGGGGGACTGGAGCCTATCCCAGCTACTATAGGGCGAGAGGCAGGGTACACCCCGGACAGGTCGCCAGTCTGTGGTGGGGCTAACGTATAGAGACAGGCAACCATTCACACTCAGCTTCACATCTATGGGCAATTTAGAATAACCAGTGAACCTATCCCCACTAACTACATGTCTTTGGACTGATGAAGGAAGCCGGAGAGAACCCAAACATGGGGAGAACATGCGAACTCCACACAGAAAGGCCCCGGCCAATCTCTGCAGCTGATCATTGCGGCACCGCGCTGCATGCATGCACTAAATAATAATTAGCTATATTTAAGTACTAAAAGTTACTTGATTATGTCCAAGTACTAAAAACTACTCCGTTAGGATAAGTACATTAAAAAAAAAAAACTTGATTAGATTTTGGAACTAAAGACTGTTTTTAATGTGCAGATACTACTAACTAGAATCTACTTGGTTAGGCAGTAAAAACGGCTTCATTGTGTTTAGCTTATAAAAATATTTGCCTAGGTTTAGACACTGGAATTAATACTGAATACCGAATTTAAGCTAATCAGAAGAAAAGATGACTAAAAGGGAGTGTGATCTTACAGGGAGCTGTGGCAAAGCTGTTTCTGGAATGGAGGGCCTGAATAAAGCTCCAGTATTCAATAAAAACGAATTATTGTGACTGTGATTCATGCAAAGTTACTCCAGTCGAGTCCAAGAATAAAAATAAGGAGCTTAATATGAACATAATGAGTCCCCTTTGACCAAGAGTTTTTTTTACTGTTCTTACTATAATCACACTTCACAGTAATGATAGCTTACAAATTTTAATCATACTCATTACCTCCGTTTAAGCATTTCCTGCCTTTACCTTTTCCCTTCCTGTCTGTGTCTGAAGTGAGCAGACTGTGTAGACTGTCTACGCACTGATTTGCTGTCTGTGATTACTTTGTGCATACATTTTACCAGACATCTGAACAATTTCATAATACAATGCACAGTATTAAAGAATGGCAGAGGTGGGAGAAAATGAGACTTTCTTCAACAGCATCCTGACAAGCACCAGTATTTACATAGCACCTCTAATTAGATCAGTCCTCCCACACAGCACCTGGATTATCTAACTTAGTCATGTTAGAATAGACAGCGACTCCTCAGAAAGTGTTTTATGTTCTTTTTAAAAAAAATAGAATACCTAAGAGAAGCTGTGTGTGTGAGCATTACTGCAATATTTTCTAATCTAAAACTCAGAGCACTGCATAGGCTTTGTTTACTCTGCGTCCACATCCAGTGAAGGCTTGTAACGAGTGTTAGAATAAAAATATATTAGTTTTATTATTTTTTTATTATTAAATAAATAATAAAAGTACTTTAGGATATTGAACTTTAAATTCACTGTTAAGGTATTTTATGCTGCTGCAGGTACTTAATTTAATTCTTGTGCCATGCAATAACGGTTTCCTGCTACACAGAGCAAAGTGCAACGCAAGCGAGGAGAACTTGGACTGCTGCGCGCTGTGACGTACCTTCACGCGACCAATAGAAACGAAGCCTACAGCTGCGCTAACAACATAATGAAGGAAAACTTTCTTTACGTGTTCGAGTTCTGTGAACTTTTTGACACAATTTTACGTTCATATATAGAGACCTCCTCGGGTGGGAAAGAAGTGTTGTGGAAACGACATACAATCTTCACTAGTCGGGATAGTTACAATTTTAGTTACATTTTTTATTAAACAATTGAAAACATAATACAACACAAACTCTATTAGACGATACAAAATCAGAGGGATACATATTTTGTAATAACAAGCAGCAAAAAAAACCAGAACAAAACGTACAAGCGGAGCTCAGTGGTCAGCGCAGCACAAATTTTCGTTCCTTCACTCAAGCTAACTAGTGATGGGAAGTGAAGCGAAAAAAAGTGCGAGAGAGAGGGTGAGAGAAAGAAAAAAAAATTCTTTCTCTCACCCGTGTCGTTCACTTCAAAGAGTCGGCTCTAAGAGCCGTTTTGTTCGCGACTGACACACTACAGCTAACGGTGAGCGCAGCACACGCCGCGCCTGATGTGAAAGGGCTTTACTTGTGATCACAGGAACAGGTGCTGCTGTTTTGCATGACAGAAAGGTTTTCTTTCACTCTATCTGAGCTCACTGTTGCAGTAACGGTTCCGTCTCTATGTTTTTCACAGTTTGTGTGCAGACAGACTCCACATTAAACATGGACAATGTTGTCACTGCTGCTGTTGAGGTGTCAGTCTTTTTGTTAAAACTCTCGAGGATGCTCGAGCTTAAAGTCACAATACTTTAATAGATAAATCTATTTTTAGTCACGAATATAGGAGAAACACTTGTGCTTAGTGGTTACAACAGAGATCTAGAGATTAAAAGAAACCTTGTTTAAAAATATTAAGTTAATAATAATATAAATGTTACTTGATGAATCGCTGTTGAGGTGTCAGTCTTTTTGTTAAAACTCTCGAGGATGCTCGAGCTTAAAGTCACAATACTTTAATAGATAAATCTATTTTTAGTCACGAATATAGGAGAAACACTTGTGCTTAGTGGTTACAACAGAGATCTAGAGATTAAAAGAAACCTTGTTTAAAAATATTAAGTTAATAATAATATAAATGTTACTTGATGAATCGCTCCATACCACATGATGATGCTAATTTTCACAAATTAGCCAACATGAAACTGTCAGCAACTTCAAAACAGACCATAGTATTTGGGTTGAAGACAACTATAAAACCCAGGTTATAGTTTCCTGGGACCCAGTTTTCTAGATTGTACTGTGATAAAAAAGTAGAGTCCTAGTGATATTGTATAGGACTGTGATTGTTTTTTATATATTACTGAGCTTTTCATAGACATTTGCCTTTGGACATGGGCAAATAGTGTCTCTCAAAAGTTAAGGTGCTATACTAAAGGGCAATATTTAAGCCTCATATTCAATAGAGCAGTCAACTAAATTGCCACTCATTGCATTACATGTAGTTAATATTTCTGTATTTTTGTTTTGTTAATGTTGGAAAAGTGGGATCTGACAGCGACCACCTCAAGAGTTCCAAAATAATAATCATTATTCCACATAAATCCCAAATAAAATATCACAGATTTGAACCATTCTTTACAAGGTAAAATGGTAATTAAACAGTAGCAGGTGATAAGGGAATCAGTGTTATACGCTGGTCTATTTTTTTAAAATATGACTTTAGTTACTAAGCTATTCTTTGTAAAATATGCTTGGTCTGTGTTATAGATTAGGCCTGCTCCCACATTTACAGCAACCTATATCCCCAGAGAGCGTTCAGTACTCATTAAATTCTGTCCTCGCAAAACTAGGGCATATATGATAGGTATAAGCACATCTATCCCCACTGAAAGGTAAGTGTGATTCCTCAGGGCTCTATAAAGGTAATAACAGAGATTTCGGCTTCTTCTCTTCTGGCTTTTCACAAGTCACGCTCATAACAAACACATTTGCAGCTCTGAAGAGAAATATACCAGGAGATTCACTCACAGTGATGCTCTTTCCTTGATGAATGCACTTGTTGCTAGTAAAATGATGTTGCTCACACAGTTATTGATTTTTGCTTCTGCAGCCTCGGTCCCAAAAGCCCTCTTGCTCTAAAATCAGGGCAGTGGAACAAAAACCCATGGAAAACAAAACTCCACAGTCCCACAGGAAAACATGCACAATAGAAAGGGTGGCAAACAACCAAAAGCAACACTTCCACAAAACACGAGGACACTGAAAGCATGCAGTGCCGCAGAACATACTCGCACAGAAAGGATTTTGATTTTGGTGGCTGGGAAACAGCTCCTTTAGTCTGCATTCTTTGCAGCCATGTTTGACAAAGCGTTTTTCATTTCCTGCTGTGATAATGTGGGAGCTCCTGTAACGACACAGAGGAGAAAAGGAGACCACAAGGTGAGCGCTGGAAAACCCATGTATCATGCCTCTATCTTCACACCCATTCATGAGCCATCGGGCCCCAGTAAAAATAAATTGCTACACTTCACAGTTCAGTGGAGGGAAACGGGCTTTCTGGACAAAGCAAAAAACTCAGCTGGTGACCCAAACTGATGCTGTACACAGTGGACGACAGGCCCCGGCATGCATGTGTACAGGTGTTGGTGCACATAGTTATTACTTATAAGCCATCAACATCTAGTTGTTTTCTTACCCAATCAGGATGGCACCACTGGATCAACCTTACAGCAGTTAGGGAAAGCAGCCAACCTATGCTAGCTCATTCAGGAATTTGCATCTTTAGCTAAGCATTAAACCCACAGTCTGCAAACAGAGCCTATTAACAAGGTGATCTGCAGAGGTGGGAGGTCACTATGCGCATATACTTTGCCACTGTACTTAAGGAGAACTTTCAGGTATCTGTACTTGATACCTCAACAGTTGAAAATGAAAGTTGGTCTTGTCTGTGTATTAATTATCATAAGTTATAATTATTATATGCGACATCCTCTGGGATGGCAAAATCGAGTGACCTTATTGCACTGAACAAAAATATAAACGCAACAGTTTTGTTTTTACTCCCATTTTACATGAGCTGAACTTAAAGATCTGAAACATTTTCTACATACACAAAGGACCCATTACTATCAAATATTATTCACAAATCTGTCCAAATCTGTATTAGTGAGCACTTCTCCTTTGCCGAGATAATCCATCCCACCTCACAGGTGTGGCATGTCAAGGTGCTGATCAGACAGCATGAATATTGCACAGGTGTGCCTTAGACAGCCCAAAATAAAAGGCTGCTCTGAAATATGCAGCTTGATCACACAGCACAATGCTACAGATATCACAACTTTTGAGGGAGGATGCAATTGGCATGCTGACTGCAGGAAAGTCTACCAGAGCTGTTGCCCATCAAATGAATGTTCATTTCTCTGCCATGAGCCGTCTTCAAAGGCGTTTTAGAGAATTTGGCTGTACACCCAACCGGCCTCACATTCGCAGACCACGTGTAACCACACCAGCCCAGGACCTTCACATCCAGCATGTTCACCTGCAGGATCTTCTAAGACCAGCCACCCAGGCAGCTGCAGCAATAATCGCTTTGCATAACCAAAGATTTTGGTAAATGTCCTGTATTTGTATAGTGATTTACTAGTCCCTAAGGACCCCAAAGCGCTTTACACATCCAGTCATCCACCCATTCACACACACATTCACACACTGGTGATGGCAAGCTACGTTGTAACCACAGCCACCCTGGGGCACACTGACAGAGGCGAGGCGCCACCGGGCCCTCTGACCGCAACGGGTAAAGTGTCTTGCCCAAGGACACAACGACTGAGACTGTCCAAGCCGGGGTTCCAACTGGCAACCTTCCGATTACAAGTCGAACTCCGAACGCTTGAGCCCCGTTTTCGCCACAATTTTCTGCACAAACTGTCAGAAACAGAGTGGCCTTTTATTGTGGGCAGTCTAAGGGATAGCTGTGCAATATTAATGCTGCCTAATCAGCACCATGACATGCCACACCTGTGAGGTGGGATGGATAATCTCGGCAAAGGAGAAGTGCTCACTAACACAGATTTAAAGAGATTTGTGAACAAGATTTGATAGTAATGGGTCCTTTGTGTATGTAAAAAACAGTTTAAGATCTTTGAGTTCAGCTCATGAAAAATGGGAGCAAAAACAAAAGTGTTGCATTTATATTTTTGTTCAGTGTATTATTATTATTATCCATCCATCCATCCATTCGCTTCCGCTTATCCTTTTCAGGGTCGCGGGGGGCGCTGGAGCCTATCCCAGCTGTCATAGGGCGAAAGGCGGGGTACACCCTGGACAGGTCGCCAGTCTGTCGCAGGGCTAACACATAGGGACAGACAACCATTCACACTCACATTCACTCGCACATTCACACCTAGTGACAATTTGGATTAATCAATTAACCTATCCCCACAAGCTGCATGTCTTTGGACGGTTTTATGCTGCTCACCCTTGTCCTTGGTTTCTTTCTTTATTCCTTTCACTGCCTCGATCACCTGCTTCGACACTCATCCACAAACATCCTTTATTTCGACACATACGCACCATGCGCTCAACGGCAGCACATTTACATCAGTCAGACAGCGCACACAGTCGTTTAGGATACACACACTTAAGCCAAGCCTACTCATATTAGTAACTATGCATACACAAAGTCAGACTCAGGGAGCATCTCGCCACACATTTTTTCTCTCTCTCCTTCTCTTTATTTATGAACAAGTGACGTATTCTCTCCACCTGGCTAAGCGACGCACACAGCATACATCCCTAGTTATACACAAACATCTATGGGTACACTGAGGTTCATTACATGGAATATAAATGGAGCTGGCTCCAGAGTAAAGAGGTTAAAAATATTTAACCAACTCAAAAAACTACAGGCAGATGTTGTCCTTTTACAAGAGACCCACAGACCTCTTAGAGGTTCGAATGAACTTAAAACACCTGAGTTTCCTAATGTGTTCTCAGCTTGTTATAATTCTAGACAAAGGGGAGTAGCAATTTTAATACATAAAAATATTAATTTCACAGTACTCGATACAGTTATAGATCCAGAGGGCAGATTCTTAATCATTAAACTATCTATACCTGATAAAAAGCTATGTATTGTAAGTGTATATGGTCCAAATGTTGATGATCCCTCATTCTTTCACGGTTTTTTCAGTGCACTCTCTGAACACTTAGATGGCACACTTGTTCTTGGAGGCGACCTCAACCTTGGACTAAATGAAGACATGGATAGGCTCAATACAGCGGGAACTCAGCGTAATTGGCAGTCCACAAATATAATCAAACAGTATATGAGCGACTTTGGTCTTTGCGATGCATGGCGCTCCCTTCACCCCACCAGTAAGGAATATACTTTTTTCTCACATGTCCATCACTCCTACTCTCGTCTGGATTATTTTTTGGTCAGCAGCTCACTGCTGAACGACATTTCAGACACTGAAATTAATCCTATAGCTGTCAGCGATCATGGTCCTGTATCTTTAACACTAATGCACAAGAATAATACTATGCCAAGAAAAAACTGGAGATTTAATATATCACTACTTAAAGATGAAGACTTTATTAAATATTTTAAAAAAGAGTGGACTTCATATTTGGACTATAATGACACTCCCGAAACATCAGCTTCTGTTCTATGGGAAGCAGGGAAAGCTGTGATGAGAGGTAAAATAATTTCTTTCTCATCACATAAAAAGAAAAAAGAAAACAAAAATATTCAGGAATTAGAAAAAAACATCTAATCACTAGAAGAAGCCTACGCGTCCCACCAAGATCAGGAAACATTGAACAAAATACGCAAAACAAAACTAGAATTAAATGAGATAATTGATAAAAAAACAAAATTCTTAGTACAAAGACTACGCCTACAAAATTATGAACATGGTAATAAATCCGGTCAATTTCTAGCAAACCAGCTAAAAATAAATAAAGAAAAAACAACTATATGTGCTGTTCAAGATTCATCTGGGAACACAATATATGATCCGATACAAATAAACAACATTTTCAGGGATTTCTATAAAACGTTGTATTCACCACAAATAAACCCATCTAAAAAAGAAATTGATCAGTTTTTGGACAACATAACTCTTCCAAAATTATTGGACACTCAAGCAATGGCACTGGATTCACCATTGACACCAGGTGAACTCCAGGAAGCTCTGATAAGTATGCCCAATAATAAGGCTCCAGGTCCAGACGGCTTTCCTGCAGAATTCTACAAAGAATTCTGGTCGATTCTAGCACCAGTTTTCTACAGAACGTTGTTGGAAATTAAAGAAAAGGGCAGACTTCCATCAAATATGAATTCTGCAAACATTAATCTCCTGCTAAAACCAGGCAAAGACCCTGTATATCCCTCAAGCTATCGTCCAATATCCCTTATAAACGTAGACCTTAAAATAATCTGCAAAGCTCTCTCAAAGAGACTGGAGAAAATAACCCCCCTCTTAATTCATCCTGACCAAACTGGTTTCATAAAAGGTAGGCACTCATCAACAAATACACGTAGATTACTTAATTTGATAGACTACTCATACAGTAAAAACCTAGAAACTACAATATTCTCTTTAGACGCAGAAAAAGCATTCGACAGAGTTAACTGGAAATTTCTATTTGCAACTTTACACAAATTTGGTTTTGGATCCTCTTTCATAAACTGGTTAAAAATATTATATAATTCCCCAACAGCTTGTGTTAGAACAAATGACCAGACATCCTCCAGCTTCTGTCTCTTGAGGGGCACCAGGCAGGGATGCCCACTCTCCCCTTCACTGTTTGCAATTTTTATTGAACCACTAGCAGCAGCAATTAGACAGAATTCAGTAATTAAGGGCATAAAATGCAAGAACGTGGAACATAAAATCAGCCTTTATGCGGATGATGTGTTACTCTTTCTCCAAAATTCACAAACCAATATCTCTGGGGTGATTGAATTGATAAACTCTTTTGCAAGAATATCAGATTACTCAATTAACTGGTCAAAATCTACAGTTCTACCGATTAATTGCTCCCTCCATAATTCCTCTTCTACACCACTGCAATCGGGAAATATAAAATATTTAGGTATTAATGTTTCTCCCAAGCTTGCAGATCTAACTAAATTAAACCATATCCCACTTTTAAAGAAGGTAGAAGATGATCTGGCTAGATGGAAATGTCTACCCATATCACTCATGGGAAGGGTTGCCGCCATAAAAATGATGGTCTTACCAAAAATAAATTATTTATTCTCAATGATCCCAACTAAACCGCCACAAGATTGGTTCAGATCTCTAGATTCATGTATGTCCAAATTCCTTTGGAAAAATAAACCCCCACGTATAAGCTTAAAAACACTACAAAAGACCAAGGATAAAGGAGGACTAGAACTGCCTAACTTTCAGCACTACTTCTTAGCCAACAGGCTTCAGTTTATCTCAGGATGGCTAAAACATACCCTCTTAGATGAACCTTGGCTAGATGTAGAACAAGCACTTTGCAATAATCTAGAGATCTCAGACCTACCATTTATCAGCTCAAACATCCAACGACATGAATGCTTTAAAAGCATCAACATCAGCGCTTCTCTGACAGCATGGTGGGAGTTTCTAAAATTGACAGCGTCTTCATTAATCCCATGCAAACGTACACCTATCTGGAACAACCCTGACATATTACAAAACAATAATATGATAAACTTTTCAGATTGGAGTGGTAAAGGAATCAAATATTTAGAACATATACTAGAAGGAACAGAATTTATTTCATTTGACGGACTAGTTACACAATATGGGATCAACAAGAAAAGATTTTTAGAATATCAACAAATTAAATCCATAGTAAAAAAGAAATTTAAACCGGGTCAAGTTGAACTACAAACACCACCAAGTGTGGTTCAATTTCTTACTCTTAAAACCCCCAAATTACTATCCAAAATATACAGAATGCTTTCTAAAACAGATGAATCAATATCACTTCCTATTGCAAAATGGGAAGCGGATTTATCAGTTAACTTAGACCTAAACGTCTGGTCTCAGATTTGCTTAAAAACCTTTCATCTAATTAGAAATCCCAGTCTTCAATTAATTCAATACAAAATATTACATAGAGTGCACTATACAGGTCATCGGATGTTCAAGATGGGCTTTACGTCTACCAACAACTGCTCACACTGCCAAACCAATTATATCCACGCTCTTTGGTTCTGTCCACCAGTTCAGAAGTTTTGGCGCGAGATATGTGAAGACTTATCAAAGTGTCTGAAATGTAACATTCCAACTTCCCCCTTAGTGTGTTTGTTGGGCAGCTTAGATAATGTCACTTCAGAAAAGAATATCGCCCATATGGTTTTCACTGCCCTATGCATAGCCAAGAAAACAGTCCTCATGAACTGGAAAAATAAAAATTATCTTAATCCTAACCAATATAGAAATTATCTATTAGATTACATTAGTCTTGATACAGCCTCTGCCACCACATCAGATCAATTGCTCTGGGCTCCTTTGATCAGCTCCATCACCTAGTGGGGGTGGGGGGTCATAGTTTGGTCCCGCCTTCACTGTTGTGATTGGTGTGGGGGTAGGGACAGGCTTAGGGCATCGGGGGGTTCCCCGGAGGCATTTTCCTTGGGGAGCTCAACCCGGGGTAGCGGTCATGTCCGGTTAGGGGCTCTGTTGGCTCTCAGGTGACTGTTTCCTCGCGGCTGCGTGCAGCGGGACTAGGGGAGGGTCTGTGCTGACGGACGTGGGTTACTGACCTGGTAGCCTGGCTGCCCCTGGGTGGGTCCGGGATGGGCGTGAGGTTCTGGGGGCGCTCAGTCTCTGGGCTGGGGCCCGGGCTGGGCCTCGGGGGCTTGGGTCCTGGTTGGTGTGTTGCCGGGGTTGTGGGCGGGTGGGTGCATGGGGGCCCAGCCCTGGAGCAGGGTGCCGCCGGTGCATCGAGCCACCTGGGGGGCTCTTCAACTGGTGGGGAAGATTGTCACATCTTGCAGGAGCTTTCCTCTCCTCAGGGGCTCTCTCTACAGGAGGGGGAGATACAGGAGAGGTGGAGGAAGATCTCAGCCTGGGTGTTTATTGTCTTATGTAGTCTGGAAGAAGAGTGGATGGTGGGGTGGGTGCAGTTTTCTCTGTGGTGGGGTTGGGTGGACTGTCCTGGGCTCTGTGGGGCCGGGAGGCGCTGCTGCGCTGGGCCCCGGTCTGGATGGGCCTGGGCTGGGCCCCCTTTCCCTGGTGGGTCGCGGAGTATGGGGGTGCCTACTGGGGTCAGCGGGGGAGCTGGCCCCAGGGAGGGGTCACTTGCCCCTCCCTTCCTTCCCTCCCCATCTCCAGCTGCCTCCCTCTTCCCGCTCCATCACAACCACCCACACATGCAGGACCTTGGAGTAGGGGTATGTCACCAGGGTGCAGAAGAGGCCACCCCCCCCCCTTGTCCCCTTCTGGCTGCCCCTGCCTCAATTTTATCCCACAACTTAGACATTCACATTACTCACACTCTCATTACACATACATATAGGATCTTGGGGGTGGGCACGATACACGGAATCCAAAGTACCATCAGGGTGTACACCCCACCCCTGGCGTCGTTGCCCACCTCTCAATGTTAAATACACGTAGACATTGAGGGCCAGCAGGAGGGACCATGCGCTTACCTGCTGCTCTCTGGCAGGTAGCTCCATGCCCTCCTGGGTTTTAAATGCACCTTAGAACACACATGCATCAACACTACAATGAGCGGGTGAAGGGAGGTTTGGAGTCTTCTCTCACCCCCATTCTCTGCGACCTGCTGGAGCGGGGGGGCTAGGAGGAGGAGTTGGCCGTCCAACTGCGGTCTGGAGGGTGGGGCCTCCCTGCTGCTGCGGAGTCGGGGCGGTCTGCCTCCCCCCACCGCAGGGAAAAGGGTAACACCACCTGGGTCTGGGTGCAGTTCCCCCCCCTCCAGGGGCAAGGGTACCTCGACCCGGGGCTTAGAGTACGCTTGGGGAGTGTGATCGTGTGTACAGCGTCTCTTTATGTCTGTCTCCACGTTGGTTGAGTGTGGAGTAAGTGTATATGAGAGCATGAGGGTGGAAATGGATGTTTGTATATGTGTGTGCCTGTATTTCTGTCTATATGTCAGGTTGGGTGTCAGGCGCCACCTCTCTGGGGACATCTTAGGCCCTCCAAGGTATGGAGGCCTATCTCCCCCTACCACCACTTCCCCTGCCAGTGGCGGACTCCCTCAGACGTCGGTGCGTTGGTGGTTCTTTGTGTCCGGGGATGGGCGTCCGGGTACACACCGGCTCACTCCTTGGCGGCCGCTTATCGGGGCCTGGAGCCTGGGGCTTGCTCGGGCCACTTCGGAGGTGGGGTGCCCCCGGCCTCTCGGCCTGGGGCTCGGTCACTCAGGCACGGCTGGCTGCCGGCGGAGCTCACGGGCAACTCCCCCTGGCTTCTGCTCCGCGGCTGCTGAGTGAGCCCTCATCTGGGACTCTCCTCAGCTCTTTCTGGGACAGTGGCGCGGCTGCCCCTCTGTTGGTCTTCCTTGGTCTCTTGTGTTCTGGGGGCCTCTGGATGTCTGGAGTTTTGATCTCCTCCATACCTCATGCCCTGGAGGACGGGGCTGTGGCCCCCCCACACCCTCTAGCAGATCATTACATGAAGGAACCTTTTAAAAAACAAAAAACAAGCGCGTCCATGCTCACAGGTGTACACACGGGTGATCACACCCACAAACTACACCCTTTTTGACTCCTACCTCAAAGCACACTGTGTTCTGTTGACCTTATGTGCTGCACAATAATGTTTAATATTTAGTATTTACTGTCATATTCCCATATATCATTGTGATGTTGTTTATTCTATTACTCTTGTTCTCTTCTGCTTGTTTTCTTTTTTTCTTTCTCAGCAGGTGACCCAGGTGATTGATATATGCATTTTTTTTCTTTTCTTCTTCTTTTTTTTCTTTTTCTGCTCATTCTGTTGGTTTTTGACCTTCTCCCCCGTCCCTCTTCTCAGCTGTTTCTCTTTCCCTCTTTCTTTCTCCCCTTCTTTCCCCCAGTCAAGTCTGTCCCATGTTCAGTAAGTGAAAATAAAATAAACAATAAAAGGTGAATCAAATGGACCATTATGGCAAGGCTGGGATGGTCAATTTGGTAAAGTAAATCCGTTGGGCATCTTTCTTTGCCTTTAGACAACAATTCTGATGGCAAAAGAGCCAAACGGAACAGGCAAAAAAAAAAAAAAAAAATCGTGCCGCAGCGTTTTGCACTAATTGCAAGCGTGACAAAGTGCCCTGCCCAACCCCTGTTAAAAGAGAATTACAATAATCTAAACGTGAGGTAATAAAGGCATGAATAACGCTTTCCAAGTCACGCTTGGAAAGAAAGGGCTTAACCTTTGATAAACGTCTGAGGTGATAAAATGCTGATTTTACCACCCCGTTTACATGGTCATCAAAGGTGAGTGCAGAATCAATTTTAACTCCGAGATTTGTGATCGAACTCTTTAGTTGGGAAGTCAAAGCTGCAAGATCAACATCGAGAGTATGAGAAGAACGATTTGGGCCAAATAAAATTGCTTCTGTCTTCCGATCATTAAAATTTAAAAAGTTGTTTGCCATCCATGCTTTGACATCAGTAAGGCAGTCAAGCAGAGGTCCAGTTGGGAGACTATCAGAATGACTAAGAGGTAAGTAGAGCTGGCAGTCATCTGCGTATAGATGGAATGGCACTTTATGCTTTCGGAAAATCGCGCCAAGGGGCAAGAGGTACAATGAATACAATAACGGCCCAAGAATAGATCCCTGTGGAACACCCCAAAGCAGAGGGGCCACAGAGGATGAAGCCGACCCCAACTTAACACAAAATGTCCTATTTAAAAGATAGGACTTTAACCACAAAAGTGCCGAACCAGTAATTCCCACACCGTGCTGTAAGCGGGAGATCAGCAAATCGTGATCCACAGTGTCAAATGCAGCTGTCATGTCCAACAAGACCAGCACTGCATATTTACCACGGTCTGTCGCTATCAGGATGTCATTCATAACTTTTACGAGGGCTGTCTCCGTGCTGTGGAATGGCTTAAAGCCGGACTGAAAGATTTCTGACAATTTAGAGTCATTCAAGTAGTCCATCAACTGAGTATAAACAATCCTTTCCAGAATCTTACTAAGAAAGGGAAGCTTAGAGATCGGTCTAAAATTTGATATGACTGAACTATCTAAGCCTGGTTTCTTAAGTAAAGGATGTATGACTGCATGCTTAAATTCCCTAGGTACTTGACCAGACAAAAGACTAGTATTAATAATGTTCAGAATATGTGGTCCGATGATAGGAAATACCTTTTTAAGAAAACGGGGAGGAACAACGTCATTTGGAGAGCCACACGGTTTAGCATTCAACACAAGTTTCTCTAAATCAGATAAAACAATTGGTAGAAAAGCCAAGAACAGACTTGAGCAAGAACCATGCATGGCTGGGTCAGCAATAGGTAGAGTCGGAGGTCTCAAACTAGCAACCTTTTCCACAAAATAATTAAGAAACTTATTGCACATAACCGAAGAAGAGTGCAAAAGAATATAGCCTTCCGGATTAAGTACAGAATTTATAGTGTTATATAGAACACGAGGGTTATGCGAGCTGGCAGCAATAAGTTGAGAAAAATAGGAGTGCTTGGCAGCCTTTACTGCTCTCTGATAGACTTTCCAGCTAGTCTTAAGAGCTTCCATAGAGACGCACAGCCTATCTTTTTTCCACCGTCTTTCACATCTTCTACATTCTTTTCTAGCGGCTCTGGTAAAATCAGTTAGCCAAGGACTAGCCTTTGGCTTGCATTGTCTGAATATAAAAGGAGCGACAGCGTCGAGGACAGATTTACAAGCAGAATCCAAACAAGAAACTAATCCATCTGAGATGGACAACTCAGGAGGATAAGAAATAAATTGGTCAAACAATATGGAAAACCGCTCGGCCGTATCTGAGCCAAAAGCACGATAACATCGAGCAGGTACAGCACGCTTAAGAACAGGATTAAAAAGAACAATATCACATAAAATAGGCATATGGTCAGAGAACACCGCATCCTCGACAAGTACGTTTTGGACAGATAAACCATGTGATAAAACCAAGTCCAGTGTGTGACCACATTCTTGAGTGGCACCTTTAACAGACTGAATAAAGTTAAAAGAGTTCACTAAGTCCAGAAAGTCCTTAGCCAGGGGCTTCCCCGGGCAGCAGACGTGTATATTAAAATCACCAAGTAAAAGGATCTGGTCATACCGTGATGCACAGTCAGCAAGAAACTCTGAGAACTCGGATAAAAACTCCTTGTTATATTTTGGGGGCCGATAAACAATCGCACACAACAGCGAAGACGAGTGGCCCAGTTCACACAAACAGAGTTCAAAACTGGTGTGGCGTGCTGATGGGGATAGCTGCTTAAAGTCAAGATGTGCCTTAAAAACAACAGCTAGCCCTCCTCCGCGACCAGAAACTCTCGGAACACTAAAAAAGGCACAGCCAGGCGGCAGTAATTCAGAAAAGGCACTTAACTCACCGGGTGGAATCCAAGTTTCAGTCAAGCAAAGAAAATCCAGTGCATGGGAAGTGAAAAATTCCTTCAAAATAAATGTCTTATTTGCCACCGATCTGGCGTTAATTAATCCCAACCTGAGAGGAATTGGCTCGGGAGCTTCCGAGGCAGCAACAACCAGATCCACAGGTCGGAGGTTTGTTTGGTCCACTCCACGCCAACGCAGATGTCGGAGAGGAGAGGGTTTTGCAGAACCCTTCTCGAGAGATCCCACAACAGGAACCAAGCAGGAGTCCACCGGGTCCAAAGCACGCAACGGCACCAAGAGTAGCGGGCAGGATCGACAAATTGAGCGAAGCTCATGATCCACCATAGATCATTTATTTAACCCTGATTTTAAAAGCTCCAAAAGAACCCCCACAGACTCGCTCTGTGAGCAGTTTGCAGACCACTTCAGGGGAAAGATCAGCGCCATCAGATCTGATATTTTATCTAATCGCGATATGATTGTAAACACATCTGAGGGCTCGATTGTACCTGAGGAGACACTGGACAGCTTTGTCCTGGTTAATGCTGAGAACTTTCAGAAGGTTTTCTCCACAGTGAGACCCACCACATGTCTTTTAGATCCAATCCCTTCTTCACTCTTTAAAACACTTTATGGATTTTTTGAGGCTGAGCTTTTATACATGATGAATTGCTCTCTTCAGTTGGGTGTCTTCCCTGCTGCCTTTAAAACGGCGGTGGTGAGGCCCCTTCTGAAGAAGAGCAATTTGGATTGTAATGATTTTAATAACTACAGACCTGTATCCAACTTACCATTTTTAAGTAAAGTCTTAGAAAAACTTGTTTTTACTCAGATTACTGATTTTCTCAATGATAGACAGATCCTGGAGATATTCCAGTCTGAATTTAGGGTGAACCACAGCACAGAGACGGCTCTCCTAAAGGTTTTAAATGATCTTAGATGTAACTGGGACGCCCAAAAGCTCTCAGTCCTGGTGCTACTGGATCTAAGCGCAGCCTTTGATACAGTAGACCACGCTATTCTTTTAAACAGACTGAAACACATGGTGGGCCTCTCTGGTGCTGTACACAACTGGTTCACTTCCTATCTCTCTGACAGATCTTTTATGGTGAGTATGGATACATGCTCCTCTAAGATCCATAAAATGACATGTGGTGTGCCTCAAGGGTCGGTTCTAGGCCCTGTACTTTTTAATTTGTATATGTTGCCTCTCGGCAGTGTCATCAGGAGGCATGGAGTGAACTTCCACAGTTACGCTGATGACACGCAGCTGTACATCTCCGTGTCTCCTGATGACACCAGACCAATGGATGCCCTTTTTAACTGTATCTTGGATATAAGATCTTGGATGGCAGAAAACTTTTTACAGCTTAACCAGGACAAAACTGAAGTTTTAATTGTCGGTCCTGAGGCTCAGAGAGAGAAACTCTTGTCTAAATTAGAGGCATTTTCACTATGTCCTTCGCTACAAGTGAAAAACCTGGGTGTTATTTTTGACTCTGAGCTTGGTTTTATCCCACATGTTAAACATGTAACCAAAATTGGATTTTATCATCTAAAAAATATAGCCAGAGTCCGCCCTATTCTCTCTCGGGCCAACACGGAGATGCTGATGCATGCTTTTATTACCAGTCGCATTGATTACTGTAATGCCCTGCTCTCTGGTCTTCCTAAGAAGAATATTTCAACTTTACAACTCTTGCAAAACTCGGCAGCTCGTGTGCTGACGAAGACCAGAGGGCGGGCCCACATTACACCGGTTTTAGAATCGCTGCACTGGCTCCCCGTGTGTTTCAGGATCGATTTTAAAGTTCTTTTATTGGTTTTTAAATGTCTTAATGGTCTTGGGCCTTCTTATCTCTCAGATCTGCTTTTACCATACGAACCCTCGCGGACCCTGAGGTCCTCTGGTACTGGCCTTTTGATTGTCCCTAAAGTCAGGACACATACTCACGGAGAGGCAGCTTTTCAGTGGTATGGTCCTCGTCTGTGGAACAGCCTGCCGGAGGAGCTCAGGGCCGCAGAGAACGTACATGTTTTTAAGAACAGGCTCAAGACCCACCTTTTTAATTTAGCTTTTACTTAGCGTTTATTTATTTTTTATGCTTATTTATTCTATCCTGTTATTCTATTATTAATTTAGGATTTACCTAATATTTTTTGATTTTATTCTTATTCATTTTTTAATCTTCTTACTCTATTTATATTTATATTTATATTGTATCCTGTTCTTATTTATTTTATCATTTTACCCTGTATATATCGTATTGCGTCATATCTCCAGTGTTTCCTCGGAGGGCGCTCTCTGCACAGGACTGTTATTGACCGTGGCTGCTGGGTCTCTGGGGTCCTCTCAGCCTGGTTGGGGGGCTCCTTGGCCTCCCTCCTGCTGTGTGCCCAGCCCGGAGGCTGCGGTCTGTGACCGGCTCCCGGTGCAGACGGCTCTCTGTTATAATGTTTCCTCACTTGGCTCATGCGAGCCCAGCCCAATTTTTATTCTTTAAGTGTGCGCGTGTGTGTATGTGGGTGGGGGTGGGGGGATATATGTGTATTGAGAGTGTGGGGAGTGAGTTGGAGGGTGGGGTGGGCTGCTTTTAACTATGTAAAGCACTTTGTGCTACATTTTTTCTGTACGAAAAGTGCTTTATAAATAAAGATTGATTGATTGATTGATTGAAAACAAGAGATCCTGAGTCTCAGTTTGACAAGGCGACCTCCACGGTTACCTCGTCTCCTGCGTCGCTTCCGCACATCCAGTGGCAATGGTAAGGAGCACCAGTGAGGTGGTGTTACTTCCAAATCGGGAGGCAGAAAGCCTTGGTTGTCATTTCCAAACCGAGCTAAAGCTTGGGTAGATGAGCCTATTTCCAATAATGTCTGGCGATCATAAAACAATGCAGGGCTGACATGTTGCACAAAATTGACTAAAAACAATAAAATAAAACAAATAGAAGAGAGCGATAGACGGCATGCCAAACACACAGGCGCCATCTTTTAGCAAGAACAGACAAAACTGACTAACTTTTGTCAATATCAAATAAACTGAGAACTAAAAGGAAATTCTCAATCTCTCCTTGTTGTATAGCTTAGCTTTTCAAACAGTTTTAACAGTTACTTTAGTCTGACAAAAGCCGAATGACGAATTAGCGCTTCCAGTCAGAGACTGAGGCTACGTCCACACGTACACGGGTATTTTTGAAAACGGAGATTTTCCGTTTTCGTTTTAAAAAATAATCCCGTCCACACATAAAGGCAGAAATGAAGGAAAACGCTGCTATGAACATGCCAAAGCAGCAGGTGGCGCTAGATTCCTAACCGTGCAGAAATATTGGCCAATCAGAAGTCTAGAAGCCTCGGTGGGAAAAAGTAAACAAAGCTGGGGCATAGAAGCAGAACCAAGTCGTATGTGTGGACGGACAGTAACTGTGTGTATATGTAAGCATTTAAACACTGCAGAGAGTAGAATTAACAGTATTGTAGAAATTCATTTCACCGAAACAATAACGTGGCGCACAGTGTGACGCATGCACCAGTTTATTGTATTTCCAGACTTGCTTTCGGCACAATTTACAGTGCACGCTACTCTGTTTTTTGTCAGACTTGAAATAGCCGAAATACCTTCACACTACGGAACTTCTATGGCTCTTCCGTTCGACAATCTCTCCGGCATTGGAACCATCATCTATTTTCTCTTCGGCCACGCTCAGTTGATTTTTCTAGTCGGCACACTCATTTCCTCCATTACGCGCTGGCTCCATTACCCGCTGGCTGCTTCCCAAACAAACACACGTGTGACTTGGCACTTGTGCTGTACGTAACAAGTCACGCGACGTGACGCTGCGGCTGTGATTGGTTCGGCTCTGCGCTACTTAATTTGGATTGGCTGACCTTTTTTTATTTTTTTATTTTTTTAAGAGGACAAGAGCGGCGAGGTCTATCGCGATAGCTTAATTTCTCTATCGAGTAAAAGTTATATCGCGATACATATCGTTATCGTTCTATCGCCCAGCTCTAAGAACAAGTAATCTCATGTCCTGTAATCATTATGAAACTATAATTTGAGATACAACAAATAAAATACGTTTTTGTACAAAGTATCGGTATCGGATCAGTATCGTCGATACCACCCTGAATATTACTTGGTATCGAATCGGAAAGGAAATCAGTGGTATCGCACATCACTAGCCTTGGGCATTTTTAATCTGTAGCTCTGCTCTAAAAGAACGTACGTACCTGGACCCGCCTACCATCCTCGAAAACGTAAAATGATTGGCTAGAATTAAAAGTGTATGACATCTCAGGAAAAAAAAGCACCGAAATAAAGCATTGAAGAAATGTGCGCTGCTTTTCCGACTGGTTACTACCATTTATGTCAGACCGGTACCCATCCCTAGTCATTGGACACACACTTTCCATGTGATTTTACATCCAGGAGGTCATTGGCAACCCATTTAGGGTTACTGTCATGGTCCTGAATTTTCTGACTCAGTGTTTATGGTTTTTTGATTATTTATATCCTTTAATTCATGGTTTTGGTTCTCTTAATAGTTTTCTGCTTGTGTTTATTCTTAGTTCCTTGGCTTTAGGTTTCTCCCCAAAAGTTGATTCTGTTCATCCGGATGTTTTCATCCAAGTGACTTCTTCAGTCTCAGCAGACTGCAGGTTTCCCCAATCTCCCCAAACAGTACATTTGCATAATGACTGAAACTAGCACCACTGAAGGAACAATGGGCTGGAAGGTCAGGCCACTGAAAACGCTTCGTCCAGATGAACAGTTGGGTTTGTAAGGCCATGTTACTCCTAAATTTCTATCTTGTTCAAAGAGAAGATATAAAACAAAGTTCTAAGCTAATCGACCTTAGTGTTCTCCTTTTTTAAAAAAAAAAAAAAGAATCGATAAGAGAATCGATAAAGAATCGAATTGTTAAACAGAATCGAAAATGGAATCGGAATCGTGAAAATCTTATCAATAACCATCCCTAGTAAAGGGTGGGGGAGAGATTAGGAGAAATGTTTAAGTCACATGAAGAAGGAATGCCTTAAATAATGCCTGAGTGTTATTCTCCCTCATTACTATTGATTTAGCCATTTTTAAAAAGCTGACCCCCCAACTGTTCTGTCACCATCCTGAACACAGCAGATTTTTGTGGCACAGTAAAACAGGTTGAGAAATTGAAGTCTTGGGTCCATATTTTGCTTTATTACTATTCAGTTAGCATTTGACCCCCCCACACACACACTTTCTGCTTAGCAAGGTGCATAGATGGAGAGTTGACCATTCTGGATGTCTTGTTACAGAAGACTGAACATAGAAAAGAACATAGTAATCAGTGTTCTCTGCCTATCATTTGATAGCAGAGCCCTTAAGAAATAGAGCAATAGTCAAATGTAGAAACTTGTGATTGAGGATGTAGTTATTGTGATTGTCCCTGTCTTTATATACAGTCAGTTGTTTTTGCTAGAGGACTGTTTACAGAGATGCTTTTGATCTATGAAACTAAACTGGCATTTTAGAGTTGTGTCAAAATGAAACCCATCCCAATAGTGATGGGTCATTCGCGAACGAAATGGCTCTTAGAGCTGGCTCTCTGACGTGAACGACGCGTGGGTTTTTTTCCCTTCTTTCTCTCACCCTCTCTCTCACACTTTTTTCCCGCTTCACTCTGCACTCTGCTTTACGCTGGGCAGAGGGGGGAGGGGCGGTAGTTACACTCAGTAGCACAGGAACAGAGGGGGAGAGAGAGAGAAAGAGAGCCAGGGACAACAATGTCACATTAGAAAGGTATAGTAATCGTCCACAACTATTTTTGGTTGCAGATGATAAAGGATTCAGAAAGTTTATTCATGCTGTCCCATATGACAGAGAATATGCATGTTCTTTTTGTTTTCATATTATAATTTATATTTAATTGTGTTGTGGTTTGCAGTGTTTTGTGTTGTTTTCACTTTAAATTTGTAAAAGGAAAAAGCTGAAAATTTAAATAGTTAAAAGTTGAAATGTGAATAGTTGATTTTTGTATTATATGATTTATTTATTACATTTTATGTGGAGTGAATAAATAAAAGTATATTTACGGTGGCCCCTAGAGACAAAGCACATACAAACTTCAAATCACATACGAACTCTGAAGCATGTACAAACTCTAAAACACGTAAAAACACGTACAAACTCCGAAGCACGTAAAAACTCAGAAGCACATAAAAACTCAAAACACGTACAAAAGACAACAGAAGTGCTCCAGGATGCTGGGCGCAGTGTTGAGCTTTTGTTATTTTGTGGCTACACAAGCCAGCAAGTACCAACGACCGGATTTGGTGTGTGGTAGTAACAGGTAAATGAACTTTTTTTAAAATTATTTAAATATATATGAGTGCCTGTGTATAAATACACAAACAATACACACATGCTTTCAATTGTGTAATTTAAATGATCTAGTAGATCTGCTTTGGAAGTTCAGTTCATGCTAGAAATGTGTTTTGGAGTTTGTACGTGTTTTGTCTCTAGGGGCCACCGCATATATTTATATATAAACATATATAAATAAAACCACTTTTTTTACGTTAGTAATTCCTTTTGTGCATAATTTTATATTATTGTTTATAATAAATTAATTAAAGCAACACGGTTCGGAGCCGAAAAAGCTGGCTCTTTTTAGTGAGCCGAACCGAAAGAGCCGGATCTCTAAAAAGAGCCGGAAATCCCATCACTACATCCCAATGTTAGTGATGTGCGATACCACTGATTTCCTTTCCGATCCGATACCAAATGATATTCAGGGTGGTATCGACGATACTGATCCGATACCGATACTTTGTACAAAAATGTATTTTATTTATTGTATCTCAAATTATAGTTTCATAATGATTACAGGACATGAGATTACTTGTTCTTATCACTTAATAATGCGGAATTCATCATATAGAAATAAAGAACCTGAAGTTGTGCGCTATTTGAACACCTTGCCTGCCTGCACCTGTCCCTGTCCCACTCCTCTTCAGTTCGCCTTAACATACGCTCGTCATATTCTGTGATATGATTTACTCTGAGGTGTTTGACAAATTTTTGGTGTTGCCACAACACCTCACTTTCTTGCCACATGTATCGCAAACCACGTCTCGGCTGTTTGTGGATGTAAAATACGTCCGCACATGACTCCAATTACGCTCAGCCAATGTTGTGAGTGCGCACGCCAAGGGGCTGCCACATTTATACAGCCATATTTCGCACATGACTATGAAAGGTAGAAGAGGAAGTAGTTCCTTCCAATTGTAGACAATCCGAATGAAATAGTTTCTTTCCACTGTGTTCCTGTTAATGATAAACTACAAATTTACCCTAAATTACTAAAATATCGATATTTTAATGTGAGAATCGATTCTAGAACATAAATGCTTGGTATCGGAGGAATCGATATTTCAGTATCGATCCGCACATCACTACCCAATATACACACTAAGGATAGACAGGTCACCTGGTGGATGTTAAAGGGTTGTTGTCATTTCATTACAAAAATGAAAAGATCATTCATATATATATATATATATATATATATATATATATATATATATATATATGGAGTGATGTACTGATTTATCAATGATGTTTTTTCTTTTCAAGCGGTTGAACTTAACATCACACCTCTTAGGCAGCTGTCAAATTGCTTTTACCTAGGAAGGAATGTGTGTTAGCACATCAGATATGACACCTGTGTACTTTTCCAGAAAAAGTAATTGGATAGAAACATAAAGTGATAATGATAACTCGTTGGGTTCTGTCATGGCTGAAGGATGTAATGTGACAATCCCCAGATTGAAGTAATAGGAGGAATACGGTAAAACAAGGTTTGTTTTCAAAAAGGATTATAGTGCACTAGCATGCATATCACAAAAGTGAACTACGAGACACAAGAAAATTAAGTCCTGGCTGGGATAAAGGCAGAGCTCTTTCTTCCCTTCTCAGTCTTCTTTCCTTTCATTATCACTTCTCTCAGTGAAGCAATTAACAGCTAGCATCCTAGCCAGTGGAGTCACGGCTAATTTGAGCTCCATTTGAGATGCTGCTTCAGTGAAAATGATAGGAGAGCAGGGGCTGCATTATTCAAATGTGCCCTCTTCACACAGATGTTAGGATGCAGGTGAGCACATCCAAAGACCAACACAAACACACGTACACACACACAGAGTCTGATTAATAGGATCACGAATTACAAGGTCCTTTAGGTGGAAAGGCTGTTCAATCAACACTAATTAGCTAATTACATCCATCCATGGTTGTTAAAAAATGTTACTTTAAAGTTGATTTAATGGTGACATTTTTTTGCCATGTCCTAAGTATTCTCTTTTATAATTATAGATGAACTAACTTTGGGTTGGATTAGTCTGCTTATGGAGTTAAATGTATTTGTTTATGTAAGGAAGTACTGTAGCAGAGTTACTCCAGATATGTAAAAAAGTCTAAAAATGTAATGAATGAAATCTAAAAGTCAGGCCTTAATATGTATAAAAAAGTATGAAATCTTAAAAATGATAAGAGGGAAAGAAAGATGTAGTAAACTTTTCTAGCTAATGTTTCAGTTTAAAATCTCAAAATAAGGGGCTCAGATTCCTGCGAGCAGATGCAACACGCTGTCTGCAAACTGAGTGAACACTGACTATCCAACCAAGCACTGTAAATGTATCTATGTGATGTATGTGATGACTGACAGAAAATGGTCTGGGCACACTCAAGCCCAGTTGAGCTCAGTTGGCACCTGTGAACTGTTTCTTTTGAATATTTGGAGAATCTAGAGTAATCTGCAGTAGAAAGGTTTGCCTATTATACCAAAAGTCAGTACGCATTCTCAGGACTGAGACCTTTTTTGCCGCAGACACACACAGTGACTTTTTAAACCTTATTTTGGGATGTATTTGTTATTGATCAAGTTTATGTTTTTATTCATGTCCTAGCCATGACTGACTTTATGACTCTCACATTCAGTGTTAGAGAAGCTTCATGTTTGCTTTGCATGATAGCTTCATGGCAAGACTACTAGGACTTTGGTTTCATGGTCTTGGTATTATGATGGATCACTGTAAAGATTTAGTGAGACATTTGGTAGCTCATAGGCATGGTGATGCAACAAGGTTAGCCTTGATCTATAGACACTATCTCAGTTTTCCTTTTTTCCCCCCTGTTTCATATCTATTTTTATTCAATTCGTTTTCTCCATATGTCCTCCTTCCTGTTTGTCCACTTTAGAGCTTGACATCCAGTACATCTATCTGTGCTTCAGATTGGATTTAGATAGTTTCTTTGCTTTTTTTCTCAGTGCTTTCTCCCATGATTTCTAAATATTTCCACCATTTTTTAAAAATCTCTATTGAGTTTCATCCTCATGAATAAGGGCACTGAGATGTAGCAAAAAAGAAAGCCTTGACAACTGAACAGAAACCTGAAGAAAATATTTCCCATCAGTGTTTCTGCTCCCCACAGCAGATGTTATACTCTGAAGCCATTTCAAAATAGCTGCAGGGCAAAAGTGCTTCATACCCCTGCTCATACTTCCAAACATTTATTATTGCACTGTAAATCAAATAAATTCAAATTTTTATTTGTCACGTACACAGTCATACACAGTACGATATGTAGTGAAATGCTTGGACAACTGCTCGTGACCTAAAGAAAACAAAAAAGGAAAAGGCTATGAATAAGAAAGGAAATAAATATGAAAAATTAAAAAGGGTAAATTTAACTAGGAAGGAATAAAATATAAATTAAGGTTAAAAATGAAATAACTGTACAACACAAATTAGAATGAAGGGTAAATTTAACTGGGAAGAATAAGATAAAGATAAATATATAAATTAAAGTTGAAAATAAAATAACTGTACAACAAAATACACAATACACAATATAGAACTATATAAGAATGTATGAAGAAATCTAAATATAAATAAATATATACACAATAACAGCAGCTGTACAAGTATTAACCGGAAATGAAGAATATAGTGACCAGTGTTGTGCAAAACCAAAGTCCAGAAAGTCCAGTGTGTGTGTAAGAACCATATGTGTGGGTCAGTACTGTGTGGTGGTGTGATTAAGAGACCGTATCGCCTGCGGGAAGAAGCTCCTCCTCAGTCTCTCTGTGTTGGTCTTCAGGGAGCGGAATCGCTTTCCTGACCTCAACAGAGAGAACAGTCTGTTGTTGGGATGGCTGAGGTCCTTCACGATCTTCCTGGCCTTGGTCCAGCACCGCCTGCTGTAGATTGAGTGCAGGTCAGGGAGCTCGGAGCGGATGGTGCGCTCAGCTGACCGCACAACCCTCTGTAGAGCTCGTCTGTCCTGCATGGTGCTGTTCCCGAACCAGGTTAAGATGTTTCCCGCCAGGATGCTCTCTATGGTGCACGAGTAAAAGTTCCTGAGCACCTTGGAGGGCAGTTGGAAGTCTGTAAGACGAGAAATAATGTAATCTTTTCAGTGCAGTGACCACCACAGATAGCATGTAACCCACTTCTTCTGTACTGTGGTAGCAGCAGCTTTCAAGGACAAATATTGCAAAAGTAAAATAACCTGACCCTTCAGTTTATCACATTTTCAATTGAACTAAAAATCACAAAGAGGAAGAAGAAAGTCAAATGAGAAAGAGCGGGTGGAAATCAATGGAACTACTATGTTTTGGCTTATGTTTTAGATACAGACCTTTTAGCCCCACCATTTAGCTCCACGTAAACGCATGCTACATGCTACATGCTAAAAGCATGTGTCTGTCATGCTAAAGTGCTTTCTTTATATACATAAATATATACAATAGACTGTAAAACATGCTGAATAAAAACCAATGGATTATATTGGCTAAATTTATAAATGTTTGGAGTATTAGTCTATAGTCATGCTAATGGTCTTGTGAGCTTTATTGTGGGCAGCAATATTAAATAGGCTAAAATGCTCATAAAAAGCTGGAAGAGCAGAACACCAATTTAAAGAACAACATTACCCACGTGGATTTTACATTTCTTAAAGTTCAGCTTATGACTACATCAGCTGCTTGTACAGGCAAAAATAAACTGATGAATGAGTATTCACACCTACTTTTAAAACATTGCAAAGAGCAACTTTGTTCATTTTTTATTTAGTTGCAGTAATACAGAAATACACATCAAGTGTTTGGTGCTTTGTGCTGGATGTTATGGAAAGTTATAAAAAGAATGAAGAGCTTACTTAAGTGTTCACTGTAACACTTTACACAGTTAAAATGTAAAACTACAATTAAACAGAAATAGTCAAATACTTACTTTAACTGTGTTCCACTATGTAAAAAATAAGTATGACACGATGATGACTGCAAATAATTTTTTATTAACGATTTAAATGTAAATCTATGTATCAGGCTAATTACAAAGTAACGAGAACCCTAACCATTGTATTGAAATGTATTCGCAAACATCACTAGATCAGAAGAAATGCTTGTATGTTCTACTTGTGGTCACAACTTGATAGCAAATTGTAACCCCAAACTTGAGGCGTAAGGAAATCTGTTGTGGCTTCCTTGGAAAATACTAATTAGGAAATATGGATTTCTAGAATGTGGGTGGAACATTTTTAGGTTCATTTTAAACTGGAATTACCTGAAATATATAGATTGATTCATATTAAAATTATATAATTGCAAAGAAATTGGTTACTTTTTTTTTTTTTTTTGCAATTTTGCATCTGTAGAGCACCACATTGGATTTAAAAATACACTAATGTGACTGAAGTGCAAACTTCACCTATGCTTTTTTTTTCTGTTTGTTTTTATCCATGAAAATACATTTGCAGTCAATCACTGTCTAAAGTCTACAACCTATAAACGGCACAAAATTCAAGTAATTCCTGCCTTATGATGTACTGCCATCAGTTGCTGCTCGTTTGACTTCAGTAACTGAAAAGCACGCTCTTTTGGGTTCAGAATCCCAATGCTTTGCATCGAGAAAGGAGTCTTGCACACTTCAGGCCTGATCTGCTATTTCTATGCTACAGATAATGAGATAATAATTGGGTATGAACATCATAAATCCATGTATCCAACATATCTTGTGTTGAAAGTCCTGGTTGCTGGTGGTGCAGTGGTATTCAGAAAATTTTCTTGACACACTGTTGACGCCTTATAGATGTGGCCAAAAGTTTTGGAAGGTGCACCGCTGCCAAACCAAAAGCTTTGGTCAAAGTGTCAAAAAAATCCCTGTGATATATTATATTAGATGACAATGTCATATAAACATGTAAAAATAATCTAAATGAAACCTGAAAAACTCTACCAAGGCCAAACAAAACCTTTGGCCAAGACTGTAATAGTAATCAATCATGATCAGTATGCCACAGCGTATCTGAGTAGTGTTGCTGACCATGTGCTTTGCTTTATAGTCACAATATAATCTCCTAATGTCTGCTTCTGTGGCTGCTGTTACATCAACAAGGTAAAGAATCTTAAAGGACTGTTTGCAACATTTGTAGAAACCAGTTTACACTTTATCAGTTTATGGTGAACTCTGCTGTCACTCCCTTTTCTCGTCTGGCCCATTTTTCAACCAGTCAGCATTTGACTCATCCAAATTGAACTACTTTCTGTTGAATTTTTGGAGTACTGCATGCAAGCATGTTTGCATGTTAGGTTGTGTACTTCTCTGCAGAGGCCCTGTGTAGGTGTGTGACTATGCATGGACCCAAATGCGGTATTGGAATATATGCTTTATACACTTATACCAAATGCCATTTATATTCTGATGCTAACATTGTCATGTAAACACTGAATTCGCCATTACAAAATATCACTTTGCATCAAAAGCAATCCTGATATCAGCGTCAGTCTGTTTAAGGTGGAGAAATTGTGTGAGGTGCTTGGGAGTTGACAGGAAAAAGAACTCAGACAGCTGTCCCCCCTGCTGCCTCTAATACACACAGTTGTATCACACAGAGGATATTAAAATGGATTGAAGATGAACTCCCCTGTGCACTGGAGCATCTAGTGTTGCGTCTCGTCCATGTACTAATCCTTTCTTTTTTTCTGTTTTAATTGTGTTGGTGCTCCGAGACATGGAGAAAGTAGATCATGTCAAGCTGGATTAGCATGATTCATTTGAAATTTTCCATCAGCTAATTAAATGATACTGTGTCCTTTACTGCTCATAAAGCTTTGAATGAAATGGGGCGGGATGGGACAGCGTCCATCGTCATTTCACCTGGGAACTACTGCAGATGAATAATGGAGGGAGGAGATACAGTATTTATAAGTTACACTTGTGTTTGAATCCTGCAGCTTATCACACATTTGATTTCCATGTGTGACAACTGCAAGTGTCCAGAGTGAGGACAGACTGAGGGACCCACTGCTGCACATCATCTGTGAGGCTTTGCACCCCTGATGATCCACCAGGACAAACTCAGCAGTGTGTGAGGAAGAGGAGGAGGAAGAACCAGCAGCAGCTGACAGATGGAGAGAATAGACAGACTGTTCCCTGTTTGTGAAGGACTGCTAGAAAAGTTTAAAATAACTAATTGTCTGTCCTGAATCAGTCTTATTAGGTAATGTTTAAATCATTTTATCATTCCAGTGTTTTCAGTGCGGGAGAAAGTACTCAGGGCCTTCAAGTTACACACTATGAAAGGCAGCAACAAGTTTAATATTCAGAAACCTAAAGTATGTATCAGCAGCAGAATAGAGCTACAAATAAATGTTTGTTTCAGTTCTATGAAGCTTTGAGTATTTTGGATCAGTAGCACTGCTGTGTTTGTTGCATCATATTGCTGTAATTGTTTATATGCTTTATATATCCTGAGGTAAGTTGATCTATAGTGTTACATTATATTCTATAAGGATGTGTTTGGATACCTTCTGCCCAGTTTGACCCATTTAGCAGAAGTCAGCCTGATTAAGGCTCTGATATCTATTCTGTATGACTTAAAGCAGTTATGACATGGTCTGATTTTCTCACCCAATAAAGGAATATTTCATATATCAGTCTACTCTTCATTTTATCAGAAACAGTTTTCACAGCTCGTACATTTGCTTTTTACACATGTATGTAAGCATTGAGCCAAATTTAGTAATGCCAACATACTGAAGGAACAACATTTGTCTCTTATATATAATACATCTATATATACACTGTCAAAGATACTTGAGTAAAGATTTAAGGTGATAGGACATATAAATAACTGCAACTTGAATCTTTACTGAAGCTCAGTATTTGACACAGAGTTCACTCACATGTGCTGTACCAGTGTACCTGCACATGTGATGTGACAATAGAAGTGATTTGATTTGAGAGTTCAAAGTCACTGCTGTAATAACTAATAATGATTAATATAATAACTATAATATTGGCCATATCATATTTACACTGACTTTAGTCTCATGAACAACATTAACTATTTGTTATTTACTAGCTAATCTTATATGACTGTTCAGTGCAATTATGAAGCCCAATAATCATGTTTTACAGTCCTGTGGTCTCAGCCTCAGGTACTTATTAAATCACACAAAGCTCATGTAGAAACAAACAAACGAACAAAATATGTTCTCCTTCATTTTTGTCAACCACACGTTTCCAGCTATCATGGTTGCTAGGCAACCTGGGCAGCGTGACGGAGGCTAGACCGTCCCATTTCACAAGCCTCACACTTCCGGCCTTAGCGGTCTTTGAGTATGCGGCCCTTGAGGACCGTTGAGGCTGCGTATTTTAAGGCTGCAGACCCTGAATTGGGATACAGCCAGAGAGAGAAAGCGAGTTTTCATATGTGAGACATTAGTGACGTTTAGCGTGTTTGGAGGCTGTAGTTAGTGTGTTGTGTAGTTATTGTTTTGTATTGTGTGTCAGTTAGACTGCTGAATTTCATATTTGCTCTAAAAAAGCCGTCAAAGGCAGATCCCAGTGTAAACGCTGGTCCCACATGGAAAACTGGACTGATGCACCTCCTGCTGTCAGACCTGCAGGGTTTAGGCCTGTGGTGTTCTCCTCTGTCTTATACTGAACACAAACTACATTTTTTGGACTGGCACAAATAATTTGTGTGCCTTCTTATTTGATGCAGCACACCTGATTGTTCTGTAAATAGATTTAAATGGTTATATAAAAAACGCCTGAGGCCTTGGCTGCATTTTTAGGTAAATAGTACCATATAACTTTGTTGTTTGCAAAACTTGTGCATAATATTTAGAAATGTACAATTTCTATTTGCATTTCAAGTTATGAAAACAATTTGTTAAACATGTTTGTGGGTTTTACAGTAAAAAATATAACTTTTTTCTACTCGGATTTTGAATTTTTTGTCTGAATTTAGATCAACTGTGCTAATATAGTATACCAAAATGAAAAAATAACTCAAATTTCAGATATTTGAGGTTGTGCTGAAAATAATGATACTGAACAAGGCAAGGAAAACATATTTTAAAGGTGAAATATAGAGGTAAAATCAAAAGTAGTCAAAAACGGCCAATTATACCCTGAACCCCAGAGGGTTAAGAAGGGTCTTTGGAACTCCAAATATGGCAATCAGAGGAGCTTCTCGGATCTGAATTCCAAAAACCCCTGAAAGTATGGAAAAGAAATCTCGGGCCACTTTTGATAGATACTGACTACTGCAGACCAGGAACACCCCACAAGAGCTGCAGTTTAGGAGATGCTATGACCAAGCCTTCCTGTTTTAAACTTTGAGAACAAAGTGTTGTCTTGCTCCCTGATAATCACACCCACTAACAAGTACAGCAACATCCATATCAATACTAGTGCAAATAAATGAATAAAAATAAAAAGAAGATGACGATGTTGGACGGTGTAGTTATACAGAGGACATTTTTAACTGCCTCATTCCTTCTTCTACAGTGGGGCAAAAAAGTATTTAGTCAGCCACCGATTGTGCAAGTTCCCCCACTTAAAATGATGACAGAGGTCAGTAATTTGCACCAGAGGTACACTTCAACTGTGAGAGAGAGAATGTGAAAAAAAAATCCATGAATTCACATGGTAGGATTTGTAAAGAATTTATTCGTAAATTAGGGTGGAAAATAAGTATTTGGTCACCTCAAACAAGGAAAATCTCTGGCTCTCACAGACCTGTAACGTCCTCTGTAAGAAGCTTTTCTGTCCCCCACTCGTTACCTGTATGAATGGCACCTGTTTGAACTCATCATCTGTATAAAAGACACCTGTCCACAGCCTCAAACAGTCAGACTCCAAACTCCGCCATGGCCAAGACCAAAGAGCTTTCGAAGGACACCAGGAAAAGTATTGTAGACCTGCACCAGACTGGGAAGAGTGAATCTACAATAGGCAAGCAGCTTGGTGTGAAAAAATCAACTGTGGGAGCAATCATCAGAAAATGGAAGACATACAAGACCACTGATAATCTTCCTGGATCTGGGGCTCCACGCAAGATCTCATTCCGTGGGGTCAAAATGATCATGAGAACGGTGAGCAAAGATCCCAGAACCACACTGGGGGACCTGGTGAATGACCTGCAGAGAGCTGGGACCAAAGTAACAAAGGTCACCATCAGTAACACACTACAACGGCAGGGAATCAAATCCCGCAGTGCCAGACGTGTTCCGCTGCTGAAGCCAGTGCATGTCCAGGCCCGTCTGAAGTTTGCCAGAGAGCACATGGATGATACAGCAGAGGATTGGGAGAATGTCATGTGGTCAGATGAAACCAAAGTAGAACTTTTTGGTATAAACTCAACTCGTCGTGTTTGGAGGAAGAAGAATACTGAGTTGCATCCCAAGAACACCATACCTACTGTGAAGCATGGGGGTGGAAACATCATGCTATGGGGCTGTTTTTCTGCCAAGAGGACAGGACGACTGATCCGTGTTAAGGACAGAATGAATGGGGCCATGTATCGTGAGATTTTGAGCCAAAACCTCCTTCCATCAGTGAGAACTTTGAAGATGAAACGAGGCTGGGTCTTCCAACATGACAATGATCCAAAACACACCGCCCGGGCAACAAAGGAGTGGCTCCGTAAGAAGCATTTGAAAGTCCTGGAGTGGCCTAGCCAGTCTCCAGACCTCAACCCCATAGAAAATCTGTGGCAGGAGTTGAAAGTCCGTGTTGCTCGGCGACAGCCCCAAAACATCACTGCTCTCGAGAAGATCTGCATGGAGGAATGGGCCAAAATACCAGCTACTGTGTGTGCAAACCTGGTAAAGACCTATAGTAAACGTTTGACCTCTGTTATTGCCAACAAAGGTTATGTTACAAAGTATTGAGTTGTATTTTTGTTATTGACCAAATACTTATTTTCCACCCTGATTTAAGAATAAATTCTTTACAAATCCTACCATGTGGATTCATGGATTTTTTTTTTCACATTCTGTCTCTCACAGTTGAAGTGTACCTCTGGTGCAAATTACTGACCTCTGTCATCATTTTAGGTGGGGGAACTTGCACAATCGGTGGCTGACTAAATACTTTTTTGCCCCACTGTACATGTCCATACTTTTATTCCACAATCAGAGAGAAAGAAACAGAGAGAGAGTGCAGGACAGACAGACAGGTGACAGTCTCAGGTGTATACACTGCTACAAACAGGAGGATTTAGTGTTTGTGTTATTACGAGTGCTAAACAAGAAGAGTTCCCAGATGGTACAGTGGACACTTGTGTGACTCCTGTGATTAAAGCATCTTTCTTTCAGCTTTACGAGTGAACCATCAGCTCGTTCAAACACATGTTTAAGTCCATTTGGCTCGACACCACCGAACAGAGGCAGCAATATAACATAGCTACCATTAACAGTGCAGTGAATCCTGCTTGTGCCGTGATATTCAGGACTGCAAACCGAGCAGCATCACTGACTTTCAGCTTGTTGTGTTTGTGGATATATGACTGACTTTAATTATCCATAAAATCATCACATTCTCTGTAAGATTAAGGTCAACTATTGTATTATTATAATTTAAAGGCTTTAAAAGCAAGTAAAAGCTGAATGTACAAACGTCGCTAATAGCAAATAACTTTGCCGACATGTGGCCAACAGTAATGTTTTAATGTTCCTCATTATTAAACATTTGCACATAAATAAGTGACATCATATTCAGTACTTACTTTTCAGTTTACTCTTCGGCCGCTCCGCTTCTGCCGTCTGCGGCAAAATTATCCACACCGACTGCCGCGCTATGAATTGTGGGATATGTTGGGCCATGAAGTGTAAAATTCAGGGAAGTGAAGGACGCATTTGAGGGCTGCATTTCGAGCAGCCTTTGAATTGGGACAGCCTTCGGCGCGCCACTGTGACGTAATCGGCCTTAAAATGCAGCCTTTAAGGCTGCAGACCCTGAATTGGGATACAGCCTCTGTCTTTCGCTCGCCCGCTTTCTGTCGCGGGTGTCACTCCTAAAAACTTCCCCTTCTCTCTAAACAACCAAATGTCACATGTTGTCTTATCATTTTTTTGATTGGCTGACATGGTAAACTCTAACACCAATAGGGAAGAGGTGTTTTTTCTTTTTCTTTTTTCACTCGCAAGCGGAGAGTGTTTGCTAGCGCTGTCTGTAGAAAACGCTGTTTTTACCATTCTTCCCGTTGTAAACACCACTGTTCTGTTCAGAAAAAAACATCGTGTGTATTTTTTATCATAACTCTGGTTTTACTTGGCCCATCGAAACAATTCAAAAACTGGAATATAGTTTGAAGTCCGCACTTTCGACCCAAGTTGAAATGGAGACTCTGACGTGCTGCATCTTGTAGCTGTGTTGTCTTAAATTGTTCATGTGATTTTGATGAGCCAGCACGTCTGGCGACCCTAGAGGGTTAATATATCTTCCCAGCAACTTGAGATCTTGACTTTTTGTTCCCTTCTTGCTAGACATTGTATTTTATTTCTTTGGAAATCTCCCATGCCTCCATCTGCATCACAATGGCTTAATGCTATCTGGACATTTTTGAGGGTGGAGAAGATCTCACTCACAGTGAAAGGTAGTTCTGCAAAATTTATCCACAAGTGGACACCCTTTGTGGAATATCTCAAATCTTTTCCTTAGTATTTAGAACAATGTAATTTACCCACCCTGCGACTAGATTGTAAAGAATTTGAAATTTACTCTTTTTCAATGTAGACATAGGATTTAAGCCGGGGGGGGGGGGGGGGGGGGGGCTTAAATCCTATGTCTACATTGAAAAAGAGTAAATTTCAAATTCTTTTCCCCCAATTTTTAAAAAAAGATTTTATCGTTTAATGTTAATGTATTTTTTTTAAATTTTACTTTATTTTATTTATTTATTCAATATTTGTTCTAATTTACTCACTTTTTTCTTCATTTTTTTCCTATTTTCTGTTCCTGTGTTGGTATGATGTTTCGATCTCGTTCTTTGGTCACTACCCACAGCTCGTAACCAGAGGTGGAGGCAGATATTTGATACACCCAGGGCTTAGCCCTAAAAGGTAGTATGCATGTGGGATTGGGGGGGGGGGGTTAGAAATCACTGAAAGATTAATAGGCTCTGTTTTGAGTTTTGTTCAAAAAAAGAATGACTTCATATAGGGAAAAATATATATAATAATAATAATAATAATAATAAACTTTATTTATAAAGCACACTTAACCCTTTAAAGCCGGTCGGAGCGGGCACACTCTGTTTTGCGTAACTATTTTTAAATCCCGGTAGATCTGCAATCACGTAAGCCAGCACAATAATTTTTCTGCATATGAAACCGGAGGAGTTGTACTTACATCTTATGCCATCAGCTTGTCCTAGGTCACAGTTTCCTTCCACATATGGCTTTGCAAAAACTGCATATAAAGCACTTGCAGCAACAAAAACACAATATTCCAGAAACACACTTTGCTGATCCGATCAGCTGTTTGTAACACTTCCTACGTCCATCAGCGTGAACTATCGCATGTCCTCCAAGTCCTGCCCGAAACCGGAAGTGACGTCATTTTGCGGAAATGTAGTTTTTTACCATTTACCATTTATATACCAACAGTATATAAAAATGGGTGTATTTCAAAAATAAAACTATGAAGACACTTAAAATAAATTTCCTTTGGTCGGAAATGATTTTGTGCAACTTTTTCTCGGGCGACCATGGCTCAAAGAGTTGGGAGTTTGCCTTGTAATCGGAAGGTTGCCGGTTCGAGCCCCGGCTCAGACAGTCTCGGTCATTGTGTCCTTGGGCAAGACACTTCACCTACCTATTACTGGTGTTGGCCAGAAGGGCCGATGGCGTGATATGGCAGCCTTGCTTCTGTCAGTCTGCCCCAGGGCAGCTGTGGCTACAACTGTAGCTTACCTCCACCAGTGTGTGTGACTGGGTGTGTAAAGTGCTTTTGGGGTCCCTAGGCGGGACTCGTAAAAGTGCTATACAAATACAGGCCATTTACCATTTTTGTATTTACAGTTTTGAGGGATAAGCCTCTTAAATTTCTCTAACTAGAAATATATGTTAAAAAAACAACAACAAAAATTGTAGTTTATTGCACTTTTTTGCAATGTATGTAATTACTATGCACTTAATGCAGACATATTATTAAAATTTGGGCTGTAATGGTTGTATTGATGTATAGCAACTTGTATTGATGTATAGCAACTTGAAATGCTCCCAAAAATGTAAAAATATAACATGTATAATATAAGCTCTGGCGGACTTGGTTCTATGGTAGGTCTTAAAGGGTTAAAAACCAAGGGTATGCCAAGGTGCTTAACAAGTAACATAGAGAATAGAAGGAAGATAATAGAAATAGGACCAAAGCAAGTATTAGGTATGCAAGCAGGTAGCTGTCACTGATACATAGGAAAGCAACAGGTACTGAGCAAACAAGAAGTTAAATGAGCATAAAAGTGCATAATATAAAATCACAAAAGAAATATTAACTAGAGGGAAAGGCAAGATTGAATAAGTGGGTTTTTAGTCGTGATTTGAACAGCGCAATGGAATCAGATGCGCGGAGGTCGAGAGAAAGGGTATTCCACAGTACCGGGGCAGCCAGAGCAAGCGCACGGTCACCCTGGGACTTCAGCCGAGATCAGGGTTGGGTCAGAAGTAGTTGAGTGGCAGATCTAAGTGTTCTAGCAGAAGTATGTGAGTTGAGAAGTTCACTAAGATAACTTGGCGCTAATTTATTAATAGTTTTGAATGTAAGGAGTAATATTTTAAATTGAATACGGTACTTTATGGGCAGCCAATGGAAGCTAGCTAGAACAGGAGTAATAGGGCTTTGGAGTTGACGTCACGCCGCAATGCATTGTGGGAGCGCGGCACCATTTTCGGGGTCTACGAATCAAAACAAACACACTGTGTTGGATCGACGATTACAAGATGCTTAAAAGCAGCTCAAAAGAGAATGAACTGTATAGAGACCGATTGCGTCCAGAGGCGAAGCAGCTGTACTTGCAGAAAATAGCGTGCATTGGAAATGTGGACCCGTATGAAATACGGCCGTGGAGTAGAAACCCTGGAGACCAACCGCTACTGACGTAGCCTGACATAGTTTGTACCTTATCTGTGGAATCAGCGCGTACAAGTCGTCATTCAAACAAAGGTAAGTCAGCTCGAGTACTGCGAGTAAAATGCGTTTGATTTCCCTGCAAACATTCACATTAGTGCAGCATAAATTCATTCATGAGGGGAAATTACAGTGAGAACATGTGGAGGCTGTTAGAGGGATAACATAGTGAGTTCAGTGCATTGATGTGACATTGTCCTGAAGCATTTAGTTATTCTTTATGGTTAAAGAAATTGCAATGATTTATTAACGTTTATTATAAATAATTCTAATTATACATCTTGCTTCCATATTTGTATCTTGTGTCACTAAAAATACATTTTATTTTAATTTTATACATTGATTAATGACCTGCAGAATCTCCTTATCATATTAAGTGATTCATAATTGTCACTTTATGCTTTCTCCATCTCTAAAGTGATGACATTCTTGCATTACATACTTTAGGTTCATTTTCTGCAGGCAGGTTTCTGACAGAGAACAGGCAGATTTAGAATATAACATGCAGCGTTCTATAGATGGACACATAAAGAAATGAAAAATGACATGTATGTGCTAACATTCTAAACACTTTGTTACATTTATGATAAAGTAGATTAAAGACATTTATGTCTGCCTTGGCTCATAGTTCTTGTCTTTAAATGAACTTTGTGTGTGTTTCAGGTCCTGCACTCTCAAAGACTGAATGAACCAGCATTGCAGCCATGGGTCACTGTGAGCATCACAGGGAAGGTTGAAGCCACCCACTGCACCTGTAAGGCCAGAGTCGCGGAGACCTGCACCCACGTCACTGCTCTTCTGTTTAATGTAGAAGCAACAGTGTTGATCTGTGGCACAAGGACTGTTACAGATGAACCTGCATACTGGGTTTTGCTGGGTAATGTGACCAAGATACAGCCAGAGGTTGGCCATAAGATAGACTTCTCCTCTTCAGCTGCCCCAAAAAAAGGCTCTTGATCAAAACATAAACAGACCATCTGTAGTGACAGGTAAAAGGAGCCGTCCTCAAAAAAGAAAAATCCCAACTGCTACTGTGGAGGAGTTGTCACTGCTATAATGCTTAATGTTTTATCTGGGAGTCGAGATTTATGCCTGTAGTGCACTGCCGTGTAAATAATTTGCATTTACTGAATATGTACTGACTGAGTACCACTGTTCAAAAGTTGAATAAAGAAACAAACTAATTTTTGCCTCTTTTTTTATTAAATTAAAACCACCTTATAGAACATCACATCAGTTACAGTGTAGAATCCATGTCATTTATAGTTTACAAATGACAAAATGTTTACATAAAATCATGACAGTGTTTACATGATATCACCCACTACTAAGATTACTTTATTTACTGTATCTTTTGAAAAAATACCGCTATTTATCCAGCAAAAGACTTAAGAATATTTAACAGGAGCAGGTTTCATTTTTCCCTGGTTTTATTATCACACTGTTCAACAAATGCAGCAAACCTTCACCATCTTATCCAGAAGGGTCACCTCTTCACCCTCACATGGAAGAAGTAATCTGATTGGCATGGTGGTATGTTTGAAGCAGGTCCCTTGTGTAGCACTGGAACCCAGTCACGATGTTTCGTCCATTTCATAGGCTGGTTTGCTGCAATAATGCCAAATAATTAGCAACTCTATAAATAGAAGGTAGTTCTGCAATATCACTCAGTAGGATGTTTGTTCTAATTTGTTATGACCTCAGAGCGCATGGAAAATAAAACTAATAGGCTATAAAGAGTGATATGAACATATTTAGAACTTACCGGAATGAAAATGTCGGAGCACCAACAGATATTTGGAGATGGAAGAGAACTGGATATCAGCTTGTCTCACAGCTGCTATCCAGGCTAGACGCCTTCGTTTGGTAATACACGAGCTGCCTCATGTTGCTTCCAGGTTGGGAAAGAATGAAAAGACAAACCCTTTTCAAGCTTATTCTCTTGCCGGCCGTGCGATCGAACATTGCAGCGGACCACACAGCAAGAACGAACCATGGCTATGCTTTCGCTCCTTTTTCACTTAAGACCCCCAAAATGGCGGATCGGGCCAAAATTCTTTCCACGCCCACCCCCGTGACATCACGCTCCAAAGCCCTATAGGGCAAAATTTCCTGGTACCAGTCAAGAGGTGGGCTGCTGCGTTTTGGACTGTTTGCAGTCTAATAATCCAACTATAGCTGGACTGGCCATCGGCCAATTTAAATTTTCGTTTTAAATGGGCCGATGTTTCGTTGTTGTTGTCTTTTTTTCCATAACCGTGTAAACAGTGAAAGGTGGCGGACTGGACAGATGCTGGCAGACGTGTAAAAATAATTCAATTGTTTGGTAGTGGCTATGGTGGAGCTTTCACAGATTCAGTAAAATTAGCAAGTGGTGGAGGCCAGCAGGTGGATGGGGGAAAGGGGAGGCGGAGGTGGAGAGACCCAAGGCGGCCGCCGGTCCGAGTGTCAGGTGAAATGAGCTTCAGGTAAGAAGTTATGACCTGCAGTCTATCTGGGTCAGATATAAACCAAGTTTAGGTGGAGTTTATTTCCGTTGTGCTAACTTTTTACAGTCAGTTACAATAACTTGTACTGTGTACTAGCTAGCATGACGGAGTTTCTATACAGTTGGGTGGGTGCTATGATGTTACTGGCGAACTTTATTTTATTCATATGGTTAGTTAGTAGAGTTGCCTACCGTCCCGTAAGAAACAGAATCCTCTGGTATTCAGAGTTAATATTACGCATTTCGTATTGAGCTGAAAATAAACGCGATTTGTCCCATACTTCAGCTACAATACAAAAAAAGACAAAAAGCTGGAGTTATTCTGTGTCTTTATGCTGTCAGCTAGGGGGGCACAAAGAAATACTTTTCTTTCTTATTCTCATTTAAAATTTCTAGCTTTTAACAAATACAAATCTTACAACCAAAGTTTTCATCTGATGTCAAATTTATAGAAATCCATTATTGTACATAGTAAGTTTTTTTCAGGGTCCCAACATAATTTCTTCAGAAGAAAGTACTGTACACGATGCCAGTATTTTCCCACTGTACTAGTGCTTTGTGTAAAATGCCATCAAAAAGTCAGTTAAGTTTTATTCTTTCTCACCCGTCTTTCTGTCTCCTTTCACTTTTAAAAGGTTGCCATGTTAGAAAAAATATTTTGCCCTGCCATGCTGTTTATTGATGTGGTAAATAAATAGTTTATGAAAATATCACTAAATCTGTCATTTATTATTTTTAATATTCAGTAATGGCCATGTCTCACCTCTAGTCTTCTCTGTCTTAATTTCAGGTTTTCACCATATGTTGTAGATAGTTCAGGAAGTTAACTCAACCAAGCAGTCTTTGGGTTTCGGCTAAGTACTGTTTAGAATACCCGAATAGGGACGATGGTGTAGGTTTAAGTTTATTAGATTGATACATACAGTATGTACCAACAAGACAGTGTACATCACTGTCACAACAACGTTTGTTTTCATTCAAAGGCTTTATGGTTTTTCCTATAATACCTGGTGGGCCGGTCTCTAGTCAAAATGCCTGGGCTGATTTTTTTGTCCCAGTCCAGCACTGAATCCAACCTGGAGGTCACAAAAGCGTGAATAAGCTTCTCCAGGTCCTCATGCGGAACATAATGCCTAGCCTTAGAGATAAGGCGCAGTTGGTGGAAGCTAGATCTCACTACAGCAGACACTTGCTTATCGAGTTTGAGCGAGCTATCCAGCAGTACACCCAAGTTACTGACATAGTCACAAGAAAAGCTAGCAAAGGAACCCAGGGCAGCACAGAGTTGAGCACGAGGGATTTTACTGTTGAACACCACAATCTCAGTCTTGTTATCATTTAAAACAAGAGAATTACTCAGGAACAATTCTTTGACCCCCCGCATGCATTCTTGAAAGTAGTGTAGGGACACAGCAAGGTCGTCAGTAAGTTCAAAATAGATCTGTATGTCATCGGCGTAACAGTGGAAGGCGAAATCCTAAGTAATCCTGATTTTGAACTGTTGTAGTCCTGTTTTAATATATCACATATGCAGGACACCTTAAACTAGTTTTTTAATTAAGCAGCAAGGCAGAACAAAGTCGGGGCTGTATCAAGACATGAGGACTAAACCCCAATTCAACCAGACCCAGAACTGATCCGGAATTAAAACAGGACTACAACAGTTCAAAATCAGGACTACTTAGGATTTAACCAAGACAGAATCAGAACGAGATGATAGTAGCACTAAAAATCATCATAGACCTGCACTATACTTATTTTTTAATTCTACCAAAGTACACTATTTAGATTCAGAAAAGTTTATATAATTATTTAGCCTTGTTGTGCAAACAAGCCTGCATAACTTAATAAATGTAGAATTTGATAAATAACAAACCTAAAAAGAAACACTAGGTACGAGATACATGAGGACCTATGATACAGTGATACTTTTGGTAAACAACCATTTGACTAACATGTGTGTCTCACCTGCTCTTGTTCCATCTCTGTTCTGTCCTCATTCTCTCTCTCCTTCTCTGTTCCTCTCTCTCCCTCTTTGTGCTGACAATCAAGCCAAACACCAACATCATCAAATATACAGTTGAAATCAGATATTTACATACTCTTTGGATAAAAACACAAACACTAATTGTAACATCAAATCAGACTAAATGTTTATTTTTTTAGATTGATAAATATAAAAAACATAATTGTTAACTTTAAGAGTAAAGCGAGAAACTATCTGTATTTCTTAATTGTAAATGGCACCAAATTGTATTCAAACTTGAGCCACACTTATGGAGCTCCACAGTTCTTTTCCTGGTATTTTGGTTGACATCTCTTGATTTTCCCATTTCAAAGAAACAGGCTCTGTGTTTTGCCTTATATGCATCCACAGGTGTGCCACCAATTTACTCACATGGACTCTACTAACCTATCAGAAGCTTCTTCAGCTCAGAATGGAATCGTCTGGTGTTTTCTTATTAATTAACAAACTTAGTGTACATGTACTCCTAAATTTGATGAAAGTGATAAAAAATAGACAGCTCTGTCTCTCTTTATTCTGACATTTAACTAATTCAAAAGATATTTCAATATTTATTTATCCAAAACAGAACAAGTTTACTCTAAATTGATGTTGTACAGTAAAAGAAATGTTCTTGTGTTTTCCATAAAGTGTATGTAAATATCTGGTTTAAATTGTGAATATACTGCTGTGTATTGAAATTCCTCTTGTTTTACATAGAAATATACTAAACAACATACAAAGCATAATATATAAAATAACATCTACCAGAGTTTTTTCTTTGAAAGAAGCCCCTTATGTCCATTTTTGTATATCAGTACATTACTGAAACTGATTTATTTAGCCGTGGGGGGTGAAAATATGAAAATAAACACAGGTAAGCTAAGACTCTCTAAAGAAACAGCATTGTTGTTCTTCGGCTTTTCATTTCGCCATTTGTTAATTCACTCGAAGAGCAAGTAACGTAATCGGATCATACCAATATTAGGGGGATTTACACACAGTCGTAAATTCCCACAGTGTGGACTATGTGCTTCGAATATTGTGTGTAGTTTTTGTTTTATACAGTTGTCAGCCAGGCATGTAACTATGAAAAAATTACACTCCAAAAGACCCCGGGCTTCTGAAAAAACAACCCGGGCTTAAGCCCAGTAAGGACCACAAAGCACTGTAAAAAATTGGCCTGATGAATCAGTTCTCTTTTACATCAGTATGGATGGCCGGGTGTGTGCACATCACTTACTTGGGGAATAAGAAGGAAGAAGGCAAGCCGTATGATGCTTTGGGCAATGTTCTGCTGAGATTGGATTCATGTGGATGTTTCTTTAACAGTCACCACCTACCTAAGCGTGGCTGCAGACCATATAAACCCTTTCATAGAAACAGTACTCCCTGATTGCTGTGACATCTTTTAGTAGGTAGGATAATGCACCCTGTCAAATCCACGGGAGGCCCCACATTTTACAGGACTTAAAGGATCTGTTTCTAAAATCTTGGTGCTGATACCATAGCACACCTTTAGAGGTCTAGTGGAGTGCCTTAGTGGGTCATGTTTGTTTTGGCAGCAATATTAGTCAGGTGTTCATAATGCAATGCCTGATGCCCATACATGCAAATTATACCACTACTACTAATAATAATAATAATGATAGGAAGAAGAATAAAAAAAATGGAAATGTAAGTAATGGAATAAGTGGAATAAATGGATAAGTAATGGAAGGGAACAGATAATTTAAAACATGAATAATTATAGAATAGAAAATAGAAGTACAAGTCATACAAATTTGGTTGCAAAACTTGCTAACATTAATTTATAATTTAGCACTCAATGCCTCGTCCAAATATTTGTCACTTCTGACTTTAGAAAACTAACTCTGAGCAGCTGAAGAATCAGGACAAAGGGATGGGAAAAAAGAGAGCAAAGAGAAAAACAAAAGAAACTATGGGATAGAGTGGTCGGATGTACTATTGTATGGACCAAAATGATTCTATAACCACCTCTGGGAGCTTTGCTAAAGCTTGACTAGGAAAAAGAATCTTTTTCTGACCTTGAGCCAGATTAATATTTTGAGGATGAGGAGTCACCTTTTGTGGCCTATATTCCTGGCAAGACTGGGACATTAAGATCAGTTTAGAGGTTGTGATCGGGAATCACGTCTCCCTGGTGAGGATTCAGAAAGAAGGACAGTGTCTATTAATGGCAAACCCAGATGTCTGGAAACAGAGCAAAACAAGCTAAATCTGTACCAGCAGACATCCGGTGGGGGATAAGGGTGGGGGTGATTGTCTACACAGAGTCTCAAGTGCAGTACTGAAAAGTATTTCAAATGCTTCACCGCCTCTGGTCACTGTCCTTCAGAAAACCTTTCACCTTCGGCTTCAGCACATAACTCTTTGACTGACAGCTGTCATTGTGTCTAACATATCCTTCGTGGCCCCAGGATCAGTTACACAAATGTGTAAATTAGATGCTGATTTGAGGTGATGGTTTAAGGATATTTCTTTTCTTCTCCAACAGCAAGAGAGGTCAGAGCAGAAGATCTGCTCAGGCTTAGTAGGGAATTTGCTCAAGGACCACTCAGAGGGCACAGCTTCTTCAGAACACAGGCATTCACTTTAAGGACAGCTGCTGCCTCTGTGCTGGCCAGCTGCTATGCTGCTCTGAGTAATTTGCATCTGCAGTCGTGGTAGTATGTACTTAAGTCACATTTAAAGCAGGAAAACCAAGCGCTAAATTAATGGCAGTAAAATGCCATCATTTTCAGTGACAGCCAAGTGATTTGCACACAGACGACAGCAGTAATTTCACCTTCACCTTCAACTGAATGGATATTCAAGGAAGTATTTACTTCTCCTGTGTGAAACTGCTGCAACCTAAAAGCAACCTGTGCACTATGGTATTTGTGCTTCTTCCTCAAATCATCTATTTAATCAGTTCAGCATTGCAAAGAAGAGAGGCTTCTACCACCTTGTTAGTCTCTTGCCTGTTGCTTTTAATATTTGCAGGCCATTGCTCTTTGGACAGAATGATGCCAATTACTGCTAAACAAAATGAGTCTTGTACATACTCAAGCTTTTTTTTTTTTTTTTTTACATCTTATTGTCCTAAAATGAGAAACGAATAAAAAAAAAGATTGATGTAGCCACTTTAATGTCACCAAATGTTTAGGAAAGTCCCTTTGTGAAGCTGACATCACTACCTTGGTATTTTGGAACTATATCCAATGAGAACCTAAGGGGCACGACATCCTTATATGGTAGCCACCTGTTAATTACAAGGTATTCCCCCACTAAAGCATACCCTTTTTGACTGTAAATGGAGTAATAATTGATCAAATAAATAACATGTTATATTCAGTAACTTCAAAATAGTAATTGAGTTAATAAAATGAGCAAGAAAGTGTTTACTGAGTTGGTAGCGCGAGGTAGCTGAGAGACTTTGTCTGAGAGAGTCATACTGGCCATTTGAAAGAATCTTGTATATGTATTGTACACCCACCGCAAAAGGCTTCATTCAAATGTATTTCCATAACATAGATCAGTAAAAGGTTTCACTAGATTGCGCTTGTCTTGTCTGTTACAAAAATCTGTTTTGCTTTTAGAAATAAACGGCTGGTTTTGATGTGGTATCTGCATTTTAAATGGTACACGAATCACAAAGCTTTGTGCTTTCCAATTAAGTGGTTCAGAACTGGCCAATGACATTAACAGAAATGTCACTGTGTATTGGTTCACACTCAATATCTATTTTATTACATTTTCCCCCACATTTTGTAATTATCATTTAGTTTACTTATCTTTTTTAATTAAATATATACATTTGTTATAGTCATTTTTATTCTGGTTCACTGTTTTATTCTAATTGGGTTCACAATATTCAAATTTTCTTTTGCTTCATTTGTGAACTTTTATTGTTTTTCCCACGTTTGTTCTATTTGTCTCTTATTAAGTTCTGCAGTTTTTGGTTTGAATTAGTCTCAATCCATGTTTTAAATTAAAATTGTATTTAAATTGGAAGTACCACATACAACTATAACATTATGACCACCTGCCTAATATTGTTTTTGTCCTCCTTTTGCTACCAAAACAGCAACAAACTGTGGTGCACTGTGCATTCTGAGACCTTCCTATCAGAACCAGCATTAACATTTTCAGCAATCCAATGCAGTGAGCCTTGGCCATCCATGACCCTGTTGCTCGTTCACCTAGATAGATAGTGACCACTGCAGACCGTGAACCAACATGAGCTGCAGTTTTGAAGATGCTCTGACCCAGTTGTCTAGGGTTGTCAAATCTCAAATCCTTAAACTCGTACAGCAAGTAATCATCTGCTATAAGCATTTAGTGTTGGCATTTCCTGTGCCACCAAAACGATTCCGACATTCTGAAACACGGATTCTACAAATCCTCTTGCACTATGGGATGAATGCATGGGTTGACTTTTAAGGTCTCTTAGTGGATCATACTATAGTTTTTTCCAATACTCTTTTGTTAATGACTGTTCTAACTCAGTTACCTGGCCTTAAGGTTTCATCTAATAAGTCACTTAAACTTTTACACCCTTCTTTTCTTTTTACTTAGCATCTCTCTTACCATAACATTCACTATTCATTCCAAGACATTTAACTTTATTTGCTTTTTTACTGTTATTAAAGCGAATGTATTTAATTCCTTATAAACAATATGTTCACTATCAGGAAAATGTTTTATTATGTCTAATGAAGAAAACCCTTTAAGGGATAAAACTATAGTTTTTTTTATGCATGTATGAACAATTTTTTAAACTCCACATGTCATTTTCCAGTAGCGGATTTGGGTACTTATTATTCATAAGGAATAATATTTCACTTGGTTAAAGGAAATTAAATTATTAAAAGGATTGGTTGGGCTTGATTATGAACACAAACATCATGAACATTGTTGTCTGAAGATTGACAGACAACAATGTTGTCAATCAATCTTGTGCTGTGAAAATTGTGCTCTGAGAAAGTTAGTGGTGGATGGTACAGCTATGATAGCCAAGTCCTATTTCATTTCTTGGTGTTTTCCATTAGCCATAATTAATTTAAGAAAAATTTTAGACTCCTGATATCTTCCATACTGTGTGCTGACCTACATTTTCTATCATGGACCTTCTACACACATTTTATTCAAAAGTCTGAACTAATCTGAAACTCTGTATTTCTTTAGTTCTGCACTGGTACTAGGACCAGTATTTGACTAAAGTGCAATGCTCAAGATGTGCAGAGCCTCATAAATGCTTATATTATCAAGAGTGCCATTTTCTAAATGGGTGTCAACTTGAGGTTACTATCAGTCATTTGACCTTTGAACTCAATTCTGCTCCGTGTTGTTCTCCAGGGAATTGAATGGGCTGGTTGAACATTGGGTATATTTCCCCTGTCAATGAATTGCTAGACAATCCCTGTTCCTGTGTTCACGACTCACTGCATGGGTGGATTTTAACCATATACTAGATCACTCACACTGTCCAGCTCCCCAGAGTGTCAGCTGGGGGTTTCAAGATGGAGCAGCTTTTAACATCACCGAGGACATTGGTGAAGCTTGCTTAGTAACAGCCAAATATTATTGTTCTAAATTCTTTTTCATATTTTTTCTTCTGTTAAGTATTGTTGTGTTCATTCTGTATGCTTCAGATTTTGAGTATTCAATTTACCATATAAAATATAATATCTATTATTAGTAGGCGCAGTTATACTTTATACTATACAAATTTGCAATAAATCTAAGCTGCCACACATATTGGTTATATCTCATATTATTGACCATGTAGCTAAATACTGTCATTGATCATAAGACAATGGATCTGTTCCATAGTGGTTTTTTGTTTTTTTTCCGATTTCCCTCCATTCACCCCCAAGCCTAAGGCTGGTTCTGTTGAACGTTTCTTCCTGTTAAAAGGGAGTTTTTCCTTCCCACTGTCACCAAGTTCTTGCTCAAAGGGGGTCATTTGGTTCTCGGGGTATTCACTCTATTATCGTAGGGTCTTTACCTGAAAATACAATGGGTCTGGATTGACTTTCTTTTTGTAATTTAGTCTAAATCAACCTGGTTTTAGTCTTGGCAACGTTTTAAAATTTCCTCTAGACATTTGACAATAAATAATCATTAAGTGGGTAAACATGAGTTCATGGTTATTGTTATCCAGATTAAATCAATGCCTGATAAACCAATTCTTCACCTTTGATCAAATTAAGGCATAAAGAAACACAACTAGCTGATCAGATTTCGCCAAGGAAACAGCATTCATGGACATTAGGTGCTGGGTGGCTGTGGAGTTGAGTAATAATTCTTGGTGGATTTATGACAGTAAGTAACACATATTATGCTGCATTATTTAATGCACAGAGAATTTATTATTAACACAGCTTCAGGTTTTAATTTTCTTGTTTTCCTTACTTGGAAATTAATGTTTGAAAGTCTGAGACCTCTTTTACATTACTTTGGACAGATTACACACACACACTCACTACACCTAATATTTTGGTGCTAATTCAAAGTCACAGCAACATTTATATATGTCAGCAAAAGTGACTTCAGATGACCTCTCACCCAGGTCATCATCAGCTTCCACTGACCTTGCTTCCCTATAACCTCAGATGGCATCATGGTCCATTCACCAGCTGACCGAGCATGAAATGATTATTATTAGGTTCCAAACTGTGCAGTGTGGTGTTCTGCTGGGCCTCTCTGCTGGCAGGCCAGTTTGGCTATTGGCATAAATCAGGTAAGGGACGTTGCAGCGGAAGGGGACTATTATCCAGATGCCCTCTATTTTTAGACAGAGAGAGATGGATGGGCAAGAGATTAGACAAAGATGGAGATTTATCTCTCCAGAAATAGATGGAGATTGATACAGGAAGGGGGATTGGGAAATGAAATAACTAAAAGGAGAAAAGAGGAATAGAAGAAAGGAATGAGAAAAGAGAAGAAACGGTCCAAATACAGGGAGTTTATAGGCTTAATGACTTTGCACAGCTCATTGGTCAGAAAGAACAACCTCGGCAACCTTGGCGCAGCCCAGGAGCAGCTATCCATATATCTGGCATTTTACAAGCTGCATTAGCTACCTCATCCAGCTTTATTACTTAAATGCTATTGTCATGCATCATCAGCCCCACCTACTTGCATCATCAGGCTGAGACGGATAACTTGATCTAGACTGCTATACCTGTTATAAACAGTCTTAAGGGCAGTCTTTGCTCATGGGCAAGACAATAACATTCTGAAATGGTCATACAAAAGGGCAAGTCCACAAAGGACTCCAGAGATATGGGTCACCTTCTGAGGTCTAACACATCCCTGGTTTGTTTGTTTGTTTGTTTGTTTGTTTGTTTGTTTGTTTGTTTGTTTGTTTGTTTTTGGGGGGGGGGGGTTGAATGATGCATGCCAGTTAGAGTTGTTTTCTTGATTTGGGATATTAATATTATCACCACGAGAAATGAAATATTCTGATCTCATGGGTTTGAGTTACTGCTGGGGTCATCACAGATTTGATAGATCTCACAGTGTTGATGTATACTCAATGACTATTTTTTCTGGGATATTTTGATGATGTTCACTCCCCCCAGATACTAATAAATCTGATTTTGTAATGATTTAATGAGTTACAAAAAGCCCAGATTATATTATAGATTTGAATTAGTAATTGAAAGTAAAGCAAATGGCCTGGTAAATGGCCTGTATTTATATAGCACTTTACTCAGTCCCTAAGGACCCCAAAGCGCTTTACATATCCAGTCATCCACCCATTCACACACACATTCACACACTGGTGATGGCAAGCTACATTGTAGCCACAGCCACCCTGGGGAGCACTGACAGAGGCGAGGCTGCCGGACACTGGCGCCACCGGGCCCTCTGACCACCACCAGTAGGCAACGGGTGAAGTGTCTTGCCCAAGGACACAACAACCGAGACTGTCCAAGCCGGGGCTCGAACCGGCAACCTTCCGATTACAAGGCGAACTCCCAACTCTTGAGCCACGATCGCCCCAAGACACATACTGTGTATACTTGATTTAAAATGCACTTCATTATCACTGTTTTCTTTGAGCTGTTATAATATAATTATAATGTTGCTGCTTTCAGTGGTTCATAACACTGTAGCTTGGGGGCAGATAATCTAATTTTGTCTGTCCTCATAAGGACTCTATATTGTCCTTATGAAAACTATTTTATTGTAATATTATGAGGGATTTCATTGATCAAAGAGTAGATAAATGTTTTTGATATCGTTGTCCCTCTAAGCAATGCTGATCATCATAGTATTTTACATAAACCAATAATATTGTGAAACATGTTAGTCATTTCTATGTGCTGTATGTTTTCTGATCAAGGCAAAGCACCTTTCCTGCCACAGCCCCAATAGCATTTGTGCCACTGCCTAGAATCCAACCAAAGCTATTTAGCTTGCTAGGCACATGTACATATCACTTCACTGTGGAGTACTTTGAAAAATGAATGTCTTCCACTGGACAAATATTTTTACTTGTTTGTCATTTGTAACAGTGTAAATGTGTTACGCCCTAGTTTAGGGGTACAGGAACACAACATAAGTTTGAAAAGATTGCCCCGCCCTGGTCCCCAAAAACATACACAGAGGGAAACCCAATTTCTTAGTGAATGGTGGTTTATTTTTCTACACTGCAAAATGAAGCTCCGGGGTGAACAAAGGCCAAAATAACAAACAAAACAAGCTAAGTCAGGAGGAGGTGCTATCTTAAAACCCTATGTGAAATCAAAAACCAAACAAAAGACAAGCGCTACACCTAACTCCCTAACTGAGATAAACAGGAGAAAACAGTGCAAGGGAAAACAATAAGGCAGCTCACCCCTTCTGTTGCAGTGCTATTTACAATGTGCTATTTACAATGAAAACGAATGTACACACTATATACAGAACTCAGAAAGTCACAAAAGTCACAGGCACAAATGTCACAGGTTTTGGAGGCCAGGGTCAGGTCTGCTGCTGCTGTCAGTGGCTGCCCCGGGACAACTGCTGGTGAGGGATTTTGAATGAGACCACATGACCAGGGGACCAATCAGCAGCCGTCAGCTCATCCACTCAGGGACCTGCAAAGACTTAAAGACACAGACAAAGAAACAGCCACCAAAACAGATTATGGCCAGGGCCATAACAAAATGGTAAATGGCCTGCATTTGTATAGCGCTTTACTCAGTCCCTAAGGACCCCAAAGCGCTTTACACTACATTCAGTCATTCACCCATTCACACACACATTCACACACTGGCAATGGCAAGCTACATTGTAGCCACAGCCACCCTGGGGCGCACTGACAGAGGCGAGGCTGCCAGACACTGGCGCCACCGGGCCCTCTGACCACCACCAGTAGGCAAACATTGGGTTAGTATCTTGCCCAAGGATATTTGGCATGCAGTGTGGATGTTGATGATATTCTGCTAACAGAATGAAATGAGGAGAAGGAAGAGAAGAGGCTAGCTAGAGGCTAGCTAGAAAGCCAGGAAAATCCCCTGCACAGAAGCCCCAGTATGACCTTCACCACAGCCCATCACTTTTCTCAGTCCCAAAAGGAAGAAGAAGAAATGCCTGGTGCCTGGTTCTTTATTTTACAGTAATGTCAACGTTCACACGTTTTTTTCTAAAGTTGCCTCACTTGTTGGCCACAGTTACGTTTTGTTCTGGTTCCACTGAACGAATTCGACCTTCATTTAATGAGATTTTTCTTCATGCAACACAGAGTGTGCCATCAGTCAAGTTTTGCTTATCCAGGGCTGTTTGGCACACCATCAGGTGCTGTAATAGAGCAGGTGCTCATGTCTCAGAGCTGTGATTGTGTTTTGAAGAGGGTATTTCCTCAAGGCTCCCCTGTTTGCTGCTCCCTCTCAGAACAGGTGGACATCTTCATGCTCGCCTGATTAAAAATAGAAATGCTGCCATTTTATTTTCTCATTATTTATTTATGAAGTTCATAGTAGTTTTTAGCTGTTTTTACATGGGACACTTAAACCCAGTGTACAAAATATTAGGGGCAAATTCACCTGGAAAGGGCTAACAGACAAGATATAAAAGATATCATTATATAAAAACTGCATTTTGCATGTACTTGTATGATCATTGTCTAATATCAAAATTAATTAAAAAAAATTGTGCTAGTCTAAATCTTAACTGGCCAAACATCAATTAGAAATTCTTCAGACTTTTCCAGAAGGAATTGCAGGTGTTGTATACACTTTCAAGCACTTACCAATAGTTGCCACCCTTCACTATCAGAAACAACTTTGCTCTTAGTGGCAGTGTAGGAACTGTCTTGAATATAGACTGCAGATATAGATGATTTAAAAAGAAATCAAACTGATGATAATCAAGAGTCCAAACTGAACCTTATAGGAAAATATATACACCGCAGAGAAATTGTTCTTGTACTGATTTGTCTATCCATAATACATAGTGAGCACTTCCTGTATTCAAGCTGTGTCTGACCTATAGCTTCTTATCAAGAGAGTTCTTTCATCCTCACACTGGTATCCTTCATCTTTCATGAGTCTATAACCTTCAGGTATTTCTCCTGCAAGATAATAATCAATAATCGCAAGGTAGATTAAAATGTGATGGTAGACACGTGGTGAGTGTGAGAGAGGACCCAAATGCTGGCACTGGCTTGGACGTGAGCGAGCTTTATTTACAAATTGGTGGCACAAACAGAAACACGGCGAGCAAAACAAAACCTAAAGGTAACCTGAACTGGGAATGACTAACAAAACTAACCTGAATGGACGACTCTGGGAGAAAACGCAGGGAAGAAACACAGACAACTAGCGACGAACACGAGAGAACACACACTATTAATACACAGACGGGAATGAGGAAACTACACACAGGAGGGAGGCACAGCTGATTCTGACTGACTGAAGACAAGACTCGGCAAACTGAACACACTGTCATGAGACACAGACCTTCACAATAAAACAGGAAACGCAGAACACAAGGAAGCCACATAACAAACCCTAAAACTAGAACTCAAGGAACACTAAAAAAAACTAAGGAACTTGACACCATGAGAAGAAACCAAAACCCAAAAGTACAAAACTCAAAATACACTGGGTCACCGACCCAAGACCATAACATAAAACCTGGAATAAAATTTTACATCTCAATGTATTTTGCCAGAAAAGTCAGAAACTCAGGTAAAAGCCCACACAACTATTTCCGCAACCACCAAACAGCTGAAACAGCAAATGATTAAAGAGCAGGTAAATGGAAAAAGATTTAAACACCAAGTGTGGATCATTCACGCACGCATCTGTATCCAGTAAGTCTGTATCCAGTAAGGTCCTATATACATATGAATATATAATATGACTTTTCTGGTCATTGACTGAATGAAACTGAATATGGTTTAAAAACATCAAGATGGCAACAACAAAAACACGGGGCTTGATTGGTTAGCGAAGTTGTTCAATCTGAAACATCACTATGACTATAATTATGTTTGTGGATACGTGGATACTATGAGGATTTCATCATGGATACATGTTTGAGAGGACAACTAGTGCTGGTGAGAAAACATATAATCATCCAATATCACACAATAAAAATTTTATTTCAGAAAAATAGGAAAAAAAGATTATTAAAGTAATTTTGATAGTAGCTCATGCAGCACTTATTAAAGAGTTTTGTTGCCTGTGAGCATCAAATAAACCAGTTCCCTGCTGAGAGTGATGATTCTAAAGAAATTAGCCGTGAGTAGGATACAGCTTCTGAGAGAACAGGTAGGATACCAGTAGAAACAACAGGCCTGTTTATGAAGTGAAGTAATTGTAACCTCAGTGTACTGCATATAAAATACATTAAACAATTAAATAATAGATTTGTTGAATCAATAGCTTAATCAATCACTTATTCCATTAAATTACAGTGCCTATGGGCTTTGTTTTTATGTCATCACTACAGATGCTTAAAGTTTGATGCTTAAAGGAGAAAAATCTATCTATTTTCTCTGAGAATAAGTGGCTGGCCTTAAAGATAAAACTCTTGTGCTGAAAATTGAATCTATTCCTACCTTGGTGGTCACCTAAATGTAAAAGTGTATAATTTTCTGAAGTGTGGGACGTAGTAAAGATTCTACTTGTCTTGTCTTGGGTACGGAGAGGTTTTTTCTTCTCCCAGGAACAGAGAATGGACTGTGGAGAATCAGAAGGAGATCTCTTGGATGGCTCATGAGATCACTGTTGACAATACAGGTCCATATGTCATAATGAAGGCAGAGATCATCAAATAGGTTCCTTGCTTTTAAGGACAGAGAACAGTGTGAAGAAGAAAACTGACCTTCATCACCAAATCTACTGCAAAAGAAAAAAAAGCATCTAAGCTGGAGATGTAAACATTTCAGAAGAAAAAAAATCTCTCCACTGTTTATGCTCAAACAAGTTGATGTAAAACGGTTGTTTTCCACAGGCACTTTGTAACTGGCACTGTAAAAAGTATTGCCTTTTTTATGTAAGGGTACATCAATATGTAAATGGACTGTTATTTGTTCATGAGTATAGAGACATCACAGGATATGGGGTCACATACATGCAGAGTACCACCTTAAAATTCCCATGAAACTACCATCACAGCGTGTACTTTTTCTATGAACCACTTCACAGCAATCAATCAACTTACCTCTCAGCAGGAATAGAGGATCTAATGGTTTTGTGACCAAGTGCATGTGAGAACGACCTGTCCAGAAGAACTGTTGTGCTGATTTGTGTGTGTGTTTCTTAAGCATATTCAGTAGTTCAGAAGTATCTTAGATTTAGTAACTAAATATGTCTCTAAAATATTTTCCTTTTTTGACTTTTTCAATGTCAAAAGGTGAACAAGACCTATCTGTCAGAACCAGGGTCAGGGAGGGGGACTGCAGAGAAAAGAAGTACCATAGAAGGTAAATTTCATAAAAGTAAATTTTCATATATTTTGTATTCATTATCATAATCATTTGAGTTTGAGTAATATACTACCTAAACAGTATAAATACAACATATTTCTTAGGCTACGTTCACACTGCAGGTCTTAATGCTCAATTCCGATTCTTTGATCAAATTTGATTTTTTTGTCTGCGTGTTCACACTACAAATAAAATGCGACAGCAAAGGCGCTCTAGTGTGAACGCTCAAAGCGGCCCGCATGCGCAAAAGAAGACTTCACACACAACGCGCTCTGTTTAGAGAGAGCAAACAGTATTGTTTGACTGATGGCCCTTAATATAAAGACTTCGGACTTTACGTTTCCCAATTTTTGCTTTAAGTTATTTTGTTATTTACATAATAATGTAAATAACCTAATAATGATCCTTATTGCTGTTTTAGAGAGGAGCGGTGCTTCAAATGATAGCTGCAGATTTCTGTCAGAATCTGCAGATTATACAATACAAATAAAATATTCACGTTTATCCAACGTTGTCTTCCCAACAGTTTCACTGACATCTACACGGGATGGCCAGGAAGCGTTCGCGATGTCTTATCGGGCGCTTCTCCGGCGCTGATAATTGGCGTCTGTCTTGTGTCGGTGACGTAAAAGACGGATTTAATGCGACATGACCATTCAAACAGCAGTCGCTTTCTAAAACATCAGATATGTATCGGATTCAGTACCACATACGAAAGTGACCCAGATCGGATTTGAAAATATCGGATTTGCGCCGTTCACACTGTCATAGCATGATCGGATATGGGTCGCATAGGGTCAGAAAAATCTGATTTGATGCGCTTTCGCCTGCAGTGTGAACGTAGCCTTAGAGTAGTTGAGTATATGAAACCAGAGTCATGAGGTTGTCACCAGATGTTGCTGTTGCTGACTGAAGTATATTAATGAAAATTGACTGGAAAGGAAAAATGTGCTAGGAAAATGTGCATTATCAGAAGTCTCTTATCTGGACTAAGGAGCACAGGACCTCGACTGTTGCTCAAAGGTCTTAAGTCCTTCTTTCAAATGAAAGCAAACTCTGAATTTCACTTGGAAACCAAGGTACCAGATTCTGGAAGAAGAATGGAAAGGCAAAAAATCCAATGTGTTTGAAGTCCAGTTTGGCAATCTATTATCATTTAATAGAATAGAATAGAATAATCCTTTAATTGTCCCACAAGGGGAAATTTCGAAGTAACAGCAGCAAGAAAGACACATATACAAACAAACAGTACACAGGACAGAAACATATACAATTTTTACATATTTACATCAAGGACAATGGTTACTAAAAACAGAGTACTGTACCGTTATTACATTAAATAGAATTAAATACAAATAAGAGGCAAACCCAGGTTGTAGTGTGAATCGGTTGATAAAATAGTGCAAGTTACAGCGCTGATGTAAACTAGAGATGGCACGATACCACTTTTTTATGTCCGATACTGATATCATGAATTTGGATATCTGCCGATACCAATATGATTCCGATAAAGTGTATTCCATCTCTAATGCAAACCTCTGTGTTTATTGGGAGCAGTTTTGATTGTACAGTCTGACAGCTGCAGGGAGGAAGGACCTGCGGAAACGCTCCTTCATGCATCTAGGATGCAGCAGTCTGTCACTGAAAGAGCTCTGCAGTTCAGCAGGTAGAGTCTGCTCTGACCCTTCCTGTAAAGAGCATGAGTGTGGTGGCTTCAGTCCAGTTAATTATTCAGGTGAACACCCAGGTACCCAAGTACCTATATGAGTCTACTATCTCAATGTCCACTCCCTGGATGTTCACCAGTGTCAGTGTGGTGGGTCTGCGTCCCTGGAAGTCCATCACCAACTCCTTGGTTTTCCCGGCATTGATCAGCAGGTGGTTCTGCTGGCGCCAGTCCACAAAGTCCACTGTCTGTCCTCTGAGCTGTCCTCACCTGTGATGAGGCTGACTATGGCAGAGTCATTAGAGAACTTCTGTAGGTGGCAGCGTGGGGAGTTGATGGAGAAGTCTGCAGTGTAGAGGGTGAAGAGGAACAGCCCCATGTCCTCACATACTGTGGGCGTTCTGTGAGGTGGTCCAGTATCCACTGGGACATGTGGTGGTCCACTCCCAATAGCTCCAGCTTGTCCCTCAGAAGTCGTGGCTGGATGGTGTAGAAAGCACTGGAGAAACCAAAGAACATGATCCTCACAGTGTTCCAGGCTTCTCCAGGTGAGTCAGAGCTTGGTGCAGGAGGTAGATGATGGCATCCTCCACTCCGATGCTAGGCTGGTAAGCAAACTGCAGCGGATCCAATGAAGACCTCACTAGGGGGGCGCAAATGGTTTAGAACCAACCTCTCGAGGGTCCTCATCAGATGTGATGTCAGGGCTACCAGCCTGTAGCTGCTGAGGTCCTTGGGATGGGAGGTCTTTGGTACCGGTACCACACAGGAGGTCTTCCACAGCTGTGGAACTTTCCCCAGCGACAGGCTCAGGTTGAACAGATATCCTAGAATGCAACAAAGTTCATCTGCACAGCACCTGAGGAGCCTGGAGCTGATGCCATCTGGACCTGCAGCCTTCCGCACCTTGATCTTGCAAAGCTCATTCCTCACTTGAAGTGCTGAGATAGAGAGAGGGGATTTCAGGGGAGGGGGGTGTATGTTGGAGTCACAGAAGGCGGGGGTGGGTGTGATGGCTGAGAGCTGAGAGGTGTGAAGTCCTGAGGTGAAAGACGGGCAGTCCCTGAAGATGAGGGAGATTGCAGGGGAGGGATGGGTGGTTGATCAAACCTATTAAAATATTTATTTAGATCATTCACCCACCCCAAGTCTCCTGCAGCCTGGGGAGTTGGTTTTTGTCCTGAGATTGTCTTCGGGCTGTTCCAAACCCCTCTGATGTTGTCCTGTTGCAGCTGCTCTTCCAGCTTCCTCCTGGACTTCACTACAAAGCAGGCGAGGAATTACAAACCCCTCATCATCAGTGGCACGCCAGTGGAGAGAGTGGACAGTTTCCGATACCTGGGTGTCCACATCACTCAGGACCTGTCATGGTCCTGTCACATCAACACCCTGGTTAAGAAAGCCCGTCAGCGTCTCTTCTTCCTCAGAAGACTTAGAGACTTCCATCTGCCACTGAAGGTGCTCAAGAACTTCTACTCCTGCACCATCGAGAGCGTCCTGACGTCAAACATCTGCACCTGGTTTGGGAACAGCACCAAGCAGGACAGACGAGATCTGCAAAGGGTGGTGCGCTCGGCAGAACGCATCATTCAATCAGAGCTCCCTGACCTGCTGTCCATCTACACCAAGCGGTGCAAGTCCAAAGCTAGGAAGATTATGATGGACCTCTCCCATCCCAACAATGGACTCTTCTCACTGTTGAGGTCTGGGAAGCGCTTCCGCTCCCTTAAGGCCAAAACAGAGAGAATGAGGAGGAGCTTCTTCCCCCAGGCTATTCGGGCCCTGAACCAGGTGTAGGACTGGACTCTCCCAAACACGTCACTATAAGACTGGACTCTCACACACGTCACCACACGCACCACCACACATTTCCTATAATCCTATAATTCCTATAATTTATAATCCTTATCTTTATAATCTCTTCTGCTATTTGCACATTCTTTACTGTAAATTCCTAAGTTAATTTGTAAATTTTTGTAGTAAATTGTAAATATTGTAAAACTTTTCTTCTGTCATTTAATGGTCGGGCATTGTACAGCTACAAGCATTTCACCCCCATGTCATACTGTGTATGGTTGTGTGTGTGTGACAAATAAAATTTGAATTTGAATTTGTAGTTTTCCTTCCCTCACCTTATCTTCCATTTCAGCTTCTTCTGGACAACTCTCAGCTCCTGTTTGTCTCTAGATCTAAAGACTCCTTTCTTCTCCTTGAGGGCTGCAGAGGTTGTCCCACATAGTAGAACGGAAACAGTCCCTCAGGGCCTCTTCAGTCTCTGCCGACCATTTCCTAACTGTGCGTTTCACAACTGGTTCTCTGTGTACTACAGGTTTATACACAGGCTGGAGATGAACCAGGTTGTGATCTGAGACCCCAGGGGAGGGAAAGGTGATGAGCTGTATGCCTCCTTGGTGTTGGCATACAATACGTCCACTGTTTGATTGTCTCTGGCATGGCAGGTGACATACTGGGTGAAGGTGGGGAAAATGGAGGACAGGGAGATGACCCCAGAGTAGGGATGGGTACCGGTATCCTGACATAAACGGTAGTAACCAGACCGAAAAGCAGTGCACATTTCGGTGCTTTATTTCGGTGCTTTTTTTCCTGAGCTGTGATACACTTTCGATTCTAGCCAATCATTTTACGTTTCCGAGGATAGTAGGCGGGTCCAGGTACGTACGTTCTTTTAGAGCAGAGCTACAGATTAAAAATGACCAAGGCGAAGCGGTCAAAAGTCTGGCTGTACTTCACAGCAAAATATGCAAACTCAGCAGCCTGCAACAAGTGCTTTAAGCTGATACTGTGATACCGTCAAAGGAGGTAACACCTCAAATCTGATGAAACACCCGGCGACGCATAGCAGTGTTTTTTTTAAAAGACGAGAAATGCGCCGTATTTGATAGCTTGCTGCGAGACCTCACACCGAGCACATCTACTGCGGGTGGGTTGCCTGTTATCAGACCCGGAGTTAGCAACATCCCCAAAAACACGAAGAGGAGAGTCCTGGCCCCTAGCCCTGCCAGTGTAGCAGAAATGATGACGGATGATGATGGCAGCAGCAGCCGTTCTTCTCTGCGTGAGTAGCTTAATGTTGTTCATGTGTAATTTACGTTGAGTAGGCTAACCACGTTATTAAATTAATGCATGTAAGGTGAACTAGCAAACATCATCATAGCTACATGCGGCTGTCTTCTTGTTTGATGGCAGATACTCCCTTCACCCTGGCCAAAAAGGCTAAAATGACCAAAGAAAAAGTGGAAAACAGTTAAACATGAGAGGTTTTTGGACAAAGTTTGTGTTTTTTCCATTGTTTAAGCACTGCTTCCAGCCAAGAGTGATGCCATAAATCCCCTATAGCTGCAGAAAAAGCTAACATTGTTATCTTTTTACAAAAAAAAAAGAACAACCCAGCTGAACATGAGTGGTTTTTGGACCAATTTTGTGTTCTCCATTCTTTAAGCACCGGTTTGAGCACCGGTTTGAGCACCGTTTAAGCACCGGCACCGTTTCAAAAGTACCGGTTTGGCACCGGTATCGGATAAAACCTAAACGATACCCATCCCTACCCCAGAGATCAGGTAAAGGGCCCGAGGGTGCTGTGATTGGAGTCTGCTTGTTACAGTGTGCAGGACCTCACAGGCTGCTGCAGTGTTAGCAGACGGCGGGACATACACAACTATCATAATGACGTGAGTAAACTCTCGCGGTAGATAACCGGTTGGTTCACAGCATTTTACGAAGTCCTAAGTTAAACTAGCCATCCACCAGGAGATTTTACAGAAGTACATGCTTCCATCAGTTGAGAAGTTTTACAAAGATGCAGAATTCCTTTTTCCACAGGACCTAGCATCTGCCCACAGTGCCAAAACTACTACCAAATGGCTCACTGACCGTGTTTTTTACTATACTTAACTGAACCCCATAGAAAATCTATAAGGTACTTTGAAGAGGAATATGAGGCAATCAGTTACACCTCAGCAGTGCCACAAAGCTGATCCCATGTCCACTTATCCCATGGATTGATGGCTTTAAAGACTTCACTTTACATTAAATGAATTTAGAATATATGAATGTTTACTTTTTTTAAATTAAATTCTAATAAAAGACCTTTACATGTGCTTACAGTATAGTACTTAAACTCCAGAAAAACACAGTCAGGTCACTTCAATGTAAAATTAGATATTTTCAAGTTCAGGATGATAAAAAAAAGATTGATATTTGATGAATGGTGACCTTAGGAGATTTTTAAGGAATTTATGCACTATATGTACCAGATGTGATGAGGAAGATAAAGCCCAGGCTCATATAGTGTGCCTTTCATAATGGTGTCCTTTTAAACAGAATTCTGTGACTCATATTACTGAAAAACAATGATTTTGCTGAGTTTTTGTGGTGCCCTGCTTAAAAAAATTAATTTTGAGTCAAGCAAAACTGTTTTCAGTTACATCCTTGATGATTACCACTGGAACACCATAAACAGTCTCATAAACTGTCTTGCCGTGAATTTTACCTGTGGCTGTTTTATTTTATTTTTTTCAGGTTACCTGTCTGGGCATAAATAAACACATTAGCTTCTGCTTTCTAAAACTGTTTTGTCAGAATGCTGGAGTGATAGAGGAATTGACATAGGCTGAGAAATAACCTTAGCGCTGTGAAATGATAAATATTCAACCTAGGCCTACTTGTGTTGACTAAGGATCTTTTTTTTTTTAAATGATCCTTAGTCATTTCCTAAAACCCTAAAGATATGGGTTGTATGATCAAGTTCTATGAAAAGGTATGACATGCTGTATATGGAGCACTCTGCTTTATGCCTGTGTGCACTTCATGTTTTATTTACCTCTCAGCAGGAATAGGCAGCTGCAAGGAAGGTGCATGGGCTCCATGGCACCTGATTTGTGTGGCTTGGGGATATCCCTCAGTAGCTGGTCTTTCTGATATCATAGCACTGCCTGATATTATTTGGCTCATATAATTATAATTATAATTTCAAACACACTTGAAAATCCATTGTTGGAGTTGTGAGTCCTCATTAGCAGTAATAATATCCAGCTTGACCCTGTTGATGACTACCAATGAGCTGGAGGCCTATCAGGAAAAAAAGGTGCTTCTGCTGCTTTTGACACGATGACAGACAACAGAGAAGGTGCAAGATAGGCCATTGAATGTGAGAAATAAGGAGAAAGCAAAACTAAGAAGATCTCTCTGATCAACAACATAAGTCCTTATTAGTGCTATCTTTTGTAATGCACCTTAAAATATTCTTGACTCTTTTGATTTCCTCTGTGGAGTGACTTTTATTTAACTCAAGAAACTTTCAATGAAATTCCAAAGAACATTTATGCTTGTTCCTGTGCAATTTGTCTTAATCAGTCAGTCTTCCGCCCTCAGTATAAACAGTGACCAACACGAGCTCCAACATTAGCTACTGGTAGCTTATCAGCATCCACTAATCCAGTGGTTCCCAAACTGCTAGGCCCCCCTTTCTTTTACAAGAAAAATGTTTGTGACCCCCCACCACTTTCGTCCACACGTAAACGGCGTTTCGAAGCACCGAAAACGTGTGGACGAGGAATACAGAGTTCGTCATGCAACGTCAAAGGTATGTGCCTTTTTTCACGTCACGCTGTGCTCCATGTTATTGCTTACATGAGATTAATTACAGAATGGCAGATAGAGACAAATACTGTTACTGTTCTTAATATCTTCTTTTTTTTTTACATGCTTACATTTACACACGCAGTTACTGTAACTCCATTTAGAAAGGCAGAGGCGTCATGATGTGATTATTTTACGTGTAGTTGTTTTTTTCCTGTGTAATAATGTTCAACATTGCTAATAATACATTTTTCAAAAAATGCCTCTCTGTGCAAAATGGGTTTAAAAACATAAACAACTGTGGGATCCTGTTTTTCTGTGATTTGAACCCAGGGAACAAATTACGGCAGGATCAGCCTGATATTATTTGTATCCCACTGTAACTTTACTGTATAAAGAGCTAACATCTCCAAAATGTCAGGAGTAGTTAGTCATTACAAGAAGTGTTTATAAACACTTTAGACCCCATTCCTACAAAACTGCTCAAAGAAGTCCTGCCATTAATTAATTCTTCGATCTTAAATATGATCAACCTATCTCTAATGATTGGCTATGTACCACAGGCCATCAAGCTAGCTGTAGTTAAACCTTTACTCAAAAAGCCATCTCTAGACCCAGCAGTCTTAGCTAATTATAGGCCAATCTCCAACCTTCCTTTCATATCAAAAATCCTTGAAAGAGTAGTTGTCAAACAGCTAACAGATCATCTGCAGAGGAATGGTTTATTTGAAGAGTTTCAGTCAGGTTTCAGAGCTCATCACAGCACAGAAACAGCTTTAGTGAAGGTTACAAATGATCTTCTTATGGCCTCTGACAGTGGACTCATCTCTGTGCTTGTCCTGCTAGACCTCAGTGCAGCGTTCGGTACTGTTGACCATGATGTTCTATTAGAACGATTAGAGCACGCTGTAGGTATTACAGGTACTGCACTGCAGTGGTTTGTATCATATCTATCTAATAGATTCCAATTTGTTCATCTAAATGGAGAGTCCTCTTCACACACTGAGGTCAATTATGGTGTTCCACAGGGTTCAGTGCTAGGACCAATTCTGTTTACATTATGCATACTTCCCTTAGGCAGTATCATTAGAAGACATAGTATACATTTTCACTGCTATGCAGATGACACCCAGCTCTATCTGTCTATGAAGCCAGATAACACACACCAATTAGTTAAACTGCAGGAATGTCTTAAAGACATAAAGACCTGGATGGCCGCTAACTTTCTGCTTCTTAATTCAGATAAAACTGAGGTTATTGTACTCGGCCCTGAAAAGCCTAGAAATATGGTATCTAACCAGATCCTTACTCTGGATGGCATTACCTTGGCCTCCAGTAACACTGTGAGGAACCTTGGAGTCATTTTTGACCAGGACATGTCCTTCAATGCACATATTAAACAAATATGTAAGACTGCGTTCTTCCATTTGCGCAACATCTCTAAAATTAGAAATATCCTGTCTCAGAGTGACGCTGAAAAACTAGTTCATGCATTTATTACTTCCAGGCTGGACTACTGTAATTCATTATTATCAGGATGTCCAAAAAACTCACTGAAAAGCCTTCAGCTAATCCAAAATGCTGCAGCAAGAGTACTGACAGGGACTAGAAAGAGAGAGCATATTTCTCCTGTTTTGGCTTCCCTTCATTGGCTTCCTGTTAAATCCAGAATTGAATTCAAAATCCTGCTCCTCACATACAAGGTCTTAAATAATCAGGCCCCATCTTATCTCAATGACCTTGTAGTACCATTTCACCCTATTGAGCACTTCGCTCTTGCTCTGCAGGCCTACTTGTTGTTCCTAGAGTATTTAAAAGTAGAATGGGAGGGAGAGTCTTCAGTTTTCAGGCCCCTCTTCTGTGGAACCAGCTTCCAGTTTGGATTCGGGAGACAGACACTATCTCTACTTTTAAGATTAGGCTTAAAACTTTCCTTTTTGCTAAAGCATATAGTTAGGGCTGGACCAGGTGACCCTGAATCCTCCCTTAGTTATGCTGCAATAGACATAGGCTGCCGGGGGATTCCCATGATGCACTGAGTTTTTCCTTTCCAGTCACCTTTCTCACTCACTATGTATTAACAGACCTCTCTGCATTGAATCATATCTGTTATTAACCTCTGTCTCTCTTCCACAGCATGTCTTTTATCCTGTCTTCCTTCTCTCACCCCAACTGGTCGCAGCAGATGGCCGCATCTCCCTGAGCCTGGTTCTGCCGGAGGTTTCTTCCTGTTAAAAGGGAGTTTTTCCTTCCCACTGTTGCCAAAGTGCTTGCTCATAGGGGGTCATATGATTGTTGGTTTTTTTTTCTCTGTATCTATGAAGCGCCTTGAGGCGACTTATGTTGTGATTTGGCGCTATATAAATAAAATTGAATTGAATTGAATTGAACTAAAAATCAAGAATGTGGGATCCTGTTTTTCCGTGATCTGGAGAGCTCAGCGCGTCCTCCTGACGCAGGGAAAACCAATTCTACCTTGGCACTTGTGCAGGTGAAGCCAAAGGGAAGATATGCTTCACCATATTTTCTAGTCTTTGGCTTGGAAGGAAGTTGGTTTGGAAACATATTTGGCAATGCTTCATCTCTTGCTTTGCATTTGTGTCGGAGCCCTGTCAAAAACCTGTCCATTATGCTAGCAGTATCCTAGCATTCTTTTTCTTTTTTTTTCATACAGCGTCCCCCCTGCAATGGCTTTGCACCCCCCCTTGGGAACCTCTGCACTAATCAATAATGTCAATAAACAATTCTCAGCACATAGATACATGAACTGTCTTTCTTCTATCCAAGTTAAGCTTATGGTAGTGTGCTTGCTTACACTGATGAATTACAAGCTCTTTCATATAGCAAAGTACCGTCTTGAGTGAATCTGTTTGGCTAATAAACTCAAACTCCTGGGGTGATCTGGTAACGTAGCTATATTTCATAAATCTGTTAGTTTATGAGTTTACAATCTAAGCTGACTTTGAAAGCTAAATGTAGTTGTCAGGATGGCCGAGCGGTCTAAGGCGCTGCGTTCAGGTCGCAGTCTCCCCTGGAGGCGTGGGTTCGAATCCCACTTCTGACATCATTCCTTTTGGGGCAGGGATAGCTCAGTAGGTAAAGTGGTCGCCCCATGATCAGAAGGTCGGCGGTTCGAATCCACTTAACGGCTACCCTGAGGTACCCCTGAGCAAGGTACCGTCCCTACACACTGCTCCCCGGGCGCCTGCTTAGTGGGCTGCCCACTGCTTCACTGAGTGAATGGGTCAAATGCAGAGAAAAACAAGTAATTTCCCCATGGGGATCAATAAAGTATCCATTATTATTATTATTATTAAATCACAACTAGCTCGCGATTCTTCTTGATTTAACTCATCGATCTTAATGCGGTTGCTAACAAAATCAGGTAGCACTTTATAATACAGTTCAGTAACAAGATGTAACAGAGAGATGAAATATTATGTAGTGAAATAAAGCTACATTTCAAATATGATTATGTCCTATTTTTCTGTAAGAGCCACAGTACATTAATGGTGGTTGTTTTATTATTTCATGTTAAGTTAAACAGTATTCCTAAGAACTCTTAACAAAAGACTGCGATTAATAAGTTGATTAAGTTGTCATTATAAAGGTAAACTCATTTTTTCAGAGGAAGTGTTTTATTAGTAAAACAAACCCATGTACTTTAATATCTTGATACAAATGTCTTTTCAAGATATTAAAGTATGGTGATGTTTTGGTTTTTGTTCCCCTGATGATGTTATCAGAGCATGTCAACAGAGTTGTAGAATATTATATTTGCTCACCACTAATATTTTTGTGATTTGAAACATTAGACCACACATGTAATTGATTACAACTGCTTGATTGATTGCTTGCTTGCTTGTTTGATTGATCATTTACATTTGGAATACAATTCTGGTTCTAGACTTTCAGTGGTAAAATGTAAAATTGCCCAGTCTCACGGCACTTCATTAAATTGTTGTTTTGTTTTTCATGTTCATGTACATTAATTTTTATGTTGTTGTGGGTCATTGAACACAAATTTGTGATGCATTTCAGTAGAAATATATTTTGTTGCAGGCGCCTTTTTTTTTGGTAGATAAAGCAGGGACTGTCACCATGGCAATCTGAATAAACAAATTGCATTTTAACCCAAATTACTTTGGGGTTAAAATATTTTAATAGTTTTTAATACCTTAAACCTAAACAAGTGACATATCTGAAACTAAAAACATCTTACAAATGACTGAGAAATATGACGTTTTCATTCCAGAAACCAAAATGACTTTCTCCTGCACTCCCATGAAACCTCCATAGAAGTGATAGAAGTTGTGTTCAAGGACACAAAATAACAAGGTGAAATTCATGTCGAGGCATTGAAAAAAATAAATGAATAAGATAAGTCTCCAGCAACAGGAAACAGTAGATTAAACGTCATGACTGCATTGGGGACTGGTTGGTTCTTTGGTTTTATGTTTATTGTAAAGAATCTATACAGAACCACCTATGTACCCAGGTGATCGTTGTACTTTTGGGCATTTGATTTAATTATTTTTTCCACTGGTTTCACAGTTGTTTTGTTATTTAAATGACTTACAGTAAATAGAACACTTCATTGTAATGGTGCAATATGGTCTTGTTGCATCCCTGTTTTGACAGATACTACAGCTGGTACAGAGTGTGTGAGACTGAGTTGTGTGCAAATGGAGCAGTAAATAGTTAATACTTACTCATTTTCATTGCCCTTTGCCATAAACATTGTTGTGAATAGCAGAGCTAAAGAAAAGTGGAAGTAAATTTTTCTAGAAAATTTGGTTAATATTGGTTCAGATTTTTCACTTTATGACAATCAATGTCATTTTCTGTTAAATGAGAGGCTTTCATTAATAAAAAATAAATAAATATCAATGATAATAAATATGTAATACTACCAAATAATATCTTTGTGTCTAAGGGGTGATAGTGATATGGTCCTGTCACAATTCAGAAAATATCCACACCTTTTCAAATTGTATTAAACAATATTATATTATTTAACTTTTAGCCTAATTTTCATATCACATTTTCATTTTAAAATCATAATTTAAAACATTAGAAACCAAGTTTAAAGTTAAGGTTATTGAAAAAGAAAATGAATAAATAATCACAAACCTGAATTTCTACATTCCACATTACTAAAACTTTATCCATGTTGCATAAATGATGATGTCAGGGCTCCAACTTCAGTGTTGACTCATGCCTCATGAATATCCGTGCTTCAGAGTAACCTGTGCATTTGTGCTGATGAAGGCATTTACAGAAAGCTTCTGGTGGTGTCAAGGTTGTTGGCAATGTACTGGCTGCATTGTGCTGATGCATACACTTAATGCACTACTATTATTGGGTCCTTGGGCATCACGATGAGTGAGTAAGCACATATGCACTGTTAAAGGGTACTATGCTTATGTTTAACGCATAATAAGACTATTCCAAAACCCTGATCAAAATTTGGAAATCGAGTTGTATCAACAATCACTGGTACAATGTTGCCAAGCAGCATTCCAACTAATTTTAAATGGGCCAACAACATTTTAAAGCTAGGTAAAAATCGCTCGCCATATTTGGGGGGAATTATTCTGTTTGATGTAACAATGCAATAAAAAAGGGAAAAGAAGAAATAGTATTGAGTGCTAATACTGTATGTGAACATAGACATCACAAAGCTGGACCTGATAGAGAGAATGTTGTCAGCCACGTGGAAATTTGTGTTTCCTTTGAAATAATTGTATGCTCTAGACGACTAATAAAATTTTGTATTTTCTTGTATTGCCCATAACTGTTAAATGAAATTATGAATACAGAGCATTTCAGATGAGTTGAAAGTGAAATTTCTATAGGACTTGCAGATGTGTACCAAACCTGAAACCAGTAAGGTTTGTCTGTCCATCCATTATCTGAACCCCTTATTTAACTAAGGGTTGTGAGTTAAATATACTTGCAAATTTGGGGAGAATAGATTTGCTTACATCATCATCTCCATCTACAGACTATTTGTTATTTGGACTCCACCACTTCTTCATTGACAGTCTGGACTTTCAGTATGGTGACTGGTACATTGCCTATAAACATTCCTTCAATATGAAGAGTGAAAATAAACTCATTTAATTAAAGATAATTATTTTTGAATGCTCGGGCACCATGTGAAGTTCTTGGAAAACATGCAAAAATGACATTATAGATAGTGAAGAAAATGACAAGTCCATCCATCCATTCGCTTCCGCTTATCCTTTTCAGGGGTCGCGGGGGGCGCTGGAGCCTATCCCAGCTGTCATAGGGCGAGAGGCGGGGTACACCCTGGACAGGTCGCCAGTCTGTCGCAGGGCCAACACACAGGGACAGACAACCATTCGCACTCACATTCCCTCGCACATTCACACCTAATGGCAATTTGGATTTTCCAATTAACCTATCCCCACTAACTGCATGTTTTTGGACGGTGGGAGGAAGCCGGAGTATCCGGAGGGAACCCACGCAAACACGGGGAGAACATGCAAACTCCACACAGAAAGACCCCGGCCTGATGGTGGAATTGAACTCAGGATCTTCTTGCTGTGCGGCAACAGTGCTAACCACCGTGCCACCGTGCTGCCTAAAATGACAAGTCATTGTTTTTTATTACTGTATATACTATACAGTGCTTTTACTCTCACAAACATGCTACTGACTTGGCTGTAACAATAAAGTTCGCGGATGACACCACAGTGGTTGGACTCATCTCAAGGGGGGATGAGTCGGACTACAGAGATGAGGTCAATAGACTGACTGAGTGGTGTTCAGTTAACAACCTCCAACTGAACACCACGAAAACGAAAGAACTTATCTTGGACTTCAGGAAGGGCAGAGCAGACCCGGCCCCACTTTACATTCACGGGAACTGTGTGGAGAGGGTATGCTCCATGAGGTTTCTGGTCATGCAGATCTCTGATGACCTCCCCTGGACTGCAAATACCACGGCGGTGGTTAAAAAGGCCCAGCAGCGTCTCCACTTTCTGAGAGTGCTCAGGAGGAACAACCTGGAGGAGAGGCTGCTGGTGACATTTTACAGAGCCACCATAGAGAGCATCCTAACGTACGGCATAACAACATGGTATGCAGGGTGCTCAGCTGCGGACAGGAAAGTACTGCAGAGGATCATCAACACAGCCCAGAAGATCACTGGCTGCTCTCTGCCCAGCCTGGAGGTCACTGCAAACTCTCGGTACCTCAGCAGAGCTGGCAATATCATCAAGGACACTCTCACCCCAGCAACCAACTGTTTGAACTATTACCGTCAGGCCGACGGTACAGGTCACATAAAACCAGGACAAACAGATTCAGGGATAGGTTCTTTCCCAGAGCTATCACCGTAGTAAATAAGCACAAAAACAATTGAACCTATTCCATACCGTCACTGTCATTATATTATGCTGCTATCCTGTATATATTGTACATACTATTGTTTGAGTACTTACGATTGGTTTTTTTTTTGTACTTTTTATATTTTACATTTATATTTATTATTGAAGCTTGCACCAAGGGAGTGGCACTCCAATTTCGTTGTACTCTGTACAATGACAATAAAGGCTATTCTATTCTAAACATGCTTCTAAATTGGGAAAACACTGGGTTGACTTACTGAGTTGACAACACCTTCACATAGCATCAACTGTTTTCCCAAGTTTTGGCAATCAGGTCGCTCTATAATGACTTAGACATTACATAGTTAGTATGTCACAGTGTAGAGCACTCAAACAGCCATCCGTTACCATATTTTGCCATATCTGACTTTTTAAACTTAATGCATCATATTCATACAGCCTTGAAAAAAAAATTGTGCTATGCATTGTTTTAATTTATAGATGGGATGGTTTTGCCATGTCTTATATTTGGAGAATATAATCACAGACAGATACACACTAAAGCACACAAACACACACACACACACAAACACACACACACACAGTGCCTCTAAGGATGGTAGGAAACATGAAGCAGCATGTTTTTGAAACCTTGTTGGAGAAGGGTTTTAAAAACTGGAGCCAGATTTATGCACTGGAAAGGAAAATTATGTTGTGACACTTAAAATCAGAATCAGAATCAGAGAGACTTTATTTATCCCCAAGGGGCAATTAAGATATAACAGAGCAGCTTGACGTTAAAAATAATATGTGACATAACCCTTAAGTGCGCCTATTAAAAGACATTTATTGGTGTTTAAACAGTGTAATTAAGGATTAAGCAATGCATTGTAATAAATTCTTATCTAAAACAGTGGCCAAGACCATCATTACACAAGTGAAGGCTATGGCTGGCCGCAAAACACTTGACAGGCAGGTCAGTATATCTGTAGGCATGTCCAGTGTCATTTCAGGGTCATATTCTCTTATTGTTTGTTCCTAATTTTTGCTTTAACATGTTTATAGTCTCATCCTAGTTATTTCTTCTTTGCCTCATATTTTACTGATGTTTGATGATCATCGAAATAAATGGCCTGTATTTTCTAGTCCCTAAGGACCCCAAAGCGCTTCACACTACATTCAGTCATTCACCCATTCACACACTGGCGATGGCAAGCTACATTGTAGTCACAGCTGCCCTGGGGCGCACTGCCAGACACTGGCGCCACCGGGCCCTCTGACCACCACCAGTAGGCAAACATGGGGTTAGTATCTTGCCCAAGGATATTTGGTATGCAGCCAGGAGGCAGCCTGGGATCGAACCACCGCCCTTCTGATTAGTGGATGACCTGCTCTGCCACCTGAGCTACAGCCACCCCATAAGGTTGCATTTCCTGTGGCCTATTTCATATTAAAAGCTTTAAAATGAATTCTGAGAAAATTTTAAGTTTGTTAGGATGGTTGAAATAACTCAAAGTGAGCAGCAAAACTTTTTATTATGACTAGCAACCATAGACCGCATGTAAAAGATGGATGCCACAGTGACATCACCTAGTGGTTTTGTACCCTGGCTCTCACCCTATTGTAGCTAGGATAGGCTCCATCCCCCTGATAAGGATAAGCGGAAGAGAATGAATGAATGAATGAACTATTAAAAAAAAGGGTTACCAAAAGCAACCAAACTCAAGTGTCCAAGTTTATGTATTCTTTAAATTCAATGTTATTTTGCTTGTTTTTTGAAAGGTCCATCCACAATTTGTCCGTAATTAATGCATGTAGGGTGTAAACTGTCTAGCAATATAAGCCACGTCACAAAAAGGAGTGTAATAACATGATTTATTGATGTATGAGGATCAGAAAAGGTTGTTTTTATTGCTTAAAGGGGAACACAGTACTTGTTTTTTGTTGTTGAATGAATTATTCATTTCCATAGTTCCACATAGTTCCATTTCCTACATTTAGGTACATTTACGTATTAGTACCACTTTGAGAGCAATGCATCACAGGCTGGACTTACTTGAAGCTTTTTGCTATTTTAGTCACTGCTTTTAGGCTATTCACTCATTCATATTTCCCTCTTACTTCTATTCATGACTCATGCAAAAGTCACTGAGCAAAAAGTCACCTTTCCCTACAGCTGTAGGGACGAGTAGGTGATGATGGCTTTTCGACTGGACCTTAATCTACCTTTGATTGGGTGGAGTGCACCATTAAGATAGGGGATTCCTGTTGATTTATTCCTCAACAGCAGTGTCTGTAAAAAACATCTTTCAGCACTCCATTCCAAATGACCAGCCTATGAGACCAGGGAGAGACCAGCCAGCCTTTGAGGGAAGCTAATTCCTGCTGGTTTCTGCAGTGTCATTCTTTATGTCACTACCCAGAGCTCATGGTCATAGTTGGTGCCCTCTGCTGGTCATTAGAAAGAATGGAGCACACAGTATCGTTGGGCTAACACATGAATTATACTCCTGTGTTCAGTGTTGGGAAGGTTACTTTTAAAATGTATTCCATTACAGAATACAGAATACATGCCCCAAAATGTATTCTGTAACATATTCCGTTACGTTACTCAATGACAGTAACGTATTCTGAATACTTTGGATTACTTAATATATTATCGTGCTTTTTACAACTACGTGAATGTACTATTGCTGTGTGATTTATTACTGTTACTGAAGGTCCGCGACTCCGAACTGTAGTAAAGCTCTGGCTAATACGTTGGTTCCGTGTCGGCTCGTAGCTGAAAATTAGCTTTACTTTGTTGTGTGGGTCAACTTTTCTTGCGAGAGACAGAGAGAGGCGTTGAAAGGCTGCTCCAACGGAACTTATTGTTTCAGAGGAAAACAGGAACACGGTGTACAGTCGAGTCTTAACAGCTTACTTACAGCTGGGCTCGTCAGGCACTCTTCTTGGCTGCAGTGGTTATTATTATATTTACATGCTTCCAGCTCCCGTTTCTGCTCGATGATAACTCGTACTTTTCCTTTTTCTCCCTCCTCGCGCTCACAGACACGCAACATAAGCAGTCCATTCTCCCTGCAACACGGACTACACTGCCCATGATGCTACATTCTTTAGAGCTATAGAGATTGACAGACCACGTGACTTTCGCGCATTGCATGCCGGTAACTCGTGGCAAAACAATCCAAGTACCTGCATCAAATGCAAGCATTTGCAGCACCGCAAAACGTTCATTCTTCGGTTCCAATAAATTCTTGCTTTTTCTTTGCCTCCCAAAAAGGTATGTACAAAACGAAGGAGAACAATGTCGGTCCGTACAAAGACAGACTTAATGAAAAGTCAAAGAAAAGATACGAGGAAAAAAATCAAACCAGTGAAAGTGTTAGATCCTTACGAGCACACAGAGGGACAAAATACGTTAGCGTGCTGCCCAACTTTCACCACCCTCATATTTATAATCATACGGTTCTTGGAGTGAGTGCATACACTCTTGAAGTTTAGTAACTTCAGGTCACTGCAACAAGCCCAGGTACAGTTTACCGACGGATGGGTACAGGACCTTGAAATGGTCCGTGTAGAAAGTAAAGACCATCGTACGTATCATAAGTTTACCAGTCTCACAAATCGTCTTCATAAATACACATTCGTTAACCGTTTATTGATAGGACCTTTGAGCTCAATGGTAATTAATTAGTAGTGGAAATAATTTTTGGTAGCATCACAGAAATGTAGCAGTGACAATAATATTGTACGCTGTAATCGTACTGGGCAATTAGTGATACAAAACCCCTGTAGCATTCTGCCTATTAGCTTAGCACAACAACAACAACAAAAAGGCCTCTCTCACCCAGGAAACACGCAGAGAGAGAGAGAGCGTCACCCTGTAACCATGGTAACCGTAACGCTGCCGCCTGGAACAACAGAACGTAGCTGTCAAACAAAACCCAAACAGTCCTGACCCGCGACAATATGAAACAGGAAAGTACCGCCGTGTAATCCCTTTATTTCAACAAAGTAACTGTATTCTAAATACCACCTTTTTACACGTAACTGTAACGGAATACAGTTACTCATATTTTGTATTTTAAATACGTAACGGCGGTACATGTATTCCGTTACTCCCCAACACTGCCTGCGTTAGATCTGCGTCGTAACTTACACCAAACCATTTTAGCACCACGCCGCAACCTTCTACGTAACCTGATGTGCATCTACGTGTCAGGTCAACACATACAACAATGACTTAAATGGTGTACGAGTTTCCAGTTACTACGTAAGTTAAGACATAAATTTCGCGCAAGTATAAATCAAGCTTAAATCAAGCATTAACACCAAGACTTAACACCCTTGTGAGATGTCCTACGAGATGTGTCCTCTTACACTGTGAGCTGGAATCCTATATTTGTTGACGCTGTTACCTACTGTCACAATATATGCTATATGATATAGCAGCAAGATGATTTCAGCTGTTTTAGCCTGCTTACACTTGTTGCAAGCTGTTTTACAACCCGCCTCCATCACAGGTCTACCTTTCTGGCTTAATCAGTGTCATATCTGTTATCACTGATGCCTCCTCTATAATGTGATTTATTTAACATGTTTTTGGTAATATAGTGGCCTTGACTTAGCTTAAAAGCATTATGCAATAAACAAACAAACGAACAAAACAACAACAAAATGACAGCAAAGACAACAATAATTTCAAGATAACAAAGAAAACAATACTTCTTTTAGATACAAAAAAACTACAGAAAAATTTAGAGACCAGAAGAACAGGTTTAAAAACAGAAGCAAAAAGAGTTGCTTCAGTGTGTACAGTTTTCTTTGTTTTGTTTTTATTTTGGGTTTTCAAAATGAATGGAAAAAGGGATCAACATCGATACAACGAGGCATAAACTAATCACTACCAAATACAAAGCAACCAATAAGTACTTCTTTTTAGTCATCATTTTTTATCATAATCATGTCACAGAAAAGATAACTGTATAAAGCCAGTGTGCTGCTAGATTCATGGTACAGATAAAAATACAGATCCTAAAAGCAGATGACAATTATATTAAAGGAAGAATAAAAAAATAAACAAAAAAACAAAAATGAGCTCTGTGTCAGCCTGGCATTCAGACTCTATGTCAGCATCACACGTTCTCAAATGTGCATCCGGTTGGAAATATCTAAACAGCCACCAACCACAAAAGGAGACATTTTTAGATATTTTTCAAGCTACGGTGCCATAATCAATTACCAGAGATATGAATGGTTGTCACGCACAGTCAAATTGCTGGTGACACATTGACAGCTAGCAGCACCAACAGCAATTTTATCACATCCCTACTCCTCCCAATCACTCATTTTAAGCAACGACCCGCTCCCGGTAATCACAAGGTAGTTAAGAAGGTACACTGTTATTTAAACTCAATGTGATCACATTAGTCCGTTCTTATCTGTGCTTGACACCATCCATCTTACCTAAATCCAACAAATTCTTACTGTGTTCTTTAAATATTGAGTGAAGCTGACGTTAAGGCAATGGAACAGTGTGTTGTTACATTTGATACCTCAACATTTCTACGTATTATTCAGTTTAATGTGTCAAAACAGCGTTATGTCAGTAACTTTTGGCAGGCTGTAATAAAGTAATAAATCATACTTTCTGTCAAGGCAGTGTAGCTGACAGTTCGATTTATCACTGCACATGGTTCAACAATAAGACAAGGTCTTCTTGTGAGACACACATCTCTTTCCTATGGATGCTATTTAGCAATGATAGGTGGGTGCCTTGTTGATCTGGCCTGTGCAGCTGCAAATAAAGAAGGCTGGTAAATAAAAGATTTGCATGGGTGCAATGTAGGAATCCAAATCGTAACTAAATCTTTTCTTCATATTTTATAAAGTGTGTACTGAAACAAATAAAAAATCAGTTGCATGCAATAAAGCTTTATTTGCACAACATTTGTTTTCTAACTTATATGTACTGTGACGGTGTTACACTGTCCCGGGCCGCAGACAGCTGACCTGAGCGCATACACGCACCACCACCATTAGATTCTACACTGCAAAAATGACATTATAGATAGTGAAGAAAATGACAAAGTCATTGTTTTTTATTACTGTATATATATATATATATATATATATATATATATATATATATATATATATATATATATATATACACAGTGGGGCAAAAAAGTATTTAGTCAGCCACCGATTGTGCAAGTTCCCCCACCTAAAATGATGACAGAGGTCAGTAATTTGCACCAGAGGTACACTTCAACTGTGAGAGACAGAATGTGAAAAAAAAAATCCATGAATCCACATGGTAGGATTTGTAAAGAATTTATTCGTAAATCAGGGTGGAAAATAAGTATTTGGTCAATAACAAAAATACAACTCAATACTTTGTAACATAACCTTTGTTGGCAATAACAGAGGTCAAACGTTTACTATAGGTCTTTACCAGGTTTGCACACAAAGTAGCTGGTATTTTGGCCCATTCCTCCATGCAGATCTTCTCGAGAGCAGTGATGTTTCGGGGCTGTCGCTGAGCAACACGGACTTTCAACTCCTGCCACAGATTTTCTATGGGGTTGAGGTCTGGAGACTGGCTAGGCCACTCCAGGACTTTCAAATGCTTCTTACGGAGCCACTCCTTTGTTGCCCGGGCGGTGTGTTTTGGATCATTGTCATGTTGGAAGACCCAGCCTCGTTTCATCTTCAAAGTTCTCACTGATGGAAGGAGTTTTTGGCTCAAAATCTCACGATACATGGCCCCATTCATTCTGTCCTTAACACGGATCAGTCGTCCTGTCCCCTTGGCAGAAAAACAGCCCCATAGCATGATGTTTCCACCCCCATGCTTCACAGTAGGTATGGTGTTCTTGGGATGCAACTCAGTATTCTTCTTCCTCCAAACACGACGAGTTGAGTTTATACCAAAAAGTTCTACTTTGGTTTCATCTGACCACATGACATTCTCCCAATCCTCTGCTGTATCATCCATGTGCTCTCTGGCAAACTTCAGACGGGCCTGGACATGCACTGGCTTCAGCAGCGGAACACGTCTGGCACTGCGGGATTTGATTCCCTGCCGTTGTAGTGTGTTACTGATGGTGACCTTTGTTACTTTGGTCCCAGCTCTCTGCAGGTCATTCACCAGGTCACCCCCGTGTGGTTCTGGGATCTTTGCTCACCGTTCTCATGATCATTTTGACCCCACGGGATGAGATCTTGCGTGGAGCCCCAGATCGAGGGAGATTATCAGTGGTCTTGTATGTCTTCCATTTTCTGATGATTGCTCCCACAGTTGATTTTTTCACACCAAGCTGCTTGCCTATTGTAGATTCACTCTTCCCAGTCTGGTGCAGGTCTACAATACTTTTCCTGGTGTCCTTCGAAAGCTCTTTGGTCTTGGCCATGGCGGAGTTTGGAGTCTGACTGTTTGCGGCTGTGGACAGGTGTCTTTTATACAGATGATGAGTTCAAACAGGTGCCATTCATACAGGTAACGAGTGGGGGACAGAAAAGCTTCTTACAGAAGACGTTACAGGTCTGTGAGAGCCAGAGATTTTCCTTGTTTGAGGTGACCAAATACTTATTTTCCACCCTAATTTACGAATAAATTCTTTACAAATCCTACCATGTGAATTCATGGATTTTTTTTTTCACATTCTGTCTCTCACAGTTGAAGTGTACCTCTGGTGCAAATTACTGACCTCTGTCATCATTTTAAGTGGGGGAACTTGCACAATCGGTGGCTGACTAAATACTTTTTTGCCCCACTGTGTATATATATATATATATATATATATATATATATATATATATATATATATATATATATATATATATATATATATATATATCACTATCAGTGCTTGTTCACTCTTGACAATAATTACATTTCTAAATTCTCTTTGTGCATTTACAGATAAACAATATCTAATATTTTATCTAAATGACTGCTTTGTCTTTGAAAATGTGAAGAGCCTGAGACAGTCCAGTTCTACTCTAAGTACATTCTTACGGTGGCTCACAGGACAAGGCCACATTCCTGTCCTGCCAGAAGAGAAGAGAAACTTCAGAGTCTTCATGCAGTTCAACCACACCTGTTATATTCCGTATGACAGGGGTCTCAAAATCTAGTCCTCAAGGGCCGGTGTCATGCAACTTTTCCATGTGTCCCTGGTGCAACACACAATTAGTAGGTCATTAGCAAGAGTATAGAACTTGACTGCATGCTGAGGTGGCAACCCCTAACCCCACTCAAGTAAATTTAAGTATATGTATGTATTTGGAAACATGTACTTCTAAAAATTCTTTTATTGCACCATGTTCATTCACTCATGAGCTGCAGTAACATGAATCCAATCCAATCCAATTAGATCACCGCCACGCGACGACGGCTGTCCCAATTTGAAGTGTACTCCAAATGCGCCGTCGATTTCCCCAAATATCAAGCGTGGTCCGGTGCACGCTTCGTGGTCCCATATATCCCACAATTCATAGCGCGGCGGTGGGTGTGGATAATTTTGCAGCAAAATACGGCAGAAGGGAGCGGCCGAAGAGTGAACTGTCAAAAGTAAGTACTGAATATGATGTCACTTATTTATGTGTGAATGTTTAATAATGAAGAACATTAAAACATTACTGTTGGCCACATGTCGGCAAAGTTGTGTGACATTAGTGATGTTTGTATTTTCAGCGTTAACTTGGTTTTAAAGCCTCTACTTCAAAATATATATATAGTTGACCTTAATCTTACAGAGAATGTGATTTCATGGATAATTAAAGTCAGTCATATATCCACAAACACAACAAGCTGAAAGTCAGTGATGCTGCTCGGTTTGCAGTCCTGAATATCACAGCACAAGCAGGATTCACTGCACTGTTAATGTTAGCTATATTATATTGCTGCCTCTGTTCGGTGGTGTTGAGCCAAACGGACTTTAATGTGTGTTTGAACGAGCTGATGGTTCACTCGTTAAGCTGAAAGAAAGATGCTTTAATCAGAGGAGTCACACAAGTGTCCACTGTACCAACTGGGAACTCTTCTTGTTTCGTAATAACACAAACACAAAATCCTCCTTCTCTTGTGCTGTTTTGTAGCAGTGTATACACCTGAGACTGTCACCTGTCTGTCTGCACTCTCTCTCTTTTTCTTTCTCTCTGATTGTTGAATAAAAGTATGAGCTATTCTTATTTCTGTTAATGAAGAGACAATGATGATTTGGGGCATCAAAACCACTCTGGCAGCCTCTGAGTTGGTTGGTTACCATTCATGTTTCAGTGAAAGCTGAGTCAGTGCAAGCAAACTCTTGTGTTTGAATCCTGCAGCTTATCACACATTTGATTTCCATGTGTGACAACTGCAAGTGTCCAGAGTGAGGACAGACTGAGGGACCCACTGCTGCACATCATCTGTGAGGCTTTGCACCCCTGATGATCCACCAGGACAAACTCAGCAGTGTGTGAGGAAGAGGAGGAGGAAGAGCCAGCAGCAGCTGACAGATGGAGAGAATAGACAGACTGTTCCCTGTTTGTGAAGGACTGCTAGGACTGTTGTCTGTCCTGAATCAGTCTTATTAGGTAATGTTTAAATCATTTTATCATTCCAGTGTTTTCAGTGTGGGAGAAAGTACTCAGGGCCTTCAAGTTACACACTATGAAAGGCAGCAACAAGTTTAATGTCCAGAAACCTAAAGTATGTATCAGAAGCAGAATGGACCTAAAAATAAATGTTTGTTTCAGTTCTATGAAGCTTTGAGTATTTTGGATTAGTAGCACTGCTGTGTTTGTTACATCATATTGCTGTAATTGTTTATATGCTTTATATATTCTGAGGTAAGTTGATCTATAGTGTTACATCATACTTTATAAGGATGTTATGTGTTTGTATACTTTCTGCCCAGTTTGACCCATTTAGCAGAAGCCAGCCTGTTTAAGGCTCTGATATCTATTCTGTATGACTTAAAGCAGTTATGACATGGTCTGATTTTCTCACCCAATAAAGGAATATTTCATATATCAGTCTACTCTTCATTTTATCAGAAACAGTTTTCACAGCTCGTACATTTGCTTTTTACACATGTATGTAAGCATTGAGCTAAATGTAATAATGCCAACATATTAAACGAACAATACTTGTCTCTTATGTATAATACATCTGTATATACACTTTTGAGTGAAGATTTAAGGTGATAGGAAATATGAATAACTGCAACTTGAATCTTTGACCCAGAGTTCACGCTCACTGCTGTAATATATATATCTATATCTATATCTATATATATATATATATATATATATATATATATATATATATATATATATCATAATCTGACAATACTATAATATTGTCCATATTTTATTTACATTACCACAGTGAGATGATCTTAGTCTCATGACCAACATTAGCTAATTGTTATTTACTAACTAATATTAAAATGACTGTTTAGTACAGAAATGAAGCCCAACAATCATGTTTTACAGTCCTGTGGTCTCAGCCTCAGATACTCAACTAATCAAAGTGATGTCATGACAAAAATGAATGACCAACAAAACATTTTTTCTCCTTCATTTCTGTCAAACAAAGGTTTATGTAACGTTTCCAGCGGTTAGTATCATGGTTGCTAGGCAACCTGAACAGCACGACGAAGGCTAGACCATCCCATTTCACAAGCCTCTCACTTCCGCACTTCTCGTACTTATAGTACGCACTGTACGTAGTACGGGTAGGGCACGTACTTCAAGCGTGCAGACCCTGAATTGGGACACAGCCTAAGACCCCTGACGTATGGTGTTCATGCAGTTTTCTACCCCACAGTTACAGCATGTCTGACTGCCTGTTCAGCATATGAGGAGTTTAAGCATGTGATGACAAAGGCCTTCCATTATGGTGTTTGTCACAGACATCTGGATGATCATTTGGAATAAACTAAAAACTTGTTACTTCATTTTTTATCTTTATTATTATTATTGTTCTTATTTTACATTTTTCATTGTTAGGCATTAGCTTTATTTGTAGTAGTCCTTTCCAACTTCTTTCCCTCTTCCATGTTACTGTGTCAGCTTGTCAGCATCTATTTGGGGTTGGGAGTGGAACAGAAAGTAAGGAAATCCAAAGTGCCATTAAAACCAGGAGAGGTTCTTATATTTCAGAAGAAGGGATTAATTCAAAAGAAATGACCTCAATGCCATATTTTATTTAGGAACCCTAGAGAGCACTTTGCAAAATAACACATTCTTATAATTTCACCCTCAGCTACGACTGTCAGTGAAGGTGATGTAGGTACAGAGCATGTGAGAGTGGTTAAGTTAATGTGTCTTGTCTAGATGAAGGCACAAGAGGGATCAATGGCAAGGCGTAGAGATTCAGTATCTTCAGTCTTCAGTGGACACTCCATTTCTGGCACAAAACACCTGTAACAGATGGTCGATTTAGGAGGTGACCTGACAACTTCAGCCTGTCAAACATAGCAATGGAGTAGTATGTTAAAAAAAAAAATCGAATTAAGCATGCACTCAGTACCCTAAGAATTATTATGGCAGTTAAACACAGTGACAGTTATATATCATATTATATCACTTCAAACAGAGGTGATCCAGTAATGCTGTATTAATGAATTAGACTAACTATTCCCTTTAGCTAAAGTTATTAAGTTAGCTAAAGAGTTGGGATGCTGTGTAAGACATAAATAAAGCTAAAATACAAAGGTTTGGACACTGTTTTGCATGTTTCCCTACTGTAGGGGTCTCTGCAAGCATACAGAGGGGGTACTCTGAGAGGGTACAAGATGACAACTTTGGAATTCTACTAGAAACAGTCGATTGTATTTGTTTGTCAAAGCTGAATCCAGGGCAAACTATGCTAAATTTGCGTTTTCAGCTAACAGCTACATAAGGCATAAAAGTTACTGTACGGCTATCATTTGTTAACATGACGCTTGTTCTTATACATGTAATACATTTATTACCAACCTGAGAGTTTATCCGCTGGTGATTCGACATGACGAATGACTTCTGAAGTCTTAATTCAGCTCAAGATGCTGTAGATTCCCGTCAGTAACACTTTCGGTCCGCTAGTAAAACGTAGTTCTATTAATCTGCGCTTGAACCGGAACCAGATGTAAGTCCCAAAAAACGGAATTTTGGAACTGAAACTGAATGGCGAGAAGTGAATCTGAAATCATTTGAGAGCTAATTTTTTAAAGGATAAAATACGGTTTCAAAGCAAATTATTTATTTATTTATTTATTTATTTATTTAGGACAGTACATGTTAATGAACATAAATGTAAAAAAAAATTACATGAATGTAAACATACCAGATTATAGCCAAGGACTAATTTCCATCTGTTGTCCTTAAGCATAAAAAATAGACATAATAATTCATAAAAATTCATCATTCATTCATAATAAAAACTCCATCACCAAACTTACACATACACACCATTCTGTTCCCAAATAAAACATTAAAACTATACAACTCATACATGATCACATACTTGATTTGTCCATAACCAGTTTTTAACCTTTGCCTTAAACAAATTGAGTGTAGAGCATTCTCTAATGGGTTGAGGAAGACTGTTCCACAGATGGCCACCCTTGACAGAGAGGACGTTCTGCCCAAATGCTGTGGGGTATAAACAAGTCTCCTCGGATTGAAGCTCGAGTGGTCCTGTCTGAGATTTCTTTATGCTTAATGAACTGCTTTAGTGGTGGAGCAAGGGAGTGTAAGACTTTATATACTAAACACACTCTTTTAAGTTTCATTAGGTTATTGAAGTTCAGTAATTAATGTTTTTTTAACACATGACAGTGGTGGTGGGAAGTCGGTTTTTTGTCAAGTAGTTTTAAACTTCTTTTATAAATGTTTTCAATAGTTTTAAGTGTTGTTGGACAAGCAAGTGACCAGGACGTCAAACAATAGTCCATATGAGAGATGATCATTGAGTAAAAATATATTTTTGCAACATTCATATTTAAATTATTACGTATATGATTAAAATTTCGATTATTAAAATTAATTTTCAAAATCTAAAATTCAATTTCAATTTAGTGATGATCATTTTCAAACCAATAAATTGAATTTCAAATTAGGCTAATTCATATTCAGTTTGTAAAAGCATTTGTTCAAGTTACAATTCAGATTCAATCCCAGCAATTCAAATTCGAATTTAACTTATTCAAATTCAGTTTCTGATGGCACAGATTTCTGCCCACATTTCAAGGCCTACCTGGGCATTCTGTGAGATGTTACAGTGAGAGTAACATGCAGACTGGCTCAGCCGCTTCTGTTTTGTATATAGATTTTTGTGTTTTGTTTTGAATTAAGTCAGTTGTTTATTTTCTTTGTAAATAATCTTTTGTGCACCTGGGAGGCCGGCAGAATAAACTATACACACCGAATGCTTCCTGACTACGCCTGCATTTTTTCGGGAGAAGTTTAGGAGCAACATGTACATTTAAAATTTACGTTGACATATGTTTATATATTGTGTTTTTATAGTTATAGTTATCTCGAGATCTTGAAGGATTGCATGGGAGCAAGTCTCAGGTGGGTGAAAACCTCTCTTCCCTTTTTGTTCAAACAAAAAGTGTACGTGGACTGACATATTTGTGGGATCATAAATTCCGCTTGAGTTGTCACACAATCAACATGAGCCATGTGAAAAAAGGAACAAGTTTTTACGTTAAGGGCCAAGGTCTGAAACTTCTGTAAGACAATGCCCAACCATCTGTCTAAGCTAATTATAGGCCAATCTCCAACCTTCCTTTCATTTCAGAAATCATTGAGAAAGTAGTTGTCAAACTGCCAGCAGATCATCTGCAGAGGAATGGCTTATTTGAAGAGTTTCAGTCAGGTTTCAGAGACTGTCCTCTCCCCCTTCCTCTTCACCCTCTACACCACAGACTTCAGCCACTGCACAGAGACCTGCCATCTTCAGAAGTTTTCTGATGACTCTGCGGTGGTTGCATCAGCAGGGATGATGAGACAGAGTACCGGGCTGTGGTCGACTCCTTTGTCACGTGGTGTGAGCAGAATCATCTGCAGCTCAACGTGGCAAAGACCAAGGAACTGATCGTGGACTTCAGGAAGACCAGGAAACACTTGACCCCTGTTTCAATCCAGGGGGTCAGTGTTGACATTGTGGAGGACTATAAATACCTTGGAGTACACATTAACAATAAACTGGACTGGGCTAAAAACACCACAGCACTTTACAGGAAGGGCCAGAGTCGTCTCTATTTTTTGAGGCGACTGAGGTCCTTCAACATATGCCGGAAAATGCTGAGGATTTTCTATGAGTCTGTTGTGGCCAGTGCAATCCTCTATGCTGTTGCATGCTGGGGGAGCAGGCTGAGGGTCGCAGATGCCAACAGACTCAATAAACTAATCCGTAAGGCCAGCAATGTTGTGGGGATGGAGCTGGACTGAGATTATGGATGCTGTCCAAGATAAAGACAATGTTGGATAACACCTCCCACCCACTCCATGACATGCTGGTCAGTCACAGGAGCATGTTCAGTGAGAGACTGAGATTACCAAAAAAGCACCACTGAACGACACAGGAAATCTTTCCTGCCTGTGGCCATCTCCCTGTACAACGCATCCACTTAACACACTGTTTGCTGCTATAACTACACGTTTCTTTTTCAGCTATTTATTTATGAGTGACTTATGTATGCATGTATGTATGTATATATATATATGTATATATTGTACTATTCTTAGTTAGTGTATTGTCTGTCTTGTCTTAATGTTGGTTTATAATGGAGCACTGTAAAAAAAATAATTTCCCCCAGGGATCAATAAAGTATTCTGATTCTGATTCTGATTACAGCACAGAAACAGCTTTAGTGAAGGTTACAAATGATCTTCTTATGGCCTCTGACAGTGGACTCATCTCTGTGCTTGTCCTGCTAGACCTCAGTGCAGCGTTCGGTACTGTTGACCATGATGTTCTATTAGAACGATTAGAGCACGCTGTAGGTATTACAGGTACTGCACTGCAGTGGTTTGTATCATATCTATCTAATAGATTCCAATTTGTTCATCTAAATGGAGAGTCCTCTTCACACACTGAGGTCAATTATGGTGTTCCACAGGGTTCAGTGCTAGGACCAATTCTGTTTACATTATGCATACTTCCCTTAGGCAGTATCATTAGAAGACATAGTATACATTTTCACTGCTATGCAGATGACACCCAGCTCTATCTGTCTATGAAGCCAGATAACACACACCAAATAGTTAAACGGCAGGAATGTCTTAAAGATGTAAAGACCTGGATGGCCTCTAATTTTCTGCTTCTAAATTAAAATAAAACTAAAGGTTATTGTACTCGGCCCTGAAAATTTTAGAAATATGGTATCTAACCAGATTCTTACTCTGGATGGCATTACCTTGGCCTCCAGTAACACTGTGAGGAACCTTGGAGTCATTTTTGACCAGGACATGTCCTTCAGTGCACATTAAACAAATATGTAAGACTGCTTTCTTCCATTTGCGTACTTACAGGGACTAGAAAGAGAGAGCAGATTTCTCCTTTTTTGGCTTCCCTTCATTGGCTTCCTGTTAAATCCAGAATTGAATTCAAAATCCTGCTCCTCACATACAAGGTCTTAAATAATCAGGTCCCATCTTATCTTAATGACCTTGTAGTACTATATCACCCTATTAGAGCACTTCACTCTCGCACTGCAGGCTTACTTGTTGTTCCTAGAGTATTTAAAAGTAGAATGGGAGGTAGAACCTTCAGTTTTCAGGCCCCTTTTTTGTGGAACCAGCTTCCAATTTGGATTGGACAGACACTATCTCTACTTTTAAGATTAGGCTTAAAACTTTCCTTTTTGCTAAAGCATATAGTTAGGGCTGGATCAGCTGACCCTGAATCCTCCCTTAGTTATGCTGCAATAGACGTAGGCTGCCGGGGGATTCCCATGATGCATTGAGTTTTTCCTTTCCAGTCACCTTTCTCACTCACTGTGTGTTTGTAGACCTCTCTGCACTGAATCATCCTTGTTATTAATCTCTGTCTCTCTTCCACAGCATGTCTTTCATCCTGTTTTCCTTCTCTTACCCCAACCGGTCGCAGCAGATGGCCGCCCCTCCCTGAGCCTGGTTCTGCCGGAGGTTTCTTCCTGTTAAAAGGGAGTTTTTCCTTCCCACTGTCGCCAAAGTGCTTGCTCATAGGGGGTCATATAACTGTTGGGGTTTTCTCTGTATCTATTATTGTAGGATCTACTGTACAATATAATGCGCCTTGAGGCGACTGTTGTTGTGATTTGGCGCTATATAAATAAAATTGAATTGAATTGAAATTGACTGTCAGCTTTTGAGGTCGCCTGACAGAAGGTATGAATGGGGATTTAAATTCAAATCCAATTTATTTATATTGCACGTTTAAAAACAGAAAGTTTAACCAAGGTACTGTACAGACACAAAAACACGGTATAAAACAAAAGATAAAACCACTCACATAAAATAAAACAAAGACAATAAAAGGAGCATATTAACTCACACCAGTCCAAATGCTATTGAAAAAAGACATGTTTTCAAAAGAGACTTAAAAACAGGAAGTGAAGATGCCTGTTGAATATTTAAAGGCAATGTATTCCAAAGTTTGTGAGTCACAATTGAAAAACCTTGTTCTCCTCTAAGTTTCTAGCAAAGTGGGTCTAGTTTGCCAGTGATGCAGCAGCAGCTCCTGAGTGAATGAACATGGTGCAATAAAAGTATTTTTAGAAGTACATTTTTCCAAACACTTACATTAACTTAAATTTACTTTAGTAGGGTTAGGGGTTGCCACTTCAGTATGCAGAGAAGTTATGTACTCTTGATAATGACCTACTAATTTTATTCAGGTGTGTTGCAACAGGGACACGTGGAAAAGTTTCAGGACACCGGCCCTCGAGGAGTTAAAGACCCCTGATCTAGCAATCTATGCTATGATCAGGGGTTTTGTTGTTGGGTGATCGTGGCTCACGAGTTGGGAGTTTGCTTTGTAATCGGAAGGTTGCCGGTTCGAGCCCCGGCTCGGACAGTCTCAGTCGTTGTGTCCTTGGGCAAGACACTTCACCCATTGCCTACTGGTGGTAGTCAAAGGGCTCGGTGGCACCAGTGTCCGGCAGCCTCGCCTCTATCGGTGCGCCCCAGGGTGGCTGTGGTTACAATGTAGCTTGCCATCATCAGTGTGTGAATGGGTGGGTGACTGGATGTGTAAAGTGCTTTGGGTCCTTAGGTACTAGTAAAACGCTATACAAATACAGGCCATTTACCATTTTGTTGTTTTTTGTACACAGGCTACTTTAAAATTTACAGCCATGCCATAAATGTTGTCATATTTTTTGTAAACAGATGAAAAAAGTTTAGTTCATTATCTTAGATATCACAGAGCTGCACTGATGCTGCTTTCAAAGGCAGGTACTGAATAAAAAGTGCTGTTCTGCATAATTGTAAGCATATTTTCATCAATACTAAGCTTTCATTTGTTTCATAATTCTCCATGTACTGCTTTCTGTTTCTGTGTCTGTTACCACACAAGCAATCAGCATGGTGCCGCTCACTGCTGCCAAAGCTGCCTCTGTCCAAACAGACAGCCAGTGTCTGAGCAACACTATATTGATTCTCATCAAATTTCTATCTTTGCAGAGAGCTACCACATCATTCTAAGGAACATGGGGGAAATGGGTGCAGGTTTAATGGAAAACCAGTCTGTCTTTGGCCAGAGCTTTTATGAAAAAGAAGTAATAATACTACTACTACTACTGATAATAATAATAATAATAATAATAATAATAATAATAATAATAATAATAATAATAATAATAATAATAATAATGTATACGTTATTGATCCTCATGGGGAAATTCCTCTCTGCAAATAACCCATTCACTCAGTGAAGTTCATAAAATCACTGCTTCATGTGTCCTCAGATACATAAATTACCCTAAATGGGCAGTTTATTATACTTATATTAATCTTATCTAATAAAAACAAAAACAAAAAATGAAAAACTATGAGAAAAATGTCTTCAGCAAAATGTCTTCTAGTTCCTACTGACTTTTGCCACAAAAACACTCAGTTCAAAGAGCAAATCATTTTCTGGCTTGATATAGTTCTATGTGGGTTTCACTTTTCAGACAAGCTACATCCATCTTTTATTCTATCTATGGCTATTATATGATTTGCTGATCGCTAAAATGTACAATATGCGTAAGTGGGTATCATAAATCATGCTGGCTGGTTATATCATTCAGATAGTTAGCCAACTAGTCACTTAGAATTAATATTGTTAGTGCACGATGTTAGCTGATGAGGCACAGAAAGTATTGATGAATTTTATCTACCCAAGATTTTGTTATGTCTGATAGCTTGCTTTTGTACATGTAAGCAGACATGCTAGTTTAAAATGAGATTTGATCCCCAAATCCAAACAGTTGTTCCACATATCAAAAGGCTTGCTAATGTTGACTATTTTCCTCTGATGTCAAATTACATTTTGGCCAGACAAAGTATACAAAACTGTTATTCTTAATGTAAATGCCAGTAACACTGTGTTAAATTTAATTTTACATAGTGCTACTTTGGCAGCGTGGTGGTGCCACCGGGCTAGCACTATTGCCGCACAACAAGAAGGTCCCGAGTTCAATTCCGCCATCAGGCTGGGGTCTTTCTATGTGTAGATTGCATGGGTTCTCCCTGGGTACTCTGCCTTCCTCCCCCAAAGACATCCAGTTAGTGGGAATAGATTAATAGATCAATCTAAATTGCCAATGGTTGTTTGTCTCTGTGTGTTAGCCCTGTGACATACTGGTGACCTGTCCAGGGTGTACCCTGCCTCTGGCCCTATGACAGCTGGGATAATCTCTGGCCTACGACTGAGTTAACATTAGCTAACATGGATAAATAAATCTAGTTGTTGTTGTTGTTACAAGGAAAATATATCTGAATTTGTATGAGTATTCTTTTTGTTGTCCTTTTTTGTCTTCATGGTTGTTGTGCTAGAAGCTAGCAGTTTCTTAATCTTTGTAGTTAGCAGAATATACTCGCTATACCAACCAGCTACTATTGCTCATTGATAATAGTGAAGGTGGAAACAAGGAGAGAATCAAAAGTGAGCATAACTGGGATTGCCTTTTGATTTGTAATAGATCTCAAGCTGTTGGAGACACCCAAAATAACCTAAGAAAGTTTATTTTTGGAATTACATTCAAGTCATTTCACACATTGTTAATACAAAGTGCTAATACTTGAAAGGTTGCCTAATACATAGTTAAAATACTTAAAAATCATAATTATAATAAGAGTCACTGGCCTAATTTTACAGCTTTACCTATCATTTCTGCCACTTTATCTCTCAGTTCATTTTTCATGCATTCCCAGACGTTATATGCCCTACTTAACATTGCTGGTGAAGAGGCTCATTAGTAAAATTAGACTTGATTAGTTCCCCATCCAGTTCTTCATCAAAGCAGTCTTCTCTCGATTTGGTCAAATTTCATCTTCACTGCACAGAAAAGTTCCTGACAGTTTCAACATCTGTGCGCTGTGCAGCTTTGCCATTAAAGCTGCCTCACATGTACCGATGGAACTGTAAAAGGCGGAAAACAGAAACAAAAAGTCAAGCAGAGAAACTAGGACGAAGCATGAAAACAGACAGAAAGGGAGGGAGGGAGACATTATTCCCATATCTAACATTTGAAAAGCTTTGATGAAATGATTACTGATATACAAGTCAAACGTGTCTGGGAAGGTTATTGATTTTACATCTGCTGTCAGACATTAAAAAGAGTCATAAAAAGCAGCTGCACAAACCTTTTGTCACTGAGTGGCATCATGAACAGAAAAATGTTTATTTATATAACCATGTTAAAAATGTATCAAAAAGTTTAGAAAGGTTATCAATCATATAAAGAGGAAATACTTATTCAGTAAATAAAATATAAATGAAGAAAAACAAAAGCCATGTCTAAATAAGAAGTTCTGTACTTCTATACTTCTGTACAGTGACCTCGCCCCCAGAGATAGGTGAGTCGTCTCCCTCATCCCCAGACTCTGTCTCCTCCACAGAAGACGTGCCAGTGGGATTAAGGAGCTTCTTGAAGTATTCCTTCCTATCAGCTGCCTCCGAAGTGCCACAGCTTAACTTCACCTCTGGTGTCCACCATTTGGTTCAGGGGTTACCACCACGACAGGCAGTACTTCGCAGCTGCAGCTGAGTGCAATGGCTTTGGTAATGGAGGTGCTGAACACAGTCCATTCGGACTCAGTGTCCCCAGTCTCCCTTGGAATGCTGTTGAAGCTCTGCTGGAGGTGTGCATTAAAGACCTCGTGATCGGGGCCTCTGCTAGGCGTCCCCTCACTATACATTTAGGTGTGCCAGGACCTGCTTTCTCCCATACTAATTAGAGGAAGAGAGGTGAGAGATACAGGTCTACCAATGATAATGATCTTTCAAAGGCATGTTTGGTTCCATTGGTTCATCCTTTCGATGATTAAGGTCTATATGGCAGCCATTTAAGCCTCCCATGAGGACTACATAGATGGTTCAGTGAGTTAATACCTGCTAGTCTGTCATTTTATGAGAACAGTACATGGGCTCCTCCCAAGTTTCACAGTCACCATTTGAACCACTAAGTTAAGTGGTTGTAAAAAGTTGTCTTTAAAGATGGTCCTTTTCCTGGCTCTTACATAAGAAAAATACATCAGCAGTATTCAAGTACACAAATCACACAGGGTAATTCCAGGGTTACACTCAGGCCTTTAGGAGATCTAACCAGCTAACCACCATTTATTCCATGAGCTGATGTTTTCAGAGAACAGGGGTTATGAGATAAATATTCTTAAGTTTTAATGACTTGTCACTAACACCAAGAATTTCTCTTCTACCACTTTTGACAGTGTTTATGTTCTAAAGCCCATCCAGTTTTGATTTTGACTGAGTGGTGAGAAAAGCAATAATGAAGAGTGCAGTGGTGTTCTATATGCTATATATATGCTTAATATTAAAAAGTGTTTTTATGTTTATTAAAAAGAAATCTAGGATAAGGCGGTACAGTTTCAATAATTGGCTGTTATCATCTGCAGCAACTTAAGGTTAGTAGTTTGCCCAGTATATTTGGCATGCAGACTGGAATAACCAGGGATCAAACAACCAAGCCTCAAATAAGTAAATGACTACTTCTAAATGACAGCTTTACTAGAGCACATTCTGTGTGTTCTAGTAAACATACAGAACGTAGAACTGAATTGAATACATGAGCTTATTTCCAGTGATACCAATCTAGTTTTTCTGATCCAAAAATAGAATCTAGTCTTCCTAATCAAAGAGTGAAGTCAAGAGTGAAGCTAATGTTGAGTCTGGTTTAGTGTTGTGATTTTATTATATTGCCCATAATATGACACTAAGACAATTAAACCATCAACCTTCCGATTAGTAACTGACCTGATCTACCTCCTGAAGTACAGCCACCCCTAAAAACTAATGCCACTTATTGTTTGCTAGAAGCGAACAAAACTCACTCTTGCTTCCTGGCAATTTGATACCTATTACTCCGTGTCTTTCTGTCACTTTTGTTATTACATGTTACTTTTTTCATACAATTTGGTGTGAAGAAAAAGTGAAGTCCAAAGCAGGTCTACAGGGAGTGCAGAATTATTAGGCAAATGAGTATTTTGTCCACATCATCCTCTTCATGCATGTTGTCTTACTCCAAGCTGCATAGGCTCGAAAGCCTACTACCAATTAAGCATATTAGGTGATGTGCATCTCTGTAATGAGAAGGGGTGTGGTCTAATGACATCAACACCCTATATCAGGTGTGCATAATTACTAGGCAACGTCCTTTCCTTTGGCAAAATGGGTCAAAAGAACGACTTGACAGGCTCAGAAAAGTCAAAAATAGTGAGATATCTTGCAGAGGGATGCAGCAGTCTCAAAATTGCAAAGCTTCTGAAGCGTGATCATCGAACAATCAAGCGCTTCTTTCAAAATAGTCAACAGCGTCACAAGAAGCGTGTGGAAAAACCAAGGCGCAAGATGCCACTTGCCACCAGTTTGGCCATATTTCAGAGCTGCAACATCACTGGAGTGCCCAAAAGCACAAGGTGTGCAATACTCAGAGACATGGCCAAGGTAAGAAAGGCTGAAAGACGACCACCACTGAATAAGACACACAAGCTGAAACGTCAAGACTGGGCCAAGAAATATCTCAAGACTGGTTTTTCTAAGGTTTTATGGACTGATGAAATGAGAGTGAGTCTTGATGGGCCAGATGGATGGGCCCGTGGCTGAATTGGTAAAGGGCAGAGAGCTCCAGTCCGACTCAGACGCCAGCAAGGTGGAGGTGGAGTACTGGTTTGGGCTGGTATCATCAAAGATGAGCTTGTGGGGCCTTTTCGGGTTGAGGATGGAGTCAAGCTCAACTCCCAGTCCTACTGCCAGTTTCTGGAAGACACCTTCTTCAAGCAGTGGTACAGGAAGAAGTCTGCATCCTTCAAGAAAAACACGATTTTCATGCAGGACAATGCTCCATCACACGCGTCCAAGTACTCCACAGCGTGGCTGGCAAGAAAGGGTATAAAAGAAGAAAAACTAATGACATGGCCACCTTGTTCACCTGATCTGAACCCCATTGAGAACCTGTGGTCCATCATCAAATGTGAGATTTACAAGGAGGGAAAACAGTACACCTCTCTAAATAGTGTCTGGGAGGCTGTGGTTGCTGCTGCACGCAATGTTGATGGCGAACAGATCAAAACACTGACAGGATCCGTGGATGGCAGGCTTTTGAGTGTCCTTGCAAAGAAAGGTGGCTATATTGGTCGCTGATTTTTTTTTTGTTTTGTTTTTGAATGTCAGAAATGTATATTTGTAAATGTGGAGATGTTATATTGGTTTCACTGGTAAAAATAAATAATTGAAATGGGTATATATTTGTTTTTTGTTAAGTTGCCTAATAATTATGCACAGTAATAGTCACCTGCACACACAGATATCCCCCTAAAATAGCTAAAACTAAAAACAAACTAAAAACTACTTCCAAAAACATTCACCTTTGATATTAATGAGTTTTTTGGGTTCATTGAGAACATGGTTGTTGTTCAATAATAAAATTATTCCTCAAAAATACAACTTGCCTAATAATTCTGCACTCCCTGTACATGCTGACAACACTGTAGCTATACTTGAGTGTCTATAAAAACGATCATGTATATTTATTAGTATTTTTTTTCTGGTGTTCTGTAAAAGCCTCATTTACTGTGGTTTTGGTGTTTTGCTTGTGATTTTTGACACTTGACTAGTTTGTAATATGTATTTATTTTTCAGGCCCTGTAATCTGAGTTACTTTCGAAACCGTGGCGCTATCATTTAACTGTCTTGTGTTTGTCTCTGAATGCATGCATCAGTGAGAGAATTCAGTCTGTGACTCTGGCAGGCACAGAACAGGAACTGAGTGGAAGAGTGTATGACAAACAATTTCAATTTATGAATGCAAATCACATCCCAGTTTCTCTGTCCTTGGTTATCGCTTCCTTTTTTGTGTATAAATATATGTTGCTTTGTGTAAACACAATGACTTTAACAATTTAATCCAGAGCAGATGTAGGCTCGGTCTTCAAGTGCAGGCACACACCTGTACATACAGTAGCTTTCAAAAGTATTCGGCCCCCTTGAACTTTTCCACATTTTGTCACATTACAGCCACAAACATGAATCAATTTTATTGGAATTCCACATGAAAGACCAATACAAAGTGGTGTACACGTGAGAAGTGGAACAAAAATCATACATGATTCCAAACATTTTTTTTTTTACAAATAAATGACTGCAAAGTGGGGTGTGCATAATTATTCAGCCCCCCTGAGTAAATACTTTGTAGAACCACCTTTTGCTGCAATTACAGCTGCCAGTCTTTTAGGGTATGTCTCTACCAGCTTTGCACATCTGAAATCCTTGCCCATTCGTCTTTGCAAAACAGCTCCAGCTCAGTCACATTAAAGAAATTAGTTTAAACCATGGCTCCTCCCCACCTCTTTTAACCAATCAGATAGATGCACATTCTTATACACAAAACTCTGTAAGATAGTTACTTTCCTTTGGGAAGTTGGCTGCAGTTAACTAGTTACAGATTCCAGTTTTCTGAACAGAAGAGATCCATGTACATGTTAATTATTAATCATCCAATTGTCACGAGCTGAAAGCAGGGACTCAAGCGCAGAGCAGGTTGATGTCTCAGAACACGATTTATTTACACACCCGTGCAATAATATATACAGTGACGGGAAATTCAGGGTTCCAGGGGATTAGGGGAAGGCACTCTCTCTCTCACGCTCGCTCACGTCCTCACACACGTTCGTACCGCGGGGAGGTCACAGGTCCGGGAAGATAAGCTGGAACAGGGAAAGGGAGAAATCACTCACAAATCACGAAGGCATAAAGGTGTAAGACCACGGGAGCTGGAAAGGTAGACTAACGTCAGTAGCGCAATCATCCCGCGATGAGAGGATCTGTGACCCAGCCTCAAATAGAAGACGGATAATCAGCTGATCGCCAACAGCTGTGAGAGCCAAGGGCGGGAGCCAGCTGTGAGCTCCGCCCAGGCAGAGAGATAGGGGGAGAAAGAGAAAAAAAAACACAAGTGTAGCCTTGTGAGGCCGGCTGGGCAGGCACGGGGACCATGACAGTACCCCCCCCTCAACGGGAGCCTCCCGGCGACCCACCAGGCTTACCTGGATGCCTGCGATGGAAGTCCCGAAGCATATTCCTGTCCAGAATAGCCGCCCGAGGCACCCAGTAACGTTCCTCTAGCCCGTAGCCCTCCCAATCCACCAGGTACTGAAAACCCCTGCCCCGGCGCCGGGAGTCCATGATGCGGGAGATGTCATAGACCAGCTGACCACCCACAAGCCGGGGGGGCGGCGGGGGCCTGGCAGGAGGACACAGCGGGCTGGAGAGCACCGGCTTGACCTGGGACACATGGAAAACATTGTGAATCCGCAGGGTACGAGGCAGCTTGAGGCGAACGGACACAGGGTTGACAATGGAGTCTATGGGAAAGGGGCCAATGAACTGAGGTGACAGCTTCTTAGACTCCGTCCGCAACGGCACAAAACGGGTAGACAGCCATACCTGTTGACCGATGGAGTATTCAGGGGCCGGTGTCCGGTGACGATCAGCGAGGGCTTTGTTGCGCTCCTTAGTGCGGAGTAGAGTGGCCCGAGTAGCACGCCAGGCCCGGCGGCACCTGCGGAGGTGAGCCTGAACAGAGGGGACAGAGTGCGCACCTTCGACAGCTGGGAGCAGGGGTGGTTGGTAGCCCAGGGATGCCTCAAAGGGTGACCTGCCCGTGGCGGCGGAGGCGTGGCTGTTGTGGGCGTACTCGATCCATGGCAGCTGTTCACTCCAGGTTGATTGATTGTGGGAGGCAACACACCGGAGGGCAGCTTCCAACTCCTGGTTAGCCCGTTCGGACTGTCCGTTGCTCTGTGGGTGGAAACCGGAAGAGAGGCTGACCTTGGCCCCCAATGCGGTGCAAAACTCCTTCCATACTCGGGAAGTGAACTGTGGTCCCCTGTCTGAGACGATGTCCTCGGGGATCCCGTGGAGCCTGAACACATGTGAGGCGAGGAGCCGAGCCGTCTCCAGAGCCGTAGGGAGTTTAGGAAGGGCGACAAAGTGTGCGGCCTTAGAGAAACGGTCGATGATAGTTAGTATGGCGGTGTAACCTGCAGAAGGAGGCAGTCCAGTGATGAAGTCCAGCGCGATGTGTGACCATGGTCGAGCCGGCGTAGGGAGAGGTAGAAGATGGCCCGACGGAGGTTGGTTTGACCGCTTTTTCTGGGCGCAGGCGGGGCAGGCGGTCACAAACTCCCTGGCGTCCCTTGCCATGGTGCCCCACCAGAAGTAGCGTCGAAGGAAGGACAGGGTACGGAAGACCCCGGGGTGGCATGAGAAACGGGCAGTGTGAGCCCACTGGAGTACCTGGGAGCGGACCGCCGAGGGGACGAAGAGGCGGCCCGTTGGGCCGGTCCCAGGATCCGGTTCAGTCTCTTGTGCCTCCTGAATGAGGGATTCAATCTCCCAGGAAACGGCTCCAACCACCCAGGCCGCCGGCAGAACTGGTTCGGGTACCGACTCCTCCTCCGTGGTGGAAAACTGCCGGGACAGGGCATCCGGTTTCACGTTGCGAGATCTGGGCCTGTAGGTGATGGTGAAATCAAAGCGAGCGAAGAACAATGCCCACCTGGCTTGCCGAGAACTGAGGCGTCTGGCCGAACGGATGTACTCCAGGTTCTTGTGATCCGTCCAAACAATGAATGGGTGAGCAGCCCCCTCCAGCCAATGTCTCCATTCCTCCAAGGCGAGTTTTATGGCCAAGAGTTCCCGATCCCCGACGTTGTAATTGCTTTCTGCGGGTGAGAGACGGCGAGAGAAGAAAGCACACGGGTGAAGCTTACCGTCCTCCTGTTGTGAGAGAACCGCCCCCACCCCGGAGTCAGAAGCGTCGACCTCCACCACGAACTGCCTTGTGAGGTCCGGCTGCCGGAGGATGGGCGCTGAGGAAAACCTCTCCTTGAGCTGGACGAAGGCTCGCTGAGCGGCAGGGTCCCACAGAAAAGGAACCTTCGGAGAGGTGAGTCTAGTGAGAGGGAGAGAGATCTTACTGAAATCACGAATGAATCTCCTGTAGAAATTAGCGAATCCCAGAAAACGTTGCAGTTGGCGGCGATTAGGAGGGACTGGCCATTCAACCACCGCACGCACCTTCCCTGGGTCGGTACGTAGATTTCCGTTCTCAACTATATAGCCCAGGAAAGCCACCGCAGGCGCGTGGAACACACACTTCTCCCCCTTCACAAACAGCCGGTTCTCCAAGAGGCGTTGCAGGACCTGTCTCACATGCACCTGATGCTCCGCGAGTGACTTAGAAAAAATGAGAATATCATCCAAGTACACAAAGACACAGCGATTAACAAAGTCACGAAGCACCTCGTTCACCATGGTCTGAAAAACAGCGGGAGCGTTGGTGAGGCCGAAGGGCATAACAAGGTACTCAAAGTGCCCCTGGTGAGTATTGAAGGCCGTCTTCCACTCATCCCCCTCCCGGATGCGAACCAGGTGGTAGGCGTTGCGCAGGTCCAGCTTAGTAAAAACAGTCATACCCTGGAGCAGCTCAAAAGCAGAGGAAAGCAGCGGCAAAGGATACTTGTTCTTGACAGTGATCAGGTTAAGGCCCCGAAAGTCGATACACGGGCGCAACGAACCGTCCTTCTTGTCCACGAAGAAGAACCCAGCCGCAACCGGGGAGGAGGAGGGACGGATCAAGCCCGTAGTGAGCGACTCAGAGATGTAACACTCCATAGCGACCCGCTCCGGCTGGGAGAGGCTGTACAGGCGGCTAGACGGCAACGGAGCCCCCGGAAGGAGATCGATAGCGCAGTCATACGGGCGGTGGGGGGGAAGGGACCGCGCCCGATCCTTGCAGAACACGCCACGCAAGTCATGATAGACCCGCGGAACCGCCGAAAGATCTGGGGGGTCGGACGGCGAACCAGAGGGCAGAAGCGGAATGGGCGCCGTGGCCGCCCGAAGGCAGGACATGTGACAATTAACACTCCAACCCAGGACGTCACCCTTCTCCCAGTCAATGTGCGGGTTATGGAGCACAAGCCAGGGGTGACCGAGAACCAGCGGAGTGAGTGGAGCCGTGAATGCAAAAAAACAAATCCTCTCCGTGTGATTGCCCGAGAGAGACAACGAAAGGAATTCCGAGACATGAGTGATATCGGGCAGGCGGTGACCAGAGAGCGCGTGCACGCGGAGAGGGCGTGACAAGGGCTCCAAAGCGATGTTCAGCTTGGCGGCGAGCGAGGTGTCAATAAAGTTCTGCTCAGCCCCAGAGTCAATGAGTACTGAAAGCGAGTGAAAAACAGATTGTACTTGAAGTTTGGCCGGTAAGAGAAGTCTGGGGAGAGGGTTTTTACTAGACAGATCGCCCACCAGCACCCTCTCAATCACTGGCGAGCGCGCCCTTTTGCCAGCGTCGGGCACGAGGAGACAGAGTGACCCTTACGGCCACAATAGACGCACTCACCGGCGGCCAGACAGCGCTGGCGCTCTGCAGGCGTTAGCCGCGAGTGTCCAAGCTGCATGGGCTCCTCCTCATCACCGGCGTCAGAGTCGCGCGGCCCGCGGCCGGCTGGAGAGGCCCCGTGATAATCCAGTGATTCCTGTCCCGTCCGTGTGTGCGCGCTCCGGTGTGCACGTACTCTGTCATCCAGCCGAACGCACAGGGTCATAAGCGCGTCTAGGGAAGAAGGCAGTTCACGAAGCATCAGTTCTTTCTTTATGTCTTCGTTAACATTAGAAAGCAAAGTACTCTTTAAAGCCTCCTCCCCCCACTCTGTCTGTTCAGCTAAGGTGAAGAAGTCAATAGAGAAATCAGCCAAACTCCGCTTGCCTTGTTTGAGCGCGAGCAGGCGCTGGCCGGCTGTGAGCGTGGTGGATTTTCTATCGAAGACGCCTTTGAACTTATCCAAAAAGTCAGAATACGTTATGTCAGGGTTGGCGTGAAGCACAGCTTGAGCCCAAATCAGAGCCCGATCCTGGAGTAGTTGAACTATATATGCAATCTTAGCACCATCGTTAGCAAAAGCTTGCGGTTGCTGACGAAACTGAAGGGCACATTGAGTGAGGAAGCCAGCACATTTATCAATTTCTCCGGAGAAAGCTTTCGGTGTGGGTAGAAATCTGTTAGCTTGGGTAAGTGAAGAAGCAGGAGGTGTGACACTTACTGCTGAGGCCGAGGCTTCCTGGAGAGGAGCGGCGGCAGGTGGAATTGCCGGCAGGGGTGTTCGTTGGGCCACAGCCTGCGTGAGAGCAGCGAGCTCGCCACGGAGATGAACAAACATCTGTTCGTGTCGCTCCAGCATTGCGGCCAGGGTGGCGAGAGTGGGAGTGGAGGCCGCCGAGTCTGCTGAGTCCATTTCCTGGCGGGATGATTCTGTCACGAGCTGAAAGCATTATTACACACCCGTGCAATAATATATACAGTGACGGGAAATTCAGGGTTCCAGGGGATTAGGGGAAGGCACTCTCTCTCTCACGCTCGCTCACGTCCTCACACACGTTCGTACCGCGGGGAGGTCACAGGTCCGGGAAGATAAGCTGGAACAGGGAAAGGGAGAAATCACTCACAAATCACGAAGGCATAAAGGTGTAAGACCACGGGAGCTGGAAAGGTAGACTAACGTCAGTAGCGCAATCATCCCGCGATGAGAGGATCTGTGACCCAGCCTCAAATAGAAGACGGATAATCAGCTGATCGCCAACAGCTGTGAGAGCCAAGGGTGGGAGCCAGCTGTGAGCTCCGCCCAGGCAGAGAGATAGGGGGAGAAAGAGAAAAAAAAACACAAGTGTAGCCTTGTGAGGCCGGCTGGGCAGGCACGGGGACCATGACACCAATGTCTTGATAAATACACTAAATGAAGAAGAGTTTTGACTTGTGATTGCTTAAGGTGGATAAATAATAACGTTAACAAACCCTAAACCACAATACAAACCTTTCAGGATCTTCATTATAGCAAAGTTCTAGTTTTTAAAACATTTCAAATGGTTACACAATGTGAACAATCATAGCAGAGTAAGTGAGGCAAAACTAACTCAGAATAAGTGATTTCACCTTAATTAAAAAGGTGTAACACAAAGAAGGTTTGAAGGGCACACTTAAATCAAAGTGTGAAGAAAAATGAAACGTTAATGGAAATAAAGGAGGAAGATGGAGGATGGTTAACCAGAGAAAGCCCTCTCAGCCTGGAGTGCGATATTTTCAGATATGCTGTGTCAGCATGGTAGTGGATCAACTTCCACAAGTGCTGATGATTAATGGGGTTAAGATAGACTGCTCCGATGCTGTCTAATAAGAAGCAATATATTTTCAAGAGCAGTTTACAAAGCATCCTGGAGGTGGATAGATATACATCCTCCAACATTTTCTCCAAAAAGACTGTTTTACCAAAACAGAGAGTTAGGGTTGAATTAGGGTTAGGGTGACATGAAAACATTAATACAATAAAATAAGGAGTTGATTGAAAGTGAAAGTAGCAAGAGCAGTGTAGGACGGTTGGGATTTCTTATATAAACATGTATAACTATTACAACTGTATAACATTGTCCTCACTGCTATATCATGAATGTTACTATACCATCTATAGTTACCAATATTAAATCAGCCTTATTCGCAATTAGTCTGGGCATTCAAAGCAGTGGTAGGAAACATGGTGCATGGGGGCCTCGCACATCTGTTTCCTGGTGCTATTATTTACGGGTAATAACATAAAGCAAAGCACCTTTAACTGCAAGTCAAAATCGCACAATCATGCTGCACCTTAGAATTAACAGTTAGTCTAACATCAGAATCAGAATACTTTAATTAATCCCTCATGAAATTATGTAGTTACAGCTGCTCCAGTAACAGAAACAACTAATTTAAAAATACAATATATATTACAAAGTTTACTAAATATAACAACTGGATTAGCTCAATTATTAATATCCAGGATATTACAGAGATGAAATATATATGATTTTTATTACATTTTATTTCAACCTATAAAACTTTATTTTCATTGTAACATGCATGTTTTGGACTGTACAGGAAGGCACAAAAAATCTAAAGGGATCTCAAGCAGAACATGAAAACATCCCGCAGAAAAGACTCTTACTAGGACTAGAACCTCCTTGCTGTGAGGCAACATTGCTGTCCACGGCACCACCATTTTGTTGTTTTTGGCTAGTGGTTTTTGTCTCTGTCAATCCACTCTCTGACCTCTGTGACATCCGTGGACCTTTGTGCTTGTGCAGTGATTGTACTGGGCAGTCTATAGATAAGAATTCAGTGGAAAAACTGGGAAGTGCAACAGATAATCTTAAAACAGATAATATTTTAGCAATTGATCCCAAACTTGTCCACCCCAGTTTCTGCTCAGAAATTAGGAGCCATAAAGCAAGCTAATTAAAAAGGATGGACTGACAGATTTAAACGTGGCGTAAAACGGGTGAACACACCTACATGTGGGCGGTGTGTGTGTGTGAGGAAGACAGGTGACATGCCTTCAGCTCGTAATAATCTAGGGAGAACAGACAGAGAGGACAAGTGGTGCTTCGGGAGCGTGACAAACGGGCATGTTTTATAAAGCTGGAGATCCTGTCTGCATGTCCTACATCTGCTACCTGCTAGTTCTACTCGCACAGAGACATTGCTCAGTGATTTCTGTTCTCCCTGCAGGTACGGCGATATGATGTTAGAACAACAGAGGCCAGGAACATGCCAACTCCACACCGGGCTTCCCCTATCCCCCACACAGCAATGTTTGACTTATATCATCTACCTCCTGCTTTTTTTTCTACTGCTTTGCTGCGTTGCTCTGTCTCTGAGGAGTGAAAGCTCATTTCATGTGGTTGAGTGGTGGAAAAAAATCAAGAAGAGTATCTGTAGTCTTCACGTCATCCTGCAAAACTTTAAATCCAGTCCTTCAGGGGGTTGTTACACACTGCAGCTGCAGATTCACAAAACATGCTCTGCATCGAGCTAAAGTAGAAGGACTGCTCCACTTTCTTAGGATTCCTGTGTCAATTATTAATGGCATGCATTTGTTTTTCCACAGTTTTTATTTAACCCTCCTGCCTTCTTGGGACCTTTTTGTGCCACTGCTATGTGTTAAATGGCTGCCATTTCCACTGTGTTCAGTGGAATATAACCAAACTTGCCACAGGATAGTTTTTACCTGTCAATGTTAATATTCCAGTGTGAATTCCTTAAATCAGCCTAAAATGGCTGAGCAGCAGAAATCCCCACACCCATCACCCTGGGGACCATTTTCTGCCCATTGACTTCCATTATAAACGCTATTTTTCAACCCCAAATTATCATCGTATGATTTTATTTTTTCTTCTTTTCTTGGATGTCAATGAAGACTCAGGGCCTTGAAGTTTTAATTTTTAAATTGCAAAAAAAATGCAAAAAAAATAATGGCAGGTCAAAATGTATGTTGGTGCCAATCTTTGGTCCATCTAAAGGCCTACTTATAATGACAATCACATATTACTTCAACTGGTTTTTTGTGGAAATATTTAGTTTCGTTTTTTGGTTTTTGGGGCTTATAACACAGGGCGCTCATGTAATAACACTGGGATTTGAAGGGTTAAAACAACGAAAATATAATTAAAACTTTACATGAATATTTCAGGGAGAAGTAGTTTTACAAGGTTGGCTAATTTAAAGTGGAATAAAATATGGATATATGGTCTTTTTATGGCGTGGCTGAGAATGGTCCCTAGGGTGATGGGTGTGAGTTTTTTAAAGGATGGCAGGAGGGTTAAAAGAAAACAACAAGAATAAAAGAAAAGTGAAGGAAGAAAGGAACACATGCTATGCATTTAAAAGACATATGGCACATCAGAAAACAAGAACAAAGCACTGGAAAAACAGACGCGTGAGTGTTTAACTGCTTGTAGTAAAAACACTAATGAGGCACTTTCAACAGTTCAGCATGTTAATAATCCTCTGATTTAAAAAACAGACTTGTTATAATTGCTTTGTTTCCCTTTTTGCTTTTTCTGATGGAGGGCAGGACTGTTGGTTTTAGTCTTATCATGCATACTAAAAGTTGTGAAGTTTTGGATTTCTCCACATGTGGAGTGGGCTAAAGACTATAACAGACTACTAACAGTCTGTTATAGTCTGTTAGGAGGAGCTGCAGCATGGGGGTGGTGACTGCTTCTGTAACTGAGGAGCTGAACTGAGGAGCTGAACTGCTTCTATGCCCGCTTTGAGAAGCACAGCAAGCCAGAGTTTCTGTCAGAGGAGGACAGATGCGCAAATGCATGGAAAGCTCCCAGACTGGACAACATCCCAGGTCATGCCCTCAAAACATGCACTCACAAACTGGCAGATGCTTTTGTCTGTAATTCCCTCATGCTTCAAGAGGCCCACCATCTTCCCTGTCCCCAAGAAACCTAATGTAAACCACCAGTTTCCTTATTTCTGTCTTCATGTTTAGTGTAAGACTTCTTTTCTCCGTGTTCAGTATGTTTGTGTTGTTTCCCCAAGGCCTCACCCACCTGAGACTATCTAAATAAGCGAATTAATATCTAGTCCTGGCATGACTGATAAAGGGGAGAGTTCAGAAATATATGTATACACGTGAGTGCACTGATGGTAATTTTGCTTGAAATGCAGTATTTAAAAATAATATATGTGCTAAAGGGGCATCACTGTGACTCAGTGGATGGTACTGTTGCCTCACAAAGCATGAAGATTCTGGGTCACCAAAATTAACAGATCCCTGGGCATTTTTTTTCCCGCCAACCAAAGTAAATATCCAGGAAATCACAAAGTTCCCAAATCATTGAAGGAAGAGTTGTCAGGTGCGTCAACAGAGGTATGCAGGGTAGGCATGCCCACCACAAGCCCTTCGCAAATCCTTTTAGGGCATTATCTTTTAGGAGCAGAGACTCTTTGACCCATTAGATGGCAACCTGGTCCAGACATCTTGTTCAGGGGTAACTGAAATGTAACACCATGCACATGGACATTTTTTTTTTCTTTCAATCAGCAGAACTTTAAAGGAAACAGAGCGGTTTAATTCTATAAACCTAAGTAGCTTTCCCAAGGTCCCATGCAAAGCAAGCAGTCTCACTATACACCAAGTTGGACAGAAAATAAATGTTTGAAAATTTTAGACATAATTAGTTCTTTACTGTATTTTTTTTATTTTTTTTATTTTACTGTTTTTGAAATACCTAACAATTGAATGAGTAGTAAAAAAGGAATAACTACTTGTTTGTGGTGTGCAGCTGTGCACATGGATTCACAAGCCAGTATATTTTTGGCCTTAGGCTTGACCGTCCAGGACCATACTTATCAGAGACACCTGAAAGAGGGCTGCTCTAATCTCAGAATGATGAAGGAAATAAGAAAAATGTTCTCAAACAAGTTGCTTGTTGGTGAGGAGTGGAGCTCTTTGTTTGAGTCTATCAGGATATGATGGCCAGTTAATGACACCAAATTTGGGTTAAGTGTACTTACTACAAAGAGCAGAAAGCTCATTAGAGTTTAGTCTGCAGGGAACAGTGGGTACAAGTAGGATCAGTCAGTGATATCCACTACTGAACCATTAAGCAAACCTTGTAGATTTTTTTTTTGTTACATAACCAGGCAGATGAAAAAGTCTTATCTTATTAAGATTTATCGAGAATCAAGAGGATGCTAAATTTAGCTGCAACTGGATGATAAATGCTTTCTCTGGAAATTACTGATCATTAAAGAAAAATCGGAAGTGAATAAGAAACATAAATTCACTGACAAAACCTCTTTGTTCTTGACGAAACTGGGTGAAGGGCATCTCTGTGCACTTCAGGTGGTATACACTTGTGGTCAGAAGTTTTGGCAGCAGTGTAAAGTTAGCTATGTTTCTATGATATACTGGGGAACAATCAGAAACATTTCACAAGTTTCAAAAGTTTTATAGGCAAATACATATTAACCCTTGTGTGGTGTTCATATTTTTCTTACTCAGCCAGTGTTCATGGGTCTGGTGGACCCGCCAGAGTTTAACACTATCAAACAATTTTATGTTAAATTACTCAACAGATGTTTACTTCATCCCAATTACAAACCATATGAACAGCAAACATGGTTAATTTTTTCCCTTTACCTTTGTTAGACCACATTTATGAATTAATGTGCTTCTCGTTTTTTGTTTTATAAAATGTTATAAAAATAAATCAGTTATAATCAAGTGGAGTGAGTGGAAAGACACAACACATTTACACATGAAGCAATATGTTTCACAACTAAATGGGATCAGCTGCTCATCAATGGTGACATTAGGCCCAGGGTTGTAAAACAGGGGGAGGTGGTGCACACACTTATCCCACACTGTCCTGATGGCAGCTAGCTTGTCTCTCTGCCGTCGAGCTGGTCTGTCGTCTCGGTTATCAAAATGGATAATCCTGGAAATTTTGTGGAAGTTTTCCAGAGACATTGATGCACGGAAAGGTTCGTGCCGGTTTCTGCATCCCACAGGGATTCTGTGGATTCCCCTTTGGACCTGAAAACTCCTGCAAGGATAAGAACCCCAAAGTAGGCCTTTGGGGTTCTTAGATGAATTTGGTCCATCTCCTTCCACCTCTCTCCAAAAACACACCTTCCTTCTAGATTACTGCAATCCAGAATAATTTTCTGGATGGAATCTGGGATGAAAAGCTCAAATGAAGACTTGATGTCCTGCACATGAGTAACTGTCAGCCGTGTTGGCCCTGGCTTATCACAGTAACAGCTCTGCAGGGTGGCTCATTTCTTGGGCAAGAAGACCATTCAATGTCACCAGTTATTGACATCCATATTTCTTCACTTGCTGTCTGGTGGGCTTGTTCTGGTCCTGGAGCTGGCTGCAGATGGGGTGCTCGTCTTCGTTTTGTTACTAAATGGTGCTCAACCTCATCCTCTTCTTCAAAGTCACTGTCAGACTCTGAATTTTCAGAAATGTGAAATATTCTGAAACCTCTTTGTCAACATCATCATCCAAAGCTCCTCTCTCTTCCAAAATCAATTGGATGGCCCTCGCAGCAGATAATCTTTTGCCATCTTGATCAGTTGTGATAAAGAACCACACTGGCAAAGTCTTATTTATAGTATTATGCCCCTAATTTGCAGGTGGGACAGGGTATGAGAAAATAAAATTTGGATCCCTCAAGAAAGAGGGTAAAATGTGCGGGAATGTGTGGGAGCAGACGGTGTTGATAGTTGAATTTTCAACAATGGTGCAACTTTGTGCGAGAGCAGGAGGGGAGGAAAACACTATCAGCAACACCAGAAAGGAGGAAGACAGAGTGTGGGAACACAGGACCTGCACTTTCAACACTTTTATTAGACCTGGGTCCAGTGGACCCGAACACCTTGTATGTAATGTAAATGCGTGGGGGGAGGTACAGTATTAGGTCACTGAAAATTAGTTAGGATTTATGTTCTTCACAGAAAATAAGCCAAAGCCAATGAATTTCAGGTTGAAAAAATAATTAATTGTTAAATTTTTCTTTTGGGAAAAACTGAAAACGGGTCTCACAGACCCGAACACCATACAAGGGTTAATTTTGTTTTGCAGTTGTGCAAGTGCCAAACATTTTGGTCACAGTTTTTATCCAAGTCCATCAACCAAGAGAGGAATAAATAATAACTGGTATGCACACCATACAATGCTGGATGGATGGATTCAGCACTTTTAGATGTGTGGTTATGAAACAGAGAACGAGCATTCATTAACAGTCATTGTTCCCTATGCTATTGATAGAGCAGAGACAAAAATAGCATCATAAAGGCTGTTATTTCCAGGTATTTTTAATATTTTCTTCTTGTTCTGACAGCAGTTTTCCAACATACGGGTGTGTTTTTAATTCCAAAACCAGACCCTTTGAGGAAAGTAAATACACAATAAAAACCAATTATTTAAATTCCCGATATATTATGAATGACTGTGGTAGGGTAGCATTTTGATGGCTCCAAGAACAAAACAGACTAGAAAGTAATTCTGGTTGAACTAGAAATGTATAAAATAGAATAGAATAGAATAGAATAGAATAGAATAGAATAGAATAGAATAGAATAGAATAGAATAGCCTTTATTGTCATTGTACAGAGTACAACGAAATTGGAGTGCCACTCCCTTGGTGCAAGTTTCAATAATAAATATAAATGTAAAATATAAAAAGTACAAAAAAACAATCGTAAGTACTCAAACAATAGTATGTACAATATATACAGGATAGCAGCATTAATATAATGACAGTATGAATAGCAGCATAATATAATGACAGTGACGGTATGGAATAGGTTCAATTGTTTTTGTGCTTATTTACTACGGTGATAGCTCTGGGAAAGAACCTATCCCTGAATCTGTTTGTCCTGGTTTTATGTGACCTGTACCGTCGGCCTGACGGTAATAGTTCAAACAGTTGGTTGCTGGGGTGAGAGTGGTACTTGATGATATTGCCAGCTCTGCTGAGGTACCGAGAGTTTGCAGTGACCTCCAGGCTGGGCAGAGAGCAGCCAGTGATCTTCTGGGCTGTGTTGATGACCCTCTGCAGTACTTTCCTGTCCGCAGCTGAGCACCCTGCATACCATGTTGTTATGCCGTACGTTAGGATGCTCTCTGTGGTGGCTCTGTAAAATGTCACCAGCAGCCTCTCCTCCAGGTTGTTCCTCCTGAGCACTCTCAGAAAGTGTAGACACACGCTGATCCACTCAGTGTGGCGCGCGTGCAGCCCCGGACATCTAAGGGCATCACAGACCTGTTATTGCTCAATCTCGCTGCTGGGCCTTTTTAACCACCGCCGTAGTATTTGCAGTCCAGGAGAGGTAATCAGAGATCTGCACGCCCAGAAACCTCATGGAGCGTACCCTCTCCACACAGTTCCCGTGAATGTAAAGTGGGGCCGGGTCTGCTCTGCCCTTCCTGAAGTCCAAGATAAGTTTTTTAGTTTTCGTGGTGTTCAATTGGAGGTTGTTAACTGAACACCACTCAATCAGTCTGTTGACCTCATCTCTGTAGTCCGACTCATCCCCCCTTGAGATGAGTCCAACCACTGTGGTGTCATCCGCGAACTTTATGATGGTGTTTGAGAGATGGGTAGGGGAGCAGTCAGATGTGTAGAGCGTAAACAGGAGGGGACTCAAAACACATCCTTGTGGAGACCCGGTGCTGAGTGTGATGGTGCTGGACCGGTGGGGGCCGAGTCTGACAGACTGTGGACTATTTGTCAGGAAGTCCTTGATCCAGAGGCAGATGGGGGTGGAGAGTCCCAGGTGAGACAGTTTCTGGACCAGGATCTCCGGGATGATATGATTGAATGCTGAGCTGAAGTCCAGAAAGAGCATTCTCACATAGCTTCCTCGGTGCTCCAGGTGACTCAGCGCAGTGTGGAGCGCTATGGTGATAGCGTCCTCGGTGGAACGATTTGTCCTGTAGGCAAATTGGTGGGGGTCCAGAGTGGGAGGCAGACCGGCCCTGATG